>NC_087355.1:625000-1250000 GCF_030014295.1 Loxodonta africana
TTTACACTCATCCAAAAATTTTATCAAAAGAGTGAAAAAGGAACCTACAGATTCGGAAAAAATCTTTTGGAGTGATATATATGATATAGAAAACTTCAAAAACTCAACAACAAAAAGACAATCCAATTAAAAAAAGGTTGAAGGATACTGTCTTAGTCATCTAGTGCTGCTATAACATAAATGTCACAAGTGGATGGTTTAACAAAGAGAAATTTATTTTTAATAGCCTAGAAGTCCAAATTCAGGGCGTCAGCTCCAGGGAAAGGCTTTCCTCTCTCTGTCAGCTCTGGAGGAATGTCCTTGTCATCAGTCTTCCCCTGGACTAGGAGCTTCTCTGCACAGGACCCCAATTTCAAAGGACTCACTATGTTCCCAGTACTGCTTTCTTGGTGGTATGAGGCCCCCCGTCTCTCTGCTTGTCTCTCTCTTTTATATCTCAAAAGAGATTGGCTTAAGGACACACTATGCTCCAAGTCCTGCGTTCTTGGTGGTATGAGGCCCCCCATCTCTCTGCTTGCCTCTCTCTTTTATATCTCAAAAGAGATTGGCTTAAGACAAAATCCAACCTTGTAAATTGAGTTCTGAGCATAACTGCTGCCTATCCCACCTCATTAACACCATACAGGTAAGATTTACAACATATACGAAAATGACATCAGATGAAAAAATGGTGGACAATCATACAATACTGGAAATCATGGCCTAGGGAAATTGATACATATATTTTTGGGGGACACAATTCAATCCATGGCAGACAGAAGGAAACACTTTGCCAAAGAGGACGTTCAACAAACACATGAAAAAATGTTAGTGATCCTTAGCCATCAGAAGGATGAAAAACAAAACTACCGTGAGATATCATCTTACCCCTGCAAAATAGCTCTGATCAAAAAACAACAACAAAAAAAAAACAACAGGAAACAACAAATATAGGAGAGGTTGTGGGGAATTGGAAGTCTTATCCACTGCTGGTGGGAATGCAAAATTACACATCCACTATGGAAAACAGTATGGCACTTTCTCAAAAAGCTAGAAATAGAAAGACTCTATAATCCAGCACCCCACTCCTATATATACACCCTAGAAATTTAATACTGTGTTTCACGCAAATAACATGTGCCTTCTCAATTTTTTTTTTTTTTCCTACATTGGTCTGCCAGCTGTGTCCTCCTCCTGGGAGGTATTTTCGAAAGAGCACTATGCTGATTTTTTTACAGCAACGTGTAAAAAAAAAAAAAAAATGGCATAGCAGCACTTATGAAAATACCTCACAAGGGCAGAGTGCAGTAGACAAACAAATGTAGAAGGTACACATTATTTGCATAAAATACAGCAGCAGTAACACAAATAGATATATGCACATCTGTGTTCGCTGCAGCATTTTTCACAATAGTAAAAAGATGAAAACAATATAAGTGCCCATGGATGGATGAATGGTTAAACAAAATGTAGTTTATACATACAATGGAATATTAAGCAACTATAAAGAATAATGATAAGTCTACAAAACATCTTATAACATGGATGAATCTAAAGGACATTACATTGAGTGAAATGAGTCAAGCACAAAAGGACAAATATTGTATGATCCCGCTTTTATAAAAAAACAAAAAATAGGTATACACGTAGAAATCAATGTTCTTTGGTGGTTAACAGAGATATGAAGGGCAAGGAGGGGGAATCACTCTCTAGACAGCAGAGACTTGCTAGTTTTGGTGATGGGAAAGGAAACACTGAATGTCAGTGACGTTAGAACAACTTAATCAAGGTAAAGGATGACACTAAAAGATACACAAGAATAAGGGACATTATTGGTAAATGCTATAACATATACAATTTGGCAACAACAGCAATTATAACCAAAAAAACATGTGAGTGATTACAGAGATAGGTATGTATACATACACGTGTACAAGAAGGTATATGTTATGTATATATGTCAGCATATATAGGTGTATCTCTAGGCGTATCTATACCTATGTTTTGTGAGTGCTGCACATATATTCATATGTGTGATACAGCATGTAGGGGGCACAGTCACAGATACCTCCCAGACATAACCAAACACCTCACAGGACTGGTTTACTGGGTATGAAGGTTTTGGACCATAGCTGAATGAGTCCTCTTGGTCAAATTATTACAACATAGTCTATAATGTTATCTTCTGCATCCTAGTTTGGCAAGTAACATCTGAGGTCTTAACAGTTTCTTAGTGGCCATGTAAGATACAACTACGAGCCTCTACTCATCTGGAGCAAAAGAGAAAGAAGGAAACCAAAGACCCAAAGTAGAAATCAGTCTATACAACCAATTGCCCACAGGAGCCACAGCCTCACCTACCCCGAGACCAGAAGTAATAGGTGGAGCCCGTCTACCACTACTGACCTTTCTGACCAGGGCCATAATAGACAGTTCCAGATAGAATGGGAGATAATAGTAAAAAAAAACTCTAAATCTTTTAAAAAATATGGTCAGACGTACTGAAGCGGCAAAGGCCTGGGGAATCTCTGAAACTATCACCCTGAAATATCCCTTAAACTTTGAACTGAAACTATCTCTGGAGGCCACCTTTCAACTAACTGATTGGCTTACAAAATAAACAACAAAACCTATGTGTCCTGTGCTCCTTTTACAGTGAAAAAAGCATCTATTTGAGACCAAATGGTCAGCATTTACCCTAAAACAAAGATGAGAAGGATGAGGGAGAGGGTGGGGAGTGAGGAAGAAAGAATATTGGAAACAGAACAATCAGAAAGGAAATAATGAAAATGTTGATACAATGTGGAAAATGTAACAAATGTTATCTAGTGCTCCTATAACAGAAATACCATAAGTGGATGGCTTTAACAAAGAGAAGTTTATTCTCTCACAGCCTGGTAGGCTACAAGTCCAAATTCAGGGCATCCGCTCCAGGGGAAGGCTTTTTCTTCTCTGTCAGTTCTGGAGGAAGGTCCTTGTCATCAATTTTCCCTGGTTTAGGAGCTTCTCAGCACAGGGACCCCAGGTCCAAAGGATGATTTATGTTCTCAGTGCTTCTTTCTTGGTGGTGTGATGTCCCCAAGTCTCTCTGCTCGCTTCTCTCTTTTATATCTCAAAAGAAATTGGCTTAAAACACAATCTAATCTTGTAGATTGAGTCCTGCCTTTTTAAACTAACTGCCTCTAATCTCACCTTATTAACATCATACAGATAGGATTTACGACACATAGGAAATTCACATCAGATGACAAAGTGGTGGACCATCACACAATACTGGGAATCATGACCTAGCCAAGTGGACACATATTTTTGGGGTACACAATTCAATCCATGACAGTCACTGGAAAAAACGTGTAGAAATTGTTAAATGGGAATCTAATTTTCTGTGTAAATTTTCACCAAAAACTCAATAAAAGTATTTGAAAATATGTATGTTGAGAGAATAAAAAGACAAGCCACAAACTGGGAGAACATACTTGCAAAACACATATCTGATAAAAAGATATCCAAGATATAAAAAGAACTCTTAAAACTCACAACAGGTAAGCAGCCCAGTTATAAAATGAGTAAAAGATCTGAACAGACACCTCACCAAAGAAGATTAACATTTGACAAATAAACATGAAAAGATGTTCAACATGTGTCAGTAGGGAATTGCAGCTTAAAACAACAATCAAATACCATTACACATATATTCAAAAGCTACAATCCAAAACACTGATAACACCGAATGCTGGCAAGGATGTGGAGCAACAGGAACTGTCATTCAGTTACTGGTGAAAATGCAAAATGGTACAGCCACTTTGAAGACAGTCTGGCAGTTTCTTACAAAGCTAGTTGCTGTTTAGTTGGCTCCAATACATGGAGACCTTATGTACAATGGAACGAAATATTGCCTGGCCCTGTGCCATCTTCATGATCATTGATGTGTTTCAGTCCTTCGTCTCGGCCACCATGTCAATCCATTTCATTGAGGGCTTCCCTCATTTTCTTGATCCTATACCTTACCAGACACATTGTCCTTTTCCAGCTATTGATCTTTCCTGATTAATCTGTTCAAACTGAGCATGCCTAGCTTTTTAAGACATTCTGGCTGTATTTCTTCTGAGACTGATTTGTTCATTCTTCTGGAAGTCTACGGTATATTCAGTGTCTTTTTCCAACACCACAATTCAAATGTATCAATTCTTCTTCTGTCTTTCTTTTTCATCGTTTAGCTTTTACATACATGTGAGGCAATTGAAAACATGATTGAGTGAGATATAGCTTAGGCATCAGAGTGACATCTTTCCTTTTTAAAACTCTAGAAGAAATCTTTTGCAGCAGATTTTTCCAATGCAACAAGTCCTTTGATTTGCTGACTGCTGCTTCTATGGACATTGTTGATCAAAGTAGAATGAAATCATTGACAACTTCAATTTAATCTCCATTTATCGTGATATTGTGTATCAGTCCAGACCTACCATAATGATCCAGCAATTATGCTCTTAGGTATTTATCCAGATGAGCTGGAAATTTATGTCCATACAAATACCTGCACACAAATATTTATGGAGACTTTATTCATTATTGCCAAAAATTGGAAGCAACCAAGATGTCCCTCAGTAGATGAACAGAAAAACAAATGTGCTCATACAATGTACAATTGTGCTCATACAACGAAGTTTCATTCAATGATAAAAAGAAATGAACTATCAAGTACAAAAAGACACAGAGGAACCTTAAATGAATATTGGTAAGTGAAAAAAAAGCCCATCTGAAGCAGCTCTATAGATTCCAACTATATTACATTCTAGAAAAGGCAAAATATAGAGACAGCAAAAAGATCTACAGTGCGTGGGTCCTGCAGGAAGAGGGGAAGGATAAATGAATAGATGAAGCACAGAACGTTTTAAGGCAGTGAAACTATTCTGCATGATATTGTAGTGGTGGACACATGGCATTACCATATTTTTACTCAGATAACTTGCGCCTTCTATCTTTGCTTGCCAATATTGCCCTCCCCCCATGAGGTATTTTAGTAAGCATGTTATGCTAATTTTTTGCAGCAACATGTAAAAAAAATTGGCATAGCAGCACTTACAAAAATACCTCATAGAGGGAGGGTACAGTTGGCAAACAAACATAGAAGGCGTGCTTTATTTGGCTAAAAATACAGTATGTATTTGTCAAAACCCACAGAATTGTACATAACAAAAAGTGGGCCCTAATAGAAACCGTGGACTTATGTACTAATATTGGCTTATCAATTGGAACAAATACATGACACTAATGCAAAATGTAAATAGTAGGAAAACCTATGCAGGGGGCTGAGGGATTATGGGAACTCTGTAGTTCGTGTGCAATTTTTCTGTAAACCCATAACTGTTCAACAAAGATAAAAGGTACTAAAATTCCTTTCAAAATCTGATGATTATATAGCCACATGTATCTGTTTGTTAAAGACAGGTTGATTTCATTATTTTATTTAAAGTTTTTTTTTTTTTTAATTTTCTTGTTTCCTTTTCTTTCCATTTTTAATAATTATTCTTTTAAATTAGTCACCAAAAGTTTTAACAAACTCTTCTCACAATGCTTATTAGTGGCCCACTTGCCTTTAGCGGGTTTCTATCAACATTTGCTGCACTGAAAACAATTTACCTATGCTAAGTTTTTTTTTTTTTTTTTAAGTTTACTTTTTCTTGCCTGGCTGTTTGTTTCACAGATCTTTTTATTTTTTATGTAACAAATTCTGAAATGTATTGGTATTTCATACAACCAGACTTAAACAAAATTTGCTGGTGAATTAACAAGGTTTTTTTTTTTTCTTCTTCTTTTCCTGAACCTTTTGAGAATAAACTGCTAATGTGATACCTCATGACCCTGGCCCCATATTTTAATGTGTTTCCTAATTATTTGCCTTTCTCATCACAATGCTTTTATTTTTACCTGTTGTTAGCTGCCTGTAAGTTGGCATCCAATTCATGGCAACCCCATGTACAACAAAACTAAACACTGTGCCATTCACATGATCAGATGTGGATCCGACCATTGTGATCCATGGAGTTTTCACAGCTGATTTTTGGGAAATAGAACACTAGGTCTTTCTTTCTAGTCCATCTTAGTCTGCAAGCTTCACTGAAACCAGTTCAGCATCATAGCAACATGCAAGCCTACACTGCATCTGAGGTGAAGTACAGGAATTGAACCTGGGTCTCTTTCATGAAAGGTGAGAATTGTACCACCGAACGAACAGTGCCCCCATTACTGATAATTAACCACAACCAGTTACCTTCCAGTCAGCTCTGACTCATGGTGATCACATGTGTGTGGAGTAGAACTGTCCTCCACAGGGTTTTCATGACTGTGACATTTCAGAAGCAGATGGCTAGGCCTTTCTTTCCAGGCACCTCTGGGTAAGTTTGAACTACCAACCTTTTAGTTTGCACCACCCAGCGACCTTATTACTGAAGATCGTTGTTGTTGTTGTGTAACATCATGTCAATTCTGACTAATAGGGACCCTACAGGACAGTTTAGAACTGCCCCCTTAGGAATTTCTAGGCTGTAATCTTTGCAGGAGGAAACCCTGGTGGCGTAGTGGTTAAGTGCTACGGCTGCTAACCAAAGGGTCGGCAGTTCGAATCCACCAGGCACTCCTTGGAAACTCTATGGGGCAGTTCTACTCTGACCTATACGGTCGCTATGAGTCGGAATCGACTCGACGGCACTGGGTTTGGTTTTCTTTTTTGGTAATCTTTACAGGAGCAAATCGCCAGGTCTTTTCTTCTGGGGAGCCACTGGTGGGTTCAAACCACCAATTTTCTAGTTAGCAGTCCAGCATTTAACCATTGTATCACTAAGGCTCATTTACCGAAGACTACCATATTTTTCATGCAAATAATGCACATGTTCTATGTCTTTTTGCCAACGACACCCTCCCTGAGAAGTATTTTTGTAAACTCTGTATGCCATTTTTTTTTTTTTTTTACGTGTTGTAGTAAAAAATTAGAATAGGGTGCTTATGGAAATAACTCACCAGGGGAAGGCATGTTGGCAAACGTACAATGTGCTCATTATTTGTATTATTTGCAAAAAAATGCAGTACAGGTCAGTTATTTTACAAAATGTGTTTTACCTGGGTTTATCTGACACTTCCTCACAAAAGGAGTCCTGGTGGCGCAGTGATTAAACACTCAGCTGCTAACAAAAAAGTCAGCCATTCGAACCTGTCAGCCCCTCCTTGGGAGAAAGATGCGGTAGTCTGCTTCCGTACAGATTTACAGTCTTGGAAACCCTGTGGGGCAGTTCTACTCTGCCCTATAGGGTCACTGTAATTTGAAATCGATTGAACAGCACAAAACAACAATAAGACTAAAAAAAAAGACTAGACTAGACTAAATTAGAGTGCATTGGGTTTTCCTGTGATTAAGTGAAATTAGGTCTGAGGTTTCCTCATGCATCGATGCAGTTAGTGCAGCTTTAGCAGGAATGTCACAGGACTAATGTTCATCCAGTCATCTCATTGAGAACATGTTTACTTTGCACAGTTTATTTAGGTGCCATTAATAACACGATCATCAGCTAAGAGTGAGAATGGGTGCAAATTTGTTAATCTGGGGGGAATGAGAGGTTTACCATAGACTCGAATAGATTAGGCAGGATAATGGGTTAGTAAAATATAGTATGACTGCAAGGCAGAATTAAAGGCTTTCTTAAGGTTCAAAATCTGGAATATAAAACATGTTTTGTGTTTCAACAGCTACATTTGACTGCATTATTGAAGGTAAAAATTTAGAGCTAAGGTTATAACCTTGATAACAAAGTCAGGTAACTCAAGAACAGAAGGGCAAGGTCTATGTAAGCCCTTCATCATCATGAATGTGAGGACTGACAATGAACCTTTACCTAATCTTTTACTTAAACCCATCTTCTTTTCCCCATACCTCTTATACCCTTCTCAGCCCACAGATGATGATCTACTTTAGAACTCTTTAGCAACTCTGTCAAGGGTCCTCAAACAGCCCCTCTTGTACCACTCTGACATCCTCCACACTGGATTAAAATATTTTCTAAAATGCAAACTTGCTCAGTCTTCATGGTTGACATCCTTAAATGGCTCTCTTTTGTTCTTTATATAACGTTCATATTTCTTTTTACTTTTTTAACAGCTCCTCCCCTACCACTACCCCAAAGAAAACCTCATACCAAGACCATCCACAGCCATATTGAATTTTCTGTTGTTGTTGTTTGTTTTTTAAACCACACATACTTCTTTGAAAATTTGGGCATGTTTACATGATTTTTCCCATGCCTGGAATACTCTGTCCTCACCCCCCACACCAAACTCCTCCCCAACCATGACACATCTTCATCTTTTTTAATCCATTAATAATTACTTAGATTTCAGTTTTTTTAAGGCTTCCTCCAAAATGCTGCTCTTAAATTTCTTAGTCAGTGAGGCTCTGTGTGAATTCCACCTTCCCAAACAGGTATATTGAATCCCTAACAACTAGTGGAGTGTTTGACACATACAGCATAATCAACAAATACATGTAATGTGAATTAATAAATTAAACAATGCATTTGTAAAGCAATTAATGAATTGCCAGACTTCAACAACATGTGTATTACAAATGGATGAAAAACTTGAAACTTATAATGTGTAATATGTTTGCAAAGGATGGTGTATTTAGTAACAAAACTAGCATTTGCTGCCATGTCTCTCTTATTTTAAGCGTCTACTACCTGGTCAGTAGAGGCTGGCTTTCTAGTTTTCCTTTCTCTCCAATTTTCCACAATGGTTATACGAAGCAAGAAAGAGGAAGTATAACATAATGTTTAAGAGCACAGATTTTTGAGGCTGACTACAAGATTTAACTCTTTACCTCTGATATTTACCATGTGACCTTGGTCTACTAAACTTCTTTGCATCAGTTTCCACATCTGTAAAATGTGAGTGATAATAACGACATCATTGCATTTTGGGGAAGATTAAATGAATTAATACATACAGGATAATACCAACCACAAACATGTAAGCTGTATACACTTTAACTGTTATTGGCTTGTTGCTTTCATGATTACTGATGTAGCTTCAGAATCAATACATCAGAAGAAAGGGGGCTTTCTGGAATTAGTGTTTCTAGAACTCAGAACTGGGATGGAAAGTTGGATAAAGGTCTGGGGCAAAGGCCAATTCTTGCTGACTATAATTTTCTTCTTTCTTTTTTCTAGCCACATAACAAGTGCTTAGATATTTGTCGTATAGTAGACACTCCATAGCTATTTGTTAAACAAATCAAAGAATTGTTGTGGTGTTTATGATAACAAGAACAAAATGGGAAACAAATTGATGCATTGCTAGCTGCTGTTGTGTAGCCCCAAAATGCCTCAAATCAAGGAATTGACTAAATAAATTATAATAGACCAATTGATGAGATGGACTAAATCTATCACAAAGTATATTTTTTTGAAAAATTTTAATTGACAAAAAAATTATACATATTTTACATGAAAAAACAATCTGATCTTAGTTTTGCAAAAGATAAATAAAAAAGGAAAGAAAATATCAAATGTTTGTATTTGATGGTGCCCAATGTAAGTTTTTAAATTCTTTTTAAAATTGTAGTCATTTAAAGATATTATAGTAAACTGTATTTTTTTTTAAAGATGGGTTATGAAGAACATGTAGTTACTTATAACACATTTATAAAATATTTTAATCTAAATAAGAATATAGAAACACTTTCTGGATTATTACTATGCAAAAATTATATTAGTATAGGAATAAAAAATGATTAAATAAACCAATATATTGGGGTGATTACTATCTCAGTTTCTTCCTTTCTTTCTCTGTCTTTTTAAAAATCTATTAGTTTTTTTTGTTTAAAAGAAAAACAAAAAACTATTAGGGACCTATAAACTGGAGTTGGATAAGATCTTTCCCTCAGATGCTGGCATATCCTTTTAGGATTTGCCAAAACATTTTTTTTTTTTTTTTACTGACAATGAACTCAATTATTCCAGAGTTTTCTTACACCATAAGGCCTATAAGACACTGTAGGGAAGGAAAATTATGAACTTTTAAGGTAATCAAAAATTTTCCCCCTCTCCTTACCTTCGGACATTTTTGATACATATGAGTATATTTTAAATGTCCCAATATTTTCTACTCTAACAAGTCTTTAAGTGGAACAGAAACAACTGACATAAAATGCAAGCTTATGGTTCCTCCTGGGTTGCACAAGCAAGGTCAACCTTAAGAAGGATTTAATCACCAATATATCCAAGCATTCAAGCTCTAAAAACTGAATGGAGATTATTTCTGTTTTGACTCTTACAAATGCCCACAAAGATCATTTGAAATTTTACAGAATTCTTGATGACTAGTTATTGCAAAACTCCTGTGATATTTAGGTTCATTGCAGCATTGTCCACAACAGCTCAAAGGTTAAAAAAGCAACACAAATGCCCATCAACATAAGAACGAATAAACAAAATATGGGGTAGCTGTAAAATGAAATATCATTCAGCCAAAAGGCAAATGAATACTGATATGTACTACTACAGGTGATGAACCTTGAAAATATCTTAAGTGAGACAAGTCAGACACAAAAGGACAAACATTGTATGATGTCATGCATATGAAACATCTACAGTAACCACAAGCACAGAATTTATTAGTGGTTACCAGAGGTGAGTTACAAGTCTGTCAGTTTGTCATAATGTTGTGGCTTGCAAGTTGTTATGATATTGGAAGCTTTGCCACCAGTATTTCAAATACTAACAGGGTCACTCTTAATGGACAGGTTTCAGTGAAACTTCCAGAATAAGAGAGACTAGGAAGAAGGATCTGGTAGTCTAATTCTGAAAAAATTGGCTGGTGAAGTCCTTATGAATAGCAGTGGAACACTGATATAGTGCCAGAAGATGAGCCCCTCAGGTTGAAAGACTGGGGAGAAGCTGCCTCCTCAAAGTAGAGCTGACTTCATTGACACGGATAGTCAAGTTTTTGGGACCTTCATTTGCTGATGTGGAAAGACTCAAAATCAGAACAGCTGCAAATGTCCATTAATAATCAGGACATGGAATGTATGAAGTATGAATCTAGAAAAATTAGAGATTGTCAAAAATGAAATGGAATGTATAAAGATCAATACCCTAGGCATTAGTGAGTTGAAATGGACTGGTATTGGATATTTTGAATCAGACATTCATATAGTCTACCAGGCTGGGAATGACAAATTGAAGAGGAATGGTGCCACGTTCACCGTCAAAAAGAACATTTCAAGATTTATCCTGACACACAACACACTGTCAGTGATAGAATAATACCCATATGCCTAGAAGGAAAACCAATTAACACAACTACTACTCAAATTTACACACCAACTACTGATGCCAAAGATGAGGATATTAAAGACTTTTACCAACTTCTGCAGTCTTAAATTGATCAAACAAGCAATCAAGATGCATTTATAATTACTGGTCATCAGAATGAGGAAGTTGGAAATAAAGAACAAGGATCGGTAGTTGGAAAATACGGCCTTCTGATAGACACTATGCCGGAAATCACGTGACAGAATTTTGCAAGACCAACAATTTCTTCAGTTTTAATACCTTTTTTCACTAACACAAATGATGATCATACACACAGACTTCACTGATTGGAAAACACAGGAATAAAATCAACTACATCTGAGGGAAGAGATGATGGAAAAGCTCTATATCATCAGTCAGAACAAGGCCAGGGACTGACTGTGGAACAGGTCATCAATTACTCACATGCAAGTTCAAGTTGAAGAAAATTAGAACAAGTCCATGAGAACCAAAGTATAATTTGAGTATATCCCACCTGAATTTGGAGACCATCTCAAGAATAGAATCGACACATTGAACACTAATGACCAAAGACCAGGGGAGTTGTGGGAAGACATCAAGGACATCATACATGAAGAAAGCAAAAGTTCTTTAAAAAGACAGGAAAGAAAGAAAAGATCACAATGGAAGTCAGAAACTTGCTCTTGAATATCATGTAGCTAAAGCAAATGGGGTAGTTCTACTCTGTCCTATAGGGTCGCTATGAGTCGAAATCGACTCAATGGCAGTGGGTTTTTTTTAAAGGAAATGGATGAAATGGTGAAGTAAAAGAGCTGAACAGAAATCTCAAAGGGCAGCTCAAGAAGACAAAGTATTATAACGATACACACAAAGACCTGGAGTTAGAAAACCAAAAGGGAACAACACACTTGGCATTTCTCAAGCTGAAAGAACTGAAGAAAAATTCAAGCCTCAAGTTGCAATTTTGAAGGTATCTGTGGGCAAAATATTGAATAATGCAGGAAGCATCAAAAGGAGATGGAAGGAATACAGAGACACTGTACCAAAAAGAATAGATCGGCATTCAATGATTTCAGGAGGTAGCATATGATCAAGAACTGATGGTATTGAAAGAAGAAGTCCAAGCTGCACTGAAGGCACTGGCGAAAAACAAGGCTCCAGCAATTGATGGAATACGAATTGAGATGTTTCAACAAAGGATGCAGCACTGGAAGTGCTCACTCCTATATGCCCAGAAATTTGAAAGACAGCTACCTAGCCAGCTGACTAGAAGAGGTCCATATTCATCTCCATTCCAAAGAAAAGTGATCCAACCGAAGGTGGAAATTATCGAACAATATCATTAATACCACACAAAAGTAAAATTTTGCTGAAGATCATTCAAAAGTCATTGCAGTGGTACATTGCCAGAAACTCAAGCTGGATTCAGAAGAGAATGTGGAATGAGGGATATCATAGCTGATGTCAGACGGATCTTGGCTGAAAGCAAAGAAAACCAGAAAGATGTTTATCTGTGTTTTATTGACTAGGCAAAGGCATTAGACTGTGTGGATCATAACAAATTATGGATGACGTTAGCAAGAATGGGAACTTCAGAACACTTAATTGCGCTCATGGGGAGCCTGCACATAAACGAAGGGGCAGTTTTCCAAACAGAACAAGGGGATACTGCATGGTTTAAAGTCAGAAAAGGTATGCGTCAAGGTTGTATCCTTTCACCAAACTTATTCTATCTGTGAACAGATAATCTGAGAAGCTGAACTATATGAAGAAGAATGTGGCACCAGAATTGGAGGAAGACTCATTAACAACCTGCAATATGCAGATAACACAACCTTGCTTGCTGGAACTGAAGAGGACTTGAAGCACTTACCGATGAAGATCAAAGACTATAGCCTTCAGTATGGATTGCAACTCAACCTCAAGAAAACAAAAATCCTCACAACTGGACCAATAAGCAACATCATGGTAAATGGAGGAAAGACTGAAGTTGTGAAGGATTTCATTTTATTTCGATCTACAATCAACACCCATGGAAGCAACAGTCAAAAAATCAAATGATGTATTGTATTGGGCAAATCTGCTGCAAAAAAAAAAAAAAAAAAACTCTTTAAAGTGTCAGAAAGCAAAGATGTCACTTTGAAGACTAAGGTGAGCCTGACCGAAGCCATGGTATTTTTAATTCCCACAATCCATGCAAATCTGGGCAATGAATAATGAAGATAGGAGAAAAGTTGACACCTTTGAATTACGGTGTTGGCGGAGAATATTGACTATACCACAAACTGCCAGAAGAATGAACAAATCTTGGAAGTAGTACAGCCAGAATGCTCCTTGGAGCGAGCATGGAGAGACTTCATTGCATGTACTTTGGATACGTTTTTAGGAAGGAACAGTCCCTGGAGGAGGACCTAATGCTTAGTAAAATAGAGGGTCAGCGAAAAAGAGGAAGACTCTTGATAAGATGGACTGACACAGTAGCTGCCACAATGGACTCAACATAACAATGATTGTGAGGATGGTGCAGGACCAGGCAGTGTTTCGTTCTGTTGTACACAGGGCCTCTATGAGTCAGAGCCAACTCAAGGGCACCTAACAAAAATATCAGGGGTGGGTGGGTGGGTGGGGGAAATGTGGAACCATTGTTTAAGGCATGTTGAGTTTCTGTCTGGGGAGATGAAAAATATTTGGAAATAGACAGTGTTGATGTTTATACAAAAAGTAACTAATGTCACTGAATTGTACACTTAAATATGGTTAAAATGGTAGCTAAGCACCATTCAGTTCTTCTGGTCTCATGGCAATGGATGCAGTTGCTCGTGGAAGCAATAAGCCACACACTCCATTTCTTCTTCCTATTCCTGTCTCTTCTTCTTCCTCTATTGCTCCAGGTTAACAGAGACAAATCGTTGTACCTTGGATGACTGTTTGTAAGCTTTTAAGAACACAGACACCACACAATGAACTAGGAGGTGAAACAGAAGCACTACATATGATATTTGGTCAATTAACTGGGATATCCCATGAAACCATGAATTGGATGATGCCTGGCTACCATTACTGAATTTTTCGATCTAAGATTCTACAGCAGGCTTTTTTTTTTTATTCTGATTAAAAAGTATTAATTACAGAAAATAATTTCAAATTTCCATGGAATCCAGACTTTGTGGAACCATGGAGGCTGGATGAACCCCTAAATCAATTTAGTCTGAGGTAATTTTCAGACCTTAAACCTTATCCCATGAAGTGTTCTTAAAACCAAACGATAGTTTGACTAAATTGATAAAGAATGTCTGCCTTGGGCATTGTGTCCTTTTAAGAACTATATATGAGGTCAAATTGACAACAACTCAAAAAAGTAGATAGAAAACTTAAGGAGTTTATGTTTAAAACACAATGAGTTTATGTGAATGGGGGAGGAACAACTCAGAAAAGAGGGTGATAATGGTTACCAACTTAAATGTAATACATGTCAATGAATTGTACATGTAGAAGTTGTTGAATTAGTCTATGTTCTGCTGTGTATATTCTCAATAAGAACAAAAAATAACCTATGGAACAAAAAATGGTTATAATGGCAATTTTTGTTAATTTTTTTAAAAAATAATTTTTGGGAAATATCTTTTCTAGAAAAAGGGAAAAACCCTGTGTATATCACTGCAATTTGACTTATAACAATTTTGTGCTCTTTTGCACACTTGAAGAGATGGTTAACCTCAATATAAAAAGTTTACTTCTATCTGCATTTACCTTTATATTTTCTAATTTCAGGATTTATCCAATTATTTCCCTACTTTAATCAGCAAAACAAACAAACCAAAACTATGGTAACAATTACGGCTTAAATTCAGACTAATTTCAATTAGACTTTCTACTTCTTCTTCTATGGAGCCCCACCAAGGTTCTGCTCGTCCCCCTCCTGCAGGACTGTAGAATCTGCCTAAGAGCTATCCAAGACGCTATGAGGTATGGAACATTCTATGCATTCTGCTTGTCTTTTCCCATTTTTACAAGCTACCTAAAATGCCCAGAACTACTGCTTGCTGAGAAGACATCCTTAAAACAATTACTACTTATTGACCATACCTTGAGAATCTTGCACATAATCTCATAAACCGAAAATATTTTCTCAGCTCGAGTCCAGTCCCAGATGGTCACCTTTAAAGATGAGAAAATAATGGTATTAATTTTAGACAAATAGCCCATATTTTCCTCTTCATTTTATTTGCTTAATATGGTACATAATAAGTGAAATATTCATAGGAGTATCTATTTAGTCTCTCAATTGTGAAATTATTCTCAAAATATCCATGTATAATGTTTCGATTTCCCTCTGTTCTAAGCCATATCACTGTTTCAAGTCTTCCAGCAAAACTTTAAATTGTATACCCAATGTCTCTCAGTATTTTAAATAAAGGGTATATTTTCTACATATAATATTAAGCATTTATATTCTACACAGGTAATTTTTTTTCTGTTTACCACCAGGTACACATAGACAAGAGCACTAGATAGCAACACTGGCTTTATTTTTTTAAGAAAACAGGTAATTTATATTAAGAGTTTGTTCATTTAGGAAGTATAAAAGCAGCAAGTATAGTAGGAAAGCACCAAGAAGTCATTTCATGTATTTACGTTTGCAACATATATCTCTCTGTCTACTCCTATGAAATTATTCACAGTAGGAACAGATTAAAATATTATTTTTCTGCTTCTCTGGTTCTTTGAACTTTTTGTAGACACAGACATTCAAAATAGCACTAAGCCAGGCTTGATATTTCCTAGACTCTGTGAATGATTCGACATGCAGAGTGAGAAGTCTGGCATTTTATATTTATACTAAATAAATATTCTTGAGAGCCTAATGTTGGGCAAGGTACATGCTTCCAAAAGCAAGACCTTAGGTGAGGTAAGTACCCATATATATTTACTGAAAAGTCCAGTGGCTAGAATATAGACTATAAGAGATCATTGGAAATATTATTGATTTGATTTAGAAATACTGGTTATACACAGATAAGCATATTTTAAGTGTCATAATAATACATACCAGGATATATTTTTGATTTTTGCAGAGGAAAATTCTTAATCTAAACTTTTAACTGACAGAAGTTTGGCTAAGGTTGGAAAGGACTCAACACTAACACAGGGCACAATGCTAATTATTATTTGCTAATAATAAATTAAATATATAAGATGTAGTGATTATTATCAGTAACTAAAAGTGTCAAATATTTAAAATTCTCTTCAAATTTCTTTTGAGGACAACAGACTGATAAACATATTATCATCTATAGTAAATCTTCAGAATTGGTTAGTCTACTTCGTCTTCTCTTTAAATAATCATTTCCCTAATATTTATTAACTTATTAACAAAATAAGGTGATATGTTTACAAACACTTCCTAAAATCTATTTTCCAAAGTCTGCATATGACTTTTAACAATATTATAATTTGGTCCATTATTTTCCAGACACATTATCTAAAGCAATTGTTTATGGTCAGGTCATATTTTTAGAATGATATTTTTAGGAATATTTTGACTATTTTCTATTTTTTTTTCCTGTATATGACGTTCAGAATACTTTGGTAATATGCTACTAATTATTGTTTAGTGGATGTCAAGCTGTCATGTCAACATGAGACAAGAAGTAAGGTTGGATATAAATGCTTACTGGAGGTGCCAAAAACTTGTAAAGACTTGAGCCTCTCAGGGCGAGAAACGTTGGAGAATACATCCTGTCCTGAAGGGGGTCCTGCTCCCGTGCTTCACACCAGCCCATGTAGACTATCTACAAGGAAATTGAAAATCATTAACTGTCACAACATTCTCACTTTAAACGTCTTATGTGCACTATGAACAGTTCATTTTATTTTAATCTCATAGAAAAATATCAAGTGAATTAAAGTAAAAAATTATATTAAACCAGATCTGTATTCAAAAAGTGAATGCGAACCCCTCATTAAAGGTGATAGTATGAATCATGAGTATTTGCCACGTGTTTATTTATGTGATCCAACCTGACATGAATGACATTCCCCACTCTACCATTTCCTACTTTAAAAATATTCCTTTTAAAGGATTCGTTGATTCACCCTGCCAATTTCCTGATTGGTGATATTTTATTATATTGGAACACGTTCCCAGGACAGAATCTTTAAGTGGATAAAAGAGATAGGTCAAAAATGAATATCTTGATGGCGGGGCCAAGATGGCGGACTAGGTAGACGCTACCTCGCATCCCTCTTGCAACAAAGACTTGGAAAAACAAGTGAATCGATCATGTACATAACAATCTACGAACCCTGAACAACAAACACAGATTTAGAGGTGGAAAATGAACAAATACGGGGAAGCAGCGATTGTTTTCAGAGCCTGGAGCCAGCGTCCCAGTCAGGTAACCTTTGGCGCTCAATTCAGGGCAGAGCCCAGGGGAGCTGACGGCGCAAACAAGGGGCCCAGCCCTACCCCCCTGAACTCACCCCGGGAGGGGGCCCAGCTGGTTCACGCGGGTGGCGTGGCAATACAGCCAGTGGGAGAAGTCCCCGGGAGGCAGTGACTGGTCTTGGAGCTGGGAGAGCAGCGTCCCAGCCGGGGAACCATGCTGCCGGGATTTTGACTGGGCGCTGTCACGGCACAATCACAGGGAGCTGCTCCACTCCCCTGAACTAACCCCAGGAGGGGGCCCAGCCGGTTCTCGGGGGCGGCACGGCCAAGTGGCTGGCGGGACGAGAAGTCCCCAGGAGGCAGCGACTGATTTTGGAGCCGGGAGTAAAGCGTCCCAGCAGGGGAACCTTGATGCTAGGATTTGGACCGGCAGCGTGTGGCTTCAAAGGCCAGATCCCCGGGGACAATCTCCACACAGCCAGCACACATAGGCGACATGTCCCGCAAGAATCTCAGATATAATAGTCATTCCAAGCAAGACAAGCAACTCTGGCTATATTCTGAGGTGCTACTCTCCTATCTCGCTGATCCCTCCTCCATCCTCCCCAGGCGACTTCATTAACATTGGAATTGCCTGAGCCAGAGGGAGAACAGCTCCGGCTCCGCGGCGGCTTTGCTTTCCCCCCTTTTTCTTATTTTGGTCTTTTCCTAACCCACTCTTTTGGCCTGAGAGAAGGAACAACAACAACAACAAAAAAAAAAAAAACAGGGACCAAAAATCCACCCCTAATTGGACTAAAAACACAGAACCAGCTACAGCCAAGCGTATATGATCCAAATCTCAGACTTTCATCCTTACAAGGAACAAGGTGGCGGTTATAATCCAAAGGCAATTCTGATAGAGATCTGACTGCATTTTTTTTTAGCGGATTTTCTGGAAAAACTAGTTTCCCAGTGATGGCTCGGAGACAGCAGTCCATATCAAACCACATAAAGAAGCAGACCATGACAGCTTCTACAACCCCCCAAACAAAAGAATCAAAATCTTTCCCAAATGAAGATACGATCCTGGAATTATCAGATACAGAATATAAAAAACTAATTTACAGAATGCTTCAAGACATCACAAACGAAATAAGGCAAACTGCAGAAAAAGCCAAGGAACACACTGATAAAACTGTTGAAGAACTCAAAAAGATTATTCAAGAACATAGTGGAAAAATTAATAGTTGCAAGAATCCATAGAGAGACAACATGTAGAAATCCAAAAGATTAACAATAAAATTACAGACATAGACAATGCAATAGGAAGTCAGAGGAGCAGACTCGAGCAGTTAGAATGCAGAATGGGACATCTGGAAGACCAGGGAATTAACACCAACATAGCTGAAAAAAAATCAGATAAAAGAATTAAAAAAAATGAAGAAACCCTAAGAATCATGTGGGACTCTATCAAGAAGGATAACTTGCGTGTGATTGGAGTCCCAGAACAGGGAGGGAGGACAGAAAACACAGAGAAAATAGTTGAAGAACTCCTGACAGAAAACTTCCCAGACATCATGAAAGACGAAAGGATATCTATACAAGATGCTCATCGAACCCCATTTAAGATTGATCCAAAAACAAAAACACCAAGACATATTATCATCAAACTCGCCAAAACCAAAGATAAACAGAAAATTTCAAAAGCAGCCAGGGAGAAAAGAAAGGTTTCCTTCAAGGGAGAATCAATAAGAATAAGCTCAGACTACTCAGCAGAAACCATGCAGGCAAGAAGGGAATGGGATGACACCTACAGAGCACTGAAGGAGAAGAACTGCCAGCCAAGGATCATATATCCAGCAAAACTCTCTCTGAAATATGAAGGCGAAATTAAGATATTTACAGATAAACACAAGTTTAGAGAATTTGCAAAAACCAAACCAAAGCTACAAGAAATACTAAAGGACATTGGTCAGAAAACCAATAATATCAGATACCAGCACAACACAAGGTCACAAAACAGAACATCCTGATATCAACTCAAATAGGGAAATCACAAAAACAAATTAAGATTAATAAAAAAAAAATACTCATAACAGGGAATCACGGAAGTCAATATGTAAAAGATCACAGTAATCAAAAATAGGGACGAAACACAGGAGGCGTAGAAGTGCCATATGGAGAGTGATACAAGGCGATATAGAACAATACAAGTTAGGTTTTTACTTAGAAAAATAGGGGTAAATAATAAGGTAACCACAAAGAGGTATAACAACTACATAACTCAATATAAAAGCCAAGAAAAACGTAACGACTCAACAAACACAAAGTCAAACACTACGAAAATGAGAATCTCACAATTTACTAAGAAAAACGTCTCAGCACAAAAAGTAAGTGGAAAAATGAAATTGTCAACAACACACATAAAAAGGCATCAAAATGACAACACTAAACACTTATTTATCTATAATTACGCTCAATGTAAATGGACTAAATGCACCAATAAAGAGACAGAGAGTCTCGGACTGGATAAAGAAACACGATCCGTCTATATGCTGCCTACAAGAGACACACCTTAGACTTAGAGACACAAACAAACTAAAACTCAAAGGATGGAAAAAATATATCAAGCAAACAATAAGCAAAAAAGAAGAGGAGTAGCAATGTTAATTTCTGACAAAATAGACTTTAGGCTTAAATCCACCACAAAGGATAAAGAATGACACTACATAATGATAAAAGGGACAATTGATCAGGAAGACATAACCATATTAAATATTTATGCACCCAATGACAGGGCTGCAAGATACATAAATCAAATTTTAACAGAATTGAAAAGTGAGCTAGACAGCTCCACAATTATACTAGGAGACTTCAACACACCACTTTCGGAGAAGGACAGGACATCCAGTAAGAAGCTCAATAGAGACACGGAAGACCTACTTACAACAATCAACCAACTTGACCTCATTGACTTATACAGAACTCTTCACCCAACTGCTGCAAAGTATACTTTTTTTTCTAGCGCACATGGAACATTCTCTACAATAGACCACATATTAGGTCATAAAACAAACCTTTGCAGAGTCCAAAACATCGAAATATTACAAAGCATCTTCTCAGACCACAAGGCAATAAAACTAGAGATCAATAACAGAAAAACTGGGGAAAAGAAATCAAATACTTGGAAAATGAACAACACCCTTCTGAAAAAAGACTGGGTTATAGAAGACATCAAGGAGGGAATAAGGAAATTCATAGAATGCAAAGAGAATGAAAATACTTCCTGTCAAAACCTCTGGACACAACAAAAGCAGTGCTCAGAGGCCAATTTATATCGATAAATGCACACATACAAAAAGAAGAAAGAGCCAAAATCAGAGAACTGTCCCTACACCTTGAACAAAAAGAAAGTGAGCAACAAAAGAATCCATCAGGCACCAGAAGAAAACAAATAATAAAAATTAGAGCTGAACTAAATGAATTAAAAAAAAAAAAAAAAACAGAAAAACAATTGAAAGAATTAACAAAGCCAAAAGCTGGTTCTTTGAAAAAATTAACAAAATTGATAAACCATTGGCTAGACTGACTAAAGAAATACAGGAAAGGAAACAAATAACCCAAATAAGAAACATGAAGGGCCACATCACAACAGACCCAACTGAAATTAAAAGAATCATATCAGATTACTACGAAAAATTGTTCTCTAACAAATTTGCAAACCTAGAAGAAATGGATGAATTCCTGGAAAAAGACTACCTACCTAAACTAACACATTCAGAAGTAGAACAACTAAATAGACCCATAACAAAAAAAGAGATTGAAACGGTAATCAAAAAACTTCCAAAAAAAAAAAAGCCCTGGCCCGGACGGCTTCACTGCAGAGTTCTACCAAACTTTCAGAGAAGAGTTAACACCACTACTACTGAAGGTATTTCAAAGCATAGAAAATGACGGAATACTACCCAACTCATTCTATGAACCCACCATCTCCCTGATACCAAAACCAGGTAAAGACATCATAAAAAAGAAACTTACAGACATATATCCCTCATGAACATAGATGCAAAAATCCTCAACAAAATTCTAGCCAATAGAATTCAACAACATATCAAAAAAATAATTCACCACGATCGAGTGGGATTTATACCAGGTATGCAAGGCTGGTTTAATATCAGAAAAACCATTAATGTAATCCATCACATAAATAAAACAAAAGACAAAAACCACATGATCTTATCAATTGATGCAGAAAAGGCATTTGACAAAGTCCAACACCCATTTATGGTAAAAACTCTCACCAAAATAGGAACTGAAGGAAAATTCCTCAACATAATAAAGGGCATCTATGCAAAGCCAACAGCCAACATCACTCTAAATGGAGAGAACCTGAAAGCATTTGCCTTGAGAACGGGAACCAGACAAGGGTGCCCTTTATCACCGCTCTTATTCAATATCGTGCTAGAAGTCCTAGCCAGGGCAATTAGGCTAGACAAAGAAATAAAAGGCATCTGGATTGGCAAGGAGGAAGTAAAATTATCTCTATTTGCAGATGACATGATCTTATACATGGAAAACCCTAAGGAATCCTCCAGAAAACTACTGAAACTAACAGAAGAGTTTGGCAGAGTCTCAGGTTATAAAATAAACATACAAAAATCACTTGGGTTCCTCTACAACAACAAAAAGAACACCGAAGAGGAAATAACCAAATCAATACCATTCACAGTAGCCCCCAAGAAGATAAAATACTCAGGAATAAATCTTACCAAGGATGTAAAAGAACTATACAAAGAAACCTACAAAGCTCTACTACAAGAAATTCAAAAGGACATACTTAAGTGGAAAAACATACCTTGCTCATGGATAGGAAGACTTAACATAGTAAAAATGTCTATTCTACCAAAAGCCATCTATACATATAACGCACTTCCGATCCAAATTCCAATGTCATTTTTTAAGGTGATAGAGAAACAAATCACCAATTTCCTATGGAAGGGAATAAAGCCTCGGATAAGCAAAGCATTACTGAAAAAGAAGAAGAAAGTGGGAGGCCTCACTCTACCTGATTTCAGAAGCTATTATACAGCCACAGTAGTCAAAACAGCCTGGTACTGGTACAACAACAGACACATAGACCAATGCAACAGAATTGAGAATCCAGATATAAATCCATCCACTTATGAGCAGCTGATATTTGACAAAGGACCAGTGTCAGTAAATTGGGGAAAAGATAGTCTTTTTAACAAATGGTGCTGGCATAACTGGATATCCATTTCCAAAGGAATGAAACAGGACCCATACCTCACACCATGCACAAAAACTAACTCCAAGTGGATCAAAGACCTAAACATAAAGACTAAAACGATAAAGATCATGGAAGAAAAAATAGGGACAACACTAGGAGCCCTAATACAAGGCATAAACAGAATACAAAACATTACCAAAAATGATGAAGAGAAGCCCGATAACTGGGAGCTCCTAAAAATCAAACACCTATGCTCATCTAAAGACTTCACCAAAAGAGTAAAAAGACCACCTACAGACTGGCAAAGAATATTCAGGTATGACATCTCCGACCAGCGCCTGATCTCTAAAATCTACATGATTCTGTCAAAACTCAACCACAAAAAGACAAACAACCCAATCAAGAAGTGGGCAAAGGATATGAACACACACTTCACTAAGGAAGATATTCAGGCAGCTAACAGATACATGAGAAAATGCTCTCAATCATTAGCCATTAGAGAAATGCAAATTAAAAATACGATGAGATTCCATCTCTTTCCAACAAGGCTGGCATTAATCCAAAAAACACAAAATAATAAATGTTGGAGACGCTGCGGAGAGATTGGAACTCTTATACACTGCTGGTGGGAATGTAAAATGGTACAACCACTTTGGAAATCTATCTGGAGTTATCTTAAAAAGTTGGAAATAGAACTACCATACAACCCAGAAATCCCACTCCTCGGAATATACCCTAGAGAAACAAGAGCCTTCACACAAACAGATATATGCACACCCATGTTTATTGCAGCTCTGTTTACAATAGCAAAAAGCTGGAAGCAACCAAGGTGTCCATCAACGGATGAATGCGTAAATAAATTGTGGTATATTCACACAATGGAATACTACGCATCGATAAAGAACAGTGACGAATCTGTGAAACATTTCATTACATGGAGGAACCTGGAAGGCATTATGCTGAGCGAAGTTAGTCAGAGGCAAAAGGACAAGTTTTGTATAAGACCACTATTATAAGATCTTGAGAAATAGTATAAACTGAGAAGAACACATACTTTTGTGGTTATGAGGGGGAGAGGGAGGGAGGGAGAGGGTTTTTTATTGATTAATTAGTAGATAAGAACTGCTTTAGGTGAAGGGAAGGACAACACTCAATACATGGAAGTTCAGCTCAATTGGACTGGACCAAAGGCAAAGAAGTTTCAGGGATAAAATGAATGCTTCAAAGGTCAGTGGAGCAAGGGCGGGGGTTTGGAGACCACGGTTTAAGGGGACTTCTAAGTCAATTGGCAAAATAATTCTATTATGAATACATTCTGCATCCCACTTTGAAATGTGGCGTCTGGGGTCTTAAATGCTAATAAGCGGCCATCTAAGATGCATCAATTGGTCTCAACCCACCTGGATCAAAGGGGAATGAAGAACTCCAAGGTCACATGACAACTAAGAGCCCAAGAGACAGAAAGGGCCCCATGAACCAGAGACCTACATCATCCTGAGACCAGAAGAACTAGTTGGTGCCCGGCCACAATCGATGACTGCCCTGACAGGGAGCACAACAGAGAACCCCTGAGGGAGCAGGAAAGCAGTGGGTTGCAGACCCCAAATTCTCATAAAAAGACCATACTTAATGGTCTGACTGAGACTAGAGGAATTCCGGCGGCCATGGTCCCCAAATCTTCTGTTGGCACAGGACGGGAACCATCCCCGAAGACAATTCATCAGACATGAAAGGGACTGGACAGTGGGTGGGAGAGAGATGCTGATGAAGAGTGAGCTAATAATATCAGGTAGACACTTGAGACTGTGTTGGCATCTCCTGTCTGGAGGGCGGATGGGAGGATAGAGAGAGTGGGAAGCTGGCAAAATTGTCACGAAAGGAGAGACTGGCAGGGCTGACTCATTAGGGGGAGAGCAAGTGGGAGAAGGGAGTAAGATGTATGTAAACTTACATGTGACAGACTGACTTGATTTGTAAACGTTCACTTGAAGCTCAATGAAAGTTAATAAAAAAAAATGAATATCTTGTGTGATTAACATCAGTAGACAAACCACACCTGCTTATGCCTTTCAAAGTAGGATTTTAACCTCCTCCTTTTAGAAACTGGTCTCAGATGAGTATAGATTATGCTAGAGTTATTCATATACAGAATGGCAGTGACACCAACTCTTTTGCTTCTAGCTTTTAAATATAGGTGGATCAATTTCCAAAAGAAAACTCATGTGAGGTAAGCCACTCCTCTCTTACAGTCATTTCATTAGTGTAAGCCTCAATCATACACACAAGCATTCATCACATAATCATTGCATTCCTCACAGTGTATGCATGAGGCATTTAATATATCCCTCAACACAACTGTATGTGGTAGAAGTATGTGGGAGGAGTAAATGTGCCCTATCAAGACATTTACTTAGGTTTTATGGTTCCTGATCCTTGACTCACTTTTTTGTTATATGACTCGCCTTGACCAATGGAATATTAACGGGCATGACAGAGCAGAGTTGTGGTTGGAATCTTGTACTTCTGACCTTGTCATTAGAAGAACACATCCAAGGTAGCCCCTATTCTCAGAAAATGAGGAATATGTAAAGCAGATTTAAGCCCAACTTACTGCCTTGAACCAAATCCAGCCATGCCTAGCTTAGATTAGCCAAAAAGCCAGTTAATTTGCAGAAAGAAATATGTTTTATTGTTGCCTTCCCATGACTCGCAGGATGGTTTGTTATGCAGCATAACTGTGATAATACCTGACTAATAAGAATGCAAGTGACAGTACCAGAATTTGAAATAACATGTCTGATCTCAGATCCTATATTTTCCACTGTATTACATTGCCTCTTCAAAATAATTGAAATTGTCCATTATCTAATTATATCCATATAAGTCTTACAATAAACTTCTGATACATAAACACCCTGCTGTAACAAATTAAGAATCCGTTATTTAAATAAATTAGCTTACAGAATGAGCAAAACTTGGTATATATTACAATTAGAATATGAACCAGGGTCTCTTGCCCTTTTAATTATATTATGTATTCTTGAATATCTTAGGTTACTAATATATGGTTTGACATTTACAGTACTTGAGAACTATTCATATAAATTTCATTTGGTTCATAATATTATAATAAGAACCAGCTATGAGAACTGATTTTGTGTTGTTTATATGAAAGGTAGATGTTTAAACAGAGAATATCTTCATTTTAAAAGAATAAATGAAAATTACTAGCTAGTCATCCCATGGGGGGGGAGGAGATTGAGTTAGCTGTAAAAGTCTTTATAATGTGTCAGAATAATTAATATTTAAGCTAGTAGGGTATAATTAGTTTCCATTTGGAGTAATTGTGTATTAGGAAGTTGAGACAACACATCAACTGAAGTCTACCTGGAAATCTGGCCAATGTATTTTTAAAAATTTGTTTAAAGTATTACATATTTAACAAAGTGTTGAATGATTTCCAGGCAAAATATATCATTATATGGAAATCAAGAGAAACAAATACAGATTTGAGACCAAGTTTTATCATAAAGGCATTTCCTAATCCAAAAATGGCAAATGAGAGGCTGAGCTGTTTCTGACAGTCTCACAGGTTTAGGAGACAATGTTAAAATCCAGGACGTTGACAGTATGGAGGACTTAGGAAACAGGGTCTCCTTGTATCTAGTATCACAAACGATGGCATCTTAAAAACAAGGCTGAGACAGAAGTCATAGAGCCCTTGCAAGGACCGGAGCCTAGATTTGAGTCATGTGGATAGACCCAAAAACGCCAACCTTAAAATGTTTTTTGATTATCATAATTTACAGTTCTCCCAGACTCCTAGCTAAAAACCATGGGGATTCCTCACTAAAGAATATGAAACCCTTCATAGGAAGACAGTATCATACTGTCCAAAATTATTTTCATAAAAATCCTTTCAAATACAATATGTAGAACACAATCATGACTAAACATTAAGCACGTGGGGAGAAAGCACGTGCAATAAATAATAGATTACAGAAGCCAACATGCGGGCAATTCCAGATAGTGGAATTGTCTGATACAGACATTAAATTATGTGTTCTATGTGCAAAAAGATAACATAAAAGCTTGAAACATTCATCAAATAAAATGAAGCTCTAGAAGTTACCTAACAAATTAAAAAAGGTACCAAATATAAGTTAAAGACATATATATTTTATTTAAAAAAACACAGTAGTTGAATTAAACAACAGATTAGAAGCAGCTGAAGAATTAGTGAAACGAAAGACGGGTTAGTAGAAAACATTTATAATGATGACTAGAGAGACAAAGATTTGGGAAAAACATAGATGAGAATCTGAGACAAAGAGTTATAATAAGAAAGTATAAAACATTTTTGAGTCCCAAGGAAAGAGAAGAGAGGAAACAAGCAGAACAAATATTTGGAAAGAGAACGGCTAAGGATTTTTGCAAATAGATAAAAAGCAGTTAATCTACAGATTCAAAAGGCAAACAAAACAAAAGATAAATATATACGTAAAAAAAAAAAAAATTACACCTAGGCATTTTATCATGAATCTTTAGAAAACCAAAGAAACAAACAAACATATAAAATGTGGCCAGGATGCAGGAAATATAAACATTGTCTTCAGAGAAGGAGCGATTAGATTGATAAATGACTTCTCAAAGGAAACAATGAAAATCAGAATATTATGGAATGTTGACTTAAGTGTATAAAAATAAAATAATAACCAAACTAGAATTCTTGCCTGAAAAAGATAATCTTTTTTAAAATTAATTTTTATTGTGCTTTGAGTCAAGTCAAATCAAGTCAGTCTCTCCCCCTAATGAGACAGCACGCTCCTTCCCTCCACTTTTCCTCCTCATGTCCATTCGGGCAACTTCTGGCCCCCTCTGCCCTCTCATCTCCCCTCCTCCCCGCGACTGGAGACAGGAGATGCCAACATAGTCTCATGTGTCTTCTTGATCCAAGAAGCTTGATCTTCACCAGTATCATTTTCCCTCCCATATTCCAGTCCAATCCCTATCTGAAGAGTTGGCTTTGGGGATGGTTCCTGTCTTGGGCTAATAGAAAGTCTGGGGACCATGGCCTCGGGGGTCCTTCTAGTTGCAGTCTAACCATTAAGTCTGGCCTTTTTACGAGAATTTGAGGTTTGCATCCCACTGCTCTCCTGCTCCCTCAGGGGTTCTCTGTTGTGTTCCCTGTCAGGGAGTCATGGGTTGTGGCCGGGTACCATCTAGTTCTTCTGGTCTCAGGATGATGTAGTCTCTGGTTTATGTGTCCCTTTCTGACTCTTAGGCTCATAATTACCTTGTGTCTTTGGTGCTTTTCAATCTTCCTTGCTCCAGGTGGGTTGAGACCAATAGATGCATCTTAGGTGGCCGCTTGCTTGCTAAGAGCCCAGATGCCACTCTCCAAAGTGGGATGCAAAACGTTTTCTTAATAGATTTTATTATGCCAGTTGACTTAGATGTCCCTTGAAACTCTGGTCCCTAAAGCCCCGCCCCTGCTAGGCTGGCCTTCAAAGTGTTCATTTTATTCAGGAAACTTTTTGCTTTTGGTTTAGTCCAGTTATGCTGGCCTCTCCTGTATTATGTGTTGTCTTTCCCTACGCCTAAAATAAAGCTTATATACTATCTAATTAGTGAAAAACCCTTTCCCTCATTTCCTCCCTCCCCCCTCTATTAACATCAAAGAACATTTTGTTCTCTGTTTAAACTATTTCTTAAGTTCTTATAATAGTGGTCTTATACAATATTTGTCCTTTTGCAACTAATTTCACTCAGCATAATGTCTTCCAGATTTCTCCATGTTATGAAATGTTTCATGGATTCCTCATTGTTCTTATTTGATGCATAGTATTCCACTTTGTGAATACACCATAATTTATCCATTCATCCATTGATGGGCACTTTAGTTGCTTATAACTTTTTGCTATTGTAAACAGTGCTGCAATGAACATGGGTGTGCATATATCTGTTTGTGCAAAGGGTCTTATTTCTCTAGGATATATTTCAAGGAGTGGGATTTCTGGATCGTATGATAATTCTGTTTTCTAGTTTTTTAAGGAAGAGCCAAATCGATTTCCAAAGTTTTTGTACCATTTCACATTTCCACCAGCAGTGTATAAGTGTTCCACTCTCTCCACAACCTCTCCAACAGTTATTATTTTGGTTTTTTTGGATTAATGCCAGCCTTGTAGGAGTGAGATGGAATCTCACTGTAGTTTTGATTTGCATTTCTCTAATGGGTAATGATAGCGAGCACTTCCTCGTGTATCTGTTAGCAGCCTAAATGTCTTCTTTACTGAAGTGCCTGTTCATATACTTTGCCCATTTTTTAACTGGGTTATTTGTCTTTTTGTGGTTCGGTTTTTGCAGGATCATATAGATTTTAGAGATCAGGCACTGATCGGAAATATCATAGCTAAAAGCTTTTTCCCAGTCTATGGATAATGTTTTTACTCTTTTGGTGAACTCCTTGGATGAGCAAAGGTGTTTGATTTTTAGAAGCTCCCAGTTACCTGGTTTCTCTTCTGCATTTTTAGTAATGTTCTGTATACCGTTTTTGCCATGTTTAGGGCTTCTTACATTGTCCCTATTTTTTTCTTTAGTGATCTTTATCGTTTTAGATTTTATATTTAGTTCTTTGATCCATTTTGAGTTATTTTTTGTGCTTGGTGTGAGGTGTGGGTCTTGTTTCATTTTTTTGCAGATGATATCCAGTTATGCCACCATCATTTGTTAAAAAGACTGTCTTTTCCCCATTTAACCAACTTTGGACCATTGTCAAATATCAGCTCCTCATATGTGGATGGAATTATGTCTGGATTCTCAAATCTGTTCCAGTGTTCTATTAATCTGTTGTTGTACCAGTACCAGGCTGTTTTGACTACTGTGGTGGTATAATAGGTTCTAAAATCAGGTAGAGTGAGGCCTCCCACTTTGTTCTTGTTTTTCAGTAATGCTTTACTTATCCGGGGCCTCTTGCCCTTCTATATGAAATTGGTGATTTGTTTCTCTATCTCATTAAAAAATGTTTTTGGAATTTGGATTGGAATTGCCTTGTATCTATAGATAGCTTTTGGTAGAATAGACATTTTTACAATGTTAATTCTTCATATCCATTAGCAAGGTATGTTTTCCAACTTATGTAGGTATCTTTTGGTTTCTTGCAGTAGTGTCTTTTAGTTTTCTTTGTATAGGTCTTTTACATCTCTGGTAAGATTTATTCCTAAGTGTTTTATCTTCTTGGGGGCTAATGTAAATGGTATTGATTTGGTGATTTCATCTTCGATGTTCTTTTTGTTGGTGTAGAGGAATCCAACTGATTTTTGTATGTTTGTCTTGTATTCCGATACTCTGCTGAACTCTTCTATTAGTTTCAGTAGTTTTCTTGAAGATTGTTTAGGGTTTTCTCCGTATAAGATCACGTCATCCACAAATAGAGATAGTTTTACTTCTTCCTTGCCAATCTGGATGCCATTTATTTCTTTAACTAGCCTAATTGTTCTGGCTAGGACCTCCAGCACAATGTTGAATTAGAGTGGTGATAAAGAGCATCCTTGTCTGGTTCCCATTCTCAAAGTGAATGCTTTCAAAATCTTTCCATTTAGGGTGATGTTGGCTGATGGCTTTGTATAAATGCCCTGTATTACATGAGGAATTTTCCTTCTATACTTATTTTGCTGAGAGTTTTTAACATGAATAGGTGTTGGGCTTTGTCAAAGGCCTTTTCTGCATCAATTGATAAAATCATGTGATTCTTGTCTTTTGTTTTACTTATATGATGGATTACATTAATTGTTTTTCTAATGTTGAATGATCCCTGCATACCTGGTATGAATTCCACTTGGTCATGGTGAATTTTTTTTTTGGATATGTTGTTGAACTCTGTTGGCTAGAATTTTGTTCCAGATTTTTACATCTAAGTTCCTGAGGTATACAGGTTTGTAATTTTCTTTTTTGTGTGGTATCTTTACCTGGTTTTGGATTCTAAAATGAGTTTGGGAGTATTTTGACCTTCTCTATTCTCTATGCTCTGAGATACCTTTAGTAGTAGTGGTGTTACCTCTTCTCTGAAAGTTTGGTAGGACTCTGAAGTGAAGCCTTCAGGGCCAGGGCTTTTCTGTTGGGAGTTTTTTCATTCCCTTTTCAATCTCTTCTCTTATTGTGGGCTTATTTCATTGTTCTACCTCTGCTTGTGTTAGTTTAGGTGGGTACTGTGTTTCTAGAAATTCATCCATTTCTTCTAGGTTTTCAAATTTGTTAGAGTGCAATTTTTCATAGTAATCTGATATGATTCTTTTAATTTCAGTTGGGTCTGTTGTGACATCGCCCATCTCATTTCTTGTTCAGGTTATTTGCGTCCTTTCCTGTTTTTCTTTTGTCAGCCTGGCCAGTGGTTTATCAGTTTTGTTAATTTTTTCAGAGGACCAGCTTTTGGTCTTGTAAACTCTTTCAATTGTTTTCCTGTTTTCTAATTCATTTAATTCCACTCTAATTTTTATTATTTGGTTTCTTCTGGAGCCTGAGGGTTTCTTTTGTTGTTCTCTTTCTGTTTCTTCAAGTTGTAGGGATAATTCTTTGATTTTGGCTCTTTCATCTTTTTGTATGTGTGCATTTATTGGTATAAACTGACCTCTGCACACTGCTTCCCCTGTGTCCCAAAGGTTCTGATAGGAAGTGTTTTCATTCTCATTGGATTCTGTGAATTTCGTTATTCCATCCTTGATGTTGTCTATAACCCAGTCTTTTTTGAGCAGGGTATTGTTCAGTTTCCAAGTATTTGATCTCTTTTCCCTGCTTTTTCTGGTATGGCCTTGTTGTCTGAGTCGATGCTTTGTAATATTTCGGTGTTTTGGATTCTGCAAAGGCTTGCTTTATAGCCTAATATGTGGTCTATTCTAGAGAATGTTCCATGTGCACTAGAAAAGAAAGTATGCTTGGCTGCTGTTGGGTAGAGTGTTCTGTATATGTCTATGAGGTCAAGTTGGTTGATTTTGGCATTTAGATCTTCCATGTTTTAAAGAGTTTCTTTCTGGATGTCCTGTCCTTCACTGGAAGTGGTGTGCTGAAATCTCGTACTATAATTGTGGAGCTGTCTAAGTCACTTTTCAATGCTATTAGAGTTTGTTTTATATATCATGCAGCCCTGTCATCGGGTGCATAAATATTTAATATGGTTATATCTTCCTGGTAAATTGTCCCTTTCATCATTATATTGTGTCCTTCCTAATTCTTTGTGGTGGATTTAACTTTAAAGTCTATTTTGACAGAAATTAATATTGCCACTCCTGCTCTTTTTTGATTGTTATTTGCTTGATATATTTTTTCCATCCTTTGAATTTTAGTTTGTTTGTGCCTCTAAGTCTAAGGCGTGTCTCTTGTAGGCAGCATATAGCTGCATTGTGTTTTTGTCCAATCTGCAACTCTCTGTTTCTTTATTGGAGCAATTAGTCCATTTACATTCAGTGTTGTTAGAGATAGGTATGAGTTTAGTGCTGTCATTTTGATGCCTTTTTGTGTGTGTTTGCTGACAGTTTTATTTTTCCACTTACGTATTTGTTTTGAGAAACGTTTCTTTCTAAATTGGGAGTTCATCTTTATCATTGTAGTTGAATTTGCTTTTGCTGAGCCTTTATGTTTACCTTGGTTTTTATTTTGAAGTATGGGATTGTTAGTCTTCTTTGTGGTTACCTTAATATTTACTCCTATTTTTGTAAGTATAAACCTAATTTGTATCTCCCTGTATCATGTTGATTTCCTCTCCATATGGAAGATCTATGCCTACTTTATTTAGTCCCTCTTTATTGATTATTGTCATCTTTTACATGATGACATCAGTGATTCCCTGTTTTGAGCATTTGTTTTTTAACCTTATTTTATTTTTCTGATTTCCCTATCTGAGTTGATATCAGGATGCTTTGTTCTGTGTCCTAGTGTTGTTTTGATAGCTGATATTATTGATTTTCTTGTGAGAGAATTCTCTTCAGTATTTCTTGTAATTTTGGTTTGGTTTTTGCAAATTCTTGTGTTTACCTGTAAATGACTTAATTTCACCTTCATATTTGAGAGACCGCTGTGCTGGATATGATTCTTGGCTGCTAATTTTTCTCCTTCCATGCTCTATATACATCATCCCATTCCCTTCTTGCCTGCATAGTTTCTGCCAAGTAGTCTGAACTTATTGATTCTCCTTTGTTGGTGGCTTTTGCTCATCTCTGGCTGCTCTTAAAATTTTCTCTTTATCTTTGGTTTTGGCAAGTTTGATGATAATACGTCTTGGTGACCCTCTTTTGGGATCTACCTTGTACGGGGTTCGATGAGCATCCTGGATAGATATCCTCTCATCTTTCCCAATGTCAGGAAAGTTTTTTGCCAAGAAATCTTTAGCAATTCTCTCTGTATTTTTTATTATCGGTCCCTGTTTTGGTATTTCAAACACTCACAAGTTATTCCTCTTGATAGAGTCCCACATGATTCCTAGGATTTCTTCATTTTTTAAATTCTTTTATCTGATTTTTCTTCAAATATATTGGTGCCAAGTGCCTTCTCCTCCATCTCCCCAATTCTGCATTCCAGTTCCTCAATTCTGCACCTCTGCCTATTGAGTTGTCTAATTCTGTAATTTTATTGTTAATATCTTGAATTTCTGAATGTTGTCTCTCTATATATTCTTGCAGCTTATTAAATTTTTTGTTATATTCTTGAATAATCTTTTTAATTTCTTCAACTGCTTTATGAGTGTGTTCCTTGGCTTTTTCTGTACATTGCCTGATTTTGTTCCTGATGTCTTGAATTGTTCTGTATATTAATCTTTTGTATTCTACATCTGGCAATTTCAGGAGTACATCTTCATCTGGAAGAGTCCTTGATTCTCTGTTTTGGGAATTTGTAGAAGCAATCGTGGTCTGATTCTTTACGTGATTTGATATCGAATGTGGTCTCCAAGCCATCTATAAGTTATTGTAATAATTTATTTTGTGTTTGCTCACTGTGTCCTATCTTCTTGCTTTGTTTTGTTTCAGTATACCCAAATAGGCTACTAGAGTGTGCTTACTTGATTACTGGAGCCTCTGAAGCACTTATGTCCTGTTACCAGATGGTTAGAGCTGTTACCAGGTATGTGAGCCTAGGAGTCCATTCACTATTCTTGTGTAGATTCAGCTCAGGTGTTCTGATATTCGGTCACCTAGAGAAGTAGTGATGATGGTTGTATGCACTGGTTTCTGGTAGCACCAGGGAGTCACACTCTGAGGAGGGCAGGGTGCTGACAGCCTTCCCCCATGTGTCAGTGAGGAAGGAGCATCTCTGTTCTCTAGAGCACTCTGGTGGGCGGGCTCTGCAGCTGTACTTTGGGCACCCAATGCTTATACCTGTCAAGACTTGTGGGCACCACTATCCTCAGACCCCTTTTGCAGATGGCTAGGTGGCGTGGATGGAGCCTCAGCCCTCAGGTCCCAGCTGTGGGTAGGTGAGGGCTCTGTTTAACTGGTAGAGCAGTTTCAGACCTCTAAAACCTGCCTCTCCACCACACAGCTGAAACAATTACAATCTGACCTCTAACAGATTTGCCTTTGCATTATAATAGCCACCTGGTTCCATGTAGGTGTGAAAGCCAAAGTCTGTGGATCACTTATGCCTGGACTGAAGCCACTTCTCTCAGCTTCCAGTTTAGGGGAGTCAGGAAAGTATTTTTCCCCCATTTGTTAACTTGCTCCTTCTCCCAGGCCTGGAGAATGGGACAGAGAGAGCGTGGCACATTCTATCTCAGGCCCAGGAATTCAAATGTTAATACAGCTAGCTGTGGCAGAGCAGGGAGGGATCAAATAGATAGGAGAGAGTACTTTCAGAAGAAGGAGCTATTAGATCCGTGCCATAATTTAGACAAGACCACACTTGTCTTGTGTTGAGAGAGCTGTTTTATCTTAGATTCCAAAGGTGTGTGTAGCTGGTGTGCGCTGACTGGGTCCCCGCTAAAACTGTCCCAGAGGGTTAGGGCTGTGCCCCACACTTGCCTTCTTTCAGGGAGGCAGCTTTGTCCTAAACCCCACTGCCAGATCTGTGGCTGTCACACCAGAGGGTCGAGGTGCCGGAACTTTGTTTGCCTTCTTTCACTGAAGCAGCTGCTTCCTAAACTCTGCGGGCAGCCCTGCTTAAGACTTGCCACAGGGTCAGGGGTGCGCCACTGTGCTTGCCTTCTTTTGGTGAATCTGCCACGACTCAGGAAGCTACAATCAGCCCCTGTGCATTCACACCAAAGAATGGCACCAAGAAATCAGAGCTGAGGTGCTGCACAGTCTCTCGCTCCCCTGTCACTCAGGTCAATTCCTTAGTTCTGTGTTTGATGCTCAGGGTTTGTAGATTGTCATATATGTAATCGATTCACTTGTTTTTGGGGGTCTTTGTTGCAAGAAGGTTCAGCAGACGCTTCTGACTAGTTAGCCATCCTGGCTCCACCTCCCAAAAGAAAATCTTTTAAGAGAATAATGAAATACAGATTTTTATAACACACAGGCTTAAAGAAAGTGTTAAATCAAATAAGAGCCAAGGAACAAGGCATAAAAATTCTAGACAATACGATAAAATTTACCTAATTGAGATGCTGGAATCTAGATCCAACAAAAATTGATTATATATTCTTTTCAGGTGCATTGGACTCTTTAAAAGAAATAACTATATTTTGGGGATAAAGTAGGTCTCAGTGAGTTCTGTTTTTCAAAGAACATGTTATGTCCTAAACAGAATTAAGTTAAAAAGCAATACCAAAAAGACTTAAAATATTCAGAGATATTGGAAATTAAGCAGCATAGTTTCACTGGTCAAAGAATAAATCAGAGAGTTGGAAAATATTTTGAGCTATAAGGTAATCAAAATATGACACGTTAAACTTCAGAAATTCAGAAAAAATGTATCCTTGGAGGAAAATGTATAGCCTTATATGCATATTTTTGAAAATTCTTAAAACTAATAATGTAGGAATCCAGATCAATGAGTTAGAAAAAGGAAAGCAAAAAATGGATGAATAATAAAACACACACACAAAAATATCAAAAAGGAAAGGAGACTTGTCTGTAGACATTAATAAATATACAGAAGATATTCTACAAAAGTAAAAAAAAAAAGTTACCAAGAGAAACAAATACTATGAATAAACTCACAAGAGAAGATACAAAATTATTAACAGCTATGAAAAAAAAATTTTTTTTTTTTTTATAATATCAGATCCTATCCTACAGGCATTAAAATTATGTCACAATAACATAAAACAATACTTCGCAACCTGATTTTAAGTGTTTAGTGAAACACATTGATTTCTCAAAAAAAAGATAAAAACTGATACAGGAAGAAATTTAAAAAAATGGATTATCCTATAAATATGAAAGTTTTTTAATCTGGAATTTAAACCATTTCATCAAAGCAAATTTGAGGTCTTGGTGATTCACTTCTCAAGTTTAAGAGTAATATAAATACTTTATAATGTCTTCTGGAGGATAGAATACACAAAATACCAGTCCATGAATAATTTTATAAGGTAAACGTAAGAATTAACAGCAAATCTAACCAGGATGTTCACAGCAAAAAAAAAAAGGAAATTTAAGTTTCAATAACTCTTCAAACAGAAAAAAAGTCTAAAATTTTATTGACTAATGTAATGTTCCCCCACATGTCTGTCAGTTTGTCATACTGTGGGGGCTTGCGTGTTGCTGTGATGCCTGAAGATACGCCATCGGTATTCAGATACCAGCACGGTCACCCATGGTAGTCAGGTTTTACCTAAGCTTCCAGACTAAGACAGACCAGGAAGAAGGACCAAGCAGTCTACTTCTAAAAAGAATTAGCCAGTGAAAACCTTATGAATAGCAGTGGAATATTTTCTGATATAATGCCGGAAGATGAACCCCCAGGTTGGAAAGCACTCAAAAGACGAATGGGGGAGAGCTTCCTCCTCAAAGGAGAGTCCACTTTAATGACGTGGGTGGAATCAACCTTTTGGGATCTTCATTTACTAATGTGGCACAACTCAAAATGAGAAGAAAGAGCTGCAAATATTGATTAATAATTGAAGTATGAATGTAGGAAAATTAGAAATCATCAAAAATAAAATGGAATGCATAAAGGTTGATATCCTAGGCATTAGTGAACTGAAATGGACTGGTATTGGCCATTTTGAATTGGACAATCATATGGTCTATTATGCCAGCAATGAAAACATGAAGAGGGATGGTGCTGCATTAATGGTCAAAAAGAACATTTCAAGATCTATCCTGAAGTACAGCATTGTTAGTGATAGGATACATATCCATATGCCTACAAGGAAGACCAGTTAATACGACTATTATTCAAGCAAATAACACAAATAGGAAATGAGATGGGTGATTTTACAACAGACCCAACTGAAATTAAAAGAAGCATATCAGATTACTATGAAAGCTGTACTCAAACAAATTTGAAATCCTAGGAGAAATGGATGAATTCCTAGAAACACACTACCTACCTAAACTAACACAAACAGAGGTGGAACAACTAAATAGACCCATAACACAAGAAGAGACTGAAAAGGTAATCAAAAAAACTCGCAATAAAAAAAAAAGCACTGGTCTGGACGGCTTCACTGCAGATTTCCACAAAACTTTCAGAGAAGAATTAACACCAATACTACTAAAGGTATTTCAGAGCATAGGAAAGGATGGAATACTATCAAACTCATTCTGTGAAGCCAGCATATCCCTGATACAAAACCAGGTAAAGACACCACAAGAAAAGAAAATTATAGAACTACATATCCCTCATGAACGTAGATGCAAAAATCCTCAACAAAATTCTAGCCAATAGAATTCAACAACATATTCAAAAAATAATTCACCATGACCAAGTGGGATTCATACCAGGAATGCAGGGATGGTTCAACATTAGAAAAACAATTAATGTAATCCACCACATAAATGAAACCAAAGACAAGAATCACATGATTTTATCAATTGATACAGAAAAGGCATTTGACAAAGTTCAACACCCATTGATGATAAAAACCCTCAGCGAAATAGGAATAGAAAGAAAATTCCTCATCATAACAAAGGGAATTTATACAAAGTCAACAGCCAACATCACCCTAAATGAAAAAAAAAAAAGAGCCTGAAAACATTCCCATTGAGATTGGGAACCAGAAAAGAATGCCCTTTATCACTGCTCTTATTTAACATTGCGTTGGAGGTCCTAGCCAGAGCAATTAGGCTAGATAAAGAAATAAATGGCATCCAGATTGTCATGGAAGAAGTAAAAGTATCTCTACTTGCAGATGATACGATCTTATACACAGAAAACTCTAAGCAATCCTCCAGAAGACTACTGAAACTAATAGAAGAGTTCAGCAGAGTATCAGAATACAAGATAAATATACAAAAATCACTTGGATTCCTCGACACCAACAAAAAGAACATCGAAGAGGAAATCACCAAATCAGTGCCATTTACAGTAGGCCCCAAGAAGATAAAATACTTAGGAATAAATCTTACCAGAGATGTAAAAGACTTATACAAAGAAAACTACAGTATACTTCTGTAAGAAACCAAAAGAGAATCACATAAGTGGAAGAACATATGTTGCTCATGGATAGGAAGACTTAACATTATAAAAATGTTAATTCTACCAAAAGCGATCTATACATTTAATGCAATTCCAATCAAAATTCCAATGACATTCTTTAATGAGATAGAGAAACAAACCACCAACTTCATATGGATGGGAAAGACGCCCCAGGTAAATAAGGCATTACTGAAAAAGAAGAACAAAGTGGGAGGCCTTATGTTACCTGATTGTAGAACCTGTTATACTGCCACAGTAGTCAAAACAGCCTGGTACTGGTACAACAACAGATACACAGACCAATGGAACAGAATTGAGAATCCAGACATAAATCCATCCACATATGAGCAGTTGATATTTGACGAGGGCCCCAAAGCAGTTAAATGGGGAAAAGACAGTCTTTTTAACAAATGGTGCTGGCATAACTGGATATCCATCGGCAAAAAAATGAAACAAGACCCATACCACACTCCATGCACAAAAATGAACTCAAGATGGATCAAAGACCTAAATATAAAATCTAAAATGATAAAGATCATGGAAGAAAAAATAGGGACAACGTTAGGAGCCCTGATACATAACATAAACAGTATATGAAACATTGTAATAATGCAGAAGAAAAACTAGATAACTGGGAACTTCTAAAAATCAAACACCTATGCTCATCCAAAGACTTCACCAAAAGAGTAAAAAGACTACCTGCAGACTGGGAAAAAGTTTTTAGTTATGACATTTCTGATCAGCGCCTGATCTCTAAAATCTACATGATACTGCAAAAACTCAACTGCAAAAAGACAAATAACCCAATTAAAAAATGGCAAAAGATATGAATAGACACTTCACTAAAGAAGACATTCAGGTAGCTAACAGATATATGAGGAAATGTTCACGATCATTAGCCATTAGAGAAATGCAGATCAAGACTACAATGAGATTTCATCTCACTGCAACAAGGCTGGCTTTAATCCAAAAAACACAAAATAATACATGTTAGAGAGGCTGTGGAGAGATTGGAACACTTATACGTTGCTGGTGGGAAAGTAAAATGGTACAACCACTTTGGAAATCGATTTGGCGCTTCCTTAAAAAGCTAGAAATAGAACTACCATACAATCCAGCAATCCCACTCCTTGGAATATATCCTAGAGAAATAAGAGCCCTTGCACAAACAGATATATGCACACCCATGTTTATTGAAGCACTGTTTAAAATAGCAAAAAGATGGAAGCAACCAAGGTGCCCATCAACAGATGAATCGATAAATAAATTATGGTATATCAACACAATGGAATACTACTCATCGATAAAGAACAGTGATGAATTTGTGAAACATTTCATAACATGGAGGAACCTGGAAGGCATTATGCTGAGTGAAATTAGTCAGTTGCAAAAGGACAAATATTGTACAAGACCACTATTATAAGAACTTGAGAAATAGTTTAAACTGAGAAGAAAACATTCTTTTGAGGTTACGAGAGGGAGGAGGGAGGGAGGGTGGGAAAGAGGCATTCACTAATCAGATAGTAGATGAGAACTACTTTAGGTAAAGGGAAAGAGAGCACACAATACAGGGGAGGTCAGCACAATTGGACTAAACCAAAAGCAAAGAAGTTTTCTGAATAAACTGAATGCTTCGAAGGGCAGTGTAGCAGTCGCAAGGGTCTGGGACCATGGTTTCAGTGGACATCTAAGTCAATTGGCACAATAAAATCTATTAAGAAAACATTCTCCATCCCACTTTGAAGAGTGGCATCTGGGGTCTTAAACGCTAGCAAGCAGCCATCTAAGATGCATCAATTGGTCTCAACCTACCTGGATCAAAGGAGAATGAAGAACACCAAGGACACAAGGCGATTATGAGCCCAAGAGACAGAAAGGGCCACACGAACCAGAGACTAGCATCATCCTGAGACCAGAAGAACTAGATGGTGCCCAGCTACAACCAACGACTGCCCTGAAAGGGAACACAACAGAGAACCCCTGAGGGAGCAGGAGAGCAGTGGGATGCAGACCCCAAATTCTCATATGACCAGACTTAATGGTCTGAGACTAGAAGGACCCTGGTGGTCATGGCCCCCTAGTCTTCTGTTGGCCCAGGACAGGAACCATTCCCAAAGCCAACTCTTCAGATATGGATTGTACTGGACAGTGGGTTGGAGAGGGATGTTGGTGAGGAGTGAGCTTCTTGGATCAGGTGGACACTTGAGACTATGTTGGCATCTCCTGCCTGGAGCAGAGATGAGAGGGTGGAGGGGGTTAGAAGCTTGTGAAATGAACACAAAAAGAGCGAGTGGAGGGAGAGAGCAGGCTCCCTCATGAGGGGAGAGTAATTGGGAGTGTGTAGCAAGGTGTATATGGGTTTTTGTGTGAGAGACTGGCCTGATTTGTAAACTTTCACTAAAAGCACAATAAAAATTATTTTTTAAAAAAGAATTGTAGAAGGAACAGGACTACAGCTCTAACTAACTCCATCATCTACAGCTTCTCCTGCCATGAGAGTAGAAGAACTGGATTGTGCCTGACTAGTATTACTGAACTTTTTAATCAAGGAATCAGTAGTTGAATCCTGAACAAAAGTGGAAAAAATGTGGAAAAGAATTTCACATTCTTAGAGAATCCAGACTTACTGGAACTATTGAGCCTGGGGGAATTCCTGAATCCATTGGTCTGAGAAAATCTTTAAAGTGTGAGGTGAAATTATCCCCATGAAGGAATCTTTAAAGAACAGTTTAGCTAAATTAATACAGAATGTTCACTATGAGCCCTTCACACTTTTAAAGAACTCTAAAGCATTGATGATAAATGTAGGGGGTAGTGAATAGTGGTAAAAAAAAATATGGGTAAGGATAGCAAGAATGGTGACACAACTTGACGAATGCAATCAGTGTACTGAATTTGTAGAAATTGTTGAATGGGTGTATGATCTGCTGTGTATGTTTTCAACAAAATCCAAATTAAAAAAAAAAAAAGCATTAGCTTTAGAAACCCATTAAAAAATCCATGTCTTTTGAGTCGATTCTGACTTACAGTGACCATACAGGACCAAGTAGAACTGCCCCATAGGGTTTCCAAGAAGCATCTGGCCAACCTTTTGGTTAGTAGTTGGACTCTTAACCACTATGCCACCAAGTTTCCAAAGGAGGAAATAAAGTCACTTTTGTGGACTGTATTTATATTTAGAAAATATAAAAGAATCTTCAAATAAATAGAATTAATATGTAAGTTTATTAAGGAGCTGGATGTTATGGATTGAACAGTGTCTCTTAAAAATATACTTAGAAATCCTAACCCCCACAACTGTGTACATGACTTTCTGTGGGAATAGGGTCTTTCAACATGTTATCAGTTAATATGAGGTCATAGTGGAGTAAGGTAGTTCCTAATTCAATCTGAGAGTGGTCTATAAAACAGGAGAAAAAAGAGAGACAGAAGAAAGATGGGGCCATGTGAGGTCAAAGGTAGCTGCAGCTGTAAACCAAGGAACACCTGGTACCACCAGAAACTGGGAGAGACAAGAAAGGATGTTCCTGAGGAGCCTTTGGAGAGAACATGGTCCTGCTGGCACCCTGAATTCGGACTCTCAGCCTTCAGAATTATGAGACAATGATTTCTGTTTTTATAAGCCACTTAGTTTGTGTTACTTTGTTACAGTAGCCCTAAGCAAATAATTCACTGGATATAAAAATTTTATGCAAGTGTAAATTATATTTCTGAATATCCCAAACAGTTGAAAATAAAATATTAAAATGAGACAATTAACAACAATATGGACTAAGAAAAGACAAACAGTAGAAAAGTGGGCAAGACTATGAGGCATTTCATAAAAGAGATATTGGCTATTACACTTATAAAAAACATTCAATCATCATGTTTATCAAAAAAATGCAATTTAAAACCAGGATGTAAAACCTGTGTCTTTGTATGCCTTCCAAAGTAGCTCAATGGCAGGAAGTGCCAAATGTTGCTGAAGTTGTGGAGTAACGTGAAAGCTCTTATTCTGCTGGTGAGAGTTTTGATTCAACACATAGGCTTACACTAGTCCACACGTGCAAGACTTTTCATAGCAGTGTTATCCATGGCAACCCCAACTATCCACCAACAGTTGACAATAAATTGTGTATCTTCCAATACCCATCAGTAGTTGAATATATCAAGGAACCCTCATATTATAAATAGAAGATATACAGAATCATACATCAAAAAATTGCAGCTATGAATTAACCTCACGAGCATGATGTTGACTGGCTAAAAGAAACAGATAGTAAATAATGCATACATACGATTTTATTCAAATTTAGTGCTTTGAGATACACTCTTGGTTGAAAAAAAAAAAGCACTCTAGATAAATTAGGCAGAATGATGGTTACTTTAGAAGACAGAATACCAGTGGTAATTGGGGATGAATGGGAAGCGCGACAGGGTATCTGCTTTTCTTGACCCAAGTAGCAGTTACACAGGTGTTTGCTTTTTGGTAATTAAGCTCTACAATGACGTTTTATGAACTTTCTATAAAATTGTCATATTTCATAAATCTAAATTGTAAAATAACATACAAATCATTTAATTAATAGCAATTTTATAACAAACTTAAATTGAAATAGCATAAAGTTTTGTGACTTTTCTAGGAAGAGAATATTCTGATAAATCTGATTAGATTGTCTTTTCATGCTCGGGCCATTACAATAAGATAAATTTTTAGTTGTTATGAATTACATCACCTTTAATCTTTATTATATCTCTCAATTAAGTCAGAGTTTTCAGTTATAATTCAGTATGATAAAACTCACAATTCCCATATGCTTTTGATGCCTCTGTATTGGCAGGAGAGAAAAGGAAGCCATAAAGTGGTACATGACATCATAAGAAAAATATTTAAGCCTGGTCATGCTGTGCAATTTGAGTTTGTAGTCACTTCCCCCATTTCTATAATTTGCTGGATGATTAAATATTTTTAAATGCACTATTATTTTTTAAAATATTATCTTTGAATACAATTTTCATATTTTGAAAGGAAAGCAGCTTTGGGGAATATATGAGGACATAATAAATAAAAAGGAGATTGTCACTCTTTATAAGGGATGTTTTCGCACACTTATTCTCCCTGCCAGTGGCTGACCTACTACTTAATACCCCAAAATAAGGGAAAGGAACACTTCTCAGCTCTGCAAGGTGTCAAAACACACTCTTCATTTTTCATCATTGTCAGACTCATGTGAAATAATTACTTATTGTAAGGGAGAAAAAGTTTTTTCAGTAAATTCTTCCTGTGTGTGTCACAGCAAATGATAGTTCTAAAAAAAAAAGAAAAAACCTGTATTGCTTAATCTTAAAATTTAGAATAGAAAATGGACAATATAGGGATAAGAGAAAGAGGATAATTTAGAAACAAATTAGAATTTAAAGTAGATAGTTTATTACACATATGAATAGAGAAAAGGACTTCCAAACTTTTCACATTTTAAGACACATATTTTGGAATCCTGCCTACTTCCAAAACAAAATATTTAATTATCTCAAAACTTGCCTCCTACATGAAACCTGTCCTGCACAGCCCCATTTTATAATGGTCATATTTATTTATTCATCCCTAGCGTCTTGGGGATGAAAGGAGGGGAGATTTTACAAAGAAGAATCAATATAGCATGTAAAGTATATTAAAAATAAATAACAAAATTGAAGCAAATGGAAATTCCTGCAGCAAAACAATTACAGAACACTAAGCCTTTACATTCACTAGAGCAGGTTCACACATTTGGCTTTAACTTTTTCTCAGCATACTTGTCTGATGTGCCTATGACAGTGCAGCCATTGGTACAGCAGCACATGAGAACTTCCTAGAAAACGTATTCTTGGGCACCACCCCAGTCTTACTGAGTCAGAAGCCTTGTGGATAGGGCTAGCAATCTGGGATTTAACAAACACTCCAGGTCATATCTGGGGAAGACATGCCTCCTCAAAGTAGAGTTGACCTTAATGATGTTTCTGGACTTTCGTTTGCTGACGTGGCATGACTTAAAATGAGAAATGGCTGCAAATATCCATTAGTAATTGGAATGTGGAATGTACAAAGTATCATTTAAGGAAAACTGGATGCTACAAATGAAATGGAATGCTTGAAGATTGATATCCCGGGCATTAAAAAGACTGGTATTTGCTATTTTGAATCAGAAAATCATATGTTTTACTATGCTGGGAATTACAAATTAAAGAGGAATGGCATCACATTCATTGTCAAAAAGAACATTTCAAGATCAATCCTGGAGTACAACACTGTCTGTGATAGGATAATATCCATACACTCAAAGAAAGAGCAGTTAGTACAATTATTACTCAAATTAATACACCAACCACCAATGCCAAAAATGAAGAAATTGAAGATTTTTACCAACTTCTGCAGTCTGAAACTTATTAAACATGAAAACAAGAATCATTGACAACTGCTGGTGATTGGAATGCAAGAGTTGAAAACAAAGGAGGATCCGTGTTTGGAAAATATAGCCTTGTTGAAAGAAATGACATCAGAGATCACATGATAGAATTTTGCAAGACCAATGACTTACTCATTGAAAATATCTTTTTTTTTTTTTGACAACATAAATGATGACTACTCATGTGGACCTAGCTGGATGGAATACTCAGGAATCAAATCAACTACAGCTGTGGAAAGAGGTGACAGAAAAGCTCAATATCATCAGACCACCCAGCAGACTGTGGAATGGACCATTAATTGCTCATATGCAAGTTCGAGTTGAAGTTGAAGAAAATTAAAACAAGCCCATGAGAGCCAAAGTATGATCTGGAGCATATCCCACCTGAATTTAGAGACTGCCTCAAGAATGCATTTGACATGTTGAACACTAATGACCAAAGACCAGATGAGTTTTAAGATGACATCAAAGGCATTATACATGAAGAATGTGAAAGATTGTTAAAAAGAAAAAAGGAAAAGACCAAAATGGATATCAGAAGTGACTCTGAAACTCACTCTTGAACATAGAATAGCTAAAGCAAAGGGAAGAACTGATGAAGTAAAAGAGCTGAACAGAAGATTTTACAGGGTGGCTCAAGAAGACAAGGTAAAGCATTATAATGAAATGTGCGAAGATCTACGTTTAGAAAACCAGAGGGAAGAACACTCTCAGCATTTCTCAAGCTGGAAGAGCTGAAGAAAAAATTCAAGCCTTGATTGCAGTATTGAAGGATTCTATGGGCAAAATACTGAATGATGCAGGAAGCATCAAAAGAAGATGGAAGGAACACACAGAGTCACTGTATCAAAAAGAATGGATCAATGTTGAACCATTGTAGGAGGAAGCGTATGATCAAGAACTGACGTCACTGAAGAAATAAGTCCAAGCTGCACTGAAGGCAGTGTTGAAAAACAAGGCTCCAGGAAATGGCAGAATACCAAAGGAGATGCTTCAACAAATGGATGCAATGCAGGAAGCACTGACTTGACTATGTCAAAAATTTGGAAGACAGCTACCTGGCCAAACAACTAAAAGAAATCCATATTTGTGCCCATTTCAAAGAAAAATGATCCAACAGAATACAGAAATTTTCAAACAAGATCGTTAATATCACATACAAGTAAAATTTTGCTGGAAGTAATTCAAAAACAGCTGCAGCAGTACATTGACAGGGAGCTGTCAGAAATTCAAGCCAGATTCAGAAGAGGGTGTAGAATGAGGGATATCATTGCTGATGCCAGACAGATCTTGGCTAAAAACAGAGAATAACAGGAAGATTTTTTTTAATTGCGTTTTAAGTGAAAGTTTACAAAGTCAGTCAGTCTCTTATACAAAAACTTATACACACCTTGCTACGTAACCCTAGCTGCCCTCTCCCTAATGTGACAGCACACTCCTCCTCTCCACCCTGTATTCTCCGTGTCTATTCAATCAGCTTCTCTCCCCCTCTGCCTTCTCATCTCGGCTCCAGGCAGGAGCTGCCCACACAGACTTGTGTCTACTTGAGCCAAGAAGCTCACTCCTCACCAGTATCATTGTCTGTCTTACAGTCCAGTCCAGTCCCTATCTGAAGAGTTGGCTTCAGGAATGGTTCCAGTCTTGGGCTAACAGAGGGTCTGGGAGCCCTAACCTCTGGGGTCCCTCCAGTTTCAGTCAGCCCATTAAATCTGGTCTTTTTATGAGACTTGGAGACCGGCATCCCACTGTTCTCCTGCTCTATCAGGGATTCTCTGTTGTTTTTCCTGTCAGGGCAGTCATCATGGGTAGCCAGGCACCATCTAGTTCTTCTGGTCTCAGGCTGATGGAGTCTCTAGTTTATGTGGCCCTTTCCGTCTCTTGGGCTCGTATTTACCTTTGTCTTTGTGTTGTTCATTCTCCTTTGCTCCAGCTGGGTTGAGACCAAACGATCCATCTTAGATGTCCCCTTGCTAGCATTTAAGACCCCAGATGACACTCACCAAAGTGGGATGCAGAATGTTTACTAGAAAGATTTTTACCTGTGTTTTATTGACTACTCAAAGGCATTTGACTGTGTGGAGCATAAGAAATGATGGATAATGCCGAGAAGAATGGGAAGTTCCTAATATTTAATTGTGCTCATGTGGAACCTGTACAGATACCAAGAGGCAGTTGTCCAACATAACAGGGGGATACTGTGTGGTTTAAAATAAGGATAGGTGTGCATCACGGTTGTATTCTTTCACCATACTTATTCAATCTGTATGCTGAGCAAACAATTCAAGAAGCTGGACTAAATGAAAAAGAACATGGCATTAGGATTGGAGGAAGACTCACTAAACAACCTGTGATATGCAACTGATACAACCTTGCTTGCTGAAAGTGAAGAGGACTCAAAGTCCTTACTGATGAAGATGAAAGACTATAAACTTCATTAGGGACTGTACCTTAACAAAAAGAAAACAAAAATTCTCACATCTGGGCCAATAAACAACATCATGATAAATGGGGAAAATATTGATGTTGCTGAGAAATTCATTTTACCTGGATCCACAATCAACACTCATGGAAGCAGCAGTCAAGAAATCAAATGACACACTGCATTAGGCAAATCTGCTGCGAAAGACCTCCTTAAATTGTTAAAAATAAATACGTCACTTTGAGAACTAAGGTGCGTCTGACACAAGCCATGGTATTTTCAATCACCTCATATGCATGAGAAAGCTGGACAATAAATAATAAACACTGAAGAATTGGTTTATTTGAATTACAGTGTTGGCAAATAATATCGAATCTACCATGGACTGACAGAAGAATGAACAAATCTGTTTTGGAAGAAGTACAGCCAGAATGCTCTTAGAAGTGAGGATAGCAAGACTTCGTTTTTCCTACTTTGGACAGGTTATTAGGAGGGACCAATCTGTGAAGAAAGGTGTCATGCTTGGTTAAGTAGAGGGTAGGCAAAAGAGACAAAGACACTCAGTGAGATGGACTGACACAGTGGCTGCAACAATGGGCTCAAACATAGCAATGCTTGTGAGGATGATGCAGAACTGGGCAATGTTTCCTTTTATTATATATGGGGTTGCTATGAGTCAGAGCTGGCTCAAAAGCACCTAACAATGATAACAACAGCACCTAGGCCTTGCTGTTATAGCAGACAGTTTTCTGTGATTCTTCTACATTAAGACAGACTAGGAAGAAAAACCTGGAGATCTACTTCCAAAAACTAGCCAAGGAATGCTTTTATAGGTCACAACAGAACATTGTCTGACTTACTTGTTTTGGGCATGTCATCAGCAAGGATCAATAGCTAGAGGAGGGCATCATGTTTGGTGAAGTAGAGGGCCAACTAGGGTGAGGGAGAGCCTTGGTGAGATGGACTGGCACAATAGCTGCAATGATGAATGCAAACATGCCTTTGATTGGGATGATCATGCAGGACTGGGCAAAGTTTCATTTGCTATACAGTAAAACCTTCAAAAGCCAGAATTTGCGTAAGGCAGAAACATGTCAGAGAAGGAAAATTCAATATTTTACACCAAAACAAGCAATAGAAAAGTGGTAAAACTGTGCAATATCAAAGGTGGAAAAGTTGTGAGATCTGGGGAAAAAAACGTAGCTGCATTGAGTTCTGGGTCTCACATGTTTCACTATACATAAGGTCACCATGAGTTGACGTCAGTTCGACAGCAACTAACAATAACAACAACCAGGTCATTCTGATACTCATTCAAGTTTGAGAACCATTGACCAAGGATTCGTATATATATCCCCAATTGCTAGAGAAGATTATCTCACCCGAATATGTTGTAACTGGCAATGCTTTATATTATTGAGAACAGTGTCTGTCACTTTACACAGAAGAAACCATAATGAAAAGTGTTCAACTACTTGAAAGAGAAAAATAAGTGATAGTGTTTTAGTTTATAGTTCTTGATAAACAGGGCATTTCCTAATACAACAAAGGTGCACCAGCTTGTTGAAGACCAACTCCATCACCAGGGCAAACAGAGTAAGAGAAAACATTGTAAAGCGAAGACAACCTTTGGGAAGGCATTGCAGTGGTACCAAGGCTATAAAAAGGTAAACAGTCAAGCTCTCCATGGAAAACGAGAGCTCAGAGATAGAAGTCACATTCAGTGTCACAGCATTTGTCTGTGGTGAAACAGCTGCTGGTAGGCTGAAACAGGGAATCTCAGCAGTTTCAAAGGGGTGGGGAACATGGGTTGGATTTTGGAGCTCTCCAAGAAGAAGATCAGCAGAATTCAACATGGGAGTAAAAGTAAATTAGCAGTAGTGCAGGCCTCATAATGACCAAAGTCTAGTTCATATGAGCTGAATATTGATTGGGATAGACAAATTGTACTGGATTTCATTTTGCCAGGAATAAAAGTTAATTCTCTCAGGAGGAAATTATCCTCATTCAGAACCTCAAATTATGTCTGTAATTTCTTATGCAATGTATACCCTGTATTCAAAATTCGCAAGCCATAGAAAGAAACAAGAATACACTTCAGAAAAGCAGAAGGTACCATAGACAATAGGGGGAAAAAAGTCATAGGAGATTCAGATATTGGAGGTGGCACAGACTTTAACACTACTATAGTTAATATGTTTGCAAATTAAATGATGAGTTAGAAAATGTTAGCGAGGAACTAGAAACCACAAATAAGATAGATATCTAGAAATGAGAATAGAAAAACTGAAATTAAGAACTCAACATGTGTATTTATCAACAGTTAATAAATAGCTGACAGGAGAAGCACAGAGTTAAATGCAGTTAGCAGTCACTACAAGAAAAAAAACAAGGAACCCTGCTGGTACAGTGGATAAGAGCTATGGCTACTAACCAAAAGGTTGGCAATCTGAATCCACCAGCCCCTCCTTGGAAACCCTATGGGGCATTTCTACTCTGTTCTATAGGGTCGCTCTGAGTCAGAATTGACTCAAAGATAATGGGTTTGGTTTTTTGGTTTATATACTGTATATAACTATATATATATATATTCACTATATACAATATACAATGCATATATATATAGAGAGAGAGAGAGCGTTAGATGCCATTGATTCAATTTTGACTCATAGCAACATTATGTACAAAATGAAACACTGCCAGCTCTGTGCCATTCTCACAATTGTTGCTATGATTAAGTCCATTGTTGCAGCCACTGTGTCAGTCCATCTAGTCGAGGTTCTTCCTCTCTTTCACTGACCCTCTATTTATAATGTCCTTCTCCAGGGACTGGTCACTTCTGATAACATGTCCAAAGTATGTGAGACAAACTCTCGCCATCCTTGCTTGTAAGGAACATTCTGGCTGTACTTCTTCCAAAACAGATTTGTTCGTTCTTTTGGTAGTCCATGACATATTCAATATTTTTCACCAACATCATAATTCGAAGCATCAATTCTTCTTCGGTCTTCCTTATTCATGGTCCAGCATGGTCAAACGCATATGAGGTGACTGAAAACTCCATTGCTTGGGTCAGGCGCACCTTAGTCTTCGAGGTGACATCTTTGCTTTTTAACACTTTAAACAGGTCTTTTGAGGCAGATTTTCTCAATGTAATACATCCTTTGATTTCTTGACTGCTGCTTCCATGGCCATTGATTGTAAATCCAAGTAAAGTGAAATTCTTGACAACTTCAATCTTTTCTCTGTTTATCATGATGTTTCTTATTGGTCCAATTGTGAGAATTCTTGTTTTATGTTGAAGTATAATCCATACTGAAGGCTATAGTATTTGATCTTCATCAGTAAGTGCTTCAAGTTCTCCTCACTTTCAGCAAGGTTGTGTCACACATGTTAATGAGTCTTCCTCCAATCCTGATGCTGTATTCTTCTTCATACAGTCCAGTTTCTCGAATTATTTGCTCAGCATACAGATTGAATAAGTATGATGAAAGGATACAACCCTAACGCACATCTTTCCTGACTTTAAACCACACAGTATGCCCTCATTCTACCCGACTGACTGCCTCTTGGTCTACGTACAGGTTCCTCATGAGCATAGTTAAGGGTTCCAGAATTCCCATTCTTCACAATGTTATCCATTATTTGTTATGATTCACACAGTTGAATGTCTTTGCATAGTCAATGAAAGACAGGTAAACATTTTTCTGGTACTCTCCGCTTTCAGCCAGAAGATGTATATACATAAACCAAAAAAACCCCAGTGCCCTTGAGTCGATTCCGACTCATAGCGACCCCATAGGACAGAGAAGAACTGCCCATAGAGCTTCCAAGGAGCGCCTGGCAGATTTGAACTGCTGACCCTTTGGTTAGCAGCCATAGCACTTAACCACTTAACCACTACTCCACCAGGGTTTCCATATATATATATATATATAAAATTTGAGTCAATTCCAACTCATAAGGATCCTATAATATAAAGTATAACTGCTGCATAGGGTTTCTAAGGAGCAGCTGGTAGATTCAAACTGCCAACCCTTTGGTTAGCAGTCAAACTCTCAGCCACTACACCACTAGAGTTTCCATATATGTATATATAGTGACTGCTAATGCTCTTAACTCTATGCTTCTTTTGTCACCTATGTAAAAACTATTGGTAAATACACATGTGGAGTTCTTTATTTCATTTTTCTATTTTCATTTCTAGATATCTATTTTGTTATTTTGTACTTTCCAGTTCCTCACTAACATTTTCTAACTAGTCATCTAATTTTTGAAGATATTAACTATAGCAGTTTTAAAGTCTGTGTCTGATACCTTCAACATCTGATGGTGCCCTGGTTGTGCAGTGGTTAAGTGTCGGGCTGCTAACCAAAAGGTCAGCAGTTAGAATCCACCAGCAGCTCCTTGGAAACCCTATGGAGGCATTTCTGCTCTGTCCTATAGAGTCGCTATGGATAGAAATCAACTCAACAGCAATGGGATATACAAAATCGATACAGCATTCAATTATGTTTCTATGTTTAAGAGCCCATTTTTCCGTCCCTTGTGTATTGTTGTCAGTTGCAATGGAGTCTAACTCATGGTGATCTTATGTATAATGGAACAAAATGTTGCCTAGTCCTGAGCCATCTTCACGTCAATCCATGTGTCATTCCATGTCTTGAGGGGTTCCCTCATTTTTCTTGACCCTCTACTTTACCAAAGATGATGTCCTTTTCTAGCAACTGGTCTTTCCTAATGACTTGTCCAAAGTAAGTGACCTGAAGCCTTGCCATCCTCACTTCTAAGAAGTATTCTGGTTGTGTTTCTTCTAATAGTGATTTGTTCATTCTTTTGGCAGTACATGGTTTATTCAAATTCTCCACCAACTTTACAATTCAATACATAGATTCTTTTTTTGTCTTCCGTTTTCACTGTCCAGCTTTCATATGTATATGAGGCAAATGAAAAGATCATGGCTTGGGTCAGGCACATCTCAGTCACCAAAGTATGCACAGATTATTACCAGCAATTTAAATTTTACAACCAAAAACAGATGGGAATAACAGATGCTTTTCAGGGCCACAACAACTTAAAATGCCTACAGAATACAAGAGAAAATAATTCTAAAAACCTAATTTGGTGGCACCCCACCCTTCAGCATACCTCACTCTGTAGAACTCCAGAATTAATATCAAGTCACCAACTCTTTAGGTTTTACCTGGCTTCTGGTTCTTCCAGACAGTGACCTCAACAGCACCCAACAGATCCAGGTGCTTGTCTAGGAGATCTCTGACAAAGTTGTGCCTATTGTAAAGGCAATGTGTGGCCTCTGCAATTATTGCTTGTGGTCCCTGATGTTTCTCTCCTCATCCCCTGCAGCTGTCCCTTGGGTCTAAGCCTCTCTCAAGGCCCTGGAATTCAGCCAGTGGTCATCTTATCTACATGTCTAATATGATGCAACCATTATTCCTTTATCATTGTTCTCTAGGTTCTGTGGACCACACTCCCAGCAGTCGAAGCTTTTCAGCTTCAGTAATAGCCAAGTCACTTGTCGTCAAAGGCGCATGGCTCTCTCCCAGGCCAGGGAACCAGTCTACATTGCTTTTCCAGCTCAGGATCTCTCCCCAGTACCTTCCAGGGTCTCCTCTGCCCATCCTCAAGTTTATTTTCAGCCAGTGCTGTTTGACAGATGTTGCATCAGATGCTTTTGTTTTTTGTGCGGCTTTTACATGACTTTCGCTTTGTTAATGTTTCTGTAAGAGGAATCTTAATAAAACAAATTTCAAGGAGAGATTTAAATGGAAAAGAAGTTATAAAATGAGTTAAACATACCCTGAGTGCTCTGGTGTGCTCAAGAAAACATAATCTTTACTTTTGGCAGAAGGGTGCATGTTGGACTATGACTTTACAAATGAACCTATTGTCATTTTCAAATCAGCTGTGGAAACCATCTCAGTTCAGTTGCCAGTTGCTTGCATGAGCATCACTGCTAAGCCAGCAATCCCAGGAGCATCACAAAGCCCCTTCACTGGGGGTCCACGGTAATTGTCCTGATTTGTCATCATAAAAGGGCTAACTGAATTCTTTCTCCAACACATTAACATTAGGCAAGCTGGGACTGTGCCAGGGCATTTTAGAGAGCAGAAATGAAGAAATAAGAAAGAAACACCAGTGTCAGCACAAGAAAGCAGGTAGCCTGGGCAGCAGACATGTATACTAACAATAAATAAGATGAGTATTTTCTGGCAACCGGTTACCTGAAACATATTTTTCACCTTGGTTGACTTTTCTCTGACAATTAAAATAATTTTAAGCTATCTAGATTCATGGTTAAATGGTAAAACACGAGGTTTTTTTTTTTTTTGTCAAGAGAAATATCAGATATACTGACGCCCAAGATTTCTGCACATAAGATTGATATTTTCAGATGATTGTTAACCTGCAGATTTTCCCTTTCTCTCCCAAAATTCAAGTGACTCATTCTAGCCTCTGTCAGAGGCACTTGGGCATACATCAGTGAACTAAACAGACAGAAATAACAATTTAAACTAGATTCCACTTTGAAAGACTGGCAATGAAAAGAGAACAAAATAAAATGCTTGTTATGTTAAAAAGTGACAAGTACTAAGGGGAAAGATATAAATAAATAAGGGAAAAAGGATAGGAAGTATTGGGAAAGGGCTGACATTGTAGATAATGCTGGAAAACAAGGCTTCATTGAAGGGACAGGTGAGCACAGGCTGAAAGGCATGGAGAGGGTTAACACTAGGGATAACTGGTGGAAGAGCATGAGAAGAATAGCTGGTAATTAGATAACATGGTAGGAGACCTCAGATGTGCACAACCTCATAGGCCATTGTATGATCTTAGTCTGAGTGAGGTGGTGAGACACGGGAGGGTTTTGAGCAGAGGAAATGCATATTCAGATTTAACAGGATCACTGTAATTTCTCTATTGAGATTTGCCTGTAAAGGGAGCAGGAAAAAAACAAAACAAAAACAAAAACAAGGTGTCTGTAGGAATGCTTTTGCAAAAACTCAGGCAAGAAATAATGGAAGGTGCAAACAGGCTCTGCAGCAGAGAGCATTTGGGGGAAGTGGTTGGATTCTGGATATATATATTAAAAGCAGAATTTCAATATATGGCGTGAAATAAAAAGGGAAGTTAAGGAAGGCACAAGGTTTTTGGCCTATAGAACCAGAAAGATGGAGAACTTTATTGGGATGGAAAATACTTTGAGAAAACCAGCTTTGAAGGAAAAATCAGGATATTTACAAACAGAGATAATTTTGGACATAAAATAGAGCTATCAAGAAGTAAGTCTGATAAACCATTTTTAAGTTCAAGGGAGTGGTCAAGTCTCCATCAGGAATTTTGGTTCATCCCCTTAATGATGGGATTTAAAGCCTTGAAACTGGACAAATGTGCACACCAGCAGGAAGAGGCCCAGTGACAGTTCTGCAACACCAAGCATTACGGGAGAGTGGAGAAGAGGAGATAACTACAGAGGTGAAGAAGAAAATCTAAGCCATTTTGATGTCAAGAAAGACAAGTGAGATGAGAGTGATTGTCTTAGGCTGGGTTCTTTAAAAAAACAAAACCAGTAAAGCATATAAATATATATATAGGGAGATTTATACTAAGAAAATGGTTCCTGTGGTTGTAGAGGCTGGAACACAGATCACTCTGGAGACTCCTCCTTATTCACGTAGCTGCAGGGGCTGGCAAACCCAAGATCAGCACTTAGAGAGCAGGGCTCTTGGTCACAGGCTACAAAGATGGATGAATCCCAAGATCAGCGGGCAAGACCACAGGTAAGCTGCTAGCTCAAATTCCAAGAACTGGAGGACAGATGAACAGGAGCCAGCTGCAGGATCCAAAGCAAGCAAAAACTCATGAGCTTTGCCAGAATGTCATCTTATATTTGATGCAGGCCACAAGCCCAAGGAAACTTCCTTTCAACTGACTGGCTATTCAAGCACATCCCATCATGAAGGTGATCACATTATATCAAATTTCATCATAGAAGTGATCACATCATCATACAACTGCCAAACTACATCATAACTGCAAAACCACTTAGAATCGTGGCCCAGCCAAGTTGACACAAAACCTTAACGATCATACAGTGACCAACTGTGTGCAATGCCAGTGACACCTCAAGGACTATGAAGACTGAAAATTGGAATTAGCAATACAGCACATGCTTGTGACCTTGATAAAAGATGTTTTTGTGGAGTAATGGTGTCAAACCACAATTGGATTGCATTTAAGGGAGAGCAGATGGAGACCATTTGGGGATAGTGAATATAGTCTACTCTTTTGAAGATGTTTGCTATAAAAGTGAGCTAAAAATTGAGTGGTGAGGATGTCAGGTCATAATGATGATACAAGGAGAGAGAAGAAAAAATTGCTCGGGCAACAGGCTTGAGTGAGCAATGTGATGGGTAGAAGCACCCACAATTTGTTTAGAGTAACTGAGCACAGATGCAGGGAGGTGGGCAGATGTGTTTAGTTCTATTCTGATTGCTTCTATTTCCTCAAAGAAGTAGAAAGAAAATCGACTTCTGAGACTGAGGATGGGTTGGTGCTGCCAGAGGATATAGGAGAAATTCATTTAGAAGAGAGACAAAAAATGGACTAGAGGAAGATAGCATAATTGCCAGACTGCTTTAGAAGTCTACTCGAGGTTAGTCAGTATGAATTTAATGTGACAGACGTCACTGGGGCTGTTTGTTTTCTTTGAAGATTATTTGGTTATTTGGGAACAGGCATGCAGTAGGAGGAAGGTTGGATTTAATCTGAATTATTTTTTCCCCAGGGGAGAATAAGGAAGCAAAATAGCTGAGTGAACTGAGGATATATGTAAGGGAGTGGTAACAATAATTGATTATGAGATTTAAGCTGGGTAAATGGCTTAAGATGAATGAGGTTAAGTAAAAAGGTGATAGCGTCAAAATTTGAAGATTCCATTAGAGTTGAGTGTGGTTGAGTTTGGGGTGCTAAATGGGCTGGGGTGGAATGACAGAGACAAGACCATGAAGCAGAATATTTGAAAATTAGATTATGGTTGCACTGTAGTTCCTCATGATGGTAAGGTGTAGGGAATGATCATTGAGGTGAGTGGTTGAGGAAGTGTAAAGATCAAGATGACTGAATAAAAGCAGGTCAAGTAGCTGCAAGACCAGGACTCTTGAAGAATCATCTTCCTTTACATGGAATGAATTACTGGAGGAATAACAGAGATTTGTATGATCATCACCTGTCTGGGCAGGGGACTGTAGATGCCTGCATATAAATGGACTTAGTGGGTGATAGAGTGTGTGTGTGTTTAGGGATGCAGAAATGACAAGAAGTGACAATGAGGAGCAAGTAGATTTCCTATACCTCTCTAAGTTTAGTAAAATGAAGAATTAGGGAAAGAAATTTGATGTCATTTGAGGAAACTGCAGAGAACTGCAAGATCAAACATTTCTCCACAGGAGAGCCATGTTTCAATTAGTGCAGGAAAATGAAAATAACGTGCAATAAACGGACAGAGGGAAGATGATTTACAGACGAATGAGTTGAATTGTATATATAAATCTTTCCATCTCCATGTTCAGTGGACGAGTGTGAAAAAGAAAGAAAAAAAGCCTAGAAGTATAAAAGTACAAAGCAAGAAAACCATTCCTCTTCATGAGTTGATGCACAAGGCAATAAAGAAGGACCAGTAGTTGGAAAATACAGCCCTGGTGATAAAAATGACGCTGGAGATTGCATGATAGAATTTTGCAAGACCAACTACTTACTCATGGCAAATACCTTTTCCCAACAACATAAACAGCAACTATACATGTGGATATAGCGACAGGGTTGCTATGAGTTGAAATCGACCCAACAGCAACGGTTTCTTTTCTTTTTTTTGGTATACATGTGGACCTTGTCTGATGGAATGCACAATGAAATTGACTACATTTGTGGAAGGAGACCATGGAGAAGCTCAGGTCATCAGTAAGAACAAGGACAGGGGCCAACTGCAGAACCAGACCATCAATTGCTCATATGCAAGTTCAAGTTGAAAGAGTCCATGAGAGCCAAAGTACGGCCTTGAATATATCCCACATGAATTTAGAGACCATCTCAAGAACAGATTTGACACACTGAACATTAATAACTGAACGCCAGACAAGTTGTGGGATGACATCAAGGACACCGTACATGAAGAAAGTAAAAGGTCATTAAAAGAAAAGGAAGAAAGAAAAGACTAAACTGGATGTCAGAAGAGACTCTGAAACTTTTCCCTTGAATATTGAGGAGCTAAAGCAATGGGAAGAAATGCTGATGTAAAGGAAATCAAACCTTCTTTCTTCCTCTACGTCTGACCAGGTTCCTCAGGCAGCTAAAGTTTTTGTGAGACAAATTAACTGATTCATATTATCTAATGGCTTGACTGCAACCATTTTTTTTTAATTATCTAACAAAGTCTGAAATATTTCCTTTTGTATTGCTAAATCAACTTCTCAAGCAATTTGACTTTTTTTTTGTAGTAAAAGATTAAAATATACCAAATCCACAATGACAGTATGCAAGAAATTTCACGACTACGTAAGAACTTGAGATCACTGAAACTTGGGGCCACACATTAAAGACTGGCCATGAGAAGTAAAACCTAGTGTGTCATATCGTTGAATATATAGTGATTTCAAATGCGAAGAACTCTGCTGATAAATTTCAGTGAAAGAAGGAAATTCTTTTTAGAATGGTTTGCTGCAAAGATCAAAAGCTTTACATCATCATGATATACTAAAAATACTAGATTTCTAATTGTCACAAATTTCAGTTTATAAATGTTCAGTTCTGGATTCAAGAAGTCCAAATCAGAGTACTGGCCATGTCATTTTTTCCTCAGGGCTTTGAGAGAGGAACTATTCCACGCCTCTCTCTTAGCTTCTTGTTTCTGTCAGCAATCCTTGGCATTCCTTTGCCACTTGTAGATGTATCTTCATATGGGGTCTTCTGCTGTGCGACTCTGTTCCTGTGTCTGTCCTCTTTTATAAGACGCCACTCAGAAGTTATTAGGACCCACACTGCTATGGTATGATATCAGTAACTTAAATGATAATATCTTCAGAAAAATACCTTATTTCCCAAACAAAGTCGTATTTATAGTTCTAGGGATTAAGACAACACATATTTTTTGGGGGACATCATTCAATCTATAATAATTTGAATACAAATGGAAACTAATAGTCTCAACATTCTCTTGCCATGTAACTAATCTTTCTTTTTGACTATGATAGTCTTCTTCAGATTTCTGGCTTTAGTTTTGCATATATTTTACTGGACTCGAAGCTATACAGGATTAAGTTCTTTTACTTATTTGCGATTTCATGATAAATAGTATAATAAAGACACTTTTCTCAAGCTGATAAAAGATAATAAAAATAAAGTACATGTCAAAATATTTATCATTTTATTACAGATCCCCCTATTCTCATGCCTACACTCATCCTTCACTCCAAGAGTATAAAAGTCTATAAATATAAACATAATTTAGTAGACAATTTTGTATTTTGACCTGTTTTGTCCTGTTAATAGTATTATTCCATGCCTGTAAAAATTAACCACTGTTGGAAATGTTTCCTAAACCTCACAGTGTTTCTTTTTTTCAAGTAAGCTGTTTATAAAGGATTCCTTAATGACAAATCACTTTACAGAGTAGTATCATAGTTTGGATTATGCTTCAATGCTTCAAATAAAACCAAAAACTAAACTAGCATAGTGTAGTAGACATGAACACTGATTTAGTGCCTACCACATCAAAGAAAAAAGAAAAAAAAAAAGGTAGGCAGAGAATTCTAGCACTAAAAAAAAAATCCGTAGTCTCTGCACTTTGGAGTGTAGACTCGTTTGATTTTTACAAATCCCAGATGGGATGAATGGGTCTCTCAAGTCAAACATTCTTACTATGCTTTTTTGCAATACTAATCACTTAAATTTTCCTTCATGCCTAAAGGGAAATGGATTACATAGTTTGGCCAATGAAACCACACTTAAGGAAGTTGTAAAGGATGCAAACCACAACTATTGCCTTATCCAAACATAATTATAAAACACAAATGTGTTTACCTGTGGGGCTTGTCTTCACTTACCCTTCTATAATTTGCCTATATCACACATAATCACCCCCTTGAAAAAACTTTTGACTATGGGATTTAGCACCACTCATTGTTAATTTGATGAGGTCAACAAAAAGTTCAAAACTACTGTATTTTTACACACCTTCTACATTTTTTTGCCAACATGCCCTCCCCCCAGGGAAGATTTCTTAAATGCCCCATGCCAATTGTTTTTCCATGTTGCTGTAAAAAATATGGTATTATGAAAAAGAATGTTATGTGGGCCAACATGCAAAATAAGTTCTGATTAAACTAGACTCATTCTTATATTGTAATATAGTAAGGACCATGATTATGATTGTGAAGAAAAAGCTAAAGAAAATGTTATACTAATTATCAAGATATTGGTGCCCATTTATGGTACTGCAGGGAAACAAAACTCTCTTGGAATTCTCAGTGCTCCTGTAAAAGCCCTATACTCCTGAGACATGTAAATATTTACAAAAAAAAAAAAGGGACAGGGAATATTTGCCTTCACAGCTTTTAGAAACATCCCCCCCCCCGCCACAGCATGAGAATTAGATGTGTAGCTACTTTTCTAGTTAATTGTGTTGATGTTAAAGGATAGCTAAATTTCCCTTACTCTCTATGAGGGCCAAATGGTAATGGCCTTGACTAGGTCCCTAGATTAACCCCCAACATCCCTGGAAGACTAGGAGGCTATATCCCTTGATATTTATATTTCAATGAGAAATAAACAGAGGTGATTCTGGATGGGTTCCAAGCACCAATCTTTCAGCTAGTAGTTGAGAGTTTAACCTTTTGTACCACAAAGGGACCCCTTAAGTAAGTATACGCAGACTATTTAATGAATCAATATTTTTGAGAGTAAAGAACAGGAAAGACAAATTTACATTAATATGAGATTACACCTACATACTCTAATACAATCATTGAAAATCAGGTTTCAAAAGAAATGGAGACAACATGGTACTATGCACAGAAGCACGATGATGTCCCTCCACAGCAAAGACCTGAAAAACTAAGCAAAACAAAGACAAACATCAATACTGAAACCCTAAGCATCAAATGAAGAGATAAAGAACTCAACCAAGCACCGAATGGGATAAGAAACTGAAAGAGAACAGAGGGAGAGGAGAGATATAAGCAGAGGTCCCTTATCAGCTAATACAACACGAGTTTGCCATCTTGGCCTCCTATAGGAGATCAGTGGGCAGGAGTACTGGAAAGCAGCTTCATGGATCTCCCAGGAGGAGACAGAACACCTGGTAACCAGCTATACACGCTTTCCCACCACTGAGAATAGGAACAAGACAAGCATGCCCTTTATCACCACTTCTAGTTAACATTGTGCTGGAAGTCCTACCTAGAGAATTAAGGCAGAAAAAGAAATAAAGGGCATCCAAATTGGTAAGGAAGAAGTAAAACTGTCCCTATTTGTGCATGATATGATACTAAGAAAACCCAAAAGGTTCCATGAGAAAACTACTGGAACTAATAGATTCAGCAGAGTAGCACGATACAAGATAAACATACAAACATCAGTTGGATCCCTATACCCCAATAAAGAGAATGATGAAAAGGAAATCAGGAGAACAAAAACATTTATAACAGCCCCTAAAAAAATAAAATATATAAGAAAAAAAATTTAAAAGACCCATACAAAGAAAACTATGAAACACTATTGAAAGAAACCAAAAGAGATCTACATAAAAGGAAAAACATACCAAGCTCATGGATAGGTAGACTCAACATTGTGAAAATGACAATTCTACATAAAGAAATATACAAATATAATGCAATTCTGATCCAAATGCTAACAATATTCTTTAAAGAGATGGAAAAACTAATCATTAACTTTATATGGAAAGGGAAGAAGCCCCAGATAACTAAAGCACTACTGAAGGAGAATAAAGTAGGAGTACTTGCACTATCTGACCTCACAACCTACTATACAACTATGGTACTCAAAACAGTCTGGTACTGGTACAATGACAGGTACATTGATCAGTGGAAAAGAACTGAGAACCCAGATGTAAACCCACCCACCTATGGTAACCTGATTTACAATGGTCCAAATTCCATCAAATGGGGAATAGACAGTCTTTTCAACAAATGGTGCTGGCAAAACTGGATGTCCATCTGCAGAAAAATGAAACAGGACCCATACCTCACACCATACACAAAAACTATTTCAAAATGGATCAAAGACCTAAGTATAAAGCCAAAAACTATAAAGATCATAGGAGGAAAAACAGGATCAATGCTAAAGGCCCTAACACACAGCATTAACAGGATACAAACCATAACTAATGACAAGCAAACTCCAGAAGATAAGCTAGATAACTGGGATCTTCTAAAATTAAACACTTATGCTCATCAAAAGACTTCACCAAAAGAGTAAAAAGAGAACCTACAGACTGGGAAAAAAAAAATTTGGCTATTCCAAATCAGACAAAGGTCTAATCTCTAAAATCTACAGGAAAATACAACACCTCTACAACAAAAAGACAAATAATCCAATTAAAAAATGGGAAAAGGAAATTAATAGACACTTAATTTTTTTCACCAAAGAAGGCATTCAAGACGCTAACCGACACATGAGGAAATGCTCACAATCAGTAGCCATTAGAGAAATGCACATCAAAACCACAATGAGATAAAATCTTGCCTTGGCATTACTGACTCAAATCAGAAAAACAGACAACAATGAATGTTGGAGAGGCTGTGGGGAGATTGGAATGTTTATGCATTGCTGATGGGAATGCAAAATGATACCATTTTGGAGAATGATATGATGCTTCCTTAGAAAGCCAGAAATAGAAGTACTATATGATCCAGGAATCCCATGCCTAAGAATTAAAATATATATATACCTTAGAGAAATAAGAGCCACACAAGAATAGGCATATACACACCCATGTTCACTGCAGTATTGTTCACAGTAGCAAAAAGATGGAAACAATCTAGATGCCCATCTCTAGTTATGGAGGTGTGAGTAGGTCATGCCCCTTGCTGTCCCTCTCTGATGAAACCGCATCTGGAACACTACCACCAGCCCTGCTGCAGTCACTCCAGGGATCGTGCCTGAGGGTTTCTGCCAAGTCAGGTCCAGCAACTCCTCGCCGCTTCTGAACTGTCTCTCCCTCCCCCTGCCACTCAGTCCATTTTCTAACTTTGCCTTTGATGTTCAGGGTTCCTAGCTTGTCATGTATATAATCGTTTCACTTCTTTTTTCTGGTCTTTGTTGTAAGAGGGATCACCAGAAGCAGCTAACTACTGTGCTGTCTTGGCCCCACCTCAGAATAGTGTTCTTTTTTGATGGCATGTAATTGAAATGCTAAAAAGCTCTTAACTTGTCAAAGATGAGTCAGAATCAACTCCTTGGCACCTAACAACAAAGTCTTCAAAATAATAGGACAGTAATAATGTTTTTGGACAAACATTTTTTTAAATTATGATCTCATTTGTGATATATTATTAAATATTTTTGTAACCATGGGTAATTTGATATTTGCAGATATAGTATTTCTTGCATATGGTCAGATCCATAATTTCAACAGAAATATGGAAAGCTCATTGACAAAGTATAAATTTTAAACATAAATTGCTTTCATAGTGAATTTACAAATAATAGTACTTGCAGTTTATCCTCACTAAATGACTAATAGAAAACAATCTTCCCAGAAGCAGTAAGAACAAAAACAAATCATACATACCCACAATCAAAAACACTTCTTTTTCCTGAAGTAAATTATCTGTAACAATTAAATCTAAGAAAATAAATTACAAACCAGTTGTAATGTAGGTCATTACAATTTTTTTAACTTTTTCTACACAAGCTGAAGTGTTTGTATGCAATTAAAATGTTATTATCATAATTTATCTGATATTATGTATTCTTTGCTTCAGCAAATATTTACTAAGCACCAATTACTTCCAAAGCACTGTTTTAGCTACTGAGGACAAATTGATGAACACAATCGAGAAAGATTGTTTCTCTTTTGGCTTTTATTGTTCTACAGAAAGAAAGCAGACAATAAACATCAATATAGAGTAAAAGCAGTCCATTATACAGAGATGGGATGCTTACATAGACGATAGCAGAGAAGCCAGGACAGGCTCAATGAAAATGTTACCGCGGAGCAGACTCTTGAAGCATGTAAGAGAGTTAACCTGGGGACATCAGGTGAGAGTGTTGCAGAAAGTTGTCATGAAAAGACCAGAGAACGAAAGACCTGAATGTACCAGAGAAGTAGTATATGCATCAGAACAGCAGGAGGGAGGGAAGCACGAAAAGGAGCAACTGGATAGAAGACCAGACAGATGTGGTTCTACATTTACGGCAATTCCTCCTAATCCACTTTTACTATTCCTGAGAGTTTGACATAACTGACATAAAATAATATATTTTTAGATTGCTATAATATGAAAAAAAAATAATATGAAAAGTTGTTTCTAAATTTCTTTTTAAATTAATAAATGTTGTATATGTGTAGGTACTCAGCCATCAATATATATTTGTTAGGATCATTGGTCAAATTAGGCTTCCTAGCTGTCTTTTGGCTATCTCAGGTTGTGGAATTACATATCAACAGTTTCTTTTTGATCAACTCTCAAGTTTATATTAGTGCTTAGAACTAATTATGTTATTCTATGCCATTTTTTCTGTATTTTAAACATAATTAGAAAGCAATCAATATTAGGACTCCGCTTTTTATCATGTCTAACTTACAGTGGCTGTAATATATTAGGAAAACCTGTTTAAATTTGTCTGAACAAAATATTTAGAAGGAAATAAAGGACAAAAGACTCTTCCGCTACCTCATACCCTCAGAGTCTCTGGAGGACTCGTGATGTTACTACATGAATAAATGACTTTCCTGCTGTAAGGCTGTACCTAACAAGAGACATCATCCCAGTCATGTGGTTAGCAGACTATTTCTTGATTCTCTGTGTAAACTGTAGTCACTTGCGTTCAGTTTTAGGACCATCATGACTTACCTCAAAGAATGCTACATTTACTTGGAAGAGTTGAGAACAAATCTGATGAAAAAGTATAAAGCTATATTACAATAATAAATAGCATTAAAAAAATAGCATGTAAAATTCTTAGTAAATAATCACATCTTGAAGAAGCCTCATGTTTACGGAGAGTTGCTTCAGGTCAAAATACACACCTCTCCACCTAAAATGGTACCACTTTACTGTCTCAGCCCTGCCTGACCCTCTATCTTTCAACGTCAATTAATAAATCCCAACTCCTAGCTTGGAAACCCTGGTGGTGTAGTGGTTAAGAGCTATGGCTGCTAACCAGGCGCTCCTTGGAAACTCTGTGGGGACAGTTCTGTCGTATAGAGTCGCTATGAGTAGGAATCAACTCAACAACAATCAATTTGTTTTGTTTTGGTTTGGTTTTTAACTCCTAGCTCTGGACTGCAAAGCTCTGTGTGCTCTAACAGTTGCCTCCCTCTCAGGCCCACTTGGGTCCACACTCTCTATTCTCTACTTTTCCCTACCACAATTGCCTTATTTAATTCTGGGAGGAAAAACCATTAACCCTGAATAGGTGCATGCTAGCCCTCTGCTCCAATCTTCTTCTCCATCATTCCCAGGCTGCAGCCTTATTGCCATCTAGAGTTCAGTTTAAAGATTCCCTTCTGGGTGAGCCTCTATTCACCATCTGACAAGCACTACCACCCCGGCTCCTTTACCTGGAGCAACCTGGTACTTTTCCTGTAAATATGTGTTCATTGTGTGCTTCCCTTAATTAGAATTATTTTGCCCATTATACAGTTTAGGATTTAGGCCTATTCCCAAGAAAGGTGATCCAACTGAATGTAGAAAATATAGAACAATATCATTAATATCACATGCAAGCAAAATTTTGCTGCAGATCATTCAAAAACGGCTGCAGCAGTATATCGACAGGGAACTGCCAGAAATTCAGGCCGGTTTCAGAAGAGGATGTGGAACCAGGCATATCGTTGCTGATATCAGATGGATCCTGGCTGAAAGCAGAGAATACCAAAAGGATGTTTACCTGTGTTTTATTGACTATGCAAAGGCATTCGACTGTGTGGATCATAACAAACTATGGATAACATAGCAAAGAATGGGAATTCCAGAACACTTAATTGTGCTCATGAGGAATCTTTACATAGATCAAGAGGCGGTTGTTCGGACAGAACAAGGGGATCCTGATTGGTTTAAAGTCAGGAAAGGTGTGTGTCAGGGTTGTATACTTTCACCACACCTATTCAATCTGTATGCTGAGCAAATAATCCGAGAAGCTGGACTATATGAAGAAGAATGGGGTATCAGGGTTGGAGGAAGACTCATTAACAACCTGCGGTATGCAGATGACAGAACTGTGGTTGCTGAAAGTGAAGAGGACTTGAAGCACTTACTAATGAAGATCAAAGACCACAGCCTTCAGTATGGATTGCACCTCAACATAAAGAAAACAAAAATCCTCACAACTGGACCAGTGAGCAACATCATGATAAATGGAGAAATGATTGAAGTTGTCAAGGATTTCATTTTACTTGGATCCACAATCAACAGCCATGGAAGCAGCAGTCAAGAAATCAAAAGACGCATTGCATTGGGTAAATCTGCTGCAAAGGGCCTCTTCAAAGTGTTGAATAGCAAAGATGTCACCTTGGAGCCTGACCCAAGCCATGGTAATTTCAATCGCATCATATGCATGTGAAAGCTGGACGATGAATAAGGAAGACCGGAGAAGAACTGACGCCTTTGAATTGTGGTGTTGGCGAAGAATATTGAATATACCATGGACTGCCAAAAGAACAAACAAATCTGTCTTAGAAGAGGTAGAACCAGAATGCTCCTTAGAAGCAAGGATGGCGAGACTGCATCTTACATACTTTGGACATATTGTCAGGAGGGATCAGTCCCTGGAGAAGGACATCATGCTTGGCAGAGTACAGGGTCAGCAGAAAAGAGGAAGACCCTCAATGAGGTGGATTGACACAGTGGCTGCAACAATGAGCTCAAGCATAACAGTGATTGTAAGGGTGGCTCAGGACTGGGCAGTGTTTCGTTCTGTTGTGCATAGGGTCGCTATGAGTCGGAACAAACTGAATGGCACCTAACAACAAGAACAACAACACAGTTGAGGAAATGAAAGCCAGAGAAGGTGAACCACTTAATATGTATTGTCTAAGACCCCACAGCAAATATAAGCCATGTCTGGCTCCAATAACGATAGGTACATAGACTAATGGAATAGAATTGAAAGTTCAGAACTAAAGCCATATTTCAATGGCCAATTGATTTTTGACAAAGATGCTAAGTCTATTCAATGGGGAATGGAAGTGAGGCAACAGATCTCCATTGCAAGAGAGTGAAGCTAGACCCATACCCTACATGCTATACAAAAATTAACTCAAAATGGATCAAGAACCATTTAAGAACTAAAACCATCAACTCTTGGGAGAAGACAGCGGTAATACTCCAGGATCTAGTATTTGGCAATAGATTCTTAGCTATGAGGCCAAAAGTGTAAGCAACAAAGGACAAAATAAATAAATTGGACTTCATTAAAATTTAAAACTTTGGTTTATCAAAGGACTTTATCAACAAAGTAAACAGACATCCTATAGATGGGGTGAAAAAAATGGGAACCATATATTGGATAAAAGGAGTCCTGGTGTACAATTGTTAAGTGCTCAGCTGCTAACCAAAAGCTTGGTAATTAGAACTCACCAGCCACTCTACGGGAGAAAAGACCCGGCAATCTGCTCCTGTAAAGATTACAGACTAGGAAACACTGTGGAGCAGTTCTACTCTGTCATATAGAGTTGCTACGAGACAAATCGACAGCATAAAACAACAGCAGTACTTCAGATAAGGGTTTAGTACCAAGAATTTAGGAAGAACTCCCACAACTTAGCAACAAAAAGACAAAATGTGATGTCGATTGTTCTGCGTTTAGCTGTGTTTTCCCTCCCATTCTCTTTTTTCTAGTCCCCTATTTTTTTTTATAAAAGGTATAGCAAAAGAGCTTCCTGTGCTTGGAATTTCTAAGGTGCTTTAGCTAAACTAAATGTGAAAATTAGCTGACAAATAGCTGTTTATGCTTTACCTCCTCCAACTGCAGTTCCATTCTGCTTCCAGACCAGCTTCTTCTCAGTGAATTATCATAGAACATTCAAAATTTATTAACTCCTAAATATTATATATGTTTTTTCTTATAGAAAATGTATCTTAAAGGGTTTTAATGTTTATTTAGAGACTGAACTTCTGTATGTTATACTACCAAGACCTATGATTATCACAGAACAATACATTATCAAAAAATGTAAAGCCATTTTTATTAACTAATAAATATTTTGTTATATTTCACATACACTTTAATACACATAATGCATTAATTGTTTTGTTCATGTAACAAAATAAAATATAGAGTACAAGATGTTTAAATTTTATTTTTTTGTAATGTCACAGTTTTAGTCATTCAAACAAATACCTATCAAGCACATCCATTTTAGTCATTCCCTTAATGTGCCTCTTGTTCAAAATGTGATTAAAATTCACTCATGACTCAGTGGGTAGAATTTTGCAACTAAATTATAAATTTCAATATGTGTCATTGCTCACTGAGTAGTTATAATTAACTGAAGTGTTATTGTGACATTTTACTATATGCCAATTTGTCAGAATAAACTTTGAGACTTGAAAATGCGGTTCTTCCACTAAGATTACTAATTTTACTTTTAAGATAAAGCCAAAATTAAACAAGAAAAATTTCTGTATTTGGTGGAGGAAGAACATCTCTTTATTGCTTGCTACTATAACTAGCATAGCTGTCTTTTGCTATGAGAACTGTTAAGCATTCTAACATAGAAACAAATAGCCTGCTTCAAATTTAATAATATTGAATGTTGCTTTTCTATATTTCAGAAATAGGTTCATATATTTTTCAAAATATATTTAAGTTAGAATTTACTTCAAACATTACAAACTTCAGTGTTACAAAAGTAATATACCATATATTCCATTTTACTGTTGTTGTTAGGTGTCCTCGACTCAGTTCTGACTCATAATGACCCATGAACAACAGCACAAAACACTGCCCAGTCCTGCACTAGCCTCACAATCGGTGCTATGCATGAGCCGTCCTCCAGCCACTGTGTCAATCCTTGTCGTTGAGGGTCTTTCTCTTCATCACTCACTGACCCTCTCTTTACCAAGCATGATATCCTTCTTCAGGGCCTCGTCTCTCCAGATAACATGTCCAAAGTACGTGAGATGAAGAATATATGTACATACGTATTTTATACACTATACATATATATATATAATATTTATATACATATGTACATATGTGTGTGGATGGATATAAAACATAAAAAAAAAGTCTTCACTCTCCTTAAGTTCCAGGAACACTCACAGCTAAGAATCTAACAAACATCATTCTAAAAGTTGAAATCCATGCACATAAGCATAAAAAACAGAGAAAGAGTTACCTGTAAATTTTACAGATTAGACCCTGTTGAATATGTTGTAGTCAAAACTTTTTCCCAATCTGTAGGTTCTATTTTTACTTTTTTGGAGAAGTTCTTTGGGGAACATAAGTGTTTAAGTTTGAGGGGGTCCCATTTATCTAGATCATTTTCATCTGCATGTGCATTTTTAAATTATTCTTGGTAATCTATTTATGCCATATCTGCGGGCCTCTAGCATTGTCCCTAATTTTCCCTTCATGATCTTTATAGTTTTACATTTTACATTTAGGTCTTTGATCCATTTTGAGTTAGTTTTCGTGTTTTGTGTGAGGTATGGATTCTGTTTAATTTTACTACAGATAGAGATCCAATTTTGCCAGCACCATTTGTTGAAGAGACTGTCTCTTCCCCATTCAATAACCTTTGGTACTTTGATGAAGATAAGCTGTTCATGTTGTTGATGTTGTTGTTAGGTGCCGTTGAGTCGCTTCCGACGCATAGCGACCCTACGCACAATAGAACGAAACACTGCCCCGTCCTGAGCCACCCTTACAATCGTTGTTATGCTTGAGCTCATTGTTGCAGCCACTGTGTCAATCCACCTCGTTGAGGGTCTTCCTCTTTTCCGCTGACCCTGTACTCTGCCAAGCATGATGTCCTTCTCCAGGGACTGATCCCTCCTGACAATATGTCTTTTTTTGGTCTTTGGTGCAGGGTGGCATTATGGTGTGTGTAATTAAGCTGCTATCTTGGGTCTGACCTACACTAGGCTTTCTGACATCATATTGACTGTTTTTTTAACTTACCCAGGACCTGAATTCTGAGCCTAAATTATTCTTGCATTTCTGTACCTCATCAGCTCCATAATACTCCCATTTCCATGTGCAACTGCTGGTCGATGAAGCTACAACTTTGCATTAGAACTCTGGCATTAATACTCATTGCTGTCAAGTTGATTCTGACCCACAGGGCCCTACAGAACAGAGTATAACTGCCCCATAGAGTTTCCAAGAAGGGGCTGGTGGATTCAAACTGCCGACCTTTTTGGTTAGCAGGCGAGCTCTTAACCAATGTACCACCAGGGCTCCCAGGCTTTAATAGGTATCTGAAATTGTTGTCTACGACTATACTATTCTAATTACCTGGTAAATTTGCAGAGTTTAACTTCTTTCTAATGCTTTCAGCTAAATTTTAATTCCCAGCATCCATTTTGTTAATATATTTACATGTTAGTAAATATATTAAGATATAAGTCCTTATTCTTCTCACTGATCTTAGTGAGTAGCATGATATAATAATAGATTTCCCAATAAAAGAAATTAGCTTTTCATGTTACCACTTTTCAGAAGAAGACTATGACAAATATATTCAAGAGTGGTTATGTAAATTTTCATTTATATATACAATTATCTTTTAGGCATGTCAATTATATTTTGAAGCTTTAATGCCTACTCTTGTTAAAAAGTACAAGAACAATTAGAGAGAAAGAATGCTTAAATGCATGTTGAATATGATAATATGCAGTGAGTAGTTATGGAAAATATAAATTTAAAAATGTGAATATTTTGAACAATTCATAGTCCAGTTAATATAAAAGATAAGTTAGATTTATATGATGAAACACATGCACCAGAATGACATGAGCACATGAAGTACATACACCAGAAGTAGAAGGCAGCATAACCATGATTTCAACTCAGATTTTCCAAATTCCGGTCCACTGCTACTTCTTAAGATCACGTTCTTAAGAAGGTTTTTCTCTTTTTTTTTTATGTCATTGTCGAAACATTACAGGATTAACGGGAAATGATAAAAGAGAATAGCTGAATACCTGAATTATCACCCCCCACACTAAATACTTAAAAGGTAATTCATTGTAAAGAGAAATTTAGAGAAAGGGTTGGAATAAAATCATAAAGTTAGTAACATGCAAAGGAGTACATTATAGGATATTAACAAATTACTTAAAAAGCTTAATAAATCTAAATGGACATATTTAAGTTAAATCTTTCTCTCTGATTTAAGAATGTATAAAATGCTCGTTAGAGCTCACTATGTTAAAAAGACCTTTTCCACTTATTATACAGATTAAAAATCGTCAAAAACTCTTAAAAGGCACAAAAGTTAACATGGTGGATTCAAAATATAATATTAAATACTTCATTCCATTTGTAAAGTTACTATAATATCCATTAAACTCTCATTTATGCTTCAGGGTTTTAAGAGTAACATATATAAAAAAAACAAAAACAGATATATATGCTATTTAATATCAAATATATTTAATATGATGTGAAGTTAAACAAATACCATAATTATTTATTTTGCGTTTCCTCTAAAAAATATCTCAACAAGTTGATCATAGTTCAGCAGTGAAACCCAACATACAAAACATGAACCTGCTCATAAAGCAGGCCATGTATCTTCAGTTTGCCCCACTAGATCTAATTTCCACCTTTCCACACCCTGTGCTGGGCTTAGGATGCTGCCCTGTGTATGCTTCAGAAGCAACTCCCTTGGCTTCTGGCTCCCAGTTGGTGCGCCACCCTTTGAGAGAAATCAGTAGGAAAAGATGGTGGAACTAGTATGAAAAAAAGATGACAGTATTTATTTTCCAACTCTGTCCCTGCACAGGCTGCTAGTCTTCACAGAATCCTTTACAAAATGACACATCTTCTGTCAGGCATTCTTATCTATATGTTGTTTTCATTTGCTCCTGGATTCTGCTCCTGCTCACAGGGACCCCACGTTAAAGAGAAGGAAACATTTCCTGGTCTCACACCATCTTCATGATTGTTGGTATGCTTGAGTCCATTGTTGAGGCCACTGTATATTTTGAGTGCCTTCCAATCTAGGGGCGCATTTTCCAGCACTGTATCAGACAATATTCTGTTGTGATCCATTGGCTAATTTTCAGAAGTAGATTATCAGAACTTTTCTCCTAGTCCGTTTTAGTATGGAAAATCTGATAAAACCTGTCCACCATGGGTGACCCTGCTGGCATTTGAAATACTGGTGGCATAGCTTCCATCATCATAGCACCACACAAGCCACCACAGTATAACAAACTGACAGATGGACGGTGGTCTTATTTAAATAACTGCACTTGTTGTTGTCAGCTGCAATAAAATTGGTCCCAACTCTTGATGACCCCATGCACAAGAGAACTAATCTCTGCCTTATCCTGTGCCATCCTCACGATCAGTTGCAGATAGGACTGTTGTGATCCATAGAGTTGTCATTGGCTAATTTTTGGATATAGAACACCAAGCCTTTCTTAACTACCCTTCAATAACTCTGTAACAGCTCCTTCCCCTTCCTGCTTCAAGCCTAAGTACTGTCTCCCTAATGATAATAGATTTTTTCAAATTCTTCACTGATTTTTCAAAAATATCACATACTTTTGTAAATCTTGCCATAATTTTATTTCCCTCAATGTCCTAGGTTTTTTGTGTGTGTGTGATCTGTTATCTATAAAGATCTTTATGATACAAAAGGCATTTATGTTGCGTATTTAAAAATAGATAAAATGTACAAAATAAAAGTATTTTTTACTAGTGAGGCACAAAAAGATTGGGAAATTCTCTCTATATATCCACATAAAACAAGTAAAAAATTGGAAAAATCTTGTCAAAACAACATTTCAGCAATCTGGAAATCAACTCAAGGGAAAAAATAAATCGAGAAATGCTATTCTTCAAACACTGTTAGGATTTTTGGTTAGGACAATGGAAGTCTGTGGTCTTAGTGCATCAGGATGCTCTGGTCCCCAGCACTGTCAGTGAAAACAATTACCCACATAGCACTGGAAATGAAACCCAACAGCTTTGCTACCAGAGAGCTAGATTCAGTAGGGGAATGAGTGACATAAACTCATGCTTTGCCAGTTAAAATAGCAAACTAGGTGGGAAACAAATGGGCAAATCTCATAGCTTTGCTAATGTGAAATTGTGGTGCCTGTTGGGGCAATGACTGGACATATTACATATTTATCAGGTTAAGTCTGGAAATGAGAATGCCAACATAAGGCTAGATAAACACACCACACATCCCTGACAGATTAGGAAACTGCATAATGGATAAACCACTGCATGTTTATCCATTTAAATACTGATAAACGTGAGTTGTTCCCAGTTTGGGGACATTTCACATAAAAATTCTATGAGCATTCCTGAACACATCTTTGTATGGACATATGCTTTCATTTCTCTTAAATACTTAGGATTTGATTAGCTAGATAATATGGTCAGTGTACATGTAAATTTTTAATAACTGCCAGATAGTTTTCCAAAGTGACTGTACCATTTTATATCCGCACCAGCAGTATATGAGAGTTCCAGCTCCTCCTTACCAAGAATTAATATCAGCAGTCTTCTGACATGCTGTCTTCAATGAGACATACTCTTGAGTTTGGTATCATTTACTTTTAATTTGCATTTCCCTAATAACTAATGTCACAATTAAAAAGACAAGTAAGAAAGAAAATGCCAAACTGGATGTCCTAAAAGACTCTGAAACTTGCTCTTGAATATAGAGCAGTTAAAACGAATGGAAGAAATGATGAAGTGAAAGAACTGAAGGAAAGATCTGAAAGGTAAGTTAGTTCAAAAGACAATGAAAATTATTATAATGAAATACGCAAAGACATGGAGTTAGAAAACCAAAGGGGAAGAACGTGCTTGACGCTTCTTGAACTGAAAAACTGAAGAAAAAAATTCAAGACTGGAATTGAAAAATCTAAGGATTCAAAGGTAAAATATTTATTGATGCAGGAATCATCAAAACAAGATAGAAGAAATATCCAGAGTCACTGTGCCAAAAAGAATAAGTCAACATTCAACCATGGCAAGAGGTAGCATATGATCAAGAACTGGTGGTATTGAGGGAAGAAGTCCAAGCTACACTGAAGGCATTGGAGAAAAACTAGGCTCTAGGAATTGACGGAATGCCAATTGAGATGTTTCAACAAACGGATGCCCCACTGGAGGTGCTTACTCATCTGTGCCAAGAAATCTGGAAGACAGCTTCCTGCCCAACTGTCTGGAAGAGATACATGTTTGCGCCCATTCTAAAGAAAGGTGACCCAACAGAATGTGGAAATTATTGAACAAAATCATTAATTTCACACGCAAATAGAATTTTGCTGAAGACAACTCAAAGGTGGTTGCAGGAGAACATCAATAGGGAACTGCCGGAAATTGAAGCTGAATTCAGAAGATGACATGTAATGAAGCATATCATTGCCTATGTCAAATGGATGTTGGCTGAAAGCAAACAAAACCAGGAAGACGTTTACCTGTATTTTATTGATTAGGCAAAGGCATTCAACAGCGTGGATCATAACAAATTATGGATAACATTTGTGAAGAATGGGAATTACAGAACACATAACTGTGCTCATGAGCAACTGTACATATACCAAGAGGCAGTCCTTCAAAGAGAACAAGGAGATATTGAGTGTCAGGAAAGTTAGGAAAGGTGTGTGTCAGGGTTATATCCTTTCATCATACTTATTCAATCTGTATGCTGAACAAATAATCTGAGAAGCTGGCCTACATGAAGAAGGATGTGGCTTCAGGATTGGAGGAAGACTAATTAACAACCAGCATTATGCAGATGACACAAACTTGCTTGCTGAAAGTGAAGGACTTGAATCACTTACTGATGAAGATCAAAGACCATAGCCTTCAGTATGGATTACACCTCAACGTAAAGAAAACAAATATCCTCACAACTGGACCAATAAGCAACATCATGATTAACAGAGAATATATTCATATTGTCAAGGATTTAATTTTACTTGGATCCACAATTGACGCCCATAGAAGCAACAGTCAAGAAATCAAATGACATATTGCATTGGGAAAATCTGCTTAAAAGACCTCTTTAAAGATATCATTTTGAGGACTAAGGTGCACCTGACTCAAGCCATGGTATTTTCATTCACCTCCTATGCCTGCACATGCTGGACAATGAATAAGGAAGGCTGAAGAAGAATTGATGCCTTTGAATTATGGTATTGGCAACGAATCTTGAATAAACCATGTTCATCCAGGAGAATGGAAATCTGTCTTGGTGTAAGTGCAGCCAAAATTCTTCTCAGTCTCATATACTTTGGACATGTTCAGGAGGTACCAGTCCCTGGGGAAGGACATCGTGCTTGATAAAGTAGAGGGTCAGCAAAAGAGAAGACGACCCTCAGTAAGATGAATTGACACAGCGGCTGCAATGATAGTCTCAAATATAGCAAGAGTTTGAGGATCGCACAGTCAGTGTCTCATTCTATTGTACATACGGTCGCTATGAATTGGAACTCACTTGATGGCACTTAACAAAAACAACAGCTAATGAATTTGGGCATTTTTTCATGTGCTCATTTGGCATCAGTGTACTTCTTTGGTGAAGTGTTTTTCAAATCTTTACGTGCTTTTATATTGATTTTTTGTTTTCATGTTAGTGAATTTTGAGGGTTTAAAAATGTATTTTAGATGCAAGTTTTTTATTAGATATATAGTATTTCAAATATTTTCTCCAAGTTTGTGCCTTGTATTTTCATTCTTTCAGTAGTTGGTTTTGGAAAGCGGGAGTTTTTAATTCAGAAAAAAGTCTCCGAATTTTAACCACATTTATTTACAGATAATTCCAAACAACTTTACATTGTGATTGCTACAGAATCATTGTGTCAGGCACTGTATTATGAACTAAGGATAAAACAATGACTACTATTTTTACCTTCAGGGAGTTCACAGCTGCAAGCTTGGAAGATGGGTAATTAAATACAGAATAATATACAAGGTGATAATTACAACAGAAGAGATATGCATAAGGTCCTACAGGAACCCATAGCTTCAACTTCCATCTATAACCCAACAGTGATGTGTTAATTGCTTAAACACACAAATACAAACATAAAATTGCTACAAATAAACAACACTTTTTAAAAATAATCTTGAAATGACAAAATCTTTCTACATACATAAACAAAAACATAAGTCATAAAGGAAAGATTTCTAACTTAGGCTACAACACAAAGGGTAAATTTTCTTCATGTATTGAATATGTAGTACCCGAAAATAAATAAATATATAAGAAAACAACCAAGAAGCAAACAAAATTTGATCAAAATTTGGAAAATACAGATATAAAAAGGATATACCAATGCCACTTAAAGATGTTCAACCTCATACATAGTATGAGAAAGGCATCTAACAAATGTCAAACACATGTATTTTTTCAGCTATCAGTTGAAATAAAACCAAAGATCAAAGGACTTCAAATAAATATGGTAGGCTGATTGGATTCTAATATATAGACATGCAAAAGAAAATGTAACGACAATGACAGGTTCAACATATCTGAGCTGAAAACAATACATGGAAATTTCTTGGTGAAGTAATTGAATAGGGAACAAATCAATAGAATCGGGAGCTGAAATGAAAGAGCTCACATAGGAAGAGTATAGAATTGAGGACAGATGCTTGAGGATGAAGTCCCCATAGTAGAAACCCAACTCATAGTAGAAAAGGAACTGGTAATGCCTCTCTCCAGATGCAATCATTTTTAACATATTCTTGTGCATCTTCTTGAGATTTTGTTTTCCTTATACAAAAATACGTGTACTGATCATTCCAAACTCTTCACTTAAAAGAGTAGCATGTTCCATTCCTGTTATTAACCTTGCTATTGTCACTTTAAAAACTTTAGTGGATAATCTTCTATGCCAGTCAAATAGATTTAACTCTTTCTTTCAATGGCTGCAGAATATTCCACTGATTTTATATAGCACTGCATCTTTGGAATTAGAGATATTTAGTTGCTACATACTTTTGGTGGGTGTGGGATTGTTTCTGTCAATCTTTCCCAGAGGTTAGTATGGCCCTTTGTATATTCTACCAGTGCTACCTGGGACTTCTAATTATGGTAAAAGATTTTGTTTTCAGGCTTAATATTGTTCCGTTAGTAGTAAACATTTGAATTTGTCTATAAGGTCCCTGAGTGGCACAGTTTGCACTCAACTACTAACGTAAAGGTTGACGGTTCAGATCCGCCCTTCAGCACCATGGAAGAAAGACCAGGTGATGTGCTTTTGTAAAAATGACAGCCAAGAAAACCCTATGGAGTAGTTCTACTCTGTAATATATGAGGCTGTTATGGGTTGAATCAAATTAATAGTAACAAGTTACCTATATATATATATACACACACACACACACATCCATTGCCATCGAGTCAATTCTGACTCATGGCGACACTATAAAACAGCGTAGAACTACCCATAGGGTTTACAAGTGACTGGTCCCTTCTGATAACATGTCCAAAATATGTGAGACGAAGTCTTGCCATCCTTGTTTCTAAGGAGCATTCTGGCTGTACTTCTTCCGAGACAGATTTGTTCATTCTTCTGGCAGTCCATGGTATACTCAATATTCTATGCCAACACCATAATTCAAAGGCATCAATTCTTCTTCTTTGTCTTCCTTATTCATTGTCCAGCTTTGCATGTGCGAGGCGATTGAAAACACCATGGTTTGCATCAGGCGCACCTTAGTCCTTAAAGTGGTATCTCTGCTTTTTAACACTTTAAAGAGGGCTTTTGCAGCAGATTTGTCCAATGCAGTATGTCTTTTGATTTCTTGACTGCTGCTTTCATGGGTGTTGATTGTGGATCCAAGTAAAATGAAATCATTGTCAACTTCCATATTTTCTCCATATATCATGATGTTGCTTTTTGGTCCAATTGTGAGGATTTTTGTTTTCCCTATGTTGAGGTGTAACCACACTGAAAGCTGTGATCTTTAATTTTCATCAATTTTGCAACTCAAAGCTTGAATTTTTTTCTTCAGTTCCTTCATTTTGAGAAATGTTGAGCGTGTTCTTCCCTTTTGTTTTTCTAACCCCAGGTTTTGCACATTTCATTATAACACTTTGTCTTCTCAAGAAGAAATCTTCTGTTCAACTCTTTTCCTTCATTATTTCTTCCTTTTGCTTTAGCTACTCTATGTTCAAGAGCAAGTTTCAGAGTTTCTTCTAACATCCATTTTGGTCTTTCTTTCTTTCCTGTCTTTTTGATGATCTCTTTCTTTCTTCATGTGCGATGTCCTTGATGTCATTCCACAACTTATATGATCTTCAGTCATTAGTGTTCAATGCATCAAACCTATCCTTAAGATGATCTCTAAATTCAGGTACGATATACTCAAGGTTGTACTTTGGCTCCTGGGCTTGTTCTAATTTCGTTCAACTTCAACTTGGACTTGCATATGAGCAATTGATGGTCCGTTCTGCAGTCAGCCCCTGGCCCTGTTCTGATTGATGACATTGAAATTTTCCATTATCTTTTCCCACAGATGTAGCTGATTTGATTCCTATGTACTTCATCCAGCGAGGTTGTGTATAGTCTCCATTTATGTTGTTGAAAAAAGGTATTTGCAATGAAGAAGCTGTCAGTCTTGCAAAATTCTATCATGCCATCTTCGGCATCATTTTCTATCACCAAGGCCATATTTTCCCACTACTGATCCTTCTTTGTTTCCAACTTTTGCATTCCAATCATCAGTAATTATCAATGCATCTTGATTGCATGTTTGATCAATTTCAGACTGCAGAAGTTCATAAACATCTTCAATTTCTTCATCTTTGACCTTAGAGGTTGGTGAGTATATTTGAGTAACAGTCATATTAACTGGTCTTCTTGTAGGCGTATTGGTATTATCCTATCCCAGACAGCGTTGTACTTCAGGATAGATCTTGAAACGTTCTTTTTGTTGATGAATGCAACATGATTTCAGTTCAATTTGTCATTCTGGCATAGTAGACTATATGATTGCCTGATTCAAAATGGCCAATATCAGTCCATTTCAGCTCACTAATGCCTAACATATCGATCTTTATGCATTCCATTTCATTTTTGACAATTTCCAATTTTCCTTGATTAATACTTTGTACATTCTATGTTCCTATTATTAATAAATGTCGGTAGCTGTTTCTTCTCATTTTGAGTTGTGCCACATTAGCAAATGAAGGTCTGGAAAGCTTGACTCCAACCATGACATTAAGGTCATCTGTACTTTGAGGAGGCAGCTCTTCCCATGTCATATTTTGAGTGCCTTCCAACCTGAGGGGCTTATCTTCAGGTACTATATCAGACAATGTTCCACTGCTATTCATAAGGTTTTCAGTGGCTAATTTTTTCAAAATGTGGAAGCTCAGCTGAAACTTTCCACCATGGGCGACCCTGCTGGCATTTGAAATACCAGTGGCATAGCTTTGAGCATCACAGCCACATACAAGCCACCACAGTGTGACAAACTGACAGATGCGTGGTGTGTGTGTGTGTGTGTGTGTGTGTGTATATTACACGCATATATAAAATTCACTTGCCATTACCAAAAACGCTCTGTTGCTGTAGGGTCCGTTCCGACTCATAACAACCCTCTAGGAAAGAGTAGAACTGCCCTGTAGGGTTTCCAAGGAGCAGCTGGTGGATTTGAACTGCCAGCCTTTTGGTTAGCAGCGAGCTCTTAACCACTGCACAACCAGGGCTCTGCTACTTGCCATTTGTAAATCTAAAAGATGTATTTTAAATTTGAATACATATTGCCAAATTCTCCCTTAAAATCTTCACTGTTAGACATTTATAAGCAGGGAGAATGCTTCACCCTCTACCTACTGTAGTCAATGTTACTTGTTAAATGTTTTAATTTTTGCTAATTAATAAGAGAAAAAAAGGTCTATTTTTTTTTGTGACGATCTAATTTAGGTCTTGTGGTTGTTGTGGTTGTTGTTGTTAGGTGCTGTCGAGTTGGTTCCAACTCATATCGACCCTATGCACAACAGAACAAAACACTGCCCGGTCCTGAGCCATCCTTACAATCGTTGTTATGCTTGAGCTCATTGTTGCAGCCACCGTGTCAATCCACCTCATTGAGGGTCTTCCTCTTTTCTGCTGACCCTGTACTCTGCCAAGCATGGTGTCCTTCTCCAAGGACTGATCCCTCCTGACAACATGTCCAAAGTATGTAAGGCGCAGTTTCGCCATCCTTGCCTCTAAGGAGCATTTGTTCTTTTGGCAGTCCATGGTATATTCAATATTCTTCACCAACACCACAATTCAAAGGCATCAATTCTTCTTCGGTCTTCCTTGTTCACTGTCCAGCTTTCACATGCATACGATATGATTGAAAATACCATGGCTTGGGTCAGGCGCACCTTAGTCTTCAGGGTGACATCTTTGCTCTTCAACACTTTGAAGAGGTCCTTTGCAGCAGATTTACCCGATGCAATGTGTTTTTTGATTTCTTGACTGCTGTTTCCTTGGCTGTTGATTGTAGATCCAAGTAAAATGAAATCCTTGACAACTTCAATCTTTTCTCCATTTATCATGATGTTTATCAGGTCCTGTGGAGTCATGATTTATCACTTTTTCTAAAGTAATATGATTTAATAATAATAAATACAGGCACCTCAAATGAGTATTAGGATGTAAGAAGAGAAAAAATATATGTATACATGGATTTTTTTTTTTCTTTTTTAGATTAGACTTTCCTTATAATGGTTTATTTCCTCATATGATTTATATTTTTAACTGCAACCTCTTCTCAGTAGAAGTAATTTTACTGATAATCTCAGGCGCTCTGGTCTGTGGGAGCACCTCCAAGAGCTGATCTCTAGTCTTTGTCTCTCCTGGGCAATGGTGGCTCTATTTAGAGCCAGACCAATTTCTGCTTTGTTTTTATTTCAATTTCTCAGGTTTGGATAGCTGTCACACCTAGATGGTACAAATTCAAAACAAAAACCTACAAGATGCAGAGATTCTGTTTCAATGTATTGTGGGTGATTTATTTTTTCTTTTTTTGGTATCTAGATCATCTGGGATACGAGGGGGCTTGTTTTTACCTGTATCTATCCTAATAACCGTTGAATATTTAAATATTTCAACATACACATGACCTATTTAATCAAAAGCGTATGTATAAATATATATATGCCTATGCATATTTATATCTAATCTAAGCATCACAGAACTATAAATAAAATCAAATTAGGATGAGAGAGATTCAACCTGATTTAGTTCAAGCCAAGAGTTCTGTTTGTAAATCTGAATGACAAACGGATTTCTACATATGTTTTAATTTCCTCTCCTTATTGTGGCTCAGTCTTTAATAAATAGCAAAGGCACCTTGGTCTCCTCCTGTATAGTTATCACAATATGCAGGTGAGCTTTTCCTATTAGGCATACAGATGAATGCTGAACTGAAAATTAGCTCTATTGTCTGCATTTTTTCATTCATATGATAGAAATAGTAAGAGAAAAATCTACTAACTCTCAGCTTTCAGGTTTTTTAAAGTGTCAGGAAGAATTCACTATGATTTTCAAAACTGTGGTATGCTAAGTATTTTGAAATAAAATTCCAGTATAATTTAAAAATATTAAAAGAGTAGTGGGAGAAAAGACCTGGTGATCTGCTCCCATAAAGATTTCAGCCTAGGCAACCCTATGGGGCAGTTCTATTTTGTCATATAGGATCCCTATGAGTTGGAATTAGCTTGATGGCACACAATAGTATCAAGAACAACAAAAGAGTAGCAAAAAAAAAAAAAAAAAAGATAAATACTAATGAACACATGTATTTATTATATATAAATATAATGAACTTTCTAAAATGAAATGTGCTAAAATATTAAAGACATTTTTATTATTGTTTATTCCACATTTTTTTTTTTTTTAATTACTGCACTTGGTATTATTCTAAACCTCGATAAATGCAGAGCTGGCAAAGATTGTACAAGTAACTAACCTGAATATCTGAATACGTACAAAATGTAAATACAGTTGTCATCACAAGCAAAGAATAGTGTGGTGGTTATCAGGGCTATGAAACACTGTCATATAAATTACACTCATTATTTATACTTCATCGTTGAGGTTAGAAAGATCAAGGAAGGATACTGATATGAATCTTAGATTCATTCTTAAATCAAAGTCACATGTATTCATTTATATTGTTAGCAAGAATTTCTGAAAACAGCAGGTAACTGTTTTGATATATCTGACTACTGAAGAGCCCAAGTTTAGAGATAGACATCACAGCCTTCTTCATGGCTGATGCTTCCTTCTACTTGAATAAATTACTCCTCCATGAAATTTTCCCTTTACTGGAGTGCTCTGATACCATTAAACTGTATTTCTCGGAATGTTGTCTGCACACCACTGGCATCAGAATCACTTGGGATGTGAGTTACAAAAAGAGTTTTCCAGGTATCATTCCTGACTTGGTGACTCGGAAGCTCTGGACTAGAGCCCTGGTATCTGCCTTGTAAGTGAGGCCCTTAAATAAAACACAGCTTGCAGCAGATTGTGGCTAGACAAACACCTTTCCCCAATCTCTGCTCATATCCAAAGTATCAATTTGGCTTCAGAGTGAGGGCCTCAAAGTAGGAGGCAGGTGATGCCTAAGGTGACATGGCACAGTGCGGAGCATTATGGATGCAAGGAGTTCTCTAGGGAAGTGATTACTATCATTTCTTTCAGTGTGTACAGCTTTGAGGACTACTCTGAGCATATCAGCATCATTTATGATATAATTTCTATAAGAATATAAATTCTGCATTCTAAAAACAACTTAAAAAATCCAGTATATTAATGTTAATAGTAGTATATATTCAGTACTTTATATGCATTATCATTTAATCCTCAAAATAAATGTGTGAGGTGGTTTATACTTATATAAATGTTGCAAATAAGGAAACTGTGGTTTAGGTAAGAAAAGTAGTAGTGTAAGATGAAGAGCATTTAAAAAATTTACCACTGAAATTAATTGTATAAGTAACTAAAGTAACTACATACAAGTAACAAAGTGACTAAAGTACAATTTATAAAGAGCTAGATCATATTTAGATTTTGCTCAATAGTTGTGAATTGACATTGATGCCAAGCGTAAGGGCAGTCTATGCCTTGCTATTTCACTAGCTGATAACTCTGATATATTAACAACCTCTGCATGAGTTGAAAAAGTGAACCCTCACTTTTACTCATTCAATTTAATTTGTTTTTGTTATGCTAATGAAATTAACACTAAATTTAAGTCTAGCATAACACAATTGTAAGTAGAATCAGTGTGAAATAAATTACTTGTTTGATTAATCAGATATTATTTTCATTCTATGCAGCAAATTACACTCATTTGAAATATCCACAAACTTTGAAAATGTCCTTAATTTGTAGGTTAGTTAAACATACCCAAACCCCACTGCCGTCGAGTCGATTCCAACTCATAGCGACCCTATAGGACAGAGTAGAACTACCCCATAGAGTTTCCAAGGAGCGCCTGGCGGATTTGAGCTTCCAAACTCTTGGCTAACAGCTGTAGTAATTAACCACTATGCCACCAGGGTTTCCTAGTTAAACATAGGTCTCTCAAATGTTAAGATGTAGTAAAACCATCTCATGTAAGTAGCTCTCCAAGTTTTTTCAAAATTGTTATCAAAATAAATATAAGTATCTTGTCAAAAATAGTTTCAACTTACTTTACTTAAATAAAAGTTTAAAAAATTACTTTTTACTGTAATTGGGGAAGCATATGTTTCACAATATTAAGAAATATATTAAATTACATGTTTTCCTGAAGATGGAAAACAATAGTAACAATTCTCACATAAAGATCATAAGCCATCAAGATTATATTCTATAATAGATAAAGAAATATATGAATCAGCTTTCCAAGTATTTCTCAACCTTACCTGCTGGTTTACAGGAAAATTTCTGTTGATTTTTTTGATCTGCAATAACAAATAGATAAATAAGCAAACAAATAAATAATAAACGTGAGAACAACAAGATTCAAGTACCACCCAAACCATCAGCCTTTGAGTCAATTCTAACTCATAGTGACCCTAATGGACAGATTAGAGCTGTCTCATATGGTTTCAAAGGCTGTAAATCTTTACAGAAGCAAACTGCCACATATTTCTCCTGCAGAGCAGCTGGTGGGTTTGAACAGCCAACCTTTGGGTAAGTAGCTGAGCACTTCAACAACTGCACCACCAGGGATCTTTTTAAAGTACCACGATTCCAAATATATTTGTGAGAATCTATCCTTTGGTGAATTAATATTTAGTATATATTAATTCAATATTCAATAATCTCTATTCAACAATCAATAACATATATTCTATACTCTTTTTTTTTAATAATTGGAAAATGGAATATATGAGGTATAAATCTAGGAAAATTGCAAGTTTTCAAAAATGAAAAGGAATGCATAAAATCGATATCATAGACATTAGTGAGCTGAAATTGACTATTATTGGCCATTTTGGATTGGTCAATCATATGATCTACTATGCAGGCAATGACAAATGGAAAAGGAATCGTGTTGCATTTATCACCCAAAAGAACATTTCAAGATCTACCGTGAAGTACAACACAGTCAGTGATAATTTTTTTTACAAGGAAGACCAGTTAATACAACTATCATTCAAATTTACACACCAAACACTAAGGCCAAAGATGAATAAATTGAAGGTTTTTACCAACTTCTGCAGTCTGAAATTGATCAAACATGTGATCAAAATGCACCAATAATTACTGGTGATTGGAATGTGAAAGTTGGAAGCAAAGAAGAAAGATCAGAAGTGGAAAAATATGGCTTTGATGACAGAAACAATACTGGAGATTGCATGATAGAATTTTGCAAGACCAACAAATTTTTCGTCGCAAATACCTTCTTTCAACAACATGAATGGTAACTATACATGTGGACCTCGCAATATGGAATATGCAGAAATCAACTACATCTTTGAACAGGGACAATTGAGAGAAGCTCAGTATCAGCAGTCAGAACAAGGCCAGGGGCAGACTGCAGAACAGACTCATCAATTGTTCGTATGCAAGTTCAAATTGAAGATGAAGAAAATTAGAGCAAGCTCATGAGAGCCAAAATATGGCATTGAATATATCCCACCTGAATTTAGAGACCATCTCAAGAACAGATTTGACACTAATGACCGAAGATCAGACTAGTTGGGGGATGACATCAAAGACATCATACATGAAAGCAAGAGATCTTTAAAAAGACAGGAAAGAAAGAAAAGACCAAAATGAAGGTCAGAAGAGATTCTGAAACTTGCTCTTGATAATAGAGTGGATAAAGCAAACCAAGAAAAGATAAAGTAAAATAGCTGAACAGATAACTTCAAAGGGCAGGTCAAGAAGACAAAGCAAAGTATTATAATGAAATCCACAAAGACCTGGAACTAGGAAACCAAGAGGGAAGAACAAACTTGGCATTTCTCAAACTGAAAGAACTGAAGAAAAAATTCAAGCCTGGAGTTGTAATATTGAAGGGTTCTATGGGGAAAATATTGAATGACACAAGGAAGCTTCAAAAGAAGATGGAAGGAATACAGAGTCACTGTAACAAAAAGAACTGGTTGATGTTCAACCATTTCAGGGGGTATCATGTGATCAAGAACTGATGGTACTGAAGGAAGAAGTCCAAACTTCACTGAAGGCATTGGTGAAAGACAAGGCTCCAGGAATTGACAGAATACCAACTGAGATGTTTTAGCAAATGGATGCCACACTGGAGGTGTTCACTCACCTGTGCCAAGAAATTTGGAAGATAGCTAACCTGGCCAACTGACTGAAAAAAAAAAAAAAAGAGATCCATATTTGTGCCCATTCCAAAGGAAGGTGATTCAACAGAATTCAGAAATCATCAAATAATATTAATATCACACACAAGTAAAACTTTGCTGAAGATGATTCAAAAGTGGTTGCAGCAGTACATCAACAGGGAACTGCAAGAAATTCCCGCCAGATTCAACAGAGGACATGGAAATAGGGATATGATTGCTGATATCAGATGCATATTGACTGAAAGCACAGAATACCAGAAAGATATTTACTTGTCTTTTACTGACTATGCAAAGACATTCAACTGTGTGGATCACAGCAAATAATGGTTAACATTGCAAAGAATGTGAATTCCAGAACACTTGTGTTCATAGGGAAACTTTACATAGACCAAAAGGCAGTTGTTCAGACAGGAAAAGGGATACCACACAGTTTAAAGGTAAGAAAGGTGTGTGCCAGGGTTGTATTCTTCACCTTACTTATTCAATTGTATACTGAGCAAATAATCCGAGAATCTGGAGAGTATGAAGGACACCACAGCATCAGGATTGGAGGAAGACTCATTAACAACCTGCATTATGCAGATGACACAGCCTTGCTTGCTGAAAGTGAAGAGGGCTTGAAGCACTTACTAACGAAGATCAAAGACCACAGCCTTCAGTATGGATTGCATCTCAATAGAAAGAAAACAAAAATTCTCACAAATGGACCAATAAGCAACATCATGATAAACGGAGAAAAGACTGAAATTGTCAATGATTTCATTTTACTTGGATCCACAAAGACCGTGGAAGCAGTATTCAAGAAATCAAAGGACGTATTGTATTGGGCAAATCTATTACAAAAGACCTCTTTAAGGTGTTAAAAAATGAAGATGTCACTTTGAAGATTTAGGTATGCCTGACCCAAACCATGGTGTTTTCAATCACCTCATATGCATAGAAAAATTGGCAATGAATAAGGAAGAGTGAAGAGGAATGGAAGGCTTTGAATTAAGGTGTTGGTGAAGAATATTGAGTATACCACGGACTGCCAAAAGAATGAACAAATCTGTTTTGGAAGAAGTAAAGCCAGAATGCTCCTTAGAAGCAAGGATGGCAAGACTTCGTCTCACATATTTTGCACATGTTATCAGGAAGAACAAATTTCTGGAGAAGGACATCATGCTTGTTAAAATAAAGCATTAGCGAAAAGGAGGAAGACCATAAATGAGATGGATGGACACAGTGACTGCAACAACTAGTTCAAGGGTATCAAAGAATGTGAGGATGGCACAGGAATGAGCAGTGTTAGGGTCACTATAGTAGGAACTGGCTCAAGGCCACCTAACAACAATGACAACATATATTTTATCCTTTATATTCTCTATACTCAATGATCTATTTTATATATATATATATATTTGAGATATAGATTAATTCTATCTTGACTTACCGCAATTATTAAATGTCAAATACTTATTATGGATACTTCTTAAGTTTGGCTATCAGAATTATCCCACATTTTGTTTGTTAGCATTAAAAGAAAGATTTATGTCTAATCATTTCTGGTTTATGAAAAAGCAAAAGGTTGTGTTTTCATACAATAAGTGAATATTTATGAAAAAATGTAGAAAGTTATTTTTTTGTAATTTATTTATTTTTTATTTCATTTGAAATCATATCCTATTTATTTTAACACCCTAGAGAGCAGAGGGAACAGAAAATCAAACATTGAATGATAAAGTATATGTGCTGAAATGTTTCTTGTCAGGATTCCGAATAAAATATAACATTTACTTTAAGCAAATTTAATGAATGACATTTTATAAGAATTTAAAATACCTCTTCAGAGAAAGCATTCCTCTGTAGTATGCCATACGAACAGAGTTTAAAAAACAAATCTCAATATGAATATCAGGCCTGGAAAAATGACCCTGCACTACTCAAAGTTTTGCTCAGTAGTAGTTTTGCAATAATTATTTTTCTTTGGCTTTTCCAGAGAGAGTTAAATAATTAGCTTTTTGATAAAATATTACATCACACTAAATTATTTACATCAGACTAAATGGCTTACATCAGACGAGCTCATTTTCACTTATGAATAAATTTTATTGTATTAGTTCATTTCCCCTCTCTTTTTTTAGTTCCTTTTGTCTTACTGGAAAATGTGAAATAACAGGTCATTTAATGGAAATTAAGCACAATTTTGGAGAATTTTCAAATAGCTCATCTATAAGAACAGGCTTCTTAAGTGACACTAAACCATAGACTGGTAAGATACTCTCATTTAAAATGTAAAATAAAAGAAAAAGAGAAAACATATGATTTGTGTATGGCATGTACAAAACCCATATTTTATATTCCTATTATTATTTCAACATAGTCATTTGCCCGGGTGAGGAATCAGCAAAGGAAATCTCTAAAACTACTTGTCTCATCAGTTAAAATCAGTGAAAAATGCATTGAATATAGGTATAGTTGCACATCTGATTAATGTAATTGCTGTCAATAAGTTGTATGCCTATGAAAAGTTGAACTGGTAAAAGTTGTGTGATAGATACACTTACAACAATGACAAAAAAATGAATAGCAGCTGAAACCACTAAGGTACAGCAAAACACCTCATGGAATTTAGTTCCTTGGTTTGAAGGTTTAGGGTCATGGTTTCATGGGACATCCCAGTTAATTAACCTAATAACTTGTTTAGTGCTTCTGTTCTACCTGCTAATTCATTGAGTAGTACCTGGAGTCTTAAAAGCTTGCAAGCAGCCATCCAAAGCATGGCAATTGACCTCTATTCACCTGGAGAAATGGAGGAAGGAGGAGAATCAGGAATAGGAGGCAAGTATGAAATGTACGACTAATTGCCTCGATGGACAACTGTCCCCTCTGTCATGAGACCAGAAGAATGGGGTAGTGCCAGCTACCATTATGAACATTTTGATCAAAGATTCTATAGAGGAACCCTGATCAGAAAGGGGAAAATGCAGAAGAGAATTTAAAATTCTCATGGAAGCCAGAATTTCTGGAACTATGGAGGCTGGATGAACCCCTGAAACTATTGCCCTGAGACAGTATTTAAACCTTAAACCAAAGGTGTTCCCTGAAGTTGTCTTAAAATCAAACTATAGTCTAGCTTAACACGGAAAAAATGTCTGTTTTGAGCATTATGCTCTTTTAAGATCTACCTATATGGAATCAAAGTGACAAACGCAACTTGAAAGATTAGATAGCAACCTTAGGGGGCAGTAAGTTTATGTTAATGGGGAGGAACAACTCAGAAAAGGAGGATGAGAATGGTTGCACAACCCAAAGAATGTAACCAATGCACAGAATTCTACATGTAGTAGTGGTTGAATGGCATATGTTTTACTGTATATTCTCAACAACATTTAAAAAAAAGAATGCATGCATGTGCAACGTAAAGATGAACAGTTATCAGAGATGTATATATAGACAGTACATCACTTTGTGAAAAAAATCACACCCTTTTTTTTTCCTAGCAGTTGAAGAAATGTACAATATAACAAATCTGATGTCATTATGTACATTATAAACTAGCAAAAATGAGTAACACTGTTAAAAACTCAATATGGATGTGACTTAAGGAAAACATATTGTTGGTGATACTGCACATTATTTCAATCTTGCTAGAAAGCAATCTGGCAATAGGTAACAAGTTACCCATATCTTTTTTCTAAATTGCTCATCTTTGGGTATACAGACCTAAGAAATTAACCCAAAGAGAAATTTTAAAAAGCCATTGATCCAAACAGGCCTTCATAGTCATATTATTTATAATAGGAAGAAACTGGAAACAGCCCAAATAGAGATATGAATGAGCAAACTGCAGCATATTTACATGATAGACTGCTCTACAATTATTAAAAAGACAAGTTTATGGTTGTGTTTACTCAGGGTTATGTGGGCTTGAGATACTATAAAAGGGCAGAGTACTAATTGGTAATTGCGTAGTTATTTCTACTATATAAAAATAAATACACCTTGTATTATTGTTTATAAAATAAAGAAAATCTGGATGTAATTTTAAAAAATCAGGGTAGTATTAAGTTTGGGAATGTAGAAGGCAAGAACAGATTCCTAAATATTTTCTACTAAATCAATCAAAAATATCTATTTGGTATAGTTGGTGGAACTATGCTTCTTAGCTAATTCTTGTGAACTGTTTAACAAAGAATTATAAAATTCAAATGTGATTTTTGTACCCTCTTTGGGTAGAGTGTATTATCTACCTTTAAAAATTTGACTTTTTATTCTGAAAAAAGCCTGAGTAATAGTTACTGGAAACCTAAGAAACAGCATGTAGGTAAGCATCACATGGTAGAAAGCAGTGGATAAGTGAAATACATGCTGATCACAGACATATTGCTCTACACACTCACACTGTCGTATTTGTGGAACTGAAATGGTTTCTCCAGTAGGGGCTCACTTCTCTCCCCTACAAAATATGCACTAGCCCCTCAGCCTTACTGACCTGTGTAGAGATGTTGTGTTCATGATTATTTCGTTTTTGTTGCAGTTTTCCTCCTTGCTTACCTGATGAGCCTGTCTAGGCGATCAGCTCATGAATACAGGGATCAAACAAACTTTATTTTTCAAATAATTTTATTATATAAGGTGACTTATGCTAAGAGAATAAAATGCATGGTACATTTCCTTCTGCTTCTCAAATATAAGCCAATAATTTACTATCGAAAGAGTCAAAATTAAAATATAAGTGCCAACAAAGGAAGAGTATACTCAAGACTAGAGAGTTAGAATGACAAAGTACCTCAAGAGGTATAAAAGCAACTGCAAGAGAATCTTAAAAAGCTGGCATGCAAAGAATATACGTTTGGAAAATCATTAAATGGCTTTTACAAATTATTTCTAGGTTGTATTTTTAACATGTGACAAATACAATATGTAATAAAAATGAAACAAATGTTAATGGAGAACATTCAAAAAATTGAAGACAATAATCTTTTTCCCCAGTGGTGTCATCTTAACATTGTAACATCATTTACTGTTTCTTTATGACTTAATTATACATAATTTTGAACAGTTTATCTTATCCCAAGAATCTGAGTAAAAATATTCAAGTAGAATGAGTTAATACTTAAAAACTTTGACCCATGGTATTAATCAACTTATTTGGCAATGGAATGAGTTATAGAAAGTTTATTTCTGTTAAAATTTATAGCTTTTTATTTGTACATTGGTGTAAAATAACTTATTATATATTCATGTGGTAATGGAAATACAGTTAAGTAACCAAAATATTAAAATACAGAAATGTAACAAAGTTAACTATTTTGAGGAGCATAATGTCTAGGACACAACCTGTCCTAGTCATTGCCTTCATTTTGGCAACAAATAAAAAAAATTTAATTCAGGTTTCCTTGTGGAATTTTAGACACAAAATCAAAAGTGTAAAGATTTTGAAGTCATACACACACCCAAATCTACTTGAGACAATTTCAGCTTTTCCTAGAGCAACTGGAGTAGAAAACACAAAACACTGCATTTTCCAGTTTATAGTAACATTTTAAAATAAATCAATAAGTATATACAGTAAAAAAATTAGAAAAAATCTTACTCATAGTAAATATTGGCTAGAAAGTGCACTGCTGTTAAGACTTATATGCAGCCTACACTGAATCGCAATAACTGATATGTCCAAAACAAGTCTGCTGTGAAGCAGTTATAAAATATTAGTGGTGTAATTTATTTCATAACAAGAAATGACTCTTACAAAATGTTTTGATTTAATGGCTGGTTTTTAAACAATTATTTTTCTCAATTTTATACATACATACAGATTAGTAAACGAAACTGTTGTTGTTAGGTGCCCTTAGGTAGGTTCCAACTCATAGTGACCCTGCAAACAGCAGGAAGAAACACTGGCTGGTTCTGCTCCATCCTTACAATACTGATTTGCTTGAGCCCATTGTTGCAGCCACTGTGTCAATCCATCTTATTGAGGGTCTTCCTCTTTTTCACTGACCATCTGCTTTACCCAGCATGATGTCCTTCTCAGGGGCCTGGTCTGTCCTGATAACATGTCCAAAGTACATGAGGTAAAGTCTCAGCATCCTGCTTCTAAGGAACGTTCTGGCTTTCTACTTCCAAGACACATATGTTCCTTCTTCTAGCAGACAATGATATATTCAATGATTTGCTAACAACGTAATTCAAAGGTATTAATTCTTTTTAGGTCTTCCTTATTCAGTGTCTACCTTTCACATACATATAAGGCAATTGAAAACACCATGGCTTGGGTCAGATACACCTTAGTCCTTAAGGTGATGTCTTTGCTTTTCAACACTTTAAAGAAGTCCTTTGAGGCAGATTTGACCAATGCAATATGTCGCTTGATTTCCTGACTGCTGCTTCCATGGGTGTTGATTGTGGATCCAATTAAATAAAATCATTTACAACTTCAGTATTTTCTCTGTTTATCATGATGTTGCTTATTGGTCCAGTAGTGTGGGTTTTTGTTTTCTTTATATTGAGGTATAATCCATAATGAAGGCTGAGGTCTTTGATCTCCATCAGTGTTTCAAGTACTCTTCACTTTTGCAAGCAAGATTGTGTCATCTGGATATAACAACTTGTTAACGAGTCGTCCTCCAATCCTGATGCCCTGTTCTTTTCACATAGTCCAGCGTCTCAGATTATTTGCTCAGCATACAGATTCAATAAGGAAGGTGAGAAGATACAACCCTGACACACATCTTTCTTGACTTTAAAACACACAGTATCCTCTTGTTCTATTTGAATGACTGCGTCTTGATCTAAGAACAGGTGCATCATGAGCACAATTAAGCCTTCTAGAATTCCCCAAGGATCCACACTGTTGAATGCTTTTGCATAGTCAATAAAACACAGGTAAATATCTTTCCGGTATCCTCTGCTTTCAGCCATGATCCATTTAACCTCAACAATGATATCTCTTGTTCCATGTCCTGTTCTGAATCCAGATTGAATTTCTAGAAGTTCCCTGGTGATATACTGCTGCAACTGCTTTTGAATACCCTACAGCAAAATTGTGTGTGATATTAATAACATTGTTCAATGATTTCCACACTCTGTTGGATCATCTTTCTTTGCAATGGGTACAACTATAGATCTCTTTCAATCAGTCAGCCAGGTAGCTATCCTCCAAATTTCTTGGCATAGGCAAGTGAGCACCTCCAGTGCTGCAACTGTTTGTTGAAACATCTCAATTGGTATTCATGATTAATGTAACTGACATCACTAAATTGTACACCTGAAAATTGCTGAATTGTCAAATGTTGTTGTATTATATATGTATATATATATATATATATATATATCTACAACAATCAAAAAAGGCAGGAAGGAAAGACAGAAACATGGATTTTTTTTTAACAAACTATAGTACATGAAACCCTGGTGGCACAGTCGTTAAGTGCTGTGGCTGCTAACCAAAAGGTCAGCAGTTTGGATCCGCCAGGTACTCCTTGGAAACTCTACGGGGCAGTTCTACTCTGTCCTATAGGGTTGCTATGAATTGGAATTGACTTGACGGCACTGGGTTTTTTGGGTATTGGCACTGAGTAGTACATACACACAATGGCATACTATGCAGCTGTAAAAATGAATGAGGAGGTTCTCTATCAATCAATATGAAGTGATTTCCAAAAAATATTGTTAAATAACAACCAAATTCAATACAACATATATTATGACACCTCTACATATATATTTACATATATATGATTTCTATTTTTTTTTTATCTTTTTTATAATTTATTTTATTAATTTGTTATTATTGAGACTATACACAGCAAAATATACACCAATTCAACAGACTTTACCAAAAAAGTGAAAAGATAAGATACTGACTAGGAGAATATCCTCAGCAATCATGTACCAGACAAGAATCTAATAGCTAAAATAAACATAAAACTTTGACAACTTAACAATAAAAAGACAACTAACTCAATCATAAAATTGGGAAAGGACCTGAATAGACATTTCACCAAAGAGAACATTCATATGGCCATCAAATGCATGAAAATACGCTCAACGTCATTAGCCATCAGAGGGATGCAAATCAAAATCACAATAGGTACCATTTCACTCCCACTAAGATGGCTAAGGAAACCCTGCTGGCGTAGTGGTTAAGTGCTACTGCTGCTAACCAAAGGGACAACAGTTCAAATCCACCAGGTGCTCCTTGGAAACTCTATGGGGCAGTTCTGCTCTGTCCTATAGGTTCGCTAGGAGTCAGAATCAACTCGACGGCACTGGGTTGGTTGGTCGAAAAATGGCTAAAATTAAAAACAAACAAACATAAAATAACAAATGTTGGTAAGGATATGGAAAAATTGCAATGCTTACCCATTGCTGGTGAGAATGTAAAATGACACAGCTGTTGTGGAAAACAGTGCTACAGTTCCTCAAAAATCTAAACATAGAGCTGCCATATGACCCACCAATTCCACTCCTAGGCATATACCCAAAAGACTTGAAAGCTCCCTCAAAGACTTGTAAGCAAATACAGCACTATTCACAATAGTCAAAAGGTAGAAACAACTTAAGTGCCCATCAACAGATGAATGGATAAACAAAATGAGGTACATATATATAAAGGAATACTACTCAGACAGTGGTATAAATGAAGTCTTGATACATGCTACGATATGGATATAGGTGAAGATATTACTCTGAGTGAAACATGTCAATCATAAAAAGACATACACTGTGTGATGTTCTATATTCCCTTTTTATGTATATGTACATACATATTCCAATACAAATACACACATACTTAAAAAACAGAAATAATAAATCTGGAAATAGTGGGGTGAAGAAACATGATGGAAGCAATATAAGAGGCAGTTTTTTTTATACTTATTTTCATAAATTTGACTTTTGGAAGCATGTTATGGTTTCCAGTAAATTCAAAATATAAGAGTCAGTAAACAAAGATGGGCAGATGGAGGGGGCAGTAATTAAAAATAAAACAAATGAAACTACCTGTATTTCAAATGAATAAAATAACAATATTGAAGGAAAAATATAGACTACAGTCTTCAGTTATATACTCTCAGTTTTGGGTAGGGAGGTGGAGAAGAGCAAATGAATGCTGAATACTTTTAGTTGTTTTATCTTTTGCAATAATGTGGGCAGGGACTTCTGAAAGTATTTCAAATGTATTAAAGGATTGAACAAGTAAGTAAACGTGTTGTTGTTAATGGAAGGCAGGTTCTCACTATGGAAGAAGGAACAAAGACCTGGAGAATGGGGGAAGACAAGAAAGAACCCTGTGGAGATGGACTGGAGTCAGATATATAGGTTCAGATTCATAATTCTAAAATAGAAATGTGTGTGTGTGTGTGTACATTTCCTAGCCTTCTCCACAGAAAGATTCTAGAAGCAAAGACATTCCAGAAGCAATGACAAAAACCAGTTCTCAGATCTGTTCCTCAGAGAAATGGCTGAGTCCAATGCTGAGTTAAGATGAATAAAAATGAGCCTGGAAAATCTTGTTTTGCCAGAAGATGAAAAAATGCTTTCTAGAAAATGACTGGGTCTTGTCACAAGACACAGAATCCAGCTTAAATGGGCTTTCACTGTCTATAACTGAGGCAATTTTAGCATCAAAGTAAATTAGAGGACAGTAAGGAATTATAGAGGTCCCTAGGTGGTACAAAATGTTTGCACCCAACTACTGACCTAAATGTTGGGAGTTTGAAACCACCTCATGGCACTGCAGAAGAAAGGACTGGTGACCTGCTTCCATAAAGATTACAGCCAAGAGAGGCGGGGCCAAGATGGCTACTAGGTAGAAGCTACCTTGGATCCCTCTTGCAACAAAGACTCAGAAAAACAAGTGAATTGATCACATACATGACAATCCACGAACCCTGACCATCAAACACATATCTAAAGAGTTGACCTGAGTGACAGAGACTGAGAACGAACAACCACGGGGAAGCAGCGACTGTTTTCGGAGCCTGAAGCCAGTGTCCCAGTCAGGAAACCTTGGCACTGGGCTTTGGACTGGGCGCAGGGGAGCTGAGCACGGCATCCTGAGATGGCGCAAACACAGGGCACTGCCTTAGTCCCCTGAACTGACCTCGGGGGAAGCCCAGCCAGTGCACGCAGGCAGCACAGCGATGTGGTTGACAGGAGGAGAAGTCACCAGGAAGCAGCGACTGGTTTTGGAGCCGGGAGTGCAGTGTCCCAGCAGGGAAACCTTGGTGCTGGGCTTTGGACTGGGAGCAGAGGAACTAACCGCGGCTTCTGAGACAGCACAAGCAGGGGACACGGGCCTGACCCTCGGGGACAATCTCTACCCAGCCAGCGCACACAGTCGATGCACACCCCTTGGGAATCTCAGATAAAACAGTCATCCCAAGCTTATCTTTGTCTATATTCCGGGGTGCTACTCTCTGCTATTTATCTGAACCCTCTCCTCTCCTTCCCAGGCAGCTTCATTAACATTGGAATTTCCTGAGCCAGAGAGTGAACTGCCCTGCGGTCTTTCTTTCTTTCTTTTTTTTTTTTTTGGTCTTTTCCTAACCCATTCTCCTGGCCTAAGAGAAGCAGCTACAAAAAAACCCAGGGACCAAAAATCCATCCCTAATTGACTAAAAACACAGAACCAGCTCCAGGCAAGCATATGTGATCCACAGTCTTGGGCTTTCATCCCTACAGAAAACAAGGTGGGTATTACAATGCAAAGGCATTTCTGATAGGGATCTGACTGTAATTGTTTTAGTGGATTACTGGAAAGACAAGTTTCTCAGGTCTGATATCTCTGCGTATTCAACAGAGCCCTCAATGACCCACAACACGGAACTGAGGGCTGAAGCTCCCCCCAGACCACATAGCCTCCTGCCTTAGGGGTCTAAGAAGGGTGCCACCTACCAATCTGCAGAGGTACTTGCATTGGGGGCCTAAGGTACAGCTGCAGAGCCCACCCACCAAAGTGCTTTAGGAATAGAGACACACCTACCTCACTGGCACTTGGGGGAAGTCTGTCAGCATCCTGCCCTCCTCAGGGTGTGAACCCTGATGCTACTAGAATCTGGTACACACAACTATCACCACTCCTCCTCTAGGTGGATAGGTGAAAGTCTGCACCACACACTTGATGACCCAAAATCAGATTCTACTCAAGAATAGTGAGGTTTATATATCTGGTAACAGCCCAAAGCAGCTGATAATAGGACATAAGTGATTCAAGGGCTACAACAATCAAGACAGAGCAATCTAGTAGCCCATCTACGTATACTGAGAGAAAACAAAACAAGATAAGACTCAGTGAGCAAATATACAATAAATCACTACAATATCTTATAGATGGATCGGAGACAGCAGTCAATATCAAACCACATAAAGAAGCAGACCATGATTGCTTCTACAACTCCCCAAACTAAAGAATCAAAATCTTTCCCAAATGAAGATACAATCCTGGAATTGCCAGATGCAGAATATAAAAAACTAATTTACAGAATGCTTCAAGACATCAGGGATGACCTCAGAAATGACATAAGGCAATCTACAGAAAAAGCCAAGGAACACACTGATATTAGCAGTTGAAGAACTCAAAAAGATTATTCAAGAACATAGTGGAAAAATTAATAAGTTGCAAAAAACCATAGAGAGACAACATTCAGAAATCCAAAAGATTAACAATAAAATTACAGAATTTGACAACGCAATAGGAAGTCAGAGGAGCAGACTTGAGCAATTGGAATGCAGGGTGGGGGATCTAGAGGATCAGGAAATTGATACCTAGATAGCTGAAAAAAAATCAGATAAAATAATTAAAAAAAATGAAGAAACCCTAAGAATCATGTGGGACTCTATCAAGAAGAATAACTTGCGTCTGATTGGAGTCCCAGAACAGGGAGAGATAACAGAAAACACAGAGAGAATACTTGAAGATCTTTTGGCAGAAAACTTCCCTGACATCATGAAAAACGAAAGGATATCTATCCAAGATGCTCATCGAACCCCATTTAAGATTGATCCAAAAAGAAAATCACCAACACATATTATCATCAAACTTGCCAAAAGCAAAGATAAAGAGAAAATTTGAAAAGCAGCCAGGGATAAATGAAAGGTCTCCTACAAATAAATTCAGACTACTCAGCAGAAACCATGCAGTCAAGAAGGCAATGGGATGACATATATAGAGCACTGAAGGAGAAAAACTGCCAGCCAAGGATCATATATCCAGCAAAACTTTCCCTAAAATATGAAGGTGAAATTAAAACATTTACAGATAAACACAAGCTTAGAGAATTTGCAAAAATCAAATCAAAGCTACAAGAAATACTAAGGGAAATTGGTCAGAAAACCAATAATATTATATACTAGCACAACACAAGCTCACAGAACAGAACATCCTGATATCAACTCAAATAGGGAAATCACAAAAACAAATTAAGATTAATTTTAAAAAGAAAAAAATGCTCAAAACAGGGAATCATTGAAGTCAATATATAAAAGATCAAAACCATCAAAAAGAGGGACTAAATACAGGTGGCATAGAACTGCCATATGGAGAGGGATACAAGGCTATATAGGACAATACAAGTTAGGTTTTTACTTAGACTAATAGGGGTAAATATTAAGGTAACCACAAAGAGGTATAACAACTCCATAACTCAAAATAAAAACCAAGAAAAACATAACGACTCAGCAAAAAAAGTCAAATACTATGAAAATGAGGAACACACAATTTACAAAGAAAAAGGCCTCAGCACAAAAAAGTAAGTGGAAAAATGAAACTGTCAACAACACACATAAAAAGGCATCAAAATGACAGCACTAAACACATACTTACCTATAATTACGCTGAATGTAAATGGACTAAACGCACCAATAAAGAGACAGGAGTCTCAGACTGGATAAAGAAACACGATCCATCTATATGCTGCCTACAAGAGACACACCTTAGACTTAGAGACACAAACAAACTAAAACTTAAAGGATGGAAAAAAATATATCAAGCAAACAATAAGCAAAAAAGAGCAGGAATAGCAATATTAATTTCTCACAAAATAGACTTTAAAGTTAAATCCACCACAAAGGATAAAGAAGGACACTACATAATGATTAAAGGGACAATTGACCAGGAAGACATAATCATATTAAATATTTATGCACCCAATGACAGGGCTGCAAGATACATAAAACAAACTTTAACAGAACTGAAAAGTGAGATAGACACCTTCGCAGTTATACTAGGAGACTTTAAAACACCACTTTCGGAGAAGGACAGGACATCCAATAAGAAGCTCAATAGAGACATGGAAGACCTAATTGCTACAATCAACCAACTTGACCTCATTGACTTATACAGAACACTCCACCCAACTGCTGCAAAGTATACTTTTTTTTCTAGCGCACAGGGAACATTCTCCAGAATAGACCACATAGTAGGTCATAAAACAAACCTTTGCAGAATCCAAAACATCGAAATATTACGAAGCATCTTCTCAGACCATAAGGCCATAAAAGTGGAAATCAATAACAAAAAAATTAGGGAAAAGAAATCAAATACTTGGAAACTGAACAATACCCTCCTGAAAAAAGACTGGGTTATAGAAGACATTAAGGAGGGAATAAAGAAATTCATAGAATGCAACGAGAATGAAAACAACTTCCTAACAAAACCTCTGGGAAACAGCAAAAGCAGTGCTCAGAGGTCAATTTATATCGATAAATGCAAACATACAAAAAGAAGAAAGAGCCAAAAGCAGAGAACTGTCCCTACAACTTGAACAAATAGAAAGTGAGCAACAAAAGAATCCATCAGGCACCAGAAGAAAACAAATAATAAAAATTAGAGCTGAACTAAATGAATTAGAGAACAGAAAAACAATTGAAAGAATTAATATAGCCAGGAGCTGGTTCTTTGAAAAAATTAACAAAATTGATAAACCATTGGCCAGACTGACTAAAGAAATACAGAAAAGGAAACAAATAACCCGAATAAGAAATGAGATGGGCCACATCACAACAGACCCAACTGAAATTAAAAGAATCATATCAGATTATTACGAAAAATTGTACTCTAACAAATTTTCAAACCTAGAAGAAATGGATGAATTCCTAGAAAAACATTACCTACCTAAACTAACACAATCAGAAGTAGAACAACTAAATAGACCCATAACAAAAGAAGAGATTGAAACGGTAATCAAAAAACTCCCAACACAAAAAAAAACCCTGGCCCGGATGGCTTTACAGCAGAGTCTACCAAACTTTCAGAGAAGAGTTAACACCACTACTACTAAAGGTATTTCAAAGCATAGAAAATGACGGAATACTACCTAACTCATTCTATGAAGCCACCATATCCCTGATATCAAAACCAGGTAAAGACAGCAGAAAAAAAGAAAATTACAGACCTATATCCCTCATGAACATAGATGCAAAAATCCTCAACAAAATTCTAGCCAATAGAACTCAACAACATATCAAAAAAATAATCCACCACGACTAAGTGGGATTTATACCAGGTATGCAAGGCTGGTTTAATATTAGAAAAAGCAATAATGTAATCCACCATATAAATAAAACAAAAGACAAAAACCACATGATCTTATCAATTGATGCAGAAAAGGCATTTGACAAAGTCCAACACCAACTCATGATAAAAACTCTCAGCAAAATAGGAAGTGAAGGAAAATTCCTCATCATAGTAAAGGGCATCTATACAAAGCCAACAGCCAGCATCATTCTAAATGGAGAGAGCCTGAAAGCATTTCCCTTAAGAACGGGAACCAGAGAAGGATGCCCTTTATCACCACTCTTATTCAACATTGTGCTAGAGGTCCTAGCCAGAGCAATTAGGCTAGACAAAGAAATAAAGGGCATCCGGATTGGCAAGGAGGAAGTAAAATTATCTCTATTTGCAGATGACATGATCTTATACCCAGAAAACCCTAAGGAATCCTCCAGAAAACTACTGAAACTAATAAAAGAGTTTGGCAGAGTCTCAGGGTATAAGATAAACATACAAAAATCACTTGGATTCCTCTACATCCACAAATAGAACATTGAAGAGGAAATCACCAAATCAATACCATTCACAGTAGCCCCCAAGAAGATAAAATACTTAGGAATAAATCTTACCGAAGATGTAAAAGACCTATACAAAGAAAACTACAAAGTACTATTGCAAGAAACTAAAAAGGACCTGCTTAAGTGGAAAAACATACCTTGCTCATGGATAGGAAGGCTTAACATAGTAAAAATGTCTGTTCTACCAAAAGCCATGTATACATACAATGCACTTCCGATCCATATTCCAAGGACATTTTTTAATGTGATGGAGAAACAAATCACCAACTTCATATGGAAGGAAAAGAAGCCTCGGATAAGTAAAGCATTACTGAAAAAGAAGAAGAAAGTGGGAGGCCTCACTCTACCTGATTTCAGAACCTATTATACAGCCACAGTAGTCAAAACAGCCTGATACTGGTACAACAACAGGCACATAGAACAATGGAACAGAATTGAGAACCCAGATATAAATCCATCCACATATGAGCAGCTGATATTTGACAAAGGCCCAGTGTCAGTGAATTGGGGAAAATATAGTCTTTTTAACAAATGGTGCTGGCATAAGTGGATATCCATTTGCAAAAAAATGAAACAGGACCCATACCTCACACCATGCACAAAAACTAACTCCAAGTGGATCAAAGACCTAAACATAAAGACTAAAACGATAAAGATGATGGAAGATAAAATAGGGACAACCTTAGGAGCCCTAATTCAAGGCATAAATAGAATACAAAGTATTACCAAAAATGACAAAGAGAAACCAGATAACTGGGAGCTCCTAAAAATCATACACCTATGCTCATCTAAAGACTTCACCAAAAGAGTAAAAAGACCACCTACAGACTGGGAAAGAATTTTCAGGTATGACATCTCCAACCAGCGCCAGATCTCTAAAATCTATATGATTCTGTTAAAACTCAACCACAAAAAGACAAACAACCCAATCAAGAAGTGGGCAAAGGATATGAACACACACTTCACTAAAGAAGATATTCAGGCAGCTAACAGATACATGAGAAAATGCTCTCGATCATTAGCCATTAGAGAAATGCAAATTAAAACTACGATGAGATTCCATCTCACTCCAACAAGGCTGGCATTAATCCAAAAAACACAAAATAATAAATGTTGGAGAGGCTGTGGAGAGATTGGAACTCTTATACACTGTTGGTGGGAAGGTAAAATGGTACAATCACTTTGGAAATCTAACTGGCGTTTTCTTAAAAAGTTAGAAATAGAACTACCAGACAACCCAGAATCCCACTCCTCGGAATATACCTTAGAGAAATAAGAGCCTTCACACGAACAGATATATGCACACCCATGTTTATTGCAGCTCTGTTTACAATAGCAAAAAGCTGGAAGCAACCAAGATGTCCATCAACGGATGAATGGTTAAATAAATTGTGGTATATTCACACAATGGAATACTACGCATCGATAAAGAACAGTGACGAATCTGTGAAACATTTCAGAACATGAAGGAACCTGGAAGGCATTATGCTGAGTGAAACTAGTCAGAGGCAAAAGGACAAATACTGTATAAGACCACTATTATAAGATCTTGAGAAATAGTATAAACTGAGAAGAACACATACTTTTGTGGTTACGAGGGGGCGAGGGAGGGTAGCACAGGGTTATTTACTGATTAGTTAGTAGATAAGAACTACTTTAGGTGAAGGGAAGGACAATACTCAATACATGGAAGGTCAGCTCAAATGGACTGGACCAAAAGCAAAGAAGTTTCCGGGATAAACTGAATGCTTCAAAGGTCAGCGGAGCAAGGGCGGGGGCTTGGGGACTATGGCTTAAGGGGACTTCTAAGTCAATTGGCAAAATAATTCTATTATGAAAACATTCTGCATCCCACTTTGAAATGTGGTGTCTGGGGTCTTAAATGCTGACAAGCGGCCATCTAAGATGCATCAATTGGTCTCAACCCACCTGGATCAAAGGAGAATGAAGAACACCAAGGTCACACAATAACTATGAGCCCAAGAGACAGAAAGGGTCACATGAACCAGAGACATCATCCTGAGACCAGAAGAACTAGATGGTGCCCAGCCACAACCGATGGCTGCCCTGACAGGGAGCAAAACAGAGAACCCCTGAGGGAGCAGGAGAACAGTGGGATGCAGACCCCAAATTCTCATAAAAAGACCAGACTTAATGGTCTGACTGAGCCTAGAGGAATCCCGGCGGTCATGGTCCCCAAACCTTCTGTTTGCCCAGGACAGGAACCATTCCCGAAGACAACTCATCAGACATGGAAGGGACTGGACAATGGGTTGGAAAGAGTTGGTGATGAAGAGTGAGCTACTTGTATCAGGTGGACACTTGAGACTGTGTTGGCATTTCCTGTCTGGAGGGGAGATAGGAGGGTAGAGAGGGTTAGAAACTGGCAAAGTTGTCACGAAAGGAGAGACTGGAAGGGCTGACTCATTAGGGGGAGAGTAAGTGGGAGTATGGAGTAAGGTGTATATAAGCTTATATGTGACAGACTGACTTGATTTGTAAACGTTCACTTAAAGCTCAATAAAAATTATTAAAAAAAAAAAAAAGGTTACAGCCAAGAAAATCCAATGGAGCTGTTCTACTCTGTAACACATAGGGTCTCTATGAGATAAAATTGACTCAGAGACAACGAGTACTTACTCGAGGAATCAGAAAGAAACAGAATGTTCATACTGACTTGGATAGGCAGAATTCCAAGATGAACCCAAATGACACAAACCCTTTCATAATCTCCTCCTTTTGAGAGTCAGGTGGAGGACTTGAATGCAATAGGATAGTCACTCCTCTGATTACGTTATATGGCACAGCTGAATTTAAGAAATGAAGATTATCCTCTTCTTGCCTTACCTAATCAGGTGAGCCCTTCAAAGGATGGTGCTCTTCTTGGTAAAAGAGATAAAAGCAGGAGGGCTTCAAAGTGAGGAATATTCTCTGTTCCTGGCTTTGGAGACTGAGGGGCCAAGTGGCAATTAATGTGAATGACCTGTAAGAGTTAAGAGTGGCCAGCAAGAAAACAGGGACCTCAGTCCTACATCCACAAGGAATTGAATTCTGCTAACAACTTGTATGATCATGGAAGCTGATTTTTCCTGTAGACCTTCCAGACAAGAACTCATATAATGAATTCTGCCTCTTACACCATTTAGTAGAGAATCCAGATATGACATGCCCGTCTGTTGACCTACAAAACTGTAAGCCAACAAATGGTGATGTTTAAGACTCTAAGTTTATGGTAATTTGTCATGCAGCAATAGAAAACTAGTATACTGATGATAGAGATAGATGATAAATATACAAATAAATAAGATAAATAATAGATGATTGATGGATGATAGAAAGATAGATGATAGGTAGATAGATGATAGACAGATAGACAGACAGATAGACAGACAGACAGACAGACAGATAGACAGATAGATAGATAGATAGATAGATAGATAGATAGATAGATAGATAGATAGATAGATAGATAGATGGATGATGGGTGGGTGGGTGGGTGGGTGGGTAGGTAGGTAGGTAGGTAGATAGATAGGCAGGAGATAGAAAGAATGAAGGGAAGATTCTTGCTTTCCTTAGAAATCCAAGTACTAACTTACATAGGAGGCAGAAGTGCTAGAGTTAGAAAATCATCATTTTGCAAACTTCATTGTAAAGACTGGTTCTAGCCAGGATCATCAACAGACACAGAATTTAGGTGAAAATTTTGATGAAGGGTAGGGTATCTGGATTGTTTCATATTGTCTTCCTACAGTTTGCTAGTTGCAAAGGAAAAATCAATCACTAAAACAGGAATTGCACAATGGAGAAATTGGGCAACACCTTGACCATATGTTCAAGATTGACATGAGTTAGATGGCAGATGGACATTGTGTGTCTCCACATGTGATACCTGGAGACACAGAATCACTTATGTGGTATTCAAGCCTGGAATGTGTAACCTGAATCTATTCATGATGAAACATGTGGCAAATCTCAAATGGGGCATCCAATTGAAGAAATGGATGGGAGCAGTATTCTTCAAAAACATTAATGTCATAAAAGACAAAGAAGAGCTGTGGAAATATTTCATATTAAAGAAGACTAAAGAAACCTCACAACTAAATGCAAAACTTAATCCTAGACCAAATCCTATACTGGAGGGTGAAGATGCAATGTTATAGTAGGTGGTATGTAAGTGTTTTATGTTTTTCTTTATGTAATTTTCCTGTAAGGATTCAACTATTTCCAAATAAATATTTAAACATGAGCATAATTGCCATATTTCTGGTGCCTGGTATTATGGTCTAACCTACTGTATAACCCTATGCCTTCCTCCCCTCCCCCAACTTCCACAGCCCCACATGGAAACCCAACTATAAAAACCTGGAACAATACAAGCAGCAATTACCTGAAGTTGCTAGAGAGTGAACAGAAGTAGCAGACTGATAGGGATTGCAAGCAAGCAAGCTTCTGCTTTCAAGGGCTTCTTAGCCTTGGGCTACATACAGTCCCAAGGACTTGAATGCATATCCTAAAACCCTGAACTTTCTGCCTGGATAACCAGAAAGGTGAAGCTGGTAAACCAGTAACTCAGATGAGACGAGGGAATCCCAGAAGGGAAGGAGCTACAGGGGGACACTCTCTACCTCTGTTACCTATGTGTCTATTGACCTCGAAGTCATACTTGTGGACCTGCAGAGAGAAGATATGAAAACTGTTCCCAACAACATACATTAACTTCACAAAAAAAGAGTGGAGTGAAGGGAGTCTGGCACAAAAGTGCATGATAATTCCAATTATAAAATTTATAACCAGAGAAAACTACCATGTAGTTATAGAAGTCAGGGTGGCAGTTATCTTGGTGGGGACTGGTTAGTGCCCGGGATCAGGCAGAAGGAGGAGTCAGGAGCAGACAGCATAAGGCTCCCCCATGCAGGTGCTGAGTGCATGGGTCCGTGCACTTCCTAAACACCACCCCCTCGTGATGTGCATATTTCCAGTGTATATTATATTTAAAAAAATGCTTAATAAAGAAGTATTAACTAGAAGAAAGTAAATATATATATATATATATATATATATATATATATATATATGAATATTTACCTGATCCCTTGATTTAGAAATACTTTCTAGAAAGTAACAGTCCACTGGGTCAGACCTGAAAGACTGTGCAATTGAAGAATATAGAAAACAAATGCAGACCCAGTTTTGGTGGGCTCACTAAGGCTCACATCACTTCACTGCTGGACCTGCATACAGATGGCACAGAGTATATTTCTGGAACCAAGGACACCAGAGTGTAAGCTGTTCCCCCATGAAGAAGTATCCAGACTTGGGACCTCAAAGACCTTCAAGGACTTAGAAGATCAGCATTCACATCACAGAAGTCAGAGCCTCGGCTCACTTCCTTCACACTTTTAAAATTTGAAGTGTGGGCACAGGTTGGAGTAGGACAGGTCATGCAGTGTCATCACTCAAGAGTCCATCCCACAAGGTATAAGAGACACTCATGGTGCTAACTCTTATCTCCACATTGTATTTCCTTCCGCATCATCATGCCTATTTTAAAAGCAAGTGCGTTAGGGCTTAGAATGGACTATTCAAATGTGAAGAGGGACATTTCAAAGGAAAAATTAATGCATGTACTCCATAAAAATATTAAAATGGAATGCTAAAAAAGCCCCCATAAACAAATTTTAGGAAAATATTACAAAGGTGATTATATCTCCACTATGTAAAAAAGCTTCCTCAGAAATGCCTTCTCTCTGCTCTAGCTGCTCAGCTGCAGGAGGGCCCAGTCCAGGCCTGACCTTCCTGGCACAGCTGCAGCACCTACACCATGCCTGATGCACAGAGTACCACAAACCCCCAAACTGTAAACCTGGGAATGATGTTCTGAGCAAGTGCATCTTCTTAAAAGAAGAGCTCATAAAATTATGAAAAATCAGCTATTGCTCATTATCTGAGAGGAGAACATTAAAACAGTAGTGTGAGCCTATTCAGTGACATGACAAATCTCGAACAGCATATTAGTACACACACACCTTTATCATTTTGCAAGAAGTCATATTGATTTAAGGGACTAATGAATGTTCATTTTCTTTGATTCTTTTTCTAGAAGTTTATATTAAGATATAATAAGCAATGTTGTCACTGATTAATATACCAAGAAATTCACTGGCCAACAATTACATTAATGGTATTTTTAAGATAATTTATGTGTCAAATAAAAATTCTTTGATCATACTATGACTTATCAAAACTGAGGAACATCTATTCATCCATTTAAAATGGGTCACCTGGAGGCAGAGCCAAAATGGTATCCTAGACAGATGCATCATACCACCCCTCAGCAGCAAAGACCTGGAAAACTAAGTAAAACAGACACAAGCATCAATCTTGGGACCCTAAGAATCAAATGAAGGGATAAAGAAATAGATCAAATGCTGAATGAAAGAAGTAACTGAAAGAAAACAGTGAATGAGGAGAGATATGGAGCGGAAGTTCCTTGCCAACTAACACTGCATAGCATCACCATCTTGGCGCAGAGCCATCAACAACCCTGGACAGACAGTTTGGGAAAGCAACTTCACAGAGCTCCCAATGGGAGAGAGAGCACCCGGTAACTAGGGAAACACGCTTTCCCATGTCTCACCCCTCTGCCCCATATACCATCTTCACCCCTCCTGACAGGCCACGCTGAGCTGCCTTGGTTAGAGAGACACCACCCTGCTGCCAGCCTGGGTCCAAGCCACTTTTTTTCCTTTTCTTCTTTTTCTTTCTTCCTCCCCTTCCACCTAGCCTGTATCTCATCTCTACCCTTTCCAACTCAGATATGCTGCATCTCATTGGCTAGAGAGACACTTGCCCACTGCTAGCCCAGGTCTGCCCTGTCCCCACCTGCCAGCTCTGACCTCAACATTTTTTTCTCCTTTCTTCCTTTTCTTTTTCCCACCAATCTAGGCCATATGTCACCTCTAACCCTTGCCTCCAGTCCATGCCGCACGACCTTGGCTATAGAGACACTGACCTGCCACCAGCCTGGGTCTGACCCTCCCCCACCTGCTGGCTCCAGCCATGGTATTTTTCTTGTTATTATTATTTTTTCCCTTTCTTCCTTTTCTTTCTCCCTACCAGCTAACCCATACCTCACCTCTACCCCTTCCCACTGGACCATGCCATGCTGCCTTGGCTAGAGAGACACTGGCCTGCCACCAGCTTGGGTCCACTCTGCTCGTATCTGCCACTCGGGTCATGCCATTCCCCCCCGCTTCTTTTTCTTTCTCCCTCCCACCTAGCCCCATACTCTACTTCTACCCCTTCCTGCTGAGCTATGCTATACCACCTTGGCTAAAGAGACACTGGCCCACCAGCTTGGGTCTGCCCCACCCCCACTCGCTGGCTCCTGACATGTCACTTTTCCCATCTCTTCCTGTTCATTCCCCCTCCTACCAAGCCCCATAACCCACTTCCACCCTTTTCTACTGGGCCACACTATACTGCCTTGGCTACAGAGGCACCGGTCCACCACCACCCAGGGTCTGTCCTACCACCACCCAAAAGTTCCCTCCACACCATTTTTTTCTTCTTTTTTTCCATTTTCTAAAAACCAAACCAGTTGACGTCGAGTTGATTCCAACTCATAGTGACCCTATAGAACAGAGTAGAACTGCCCCATAGGGTTTCCAAGGAGTGCCTCATGGATTCGAACTGCCAATCTTTTGGTTAGCAGCCATAGCTCTTAATCAATACAGAACCAGGGTTTCCTTTCACCTTCTACCTTTTCTTTTTCCCCCTCATCTAGCCCTGTACACCACATCTAACCTTCCCACCAAGCCTCGCTGCACCACTACAAATAAAGGCCTACGGGGCTGCCACTGCCCAGGATTCCACCCACCTCCACCTGCCAGCTCCCACTGTGCAATTTTTTATTTTATTTAGTCATGTTCTTCTTTCCCTCCCACCTAGCCTTATAAGCTACCTCCCCTCCCTCCTTTTTGCCAGACCATACTGCACTACTGCAGCTAGAGACCCACTGGTCCACAATTTTGTACCTCCCATCTAGCCTTGCATGCCTGCTTCCTGCTAGCCCCCAAGTCTGCCCTGCCCCCACCCACTGGCTACCCACTTTTTTCCTTTCTATCACTTTTCTTTTGTTTGTTCCCACTACCTAGCCTTGTACAGCAAACCCCCTTCCCACCAGCCCTTGCCATTGCCACCACAGCTAGAGCATCCCTGGCTCAGGTACACTGGCACACGGGGTCCACACTTCCCCTCTCCACCATCACTGTATCAGCTGCTGAACGGAGTGAAATAAGTCCGTGCTACTCCCTGTCTGACACCCCTTCCTATTTGATGAGGAGCTGTGAATGCCCCAACACTGTTGGACCAACAACAAACGACAGGCAGCACCTGCCCAATTCGCCCTCAGCCACTATGGCAAAGCAATGTACAGTAAAGTGGGTTCACTCTGCCTGCTGCTGCCCTGACCACTCGGACAATTGTGTCCACAGATGAAGTAGCAGCAAAGCACACATTGCCTTTTCCCCTGCCAGATGAAAACAAAGAAGCTGGATGAAACCAATACATATACAATCCATCAATAAAAAATAAAAGTAATACTTTAATGTCTCACACATAGCAGGCAATATCAAAACATAGAAAAAATTAGGACAACATGGCTCCATCAAATGACCAAAATAAAGAATCAGATGACCTTCTGGGAAAAGAAAAGCCAGTGGAACTATGTGATATGGAATTCAAAAGACTAATATTTAGGGCTTACCATGAGATTAGGAAAGAGATCAAGGAAAACACAGACAAAGCCAAGGAAGAAATGAGATTAGGAAAGAGATCAAGGAAAACACAGACAAAGCCAAGGAAGAAATAGGCAAAATCATGGAAAACATAGACAAAACCAATGAAAAGAGCCAAAAACACACACAAAGCAAAAGAAGAATTCAGAAAAATAACACAAAAAATACAAAACAATGCTTCGAAATCAATAACCTATTAGATATCCTACAAAAACAGCAACTACAAATACAAAAGATAGACAGCAAAATCAGAAATGGACAACTCATTAGAAGGTTTTAGGAGGAAATTTGAAACGATGGGAGACAGATTCAGGCAGATTGAAGACAAATCCATGGATGCCACTTCATCTGAAGAAAAATCAGGGAAAAGAAGGAAGAAAAATCAGAGAAAAGAAGGAAGAAAAATGAAGAAAACCGAAGAGTTTTGTGGGACGAAATCAAGAGCAAAAATTTGCGTGTGATCTGAGTTCCAGAACAGGGGAAGAAAGTCCAAAATGTAGAGAAGATTGTTTAAGATTTGCTGGCATAAAACTTCCCAAATATTATGAAAGATGAAAAGCTGAGCATCCAAGAAGTAATATTAAAGGGAGTCCTTTGGTTAGAGAACCAACAACATGAGAAAACAACCAGAGTATAGGACACAGGACAGCATCAGCCAGATACCAACCTAGGTAATGAGCTCTCGATAATAAAACGAAGCTAAAAGTCTTATAACAGGGAAACAGAGACATCCACCTGCAAATGATATCAACATCAAAACAATAAAATGGAGAATAGCCAGTGTTTGTATAGAACTTTCAAACGGAGAAGAATTCAAAGCAATATCAAGTAATAGAAGCTCATATAAATTTAGGAAGATAAGATTAAATTACAAGGTAACCACAAAGAAAGTTTATAAGCCTACTCATCAGAATAAAAAAGAAGAAAAACAGAAAGTCTCAGTAAACACAAAATCCATAATAATGAAACAAAATAAAATCTGACAACAAAAGAAACTGAGCACAGGAAAGTAAAAGAAACGAAGAAAACCTTCGCACCACAAAATAAGCACAATATGACAGCAATAAACTTATGCCTATCAATAATCGCACTAAATGCAAATGGCTTAAATGAACCTGTAAGAGCTAGAGAGTAGCAGAATGGATAAAAAAGCACGACCCATAAATATGCTATCTACCAGGCACACCTAAGACACAAAGACATAAATACATTAAAAATTGAGAGGTGGGGCCAAGATGGCTGAGTAGTCAGACACTTTCTGTGTTTCCTCTTAAAACTAAGACTTGAAAAATCAAGGGAATCCGTTATATATGACAGTCTAGGAGCCCTGAACGTCAAATGCAAAGTTCAGCAATCAGATTGAGCAGCAGGGGAATGGAGAGATGGTTCAGAAGCATCAAGGAGTTGCCAGACCTGACTCTGCTAGAATCAACACCCTGAAGACTGGCTGACATGCGCAGTGAGTCAAGCAGTGGTGCTTGGGGTACATTTTCCACACTGGGACAGAACAAGTAGCAGAGAGAATGCTCAATCTTTGTCATGGATTGAATTATGTTCCCCCAAAGGTATGTGTATAACTTTGTTAGGCCATAATTCTCAGTATTCTGTGGTTGTCCTTCATTTTGTGATTGTAATTTTATGTTGAAAGGATTACAGTGGGATTGTAACACCACCCTTACTGAGGTCACCTTCCTGATCCAATGTAAAGGGAGTTTCCCCAGGGTGTGGCCTGTACCACCTTTTACCTCTCAAGAGATAAAAGGAAAGGGAAGCGCACAGAGAGTTCGGGACCTCATACCGCCAAGAAAGCAGCACCAGGAGCACAGCGTGTCCTTTTGACCCAGGGCCCCTGCGCCTGAGAAACTCTTTGACCAGGGGAAGACTGAGGATAAGGGCCTTCCTCTGGAGCCAAAAGAGAGAGAAAGCCTTCCCCTGAAGCCAACACCCTGAAACTGGACTTTTAGCCTAATTCACTGTGAGGAAATAAATTTCCTTCCATTTGTGGTATTTCTTTTACAGCAGCACTTGGTAACTAAGACAAGTCAGAACCAGCAAGAAGTAGCACTCAATTGGCAAGATATGTACATGCATCTAACCTACTGCATGGATCAAAGAACACCCCCTTTGGGAAGACCTTCTCTTCCATTTACCTATGCCCGCCCCCTACCCCTGCACCAGATCCTGGCCTTCTTCAGTGATTGCCACATCCTCTGGGCTGGAAGTGGGACCCATCATGTGTACAGAGTCATTCTCCTGGTCTTGGAGAGGGAACAAATTAACAAACAGGAAAAAAATAATTTTCCAGCTTCCCTAAGCTGGGAACTCAGGGTGGGCACAGCTCCATTGCCTAGGCGCAGGAATCAGGGGTCCACAGATTTTGAATGTCTTTCACCCCTGCATTGACCTGTATGGGCCCATTTCAATAGCATAGCTCCTCATTAGCACACTACAACAGGGTATATACCTGAAGCCTATTTTCAACTGTATTAGCTATAAGGTGGAGTGGCAGATTCACGACATTTGGCACTGCTCTGCCTATTAAGCAGGGCCCTAATATATCCACATGAGGGGTCTGAGGATTCATGGCTTACCCACACCACATAGCCACCCACGACAGGGGAACAAGAATAAATGGTGCTTCCGAGTCCATACAGTCAACAGCATTGGGTATCCATAGTCTGGCTGCAAAACACATCCACCTAGGGAGCAGGGACACGCTCTCCTTCCAGTCATTCAGGGGACGCGATCAGGCCCCTGCCTTGCTCAGAGCATGACCTCCTACTGTAGTCAGATACCTGTGCCTACTCTAATCACCCCTTCCTATCTGGACTATAGATGAGATCCTGCATCACACACTTGGTAACCAACTACCTGGACGCCTGAGCTGAATCCATACAAGAAAAGTAAATGGACTCCTGGGCCCCCATACCTAGTAACAGCTCTAATCACCTGGTGACAGGACATGAGAGCTCCAAAGGCACCAATAATTAAATTAGTTCACATAAGCAGCCTATCTGGGTATATCAAAACAAACAAAACAAGAAGCTAGGACCTAGTAAGCAAACACAAAATAAATATAGTAACTTATTGATAGCTTGGAGACAACAGTCAATATAAAATTACATAAAGAGGCAGACCATGATAGCTTCAGCAAGCACCCAAAACAAAGATTTGAGAAATCTTCCGAAGGAAGAAAACTTCTTGGAATTACAGGAGTAGAATTCAAAAGATTAATATACAGAGCTCTTCAAGAGATCAGGAAGGATATCAGGCCAAACACAGAACAAGCAAAGGAAGTCACAGACAAAGCAAAAGATGAATTTAAGAAGATTATACAAAAGCATAATGAGATCACGATTATAAGAACTGAAGAAAAGGTTTAAACACAGAAGAAAACATTCTTTGATGGTAGACAAGTATCATCATAGGCAAAAGGAAGGATAGCACACAATATAGGGAAGGTCAGCACAATTAGACTAAACCAAAAATTTAAGAAGTTTCCTGAATACAATCACATACTTTGAGGGACAGAGTCACAGGGGCAGGGGTTTGGGGACCATGGTTTCAGGGGACATCTAGGTCAACTGGCATAACAAAGTTTATTAAGAAAATGTTCTACATCCCACTTTGGTGATGGCCTCTGGGGTCTTAAAAACTAGCAAGCAGCCATCTAAGATGCATCAGCTGGCCCCAACCCACCTGGAATGAAGGAGAATGAGGAACACAAAAGACACAGGGGAAATACTAGCTCAAGAGACTGAAAGAGCCACATAGACCAGAGACTCCATCAGCCTGAGACCAGAACTAGATGGTGCCTGGTTACCACCAATGACTGCCCTGACAGGGAATATAACAGAGAGTCCCTCATGGAGCAGAAGAAATGTGCAGTGCAGAACTAAAATTCTAGTAAAAAGACCAGACTTAAGGGTCTGACTAATACCGAAGGGACCCTGGAAGACATGGTCCCTGGACTCTCTGTTAGCCCAAAACTAAAACCATTCCCAAAGCCAAGTCTTGAGACAAAGATTAGACTGGACTATAAGACATAAAATGATACTCATGAAGAGTGCGCTTCTTAGCTCAAGTGAGACTAAATGGGCAGCTCCTATCTGGAGGCAAGATGAGAAGGCAGAGGTGAAAAGGAGCTTGTTGAATGGACATGGGAAATCTGGGGTGAAAAGAAGGAGTGTGTTGTCCCAGTATAGGGAGGGCAACTTGGGTCATATAACAGTGTGTGTATAAATTTTTATATGAGAAACTAACTTGAACTGTAAATTTCACTTAAAGAAAAAAAAAATCAAAGGATAGATAAAATATATCAAGCATCAGTAACCAAAAAAGAGTAGAAGTGGCAATCTTAATCTCATAAAATAGACATTAAGGCAAAATCAACCATAAAAGACAAGCAGAAACATGACGTAATGATTTAAGGGACAGTCCACCAAGAAGTTTAACCTTAATAAATATCTAGACACCCAATGACAGGGCTCCGATATGCATAAAACAAAGTCTAACATCACTGAAAAGAGATATAGGAAGTTCACAATAATAGTAGGAGACCTCAACACACAACTTGCAATAATGGACAGAACATCTAGAAAGAAATTCAACAAAGATACAGAAGATATAAAGGCCAAAATCAACCAACTTGACCTCACAAGCATATATAGAACACTCCACCCAACAGCCGCAAAGTATAAATTCTTTTCCAAAGCACATGGACCTTTGTACAGGATATACCACATTTTAGGCCACAAAGCGACCCTTAATAAAATCCAAAACACTGAATAATATAAAACATTCTCTCTGATCACAATACCATAAAGGTAAAAATCTGTAACAGGAAGAGCAAAAAAAAAGGAAACTTAATAACACTTTGATTAAAACAACTGAGTGACAGAAGTAATCAAAGAGGAAATAAAATTCCTCAAATCAAATAAGAATGACAACACATCACTCCAAAAGAAGAACAGGCCAAAATAAAAGCCCTACAATTTGAACAAATAGAAGGAGTACAGCAAAAGAACCCCACAGCCACCAGAAGAAAGTAAATAATAAAGGTAAGAACAGAAATAAATGAAATAAAGAACAGAAAAACAATAGAATCAACAACAAACATTGGTTACTTGAAAAGACAAAAAATCTGTTGTACACTATGAGCTGGAACCGACTTGATGGCTCCTAAAAACGACAACAACATACAAAGAATCTTCAAATTTTGGATGAAATGGAATAGAAAATAAATGTGTTTTTAAAATTGCTCCACTCATTACTGAAAATAATCAAGTTAAATATTAGAAACAAGATTAGTCCTATTTTATCAAACATTGTCACCTGTTATTCTTTCTCTTTATTTTATTCCATTAGATTAATTTTTTTTTTCTTGTAGGAATTTCTGGTATTGATGCAGGCTTACATTTTAAGAAACCGATATGTTTAAGTTCTAGTACTTGTAAAAATATGCTCTTATCTTATTTGTCAGTCTAGGATAATTTCAATATCTATTTTTTTTTTTTTTCATTAGAAGGAGCCCTGGTAGCACAATGCTTACATGCTAGGCTGCTACATAAAAGGTCGACAGTTTCAATCCACCGGTAACTCTGTTAGAGAGAAGACCTGGAGATCGCTTCCTAATTTTTTTTTTTTTTTACAACCTAGGAAATGGTATGGGGTAGTTCTACTCTGTACTACTGGATCCCTTTGAGTCTGAATAGACTCCACAGTACACAACATTTCATTAGAAACTTTCCTCTGGAGTTTTGAATTTAAAGTTTGAGGACTGTTTAAAAAATTGGATACATATATTAGAAAATATTTTTCAGATAGCAGTTCTTATACTCAAGAACTGAAAAGATGATTCTATTTTATAAAATACTCAATATTTGCAGGTTATACTGCTCTCAACATGGGACACCTGCTGAGATGTGATGAGCTGGACTGTATTTGAAGGGGTAATATTGACCTTGGCTAAATTCTGGAGAAAATGATAAATGTCCTTTTTCTTTGAAATTCATTTAATGGAATGTAAATGAGACAAGTGCCTTAAAGGAAACTTAATAATTGTAGCACCTTTTAACTGGGATAAGGGTAGTTACTCAACTGACTCTACTAAAGAATTATTTGGAATTAATTTGTTAAAAAGTAAAGTTCGGTGTAGGAGAAATACTCTTATACTTTAAATATGGCTCCATATTTTTACAAACCCGGAATTTTACATACTAACTTTTAGCATCATCAATTGCTTTCCTGAAATTAAAGAAGTAGGATAGTCAAATATTTCTTTTAAAAATTGCCCTCCTCTTACTTTAAATATCTTTTAGGATAGATTTATTTCCAATTAAATTTTTGCAGTATATGTAAGACCTTTCATTTTAACCCATTGTGTTGTAATTCCATTTACTTTTTAATTGCAAAGCCTCTATCCAATTCAATTTGATGAGTGGAGGGTGTTTACTCAGAATGGATGTTGTAGGACTTTGCTAAAGAGATATACTTTCTCATGAAAAACTGTTCTAAAGATTTAATCAAACAAATCATGCATAGGGAAGCAGGCCGTAGTCCTCCAATTTCCTTAGAGATTTGTGGTTAATATTATTTAACATGTGTGAGGATCTAGAGAGATCTTTATTCTGTAGATATAAATCCACCAAAGGACAAATAATGTTGTCGTGTGGGCACATCATGGCACACAGCCGATCTGCAAATAGCGACACAACTCTGCCCTTACCGTGTGACCAATGAGAAAGCGACTTTTACCACGAGAGCCCACATTTCAGCTGATACTTTCCACCAGCGTATTTCACGGATATAGCTTCTATGTTCTTTCTGCCTTGGATTTTCCCCGTGTATGTGCATAAAATATTAGGCACGATACTTTTCAGAACATATCCCTGGGGAGTAAATTAATGCTTCAAAATGCTTAGGTATTATATACGAAGGACCTTTCCTAAAACTTATTTTTCCTAATAAAATAATTGTTCAATTTATCTGTCTTAGTTGTCACCTTTAAGATTTTCTGTATCTATCTATCTATCTATCTATCTATCTATCTATCTATCTATCTATCTATCTATCTATCTATCTATCTATCTATCATCTATCTATCTATCATCTATCTATCTATCTATCTATCTATCTATCTATCTATCTATCTATCTATCTATCTATCTATCTATCTATCTATCTATCTATGTGTATATGTGCGAGGAGTTCCTGAGTGGCAGGAACAATTAAGCACTAAGCTGCAAACCAAAAGTTTGGCAGTTCAATCCTATGCAGAGGTGCCTCAGAAGAAAGGTCTGGTGACCTGCTTTAGAGTGGTCACAACCATGCAAACCTTACAAAGTGTAGCTCTACTCTGAAACACATGGGACTGAAACAGACTTACAAAGTGTAGTTCTACTCTGAAACACATGAGTCGAAACAGACTGGACAGCAAATTGTTTGTTTTTGATTTGTGTGTGTGTGTGTGTTATTTGTGAATCAGCAATTAGAAAGTAGGCCACGACATTCACAAATGTCTATATTTGTTTGTCAGAACCAACCCATTTTGTCATTAATTCACCAAAAATCAGAAACGACTCTATGTCAGACATCAAGTGTGTGCCAAGGATACAAAAATGAATAAACAGACTTCCTTTCCTCAAGCATCATCTGGTATGGTTGAGAGAACAAAGATGTAACAGACAATTCTAAGCCTTGTGGATGACGATAATAATAGAGGTAACTGGTGGATATTATACGTCACTAGGTGGCACAAATGTTTTGTGCTCAACTACTAACCTAAAATTTGACAGTTTGAACTCACCCAGCAGGACTATGGAAAACGGCCTGGTAATCTGCTTCCATAAAGATTACAGCCCAGAAAACCCTACTCTGCAGTTTTACTCTGTCTCACATGACAGTCTTTATGAGTTCGACTCAACACCAATGAGTTTACCTATTTTCTCTTTTTGGATGGAGAATGCTCTAGAAGGTATAAATAGGCAGGAGAAAAATGGCTACAGGGATGGGTAGGCTGTTACAGTGTGGTCACTGTGTCTCAAGAAATGATGAAAAGTATTTTCTATTTGGGGGTTTTAGTCATAGGCGAAGAAAACAGGCCTTACTATTGCCCTATAATTGGTCAGATTTCTAACTGAAGGAAATGCATTGTGTGTATACAGAAAAATTCAGACTAAATCCTCAGGTGGCTTGGGCCACCTGTGCTATGTAGTCAGGTGTCCTGAGCTTTTATGTGCCATGTTAGAATGATTGGTATTCTAAAATATATTCATGTGAGCAACTCTGGACTCACAAGAATTTTTCTATAATTTTTTAAAAGATCCTCCAGCTACTAGCACGTTCATTTACACCTACTATTCCACACTACGCCTGCTATTAATTAAATTAGAATGTATCACCTGTGGAATGCTCAGTACCTTGTAAAGAATTTCTAGAGGTAAAAGGAACACCTTTAGTCCTGGTTTCTTAGAAAGAGAGCATGGGGCAAAATCACACACATTACACCTTTATTGGGGGAGGATGTTCAATTCCAGGGAAGCAAGAGTAAAAAGTAAAGGGATAAGAAGCAGAACAGTCAAAAGCAAATAAAAGCTGGTGAACTTGCCCTCTTAGTGGCTGAGCTGGTAACAGCTTCTCAAGAAAGCACTGTTGGTTGTTTGGTCAAGTAAGGCATGTCTACAGGGCCTCATGTGATGGCTGCTTTTCCACACTACTGAGGAAGAGCAAGCTGGCTTCTTGTCTCTTGACTTTAACTGGACAAAGTATGACCCATGGGATTAATTACCCCACATTCCAATTGAGCTATTATGACATTTGGGAACCTGTTGGTTCCAGCACAGTCAGCTCCTGCCACAGAGGCCTGATCCCAGCCCCAGGCACAGGGGAGCAGGAGGGCCCAGTATGTCAGGGTGATGATGGCCCTGTGCAATAGCTTTGAGACTGCTGGGTCTTGAAGAACAGGGATGCCCTAGCCTGGAAGAAGGAAAAGGCATGAGGCCCAAGAGGGTGGTGGGAGGCTGGGCCGGCAGAGCCAATTCCATCAAGGGTGGCATTGTGCCCAGTAAAACCATACAATTAGATTACGTCTGCATCATTCAGCTAAAATGAAAGCAGATGATTGCATTTTTTGACAAATAAGAATTGACTAATATTTTCCAACATCAAAAAATGCTTAAAGAGCACATTTAATGTTTAGTGAAGTTTCTGAGTGAGAAGGCAGGCTATTGTATTGAAAGGCTTCCTGACACAACATGAGAAAATAAACTAATATAGTAAAAGGAAAAAAAAAAAAAAAAAGATTGCCAAAATCTGCATACAGGTATAATGCACAAAACTTGCTCTTGCTTTTATTTTGATTTAAATTACTGGCTCTGCAGTTATTCGATTTCACCCTTTCTAACACATTTTCAGTTTATACCCGCATGTCTGACATTCACATTTTGGTGTACATGGGAAAAAAAAAAATGCAGAAAGCAACATGCTAGCACTAAAAAGTACATCTAAGGATGCAGAAACATCAGCTGCTATGAAAAGAAATGACACCATGCCTGGGGCAGTCAGACTCTGTAGCCTCTGATCAGTCTTCAGCTCATTTTCCAGAAATTTCCTTTCTGCTATTCTTTTCTGTCTGGCTTTGAATTCATCTACAAGCTTTGGCCAGTCTTCTCAATGCAGCAGACAGTCTTTAGCTTTTCCTAACTCACACTTTTGTGAGAGAAAATATTCTATTTTTTTCAACTTGCAAGTGTTTCTCATCTACTATAAACAGATCTCTATGGCTTAAATATATGACTCTAAGGGGGGAAAATGTCTTTACTTTTGCAGCTAAATGAGTAAAACATCAGAAAATGTGTGAAATATTAGCTGAGGAACATCAAATAACTGACTAAATTCTTTTCCATCTTTGTGTGTGTGAGTGAATGTGTGTGTTTGCATGTATGAATCCTCAAGGACTTTGATTATCTCACAAAAAATCATAGAGGGTATTGGCTATCCATGTATTTCCTTTAGGATTAATATGTTATCAGCAATAAGCAATGTGATATAGTTGGCTGACTGATCCAAAAAGTATTTGTAATCTTCTTTCTACAGTACTTTCAACTATAAAGGCTAGAAGAGGTACATACTCGACCCATTTCCCTCTTGGTCCCACCCTACCGCACCCCCCCCCCGCCCCCCGCCGACCAGGAGCTGTCCTGGGACTGAGTTTGGGAGAACTGAGCAGAGAACACTGGTCCACTGAATGTTTCTGGGGATTTTCCTCTTATCTTGATAAAAGGGGGCAGACATAGCTGGTGTCATTTATTCCTCTTCCTTTTTTATCCTGTCTTGAACATTGATATGATGTTTGGATCTGTTGTAGCCCCCTGTGACCATGAGGTGATGAGCCTAAGGTGAAAGTCACCACTCTAAAGATGGTGAAGGGGAATACAGTGGGTAGATAAAACACGGTTTCTTGGTGGATTTGACCACTGGAACAAAACCACCAAATGCTAACACCCATGATTCTTGTCAGATGGGGACAAAAAACAAGTATTTACTCCATCAGTAGTTAGTTAAGGTTTCTCTTATTTGGCATTGAAAGAATTTTTAGTTAATGGAAACAAATGAGGAAGAGGATCTCTGTTCTTTACTACATAATAAAAGGAGTGTTATATATTTTATGTTGTTCACATTTGCAACCACACATTCACAATTAAGATCATACTGATTTTAATGAAAATTTAAGGACAGAATCATGTCATATTTATAATATACACGTACACAGGTAGTATTTCAAAGAAATACAATTTATTCCAAAACATTAACTGAACAGAGTATACACGAAATAATTCAGAATAGAAAAGGAGCTTCCTATATGTTAGTAAAAAAAAAAAAAAACGTTAGTAGGATGAACTTCTGTTTCTTAATCAGGATTCATTATAATATTGTTGTAGTAGAGAGTGAATCAAAAGAATTGATTCATGAAACATTAGCTAGCTGAAAGAGAGCTTTGCATTTATGTCTCCTCTGACTCCTTGCATGTGAAAACTGAACAACAAATAAGGAAGGCCAAAGAAGAATTAACTCCTTTGAATTATGGTGCTGGTAAAGAATATTGGATACACCATGGAATGTCAGAAGAATGAACAAATCTGCCTTGGAAGAAGTACAGTTGGAATGCTCCTTGGAAGCAATGATGGCAAGATTTCACTTAATGTACTTTGGACATATCATCAGGAGGAACCAGCTCCTGGAGAAGGACATTATGCTTGTTAAGGTGGAGAGTCAATGAAAAAGAGGAAGACCCTCGTAGAGATGGATTAACACAGTGGCTACAATAATGGGCTCAAACATAGCAACAATTGTGAGGGTGGCACAGGACCAGGCAGTGTTTCCTTCTGTCGTACATAGGATCGCTGTGAGTCAAAATCAACTCCTATGGCGCCTAAAAACAACTGACTCTTTTATAAATGTGGAATGGGAAGTGTAGCTCTACCCCGGTCTAGTTACTACTAGACATTGATTTTAATTCATTATGTCCAGTTTCATCAAATGTTCTGCTATCCAAACAACTATCTTTCAGAATCTCAAACCACTATTCCAGGAACAAAGATACGTAACCTCATATAAAATAAAGACATAGACACCGTCATTTATTGGCGGTTTTTGGACTATGTTATTCAATTTAAAATGATATGGGAGAGAGGAAAATTGGAAATGTTACAGCACCATTTAAGGGCCACAGCGTCGACAGAATTTGCTTAATTTAACCTTCACAATGTCTTAAGGAAACTTAACCAGAATCCATTGCCATTGAGTCAATTCTGACTCACAGCAACCCTATAGGACAGAGTAGAGCTACCCCATAGTGTTTCTAAGGAGCGTACAGGGGATCCAAACAGCCTACCTTTTGGTTAGCAGCCAAGCTCTTAACCACTGGGTTACCAGGACCCCTAAGGAAACATAGCGTCTGCTCGTAAAGAGAAAATTGAAGCCCAAGACCACCTAACTAGTAGTTAGGAAAGCTAGGATTTCATACTAATTGTGGTGACACCAAAGCTCATTTTTCACAACACAGCAATGCCTTTTCAAAAGCAGCATCCTTGAGTTTCCTTGACTGATCGAATGACAGAACTTCGAAGTTTTACTTCTTCATAGTACCAGCCCTAGCACATAAAAATACTTTTTAAATACATACTGGTTGCTTATATTACTGTCATATGGTCTCAGTCTTTTTATATTCTGTTAATTTTCAATAAATATTTGTTTTCCCTATCATATTGTGTGTGTGTGTGAGAGAGAGAGAGTAGTTGTGTAATATACTCAATTAATATCAGAAATCATACTGGAGATTCAAGAGGAAAACCTTGGACAGACTTGTGGAATTGGATTTGGGCCTTTCCAAAATTTGACCTCTTCTTAATGATTTTTATTCTGCTAACGACATCCCCACTTCCACCCAGCCCTAGTATTCAGTATTCTGGCATTAATTTAAGTTTCCAGTTCTGTAAAGGTTGCCATGAGCTGGAGCCAACTCAATGGCAGCTAACAACACCACCACCACCTCCAATGGGAATTATCTATTTCTCCCATGATGAGACTGTGATAATGGGATTTTAGGAGGAAAACCTCAGAGGTAAAGTGCCTTTCTTATCACATCATATCAAGAGTACATACTATCAACATGATTTATCACTGTTGATGTTAATTTTGATACCTGGCTGAGGTAGTGTTTATCATATTTCTCTACTATACAGTTATTCTTTTTTCTCACAGTTTACACTGTACTCTGGAAGAAGTTTGATATATGTACTAGGAAATAGGATTAAGAAAGAAAAACGTAATTTTTAATATTTGCCTATTTTTCTAGGTTCCTACTGATATTTTAATTTGTCAATGGTTGGATTTATTTTCAAAAATTTGGGGCAAAATATTAGCATTCTATTATTAATGTTTATTGGATTATTGATCTTTAAAAATAATACGCCACAGGCTACAGTATTTAGAAGTTGCATAAATATTTGTTTTTGTTTTTTTAATATTGTATCTGAATCTCAACACAACTGAGCTTTTGCATAAGCACGTTAGTATGAGTGGTTTGTATCAGTTTTAGTATTTTTTTAATTGGTGTAACCAGACAAGAATTAAGTTTCCTGACACATGATTGTGTTTAAATATAAAATTTATACTTGAACTTCATATTTTATATAAATTTGTATACTTACCCAAAAACCCAAAACCCAGTGCCATTGAGTCGATTCCGACTCATAGCAACCCTATAGGACAGAGTAGAATTGCCCCATAGAGTTTCCAAGGAGCGCCTGGTGAATTCAAACTGCCAACCCTCTGGTTAACAGCCGTAGCAGTTAACCACTATGCCACCAGGGTTTCCATTTATATATTTACATGTATATGTATCTCTATCTATCTATCTATCTATCTATTTTTTACCGCACTATATCAGTTTTTTTGTGAACACAGGATCTTTGATTAAGCATTGCAATGAAATGTAATACCACTGAATGTTTTCAACATATAATTATGTATACCAAAAAAAAAAACAACAAAAAAAACCCACATCCATTGCCTTCAAGTCGATTCCAACTCATAGCAACCCTATAGGATAGAGTAGAATTGCCCCATAGGGTTTCCAAGGAGTGGCTGGTGGATTCGAACAGCTGACCTTTTGGTTAGCAGCCGAACTCTTAACTACTGCGCCACCAGGGCTCCTTGATTATTTATGGAGATTACAAATGAGTAAATACATATCAAGACAATGATGAATCTTTAAGATATTTAAGTTTGTGGTAATGACAATAACAATAATCATTAATAAGATACTTATTCAAAAGAGCATTGATATCAAGAGACAGTGACCAGAACAGTAAAAACAACAGAATGTCGGTGAAAAAGAGGGAAGGAGCCAGTGGTATTTCTACTGGAGGAAAAAAAAAAAAGGATTCAGATGGTGGCATATGATACTTGTCTCCATATATTTGAAGAACTGCCAGGTGAAAAAGGAAATTAGTGTATCTTTCCTAGAACTAGTACAAATGAATGGAAACTATAAGACAGAGGTTTTTATTCAGTAAAAAGAAGGATTTCCTAATATTGAGTTGTCAAAGATTCCATCGCTGCCTTGTAAAATAGCAGCCTTCTTGTTACTGGAAAATTCCCAGCAGAGACTTGTCTGAAAGGATCTTTGCAGGAAGGACTTCAAATATGGGGGGAGGGGTATGGGGGGAGAGTCAGCTAGATGGCCTCCATGATCCTTTCAAATGAGAATATTTTAGGAGACCAGGAGTCTTATGAGAATCATGATTGTTGTAAATTACCCATGTGTTTAAAACTATTTTCCTTGATTTGCAATGAAATGTGTGTTGCAGTGTATGGAATCACTTTGCAGTGAATGATTTGGCCTTTGGTTCTGGTAGGACCATGACTGACACCAATGAGTGAGGGCTGAGCCAACCAAGAGGGATCACCTGGGGGCCCATGCTAACTAAGCCTCAGGAGGCCCCTGGTGAGGCTAAAAGAAGCCCAGGAAGCCAGAGTTTCACTAAGCTTTACCGGTTAGAGAAGGGGTGAGCATGTCCCTTGGGGACAAAGAAGCTCTGTGCTGAAGAACAACCTACCTCCCCTGCCCGCAATCCTTGCTCTAGGGTGGAGATGTCAGCCTTGGGGTTAAAAGATTGGATGGAAATTCTTCAGAAGAGACCTGTACCAGTAACATCAAAAACCCTGAGCCCAGTAGAAAGCAGAGCTGGTCAGGTCCCCTCGCACTCTGGAGGGGCTGGAAAAACAGCAGCAAAAGCGAGAAGAAAGCAGAAGCTGCCATCTGCTGAACAGAGACGTGCCAGCAGAGGGGTTTGAGAGTGGGCTGAGAGCTGGCACACAGCTTAGGGATGTGACAGCAGGGGCAGAATCCCTGTCTGAGGGCGCCAAGGAGGCCTGTTCCAAGGAAAGGGGGCCTGTCTAGAGTGCAAGGGGGGGCTGCCTACTGAACTTGTGTGCACCGCCTTAGGGGTTGCCTTCAGAGTAGTTCTGCTTCCAAAGATTTTGTTACTGTGGCCCAAGAATGTCCTGAGGCCGCTGGTTGAGAGCTTGGCCAGCAGAGAAGGGGGCAGAGCCAAGACATATGGCAGCCCAGTGATGTAAGAGTAAACTTCTATTTCTCACCGTGAAGTTGTTATTTAAGAGTTAACATTGATTTCTATGTATTGTTTGCTATCTCTGTGTTGTCTGCCATCTACTTTCCATGTGCTAAGGCTCTGGGAGTGTCTTGTGTGTTCTGGCTTATAGGATGACGTGATATTATTAGTGAACAACCCGTGTGTGCAACCCAATAAAAAATTTATATTGTTTAAGATAACCTGTGGGTGACTGTATCACCAATATGGCCTGCACACACTGCAAAGTACTAAAAAAAAAAAAAAGTTGCTATCAGCTAATTTCGACAGATAGTGACCCCATGTGTGTCAGACTAGAACTGTACTCCATGAAGTTTTCAATGGGTGATTTTTCAGAAGTAGATTACCAGGCCTTTTTTCCAAGGAACCTTGGGGTAGACTTGAACCTTTAGCCTTCGATTAGCAGCTGATCTCTTAACTGTTTGTGACAACCAGGGATTCCAATGTATATATTGTGTTATTGTGTGCCTTGGAATCAATTCTGACTCCAAGCAACCCTGTAGGACAGAGTAAAACTGCCTCATAGGGTTTCCTTTATGGGAGCAGATCCTCAGGTCTTTCTCCTGTGGATTGAACAGCCAAACTTTCAGTTAGCAGCCGAATGCTCAACCATTGGCTACCTGGGCTCTTTGATGTATTAACTAAAAACAAACAAACCTGCTGCTGTCCAGTCAATTTGGATGCATAGTGACCCTACAGAGCAGAACAGAACTGCCGCCACAGGGATTCGAAGGCTGTAATCTTTACCAAGGAGCCCTGGTGGTGCAGTGGTTAAGTTCTCAGCTGCTAACCAGTTAGTGGTTTGAACCCACCATCTGCTGAGTGGAAGATGTGGCAGTTTGCTTCTGAAAGATTTACAACCTTGGAAACCCTATGGGGCAGTTGTACTCTGACCTATAGGGTGGCTATGAGTCAGAATCAACTCAACAGCAATGGGTTTTGGAATCTTTATGGAAGCCGACTGCCACGTCTTTCTCCCTCAGAGTGGCCAGTGGGTTCCAATCACTGACCTTTCGGTTAGCATCTGATCACTTTACCACTGTGCCACCAGTGCTCCTTGATGTATGTATTATGGTTTATTTGTGATTCCTCAGAGTACACGTTATTTTTCTACTTTTGCCTCTTAGAAAGGTCACCCATGCCTTATAAGAAGGTTTTTTTTTTTTCTTTAAAAAACGCACTTGTTTAGCAGACACTTCATCCACAGAGGTGAAAGATTTATAGGGGATGGAGGAAACCTTATCCGGATAACAGGTGTCCACACGGAGCGTGTATTGTGGACTGTGCTGCCTCGCCTACTCTCCACAACTACTTTCCCCTACTCAGAAACAGTGTAACAGGTGTTGCTCACAGGTCGTAAAACTCTAATGAGTAGTGTCAGTAAAGCTCTTACTACAGTGCCTGATACAAAGTTAATCCCCTGGTATATTTCCTTTCCTTTCCCTCTTTGTTTCTCTTCCCTTGCTTAGAAATCTTTCCTTCAAACAAATATTGATTGATTGATTCACTCATTCATGTTTCACTTACTGAACATGCACTGAACTAGGTACTGAGAATACAAAGGACAGGAGACATACTTGCTGCCTCATTTTGTTCACAGTCTCCTCACGTAAAACCACCTGCTCCTTGCTCCAGGGCCACTGCTTCTGTTGTCACCTAGCCACCCGCTTCCAACACCACCTCTTCACTGTAGCTCCCTCTAGCTTCCCCAAGGTGATTCCTCAGTTCTGGTCTCCCAGCATCCGTTCTCCAGCTGGCTCTTCAGGCGCAGCAGTGCCTTGCCCTCCGTGGTGTCAAGGCTTCCTCCCTTTTCTGCGGCCTCTGCCATGCTCTCCCAAGCACTAAGAACACAGAACACTCTTTCCCAGCTCCAGGAACTGTGCCTGAACTCAAAAATCAAGATCACTTTGCTTTTAGAACCATTTTATTGTTAAAGGATATAGAGACTCAAATGATATTCTATAGGCTGCATTGCACTTGGAGTAATTAATGATTTAATCATTAAGTTGTTTCCTGAAATATACAAGTGCATTTTGTAGTTGTTCTGATAGAGGTAAATGTGACAATAGTAAATGTATGATTTTCAGATTAAACCATGTGTTTTATACTGAAGAACAAAATGCTATGTAAATGGACACATCTGAAGATAAATGAACATTGCACTTCTTTTCTATCGTTTCTATAACAAATTTAATGACTTACAAAAAAAAATTATTATCTTATAGTTCTGTAAATCAGAATTCCTAAATGTGTCTCACTGGGCTAAAATAAAGGTGTTGGCAGGGCCGTGTTCCTTTCTGGATACTTGAGAAGCCATTTCCTTGTCTTACGCAGCTTCTAATGGCTACACACTTTCTTTGGATCATGACACTTTCTTCCATTGTCAAAGTCTACAATCCCAGGCCAAGTCCTTCTCCCACTACCATCTCTCTGGTTCTGTCTTCTGCCTCCCTCTTCCACTTTTAAGGACCTTCAGCTTACATAGGGTCCACCTGGACAATACAAAATAATCTTTGGAGGGCCATTATTCTGCCTATTACACATGCTTGTTGTTGTTAGGTGCCGTCGAGTTGGTTCCGACTCATAGTGACCCTATGCACAACAGAGCGAAACACTGCCCGGTCCACGCCATCCTTACAATCATTGTTATGCTTGAGCTCATTGTTGCAGCCACTGTGTCAATCCACCTCATCGAGGGTCTTCCTCTTTTCCACTGACCCTGTACTGTGCCAAGCATGATGTCCTTCTCCTCATGACAACATGTCCAAAGTATGTAATACGCAGACTCGCCATCTTTGCTTCTAAGGAGCATTCTGGTTGTACTTCTTCTAAGACAGATTTATTCGTTCTTTTGGCAGTCCATGGTATATTCAATACTCTTCGCCAACACCACAATTCAAAGGCGTCAACTTTTCTTCAGTCTTCCTTATTCATTGTCCAGCTTTCACATGCATATGATGCGATTGAAAATACCATGGATTGGGTCAGGCGCAACTTAGTCTTCAGGGTGACATCTTTGCTCTTCAACAATTTGAAGAGGTCCTTTGCAGCAGATTTACCCAGCGCAATGCGTCTTTTGATTTCTTGACTGCTGCTTCCATGGCTGTTGATTGTGGATCCAAGTAAAATGAAGTCCTTGACAACTTCAATCTTTTCTCCATTTATCATGATGTTGCTCATTGGTCCAGTTGTGAGGATTTTTGTTTTCTTTAAAAAAAAAAAAAAATTTTTTTTTTTTTTTTTTTTATGTTGAGGTGCAATCCATACTGAAGGCTGTGGTCTTTGATCTTCATTAGTAAGTGCTTCAAGTCTTTTTCACTTTCAGCAACCAAGGTTGTGTCATCTGCATAACGCAGGTTGTTAATGAGTCTTCCTCCAATCCTGATGCACTGTTCTTCTTTGTATAGTCCAGCTTCTAAGATTATTTGTTCAGCATACAGATTAAATAGGTATGGTGAAAGAATACAACCCTGACACACATCCTTTCCTGACTTTAAACCAATCAGTATCCCCTTGTTCTGTGCGAACAACTGCCTCTTGATCTATGTAAAGGTTCCTCATGAGCACAATTAAGTGTTCTGGAATTTCCATTCTTTGCAGTGTTATCCGTAGTTTGTTATGATCCACACAGTCAAATGCCTTTGCATAATCAATAAAACACAGGTAAACATCCTTCTGGTATTCTCTGCTTTCAGCCAGGATCCATCTGACATCAGCAATGATATCCCTGGTTCCATGTCCTCTTCTGAAACCGGCCTGAATTTCTGGCAGTTCCCTGTTGATATACTGCCGCAGCCGTTTTTGAATGATCATCAGAATTTTGCTTGCGTGTGATATTAATGGTATTGTCCTATAATTTCCACATTTGGTTGGATCACCTTTCTTGGGAATAGGCATAAATATGGATCTCTTCCGATCAGTTGCCCAGGAAGCTCTCTTCCATATTTCTTGGCATAGATGAGTGAGCACCTCCAGCGCTGCATCTGTTTGTTGAAACATCTCAATTGATATTCCATCAATTCCTGGAGCCTTGTTTTTCACCAATGCCTTCAGAGCAGCTTGGACTTCTTCCTTCAGTACCATCGGTTCCTGATCACATGCCACCTCTTGAAATGGTTGAATATCGACTAATTCTTTTTGGTATAATGACTCTGTGTATTCCTTCCACCTTCTTTTGCTGCTTCCTGCATCATTTAATATTTTCCCCATGGAATCCTTCACTATTGCAACTCGAGGCTTGAATTTTTTCTTCAGTTCTCTCAGCTTGAGAAACACCGAGCGTGTTCTTCCCTTTTGGTTTTCCATCTCCAGCTCTTTGCACATGTCATTATAATACTTTATTTTGTCTTCTTGAGAGGCCCTTTGAAATCTTCTGTTCAGTTCTTTTACTTCATCAATTCTTCCTCTTGCTTTAGCTGCTCGACGTTCAAGGGCAAGTTTCAGAGTCTCCTCTGACATCCATCTTGGTCTTTTCTTTCCTTCCTGTCTTTTTAGTGACCTCTTGCTTTCTTCACGGATGATGTCCTTGATGTCACTCCACAACTCGTCTGGTCTTCGGTCACTAGTGTTCAATGCGTCAAATCTATTCTTCAGATGGTCTCTAAATTCAGGTGGGATATACTCAAGGTCATATTTTGGCTCTCGTGGACTTGCTCTGATTTTCTTCAGTTTCAGCTTGAACTTGCATATGAGCAATCAATGGTCTGTTCCACAGTTGGCCCCTGGCCTTGTTCTGACTGATGATATTGAGCTTTTCCTTCGTCTCTTTCCACAGATGTAGTCAATTTGATTTCTGTGTGTTCCATCTGGCGAGGTCCATGTGTATAGTCACTGTTTAAGTTGGTGAAAGAAGGTATTTGCAATGAAGAAGTTGTTGGTCTTGCAAAATTCTATCATTTGATCTCTGGCATTGTTTCTATCACCAAGGCCATATTTTCCCACTACTGATCCTTCTTCTTTGTTTCCAACTTTTGCATTACAATCCCCAGTAATTATCAATGCACCTTGATTGCATGTTCGATCAATTTCAGACTGCAGCAGCTGATAAAAATCTTCTATTTCTTCATCTTTGGCCCTAGTGGTTGGTGCGAAAATTTGAATAATAGTCGTATTAACTGGCCTTCCTTGTAGGCGTGTGGATATTATCCTATCACTGACAGCGTTATACTTCTGGATAGATCTTGCAACGTTCTTTTTGACAATGAATGCAACACCATTCCTCTTCGAGTTGTCATTCCCAGCATAGTGGACTATATGATTGTCCAATTCAAAATGGCCAATACCAGTCCATGTCAGCTTACTAATGCCTAGGATATTGATGTTTATGTGTTCCATTTCATCTTTGACGATTCCCAATTTTCCTAGATTCATACTTCATACATTCCAGGTTCCGATTATTAATGGATGTTTGCAGCTGTTTCTTCTCATTTTGAGTCATGCCACATCAGCAAATGAAGGTCCCAAAAGCTTGACTCCATCCATGTCGTTAAGGTCGACTCTACTTTGAGGAGGCAGCTCTTCCCCAGTCATCTTTTGAGTGCCTTCCAACCTGGGGGGCTCATCTTCCAGCACTATATCAGACAGTGTTCTGCTGCTATTCATAAGGTTTTCACTAGGTAATGCTTTTCAGAAGTAAACTTCTGGGTCCTTCTTCCTAGTCTGTCTTAGTCTGGAAGCTCAGCTGAAACCTGTCCTCCACAGGTGACCCTCCTGGTACCTGAACACCAGTGGCATAGCTTCCAGCATCACAGCAACAGACAAGCCACCACAGTATGGCAAACTGACAGACATGTGGGGGATTCCAGATGCTATAGATATAAAATTTGAAGGAAATAAAAACACATTTAAACGTTAGTTTTGAATTAGTGGCTAAATAATATTTTTTTAAATGTGTTTGTAGTTACACTTATAATTTGAAGATTAGTTCTCTTAGGTTGGGTTCTCTAGAGAAGCAAAAACCAGCGAAGCATATATATATATATATGGGTAAGTGCTATATATAGTTGGTAAGTGCTATAGCTGCTAACCAAAAGTTTGACAGTTAGAACCTAACTGCTCTATGGGGAAGTTCTACCCTGTCCTATAGGGTTGCTATGAGTCGGAATCGACTAGATGGGAACTGGTTTGGTTTTGGTTGTTATATGCATATATACATATATATAGAGAGAGAATGTATATCAAGGAAATGGCTCATGCTGTTGTAGAGGCTGGAAAGTCCAAGTCTGTGGGTCAGGTTGGAGGCTTCTCCTGACTCACGTAGCTACAGGGGCTGGCTAATCCAAGATCAGCAAGTAAGCTGACAGGCTGCTGGTTCACAGGCTGTAGAGGCTGATGAATCCTAAGATGAGCAGGTAAGCTGCTAGCTCAAGTCCCAAGAACCAAGAGGTCAGATGAACAAGAGCCAAATGCATAAACCAAAGCAAGCAAAAGCCCTTGAGCTTTGCCAGAAAGCCCACATATATTGGTTGGGTGCCACACCCCCAAAGAAACTCCCTTTCAACCAACTGGTTGCTCATAGCAGGTATCATCATGGAGGTGATTACATTATATCAGATCTCATTATAGAGGTGATTACATAATTACAGAACTGCCAAAGTTCATCGTAACTGCCAAACCACTGAGAATCATGGCCCAGCCAAGATGACACACAATGTTAACCATCAAAACAGTGCTAGAAAAAAACTTGTTTTTTAATTTTCATTGTGCTTTAAGTGAAAGTTTACAAATCAAGTCAGTCTCTCATACAAAAATTTATATACACCTTGCTATATACTCCTAGTTGCCCTCCCCCTAATGAGACAGCACACTCCTTCTCTGTACCCTGTATTTCTGTGTCCATTTAGTCAGCTTCTGTCCCCCTCTGCCTTCTCATCTCCTCTCCAGACAGGAGCCGCCCACATAGTCTCATGTCTACTTGATCCAGGAAGCTCACTTCTCACCAGTATCATTTCCTGTCTTATAGTCCAGTCCAATCCCTGTCTGAAGAGTTGGCTTTGGGAATGGTTCCTGTCTTGGGCTAATGGAAGGTCTGGGGGCCATGACCTCTAGGGTCCTTCTAGTCTCAGTCAGACCATTAAGTCTGGCCTTTTTATGAGAATTTGAGGCCTGCATCCCGCTGCTCTCCAGCTCCCTCAGGGATTCTCTGTGGCATTCCCTGAAAGGGCAGTCATTGGTTGTAGCCAGGCACCATCTAGTTCTTCAGGTCTCAGGCTAATGTAGCCTCTGATTTATGTGGCCCTTTCTGTCTATGGGGTTCATAACGACCTAGTGTCTTTGGTGTTCTTTAGTGTGAGAAATTTTTAAAACTTATACACAGTTACCCATTTTGTGAGGTGGCAGCGTTTAAAGGGTAAACGTGGGATGGGTATTAGATGGTGAGAACCTTAACAGGACTATTTTGACTCTAGAAAGTCTCAGTGAGAGAAGCTAAAAAGTTGAGGGAGTTAATTAGAGTGAGTTCCACTCCCTGGCTTAGCTGCAGAGGCATCAAGACTTACCCAATGCTAAATAAAGAGTTCAATGGGAGATTCCACATGTGAGATGGATAAATACAACAATGACCACAAGCAGGTTAAAATGAGGGGTGAGAAAGAATCTATTATTTTCCTCTTTGGATTTTATCCATTATTTCTTTTTTCTTTTCCTTATGCATAAGCCTTAACCATTTGTTAGTTCTATCTCTGAAGCTTCACATTTTTTTTCCTTCAGTCCATTTTTTTCTCTCCCAAGTTTTTGAGTCCATTTCACCTCAATGTTTGCATTTGTTTCCTCTTCCTACTGAATTAAAAGTTTTATCATTATGAAGTGATCTTTTCTATCTTTAGTAATACCGTTTTCCATAAAATCTATTTGCCTGATATTAACATAGACTTAAAACATTTCTTTTAATTATTGACTGCACTGCATTTTCCTTCACTTTTGCATTTATCCTTTGGATATCTTCATTTTAGATTTTCTCTTTTAACAAATATATAGGTGTTATTGATGATGTTGCTGTTTGTCTGGCTATCTTCATATATAAACTAGGCAATTTGATCTATTTGCCATCATTGTAATTACTCATATACCTGGGTTTAAATGGCCATCTCACAATCATCTTCCCAATTGTCCAACTTGTACTATTTTACTTTTATTTTTTCTTCTTTTTCTGTAGCCTTCTTTTAGTTTTTACCATCATTTTTTCTCACTTGTTTGTCTGTTAATGTAGAAGTTATACACTCCTTGACTATTTGCTTATTTTATTATTTTGCTTCATGTGAGAGTTTGCACCTCAAGTTAATTTCTCATACAAAAATTTATACACATATTGTTATGTGACATTAATTGCAATCCCTACAATGTGAAGGCATGTTCCCCCTTTCCACCCTGGGTTTCTTGTATCCATTCAATCAGTTCCTGTCCTTTGCTGTCTTCTCATCCTGCCTCCAGCCAGGAGCTACCCATTTGCTCTTGTTTATCCTATTGAACTAAGAAACACACTCCTCACAAGTATTATTTTTTGCTTTATACTCCAGTCTAACATTTGTCTGAAGAGTGGGTTTCGGGAATGGTTCTAGTTCTGGCTTAACACAGCATCCGAAGGCCATACTTTTGGGGTTCCTCCAGCCTCTGTCAGACCAGTAAGTCTGGTCTTTTTATGCAAATTTGAGTTTTGCTCTGCACTTTTCTCCAGTCTCTCCACAACCTCCCCAACATTTATTATTTTGTGATATTTGGATTAATGCAAGCCTTGTTGGGGTGAGATGGTATCTCATTGTAGTTGTGATTTGCATTTCTCTAATGGTTAATGATCATGAGCATTTCCTTATGTATCTGTTAGGTGCCTGAGTGTCTTCTTTGGTGAAGTGTCTATCCATATCACTTGCCCTTTATTTATTTAATTATTTATTGTACTTCAGATGAAGGCTTTCAGAACAGACCAGCTTCTCATTGAACAGTTAGTACACATATTGTTTTATGACATTGGTTAACAACCCCATGACATGTTAACACTCTCCCTTCTCAACCTTGGGTTCCCTATTACCAACTTTCTTGTCCCGTACTGCCTTCTAGCCCTTGCTCCTGGGCTGGAGTGCCCTTTTAGTCTCTCTTTTTTTTTTTTTTAATGAGCCCATCTAATCTTTGGATGAACAGTGAACCTCAGGAATGACTTTCGTTCTGAGCTAAAAAGGTGTCTGGGAGCCATACTCTCAGGGTTTCTCCAGTCTCTGTCAGGCCACTAAGTCTGATATTTTTTTGTGAGTTAGAATTTTGTTCTACATTTTTCTCTGCTTCTTTCCGGGACCCTCTATTGTTATCCCTGTCAGAGCAGTCAACGGTGGTAGCCAGGCACCATCTTGTTTTACTGGACTCAGTCTGGTGGAAAAAAAGCAGTGGTAATTGTGGTCCATTAGTCCCTTGGACTGATCTTTCCCTTGTGTCTTTAGTTTTCTTCATTCTCCCTTGCTCCTAAGGGGTGAGACCAGTGGAGTATCTTAGATGATCATTCACATCATTTGTCCACTTTTTAATGGAGTTATTTGTCTTTTTGTTGTTGGGGTGTTGCAGTATCTTGTAGAGTTTAGAGATTAGACCCTAATGGGATATGTTGTACCAAATTTTTTTTTCCCAGTCTGTAGGTTGTCTTTTTACTCTTTTAGTAAAGCCTTTGAATGAGCATAGGTGTTTGATTTTTAAGAGCTCTAGTTTCTCTTCTGGTGTTTGTACATTGTTAGTAATGTCCGTATACTGCTTATGCCATGTATTAGGGCTCTTAGCATTTTCCCTTTTCTTCCATGATCTTTGTCATTTTAGACTTTATATTTAGGTCTTTAATCCATTTTGAGTTTGTTTTTGTACATGGTGTGAGTTATGGGTCTTGTTTCACTTTTTTGCAAATGGATATCCAGTTATCCCAGCACATTTGTTAAAGAGACTGTCTTTTCCCATTGAATGGACTTTGGTACTTTGTCAAATATCAGCTGCTCATAGGTGGATGAATTTACTTCTGGTTTGTCAATTCTGATCCATTGGTTTATGTGTCTGTTGTTGTACCAGTACCAGGCTGTTTTGACTACTATGGCAGTATAATAGTTTCTAAAATCAGGTAACATGAGGTCTCCTACTTTATTCTGCTTTTTCAGTAATGCTTTACTTGTCTGGGGCCTCTTCCTTTTCCACATGAAGTTGGTGATTTGTTTCTTCGACTCCTTCACTATTTAGCTAGCTGTAGTAAATAACATTGTTTTTAGTATATGCAAGTTTAATATTAACAGCATTACTTCCTTTGAACTTAAATGACATTGTTTTTGTAATGCATTTTAATTGTATTTATTTAACTACAGCCACAAGAAATTGTTATTGTTTTATACAAAGGTCGTCTCAGTTCTTCCATATGCTTATCATGTTCTTGCTCTTCATTCTTTTCTATATCTTCAAGCTTCCAAATAGCATTATTTTCCTTTTCCTAGAAAACACCCTTCGATATTTCATTTAGTAAATTCTGTTCTTATTGAACGATCTGTATTTTCCTATTTTCTGAAAATGATTTCATTTCATATGGATTCTTAAAGGATATTTCTAAGGTATAGCATCACCACTGCCGTCGATCTAGGACAATTGATACACTTGTAGTACACTAAAGATATCATGCAACTGCCTTCTAGCTTATATTTTTAAATATATAGGAAATGTTTCTATTGCTTCTGGTTTTAGCCAAATTAAATTAAGCCCACTGCAGTCTATGTCTCCCATTGATTGAAGTCAACGAACTGTAATATACACAAAAAGATAGCATCTGAAAGTTATTTTTTTTAATTATTTAATAGCAAGGAGATTGGACCACCATTATTTCTGTCAGCTTGTTGTACTGTGGTAGCTTGTGCGTTGCTATGCCTGGAAGCTATGCCATGGTGTTTGAAATACCAGCAGGGTCACCCTTGGTGGACAAGTTTCAGTGGAGCTTCTAGAGTAAGACCTACTAGGAAGAAGGACCTGGTGGTCTACTTCTGAAAGAATTGGCCAGTGGAAACCTTATGAACATCAGTAGAACACTGTCTAATATAATGCCAGAAAATGAGCCCCTCAGGTTGGAAGGCACTTAAAATATGACTGGGGAAGTGTTGCCCCCTCAAAGTGGAGCTGACGTTAATGACATGGGTTGAGTCAAGCTTTTGGAATCTTCACTTGCCGATGTGGCATGACTTAAAATGAGAGAAGAAAAAAAAGCTGAAAACATGCATTAATAATCAGAAAATGGAATGTAAGAAGTATGAATCTAGGGAAAGTGAAAGTCACCAAAAGTGAAATGGAACATAAAGACCAATATTCTAGGCATTAGTGAGATGAAATGGACTGGTATTGGCCATTTTGAATCAGAAAATCATATGGTCTACCATGCCATATGTAGAGGAATGGCATCACATTCTTTGTCAAAAAGAACATTGCAAGATCTATCTTAAATTACAATGCTGTCAGTAATAGAATAATATCAATAAGCCTACAAGGAAAACCAGTCAATACAACTATTATTCAAATTTACACACCAAACACTAAGGCCAAAAAGGCCAAAGATGAAGAAATTTACCAACATCTGCAGTCTGAAATTGATAAAACATGCAATCAAGATGCATTGATAATTACTGGTTATTGGAATGCAAAGTTGGAAACAAACAAGGATAAGTAGTTGGAAAAGAAGGGCTTGATGATAGAAACAATGCCAGACTTGGCATGACAGAATTTTGCAAGAGCAACCACTTCGTCATTGTGAATACATTTTTTGAACAACATATACGGTGACTACACACATGGACCTCACTAGATAGAACAAATAGGAGTCAACTTGGCTGTATCTCTGGAAAGAGAAGATGGGAAAGCTCAATATCATGCGTCAGAACAAGGCCAGGGGCCAACTATGGACTGGACCATCAATTACTCATATGCAAGTTCAAGTTGGACAGCTTAAAATTAAAGCAAGTCCATTAGAGCCAAAATATAACCTTGAGTATATCCCACCTGTTTTTAGAGACCATCTTAGGAATAGATTTGACTCATTGACCACTGATAACTGAAGACCAGATACATTATGGAATGTCATCAAGGACAGTGTACATGAAGAAAGGAAGAGGTCATTAAAAAGACAGGAAATAAAGAAAAGACCAAAGTAGATGTCAGAAGAGAGTCTGAAAGTAGCTCTTGAACATCAGATACCTAAAGCAAAAAATTAAGTGATGAACTAAAAGAGTTGAACAGAAGATTTTAAAGGGCTGCTTGAAAAGACAAAGTAAAGTATTATAATGACATGAGCAAAGACCTGCAGTTAGAAAACCAAAAGGGAAGGACACACTCAGCATTTCTCAAGCTGAAAGAACTGAAGAAAAAATTCAATCCTGTAGTTGCTATGTTGATGGATTCTATGGGGAAAATATCGAATGAGGCAGAAAGCATCAAAAGAAGATGGAAGGAATACGGAGATTCACTGTACCAAAAAGAATTTGTTGTTGTTCAGCCATGTCAGGGAGTAGCACATAATCAAAAACCAATGGTACCAAAGGAAGAAGTCCAAGCTGAACTGAAGGCACTGATGATAAACAAGACTCCAGGATTTGAGAGAATAAGAATTGAGATATTTTCAACGAATGAGTGCTGGATGTGCTCACTTGTCTACATCAAGAAATTTGGAGGACAGCTGTCTGGCCAATTGACTAAAAAAGATTCATATTTGTGCCCATTCCAAAGAAAGGTGACCTACAGAATGCATAAATTATCGAAAAATATGATTAATATCATACACAAGTAAAATTATGCTGAAAATCATTCAAAAGCAGTTGCAGCAGTATATCAACAAGGAACTTCTAGATATTCAAGCCAGATTCTGAAGAGGACATGGAACCAGGGATATCACTGCTGATATCAGATGGATCTTGCCTGAAAGTAGAGAATACCAGAAAGATGTTTACTTGTGTTTTATTGACTATGCAGACATTCCACTGTGTGGATCATAACAAATGATAGATAACATTTCGAACAACGAGAATTCCAGAACACTTAATTATGCTCATGAGGAACCTGTGCGTACACCGAGAGGCAGTCTCTTGAACAGAACAAGGGGATACTGCATGTTTTAAAGCCAGGAAAGGTGTACATCAGGGTTGTATCCTTTCACCATTCTTATTCAATCTGTATGCTGAGCAAATAATCCAAGAAGGTGGGCTGTATGAAGAAGAATGGGGCATCAGGATCAGAGGAAGTCTCATAAACAACATGCGATATGCAGATGACACAACCTTGCTTGTTCAAAGTGAAGAGGACTTGAAGCACTTATTGAAGATCAAAGACCACCGCCTTCAGTATGGATTACATCTCAACCTAAAGAAAACAAAAATCCTCAGAACAGGGCCAAATCTTTGAAGTTGTCAAAGATTTCATTTTACTTGGATCCACAGTCTACACTCATGGAAGCAGCAATTAAGAAATCAAAGGACATATTGCATTGGGCTGATCTGCTGCAAAAGACCTCTTTAAAGTGTTAAAAAGCAAAGGTGTTATCTTGAAGACTAACATGTGCCTAACCCAAGCTATGGTGTTTTCAATCCCCTCATATCCATGCAAAAGCTGGACAATGAATAAGGAAGAGTGAAGAAGAACTGATGCCTTTTAATTGTGGTGTTGGCCAAGAATATTGAATATACCATGGACTGCCAGAAGAACCAAAAAACCTATCTTGGAAGAATTATAACCAGAATGCTCCTGAGAAGCAAGGATGGCAAGACTACATCTCACATACTTTGGACATGTTATCAGGAGGGATCAGTCCCTGGAGAAGGACATCATGCTTGGCAAAGTGGAGGGCCAGCGAAAAAGAGGAAAACCCTCAACAAAATGGACTGACACAGTGGTTACAACGATGGGCTCAAGCATAACAATGATTGTGAGGACGGCACAGGACCAGGCAGTGTTTGTTCTGTTGTACACAGGTTGGAACTGACTAGGTGGCACCTAACAATGATGGCAACAATAAGAAGAACGAACAAATCTCTCTTGGAGGAAGTACAGCTAGAATGCTCCTTGGAACAAAGATGGCAAGACTTCATCTCACATACTCTGAACATGTTATCAGGAGGTACCAGTCCCTGGAGAAGGACGTCATGCTTGGTAAAGCAGAGAGTCAGTGAAAAAGAGGAAGACGCTCAATTAGATAGATTGACAGTGGCTTCAACAAAGGGATCAAGCGTAACAATTGTGCGGATGACACAGGACTTGAGCAGTATTTGGTTCCATTGTACCGGAGCCCTGGTTTTGTAGTGATTAAATGTTATGGCTGCTAACAAAAAGGCTGGCAGTTCAAATTCTCCAGTTGCTCTTTGGAAACCTTACAAGGCAGTACTACTCTGTTCTATAAGGTTGCTCTGAGTTGGAATCGACTAGAAGGCAACAGGTTTTTATGGTTTTAGGGGCCATCCAGTAAGTCAGACTTTCCCAACCCAAAAACTTACTGTAGTTTTACTTCCTTATTCTCCACTTGAATAGCTTTTATTTATTTATCTCTTCCTAGCCTAATTGCTCCAAGTAGGACTTTCAGAATGATGTCTAATCACAGTGGTGAGAGTGGGCATTTAATCTTAAAGAGAACACTCCCGGTCTTTCTCCATTGAGTATGATGTTAGCTGTAGCCCTGCTGACATCTTGCTTTCAGATTTCTGGCCTCCAGAATTGTGAGAGAATAAATATTTATTATTTCAAGCCATAAGTTTGTGGTAATTTGTTACAGCAGTCCTAAGAAACTAATACTGTTATCCACTGCTCCAAACTTAATGACTTAAAACAACATTTATTATCTCCAAATTTCTGTGGGTGAGGAATCCAGGCATAGTTTAGCTGGGTCCTCTGTCTCTGGGTTTCTTATAAGGATTTAACCAAAGGTCAACTGAAGCTGTATTCTCATCTGAAGGATTGACTGGAGAAGCACCTGTTTCCAAGCTTACAATCCAGCCCACATACAAGGGAACAGGGTCACATAAGGGTGTAAAAACCAAGAAGTGAAGGCCATTGGGAGCTGAAATCTGTCTATCACATTCTGTCTGCTGGCCTCCAACGATTCACTATTAAGTCTAACTATTGTGCTTTGGGGAAAAAAAACAAAAACAAAAACTACAAAAACACTTTACATGCAAAATACATTTACCCCTCCCATGGTTCCCAAGAGACTCATCCCATTACAACATCAGCTCAGTGTCCAGAATCTTGCCATCTAAATGAGGTAGAGGTGTAAATGAGACTCCTTAAGTATCTCTCCTGGAATATACCTCCTCTTGATTTGTGGATTGTTGAAACTGAAGTAACAATTTACCTGTCCCTGTACAGACAACCCATAATGGTAAGACAGATATAGGAAAACTGATATAGGTAAGATTTCAAAATTCCTTTATTACATTTCAAGGCCTAGGAAGAGTTTGCAATAGTTCTTAGATCCCCAGTGGGTTCTTATTTCCCCCTCCTAGTCGTCCTTCTTTTTTCCTGAAAAGTAGCACATGTCTGACACCAAACAGCTTTCTCTGTGTGATACTTGTCAGTAGAATTTTTACTTTGTACTTTTAATTTTTACTGTGTCTTGCTCAGACCAGGCTGGCAGTTTTTTTCTGATATAATTTTCTAAAAAACTTTGTGGGTCTTCTGCAAATCACATTGGGGTTCATCCAATTAGAAAAATGTCACCCAAAAATTACTTTAGGATAAGCCCTAATTTACCTTAGATTTCTTTGTTACTTTTCAATTGAGACACACGCATAATCTCTTTAAGGGGCCCTTTGCATGACTGGTATTTCTGATACCTTAACAAAAGTAGGGACAGTTATACCTTAGGCTTTATCTCTAGACCACCATTTTCTGAGAGTTCTTGGAAGCCATTTCTTAAATTTATCATCTTTTGCTGCCTGGAGAGACCAATAATTTTAAAAAACATGAAGTCCTGGCTACTTTTTGCTTAATAGTCCTTTCCTCAATTTATTTCTCTCCTCTTTAATAAGCAGCAGTTAGAAACCAGGCATCACCTTAAACACTTTGCTTGGAAATTTCCTTAGGTAGATCACCCTGTTCATGAGGTATATGCTCTATTTTCCACATTACTGAAGGTAACAAACTCAGTCCTGAAATGCTTGAACATCCACCAACTCTTTTTGGTAGTGAATCTGTGTATTCCTTCCATTTCTTTTCATGCTTCCTGTGTTATTTAATATTTTCCCTGTAGCATCCTTCAGTATTGCAACTCAAGGCTTGAATTTTTTCCTCAGTTCTTTCACCTTGAGAAATGCTGAGAGTGTTCTTCCCTTTTGGTTTTCTATCTTCAGGTCTTTGCACATGTTATCATAAAACTTTACTTTGTATTCTGGAGCCACCCTTTGAAATTGTCTGTTCAACTCTTTCACTTCATTTCTTTTTTTTCCTTTTGCTTTAGCTACTCGATGTTCAAGAGCAAGTTTCAAAGTCTCTCCTGACATCTATTTAGGTCTTCTCTTTCTCTCCTGTCTTTTTAATGACCTCTTGGTTTCTTTGTGTGTGATGCCCTTGATGTTGCTCCACAACTCATCCGGTCTTTGGTCATTAGTGTTCAACGTGTCAAATCTACTCTTCAGATGGTTTCTAAATTCAGGTGGGAAACCTTCTTCAATTTCAACTTGAACTTGCATATGAGTAATTGATAGTATGATATGTAGTCAGCCCATTTCTGGAGGTAACATATGATCAGGAACTGATGGTACCGAAGGAAAAAGTCCAAGCTGCACTGAAGGCACTGACAAAACACAAAACACAAGGCTCCGGGAATTGACAGAAAACCAACTGAGGTATTTCGACAAACAACTGCAGTGCTGGAAGTACTCACTCATCTATGCCAAGAAATTTGGAAGTAAGCTACTTGGCCAACAAACTGGAAGAGATCCTTATTTATGCCTGTTTCCAAGAAAGGTGATCCAACCAAATGCAGAATTATCAAACAATATCATTAATATCACGCCAGCAAAATTTTGCTGAACATCATTCAGAAGCAGGTGCAGCAGTATACTGACAGGGAACTGCCAGAAATTGGAGCAAGATTCAGATGAGGATGAGGGACCAGGAATATCATTACTGATGTCAGATGGATCCTGGCTGAAAACAGAGAATACCAGAAGGATGTTTACCTGTGTTTTATTGACTATGCTAAGGTGCTCGACTGTGTGGATCATAACAAATTATGGATGACACTGTGGAGAATGGGAATTCCAGAACACTTAATTGTGCTCATGATGAATCTGTACATCGACCAAGAGGCAGTCGTTTGAACAGAACAAGGGGATACTGCATGGTTTAAAGTCAGGAAAGGTGTGTGTGAGGGCTGCATACTTTCACTATACCTATTCGATCTGTGTGCTGGGCAAATAATCCAAGAAGCTGGACTATATGAAGAAGAATGGGCCATCAGGACTGGAGGAAGACTCATTAACAACCTGCATTATGCAGATGACACAACCTTGCTTGCTGAAAGTGAAGAGGACTTGAAGCACTTACTGATGAAGATCAAAGACTGCAGCCTTCAGTATGAATTACACCTCAACATAAACAAAAATTCTCATAACTGGACCAATAAGCAACATCATAATAAATGGAGAAAAGATTGAGGTTGTCAAGGATTTCATTTTACTTGGATCCACAATCATTACCCCTTGAAGCAGCAGGCAAGAAATCAAAAGACGCATTGCATTGGGCAAGTAGGCTGCAAAAGACCTCTTTAAAATGTTGAAAAGCAAAGAAGTCACCTTGAGGGCTAATGTGCCCCTGACCCAAGCCATGGTGTTTTCAATCACTTCATATGCATGTGAAAGCTGGACAGTGAATAAGGAAGACTGAAGAAGAATTGATGCCTTTGAATTGTGGTGTTGATGAAGAATACTGAAGATACCATGGACTGCCAGAAGAACCAACAAATCTGTCCTGGAAGATGCACAACCAGAATGCTCCTTAGAAGCAAGGGTGGCAAGACTACATCTCACATACTTTGGACATGTTATCAGGAAGGATCACTCTCTGGAGAAGGACCTCATGCTTGGTAAAATAGATGGTCAGCAAAAAAGAGGAAGACCCTCAATGAGATGGACTGAGACAGTGGATGCAACAGTGGACTCAAGCATAGCAACAATTGTGAGGATGGTGCAGGACCTGGCGGTGTATTGTTCTGTTGAGCAGAGGGTCACTATGAGTTGGAACTGACTGGGCGGAACCTAACAACAACAACATCAAGCTTTCTCCTGCTACGTAACAACGGTGATCCCTCTTTTTCCATTTTTCAATGACACGTTTCTCATTTCCTTTAGGCTCATCCTTGGTAGCACCCTCAAAGTCCAGATTTTTGTCGTTGTTAGGTGCCGTCAAGTTGGTTCTGACTCATAGCGACTCTATGTACAACAGAATGAAACACTGTCCAGTCATGCGCCAGATTTCTACCCATAGTCTATTCACAGAAAATTATAATTTTTCAATCATGTTCCTCAAAATCTTTCCAGATTCCAATAAGTACTTCATTTCAAAGCTACTTCCATATATTTAGATCAACAAACTCTGTATTAGTTATCCATTGCTACAGGAAAACTTTAACCCAAACTTAGTAGCTTTAAATAACAGTGTTTGTTATCTCAGGGCTCTTTGTGTCAGGGTTCCAGGCATAACTCAGGTAGGTTCTCAGGTTCAGGGTCTCTCACAAGGCTTCAATCAATGTGTCAGCCATGGCTGTTGTCTTATCTGAAGACTCAGCTGAGAAAGGGTACACTTCTAAGCTCACTCAAATGGTTGTTAGCAAGGTTCACTTCTTCATGGGTTGTTAGACTTATGGTCTCAGTTCCTCATTCATACTTGGCTGCAGACTTCCCTCCTTCCTTGCCAAGTAGGACTTTCCAGCTTGCTTCATCAGAAAAAGGACAAGAGTCAGAGTGGCAGTGAGACAGAGAGTGAATTTTAGCAACATGGAAGTCACAGTCCTTTGTGATGAACATCTCGTCACTTTTGCCATATTTGTTAGAACCGAGTCTCTAGGTACAGCCTACACAGAGCAAGGAATTATACAGGGATTTAAATGCCAAGAAAGCAGAAATCACAGGGACCATCTTAAAAAAAAAAAACAAAAAACTGTGTACCACATTTACTAAAACAGCAACAAAAATCAATGTTCTCCAGAGTATTTTAACAGACATAGAGTTTCACAACATAATATACAAATCTGAAATTACTGAATCTATCACAAAATAGATAAGAGATGCTCACCCCAAGAAGACCCAGATGTTGGAATGATCAGACAAAAAATGTGTAACAGCTCTAATAAGCACCTTCCGTAATGTAAAGATTTCCTGAAATGAATGGAAATACAGAAGTTCTAAATAGAAACTGTGAAAAGGAAGCTAGCTGTCAGTTTAATTACTGTGCTTTGAAAAAAAGAAAAAAAAATAACGTTTTGTCCACTTTACCTGTCCCATTCTACCATTTGTATTTTTATGATTTTATCTTAGTTTTTTGGGTTTTTTTCCTCCTGAAGTTTCGCTATGATGTTTCTGGGTTTGAACTTATTTGTATTTATTTTATGTGGAAATTGTAGGGATTATTTAGTCTTTCCATGAAGAGTATAATCAGTTTGCGGAAAGTATTCTGCCATTATCTTTGCAAATATTGCTTCTGTCACAATCTCTTTTCCTTATGTATTCTATAAAAAAAAAAAAAAATTTTTTTTTTTCTCTATTAAATGCGTGCTAGAATTTTTCAGTATATTCTCTAGGTCTTTTACCCTCTCCTCTGTGTGTTTGCTTTTTTGACTATGGATTATTCTGCATATTTTATTCAAACCAATATTTCAGTTTAATATTTATATCTTAAGCTGCATCTAATTAACTATCAATCTTTTCCACTAAGCTCTTAATTTTAGTTGGTATATTTTTCAGTCCTTGGATTTCTGAGGTGATTATTTTTCAAAGTCACTTTTTGTTTCTTGTAGACATGTCAAGTTTGGCTTTTATTTTCATCAGGATTTTAAGCATTTTTTTCTGGAAATTTCATTTTGGTCTAATTTACTTCTCTGATATTGCTCTTGGGGTTTTCATTTATATAGTATTGCCTTCTCAGATGCTTTGTTATCTTTGTGTGCTTGACTTTGTATATGCAATATATGACATAAATAATTGTGGCTTCATGGGATGTTATCTTCCTCCTCAGCTGACTACAGTTTGCTTTTCCCAGGTGCTTGGATGCATTAAAAACACTTCTAAACATGATCACTCAAGATTTTCTGAGAAATCCAGAGGACTTGAAACTTGTCTGTGATCTCTTAAATGCTAATTTCATTTATGATTTAATATATTTTCTATGGTACAGCTTTTAAGGGTGCTAGTAATTGTTTTTTTTTTTTTAGTAATTATTATAAATGCAATACAGGAATCCTCACTGTTGACAGAACTTATCCCTAAATATTGCCCCCTTTAGCTTCAGAAGTCTTTCAAAAGCTGCACATAATCTCTCAACTGCCTTTTCAGAATTGGCAGATACTGCCCAGGAAAAATCAGCTCCAAATGCCAGTTTCCCTTCTATATATTTCTATTATACTCTGACTCTAAACACAATAAATTTTCAACTTATTTTTTATTATTATTTTAAGGAAAGCAGTGCTGTGTGTGTGTGTGTGTGTGTGTGTGTATGTGCACGTGCACATGCAGTTTTCCCTATGCTTACTTTCACATTGTAAGTTTTGGTCCAAGTTATTCTCTCTTTTGTGAAATGGAAACCTATACATTATTGTTTTTGTTGTATCAATAGTGGTATGCAAGATATTTTACTGGGCTACATAACCAAATTTAACAAAAGGGTTTACCTTACCCTACGTTCCAATGAACGTATACCATGGTTTTTACCACAGGCATAAAGCAACAAGAGCAGTTTTTTTAATTGACAAAGTTTATTTTACCTGCGGACTGAAACTTCATGATTATAATATTAAGAAGGCTACTATATATGTATACATAAACATATATATACTATGTATATTACACACATATGAGAATTATTATAATTTTATGTTAATTAATATAAAAAGTTTAGAAAGACATAATTGACAAAGAGTGACCAAGAGGCCAGAGAGTAACAGGGATGTTCGAGTTAATGATTGTTTTCATAGTGAATACAGAGAAATTTCTGACCCTTTTGTTATAAAGTTTCTCCTTAATAGATGGTAGTGAATTAGCTTCTGTGCTATAATCTCAGGTAATATGAAGCCAGAGGAAACACATCAAGAGTTCACCATAAGAGGAAAATACCTAAACAGCTAAGATGATATATATATATATTAAAAAAAGCAAACCGAGTGCTGTTGAGTTGATTCTGACTCATAGCAACCCTATAGGACAGAGTAGAACGGCCCCATAGAGTTTCCAAGGAGTGCCTGGAGGATTCGAACTGCCGACCCTTTGGTTAGCAGCCGTAGCACTTAACCACTACACCGCCAGGGTATCCATATACATATATATAAAAAAACAAAAAAAAATTTGTTTTTGTTTTTGTTTTTATAAAATTAGACACCTCTTTTTACTAGGTACATGTAGACTCTTAAAGAAAAGTTGAGAAAATTCATTCTTCCCTAGAGAGTCGGAATTCTGATAATAACCCAGGATCCAGAGACTATAGAGGTATGGACAGAGAAGCACTGGATTCTGAGTAAATATTAATCATAAGTAAAAACCTATGGAAATTACAAAGTAGTTACGCTAACTGTAAATAATAGCATTTATATTTGACTACGCATGAGAATGTATATAACGGAAAAGTTCAATCAGTTGAAAACTGCTTGAGTATTTCAGGATTTGGCATAAAATTTTCAGAACATCCTTTTCATAATATCAATAATGATCTTAATTTTGTTAAAAAAAACTAAAAAAATTTTTTTATAATAAAATTTCATAATATCAATAATCTTAATTTTGTTAGTATAAGAAAATTCTGAACAAGTTTAAGAAATACAAGAGATTATGATTATTTATGGTAAATTATAGTCCTTGTTCCTAGGATATTCTTTTGATCCATATTATTATGGTGTCTTTATGTATACTAACATTGACTCCAAAAAAACACTGCTGTTGAGTTGATTCTGACTCATAGCTTCCCTACAGGAAGCGCCCCGTAGGGTTTTCAAGGAGCGGCTGGTGGACTCAAACTACTGACCTTTTAGTTAGCAGCTAAGCTCTTACCCATGCGCCAGCAGGGCTCCACTAATTAAGATGACTTAAAAACAAAAACCAAAATTTTTTAAGGATAATTTACCCAAAACAGAATACATTATTAAGTTAATTTCAAACACCTGGGACCATGCAATATACTCTGTGATTTCGTGGACATATATGCACACAGAATATGTATCCTTATCCTCTAGCTAAAAGAACCTATGCATTTATTGAAAACAGCAGCTTTGTTTCCTTGACAAAATTTTATTTATCAACTGCAACTCTATGCAAATAATCTATTCAAAATTACAAAAAGTCCATCTCTGTAACTGTTCAAAATACTATAGATACACTGTGTACAGGAAAAATTTTTACGTTTACCAGCTCTAGAGATAACTATATATAAGCAAAATTGCTCAAGACTTTTATTACTATAAATTATACTATGCCAAAATATTTGTCAGCACCTTGAGAAAAGAGTATTTGTTAATAAAATTTTATTAAGTATAAAAACAATGAGAGTATTCAGTGATTTGGTAGTTTTACATTTTATTTCTAGATATGAGCTTAACTATTTATAGTAGGGGAAACCCTCGTGGCATAGTGGTTAAGAGCTACAGCTGCTAACCAAAAGGTCAGCAATTCGAATCCACCAGCTGCTCCCTGGAAACCCTATGTGGCAGTTCTGCTCTGTCCTATGGGTTCGCTATGAGTCAGAATTGACTCGATGGCAATGTGTTGGGTTTTTTTTTTTTTTTTTTGGATTGTAGTAGGTCAAATGGCAGCTCCCAAAAAGATATGTCCACATCTTAATCCTTGGAACCTGTGAATGTTACCTTATTTGTAATAAAGGTCTTTGCAGATGAAATTACGGATCTTGAGATAAGGAGATAATCTGGGGTTATGTGGATAGACCCTAAATCTAATGATAAGGTTCTTATAGAAGACTCACAGAGGAGAAGTCACAGAGACACAGTGGGGAGGGGTGTAAACAAGGAGCATGGTGAGATGTGGCCAAAGACTAGGGAATGCCAGTAGTGGTTAGAGGCTAGAAGAGGAAAAAATGACTATCAATATTATAGTGCCATTTCCCTTTCTGTCATCTTAATTTTATACTGGGTGTTTATTTCTGTTTTTGAACAATTTTAGTGTATGTTTTACAATGTTTATATTAGTATTGTAATGAAAGCAAAGGCTAATTTTTCTACCTTCTTGTAACATACGAGAATTTAGGTCAATGTACTGTGGCATAATTTGACTTGAATTCAGATCTTATGAGAAATCACTGCTTTCCTTTTTCTGTTTCTTTATTCTTTTTTGGACCTAGAATATCTCATTCTTTATTTGTTCAAATACCTGTCACCCTCCAAGTCTGAATCACAATGTTAAGCTAACTGTTGGAGCATCAATATGGTAGCATTCAGATGTATAGTTGAAAACCACGGTGTTCATTTACACCTCCTCCCTTTCCAAAGTGCAAGCTCACAAATTAAGTAAAATAATTCTGCGTGCTGTGCAAGCACAGCTTTACGACCCACCCCTAAAGCACCCTCAGCCAGCTATCCACCAGTTACTAACTGCATCACAGATATTCTTGAGTCAGCTGGAATAATTAAAAATGCAGTTTAAAGTTGCCAGTGCTTGTCTAACTTTTTTTTAACCATTATATTAAATGACCCTCTGAAAAAAGAAAAATTTAAGGCAGTGACTATAATTACATGACATTTCTACATAAAACAAGTATAAAAATCACCCTGTTTCACCAAATTATTACTACTGGAAATTAGTGAGCATAGAAAAATAAAAATAGTTAGAACATTGCTCCAATAATTCTAGCACAGGTCTTCTGCTTTCTTTTAACCTCCTTTTCTGCCTAATGCCAAATGGTCTATAAACTAAAACATGATTCATTATTATAGAAAATTTCCTACACTATTAGAGTTTATAACATTTGTCTTTTTCTTCCTGATTCTTGTATGTACATACTGGTATGATTTTCTTAACTTTTTTTTAAACTTATTTTTCATGTATTTTCATTGATATTTTCAAATTTATTTTCATGCATGATAATATATTTAGTAAATTTCCTTAGATAGTTATCTGAATATTTTCCTTTTTTGTACCTATTAATTCATCAAACAAAACAACTTTGCTGTTCAGTTGATTTTGACTCATAGCCATCCTACACGACAGAGTAAAACTGGCCCACGGGGTTTCCAAGGAGCACCTGGTGAATTTGAACTGCTGACCAAAAGGTTAGTAGCCGAGATAACTGAAACCACTGTGCCACCAAGGCTCCATATCCATTAATAGCTGGTAAAAATTCAGAGTCAGATTTGTATAAGCCTACACAGCTTCAGTGCACTATGTGCAAATAAAGGAAGAGCTAGTTCTAACCCTCCATGAGGTATTATTAAGAGAAATAAAACTAACATCTCACTATCCTAAACAAACCTTTTCCAGCTCCTGTCAATCTGTCTTAATTCTTTCTTTCTTCATACTAATTATTTTTTCATACTCATCAGCTACATCAATTTTATCATCGAGGCAATCAGTGTGCCTTCTCTGAAGTCAATGTGACTTTCACATTTTGTTGTTACTACGCCTATTAAATTTTCAATATTTATGTAGCACTTTCTATAGCAGAGTACTTACTAACAACTAGTATTTCTGAGTGAGGACTGACTACAAGACTAAAATGATGTTCAATTAGAGTGTAATTAGAGGGAATTGAAATAACAATTAAATAATTTCTAATCTAATGCAGCAACGGTGTCATAATAGACACGTGAATTGGTCAGCACCTAAAACAACATAACCCCAAACCAACCGAGTGCCGTCAAGTCGATTACATTAAAATAGTATGGAAGAATTGTCTCCTTCCTACAGTTTCATGGTAAGCACTTATTACGACGATGGAAAACAAACAATAAAATGTGGTGTGTCCTTCATCATGCTTGCAGAAGGTGAAGAGATTTGTATCTGTCACTTAGAGAAATAATAAGGCATTGGTTTGTCAACTGGATCACAGTCTTCAAACTGTACATTCTGAAGAAGCAGCTTTCCTGAGAGTGTTTCTAGGATTTTTGGTCAATGCGTATTTGGATCATAGTAAAGAGAAAAAGCTAAGATTAAAAGTTTAACATTGTTTTTTAAAACACTTTTTTCTCATAAATATGAGACTATGGCTTGCTTTTAGGCACTCTATTGTATGCAATGAAATACAGTCAATACTCTCATGAGGTAGTTGTCTTCTTTTCCTTCGCTCTGGAAACACCTCTGTAGGTCAGGGGTGGCAGAGGCACGGCCCTCAGAGGAGCACCCTCTGAGAGAGCCACACTGCATCCTCTGCAGCAGCCCAGCTCTGTTATGAGTCCACTGTCAGACTATGAAAGACAGGGCCTCAGGCATCAGGCTTGCCCGAGCTAGACATGTCCAGGCTAGACCTCTTTGTTGGGTGGTACCCCTGGGGAAAACTTGGCATCCCCATAACTTTTAAGGTACCAAGGAAAAATGCACCTGCCTCCATTTACACCACAATGAGACAGAATTTCACATATATTTTCAATAGCCTAAAATCAAGAAGGGAGGAGACACTGATTACAAAAAGACCTGTCAGCCACTGAGACTGACAGGTAAATTACACGCACAGCCCTTGGGAGAATATTGGCGTCACCTGGCAAAGTTGATCATGTACATATCCATGTCCCTTCAATTCCACTCAAAGAGAAGCTCTTCAACAGAGACTCAGGGGGATTTTTGCACAGCCATTCATAAAGATGTTATTGGTAACAGTCACAAACTGGGACAAGTCCATCATTTTTTAATGACTGACAATTGTCCTACTTTTAAGATAAAGAATGTTTGCCACAGTCCTTTATTACATTCCAAAACAAAATCCGCACAAACACACTTGGGTCTGGAGGATCATTTATGTAAATAGAATATTATGAGTTAATCAGATGGCAATATAGCTATAAACTTTTCACTGACCCTTCATATTTTAGATCTCTGAACAGCAACGCTATAGGACAGAGTAGAATTGCCCCATAGGGTTTCCAAGGAGTGGCTGGTGTATTTGAACCGCCAACCTTTTGGTTAGCAGCCAACCTCTTAACCATCGCACTAGCAGGGCTCCGAATTGCCCCCCCCAAAAGAAAACACTGCCATCCAGTTGATTCCAACTCATAGCAACCCTATAAGACAGAGTAGAACTGCCCCATAGGGTTTCCAAGGAGCCCCTGGTGGATTTGAACTGACGACCTTTTTGTTAGCACCCATATCTCTTAACCAGTATGACACCATAATTTTCCCTAGGACTTATCAAATGTCCAAAATGGCATGGGGTGGAGAATCTAAAACTTTTGTGGACAGAAGGGAATTTTAAGAAAAGGACATCTGTCATATCTAATGTTTTTGCTAAAACAGAATAACCCATAATGGTACCTACATCAATTCTCAGTGAAGTGAAACTTACGGTTTTGTATATTTTTTAGACTATATTTCCCCTAGGAATAACAGGGGAAAAGGACTAATTAGGTTTTTAAGGAATAATAATAACGACAAGACAGTGTCAATAAAGAAGCACAGGAAGGAGGAAAGGAGGAAAGTTGGTAGTATGAAGGTAAAGAAGAAGTAGGAACCACTCATATTCCAAACCATATAACACACAGCTCTAGTGAGGGTGAGTGGATTCCACCACACCTCTGACCGTTCCTACTCCAGCACAGTCCCAGGTAAGTCTCCTTGCTAACTCCTGCTACTATTACACTCCTGCTCCCCCAAGCATTTCTAGATGCCATTCTAAGATCTCTAAAGGCACATCAATAATTCTCCACTCAAATTCAGTACAATTTTAAGTCCAGAATGCTTGTACTTAAATATATTTAGCTATCGCATGCTAAATACCTATTTTGGTTTCCTTAACTAATGTAGATGCTTATGATGTGTGTGGATTGAAGCCTACATATGAAAGTATTCTTGAACTGATAAATTGGGTTAGAGCTCTCAGGATGAAGGGATTTTTTCCTCTCAATAAATATTCCAGAATAGCTTTGATGATGGATGCAAAGTGCTTATTCTCAGAAGAACACCAAGCTCAAGAGGCAAAGTTACATACATGTTAAAGAGTTTTACAAAGGCCAAGAAGTTCTATGACCAGGTATTCCTTGGATCACTACTTACATTGTGCTTTGTGAGGTTTGAAATATTCGTTGCTATTGCTTGTAGCCAGTCAATGCAGTCTTCAGCAGAGAGGCACTGAATAATCCCACTGCACACCCCGTCCACAGCAGTGACTTGGAAAGCATTCTGCCTGTGGATAAAAAAAAAAGGATATGTCAGAGTAAATTAGATCAGAAGTTCACTTCATTCATCCATTTGCAGCTCTGAAGAATGTCTGTCAAAACCTCTCCTTTTGAACAATGTACTAGACTCTAAATTTATATCTGATGACTTCTCTCCTCAAGTATCTCTGTATTAATGGAACAGTAAAGATAAACCCAGGCAATACATAATTTCAAATTAATAGAAAAGCATCCTGAGATTCAGATAAATATGGTGAAACTTTGAGGTGTAAAAAGTAAAATATGTAAATGAAAGAGTATCTAAGCAATTTTAGAAGCATTCATTTCTGAGTTTACCATAAAATTATACATAGAAATTTATTATTTTGGCTATCATCATTTCCTCTTGACATTTGTCAAGGTATTTTTCTGACTTAGCCTGAGAAGATCACTAAAAAAGCCAAAGAGACAAATACTAAACACCTTACAAAAGCCACTTAACCATCATGAGCTGCTGTATTTTGTCAGTTGATAAACAACTTTGAGCCTCATTTTCTCAAAGATGGTTTGGGCCAAGATGCTCATATCACACTTGCTGGTCTAAATATTCATGTTCTAAATTTATGTGAATATTATAAATTTCAGTAACAACAAAACTTTCTCTTAAAATGCAATGAAAAGTGTAACTATCCCTTGTACCATATTTTTACATAAACAGTGCATGTGCTATAAGTTTTTTGACAACCTGAAACCCTCTCGAACGTTATTTTCCTAAGTGTGTTATGCACATTATACGTGTGTGTACAAATTCAAAAGAACTATATTTCAAACAGATAGACAATACTTGTACCTCTCAAAGGCCTCTAATGTATTTTTAAGTGAAACAATAAGGTATATCTAAGCACAATAAAACCACAGCCCTGGTGTTGGAGAGGTTAAGAGCTCAGGTGCTAACCACACACATGCACGTTATACGTGAGTGGAAATATGGTAGTTTTCTATTGATTTGTTTGTTTTTAGAGAACTTTAAATGACACCATTCTAAACTGTTCACAGAAGTGCTATGGAGTTTAAAGTTAACAGCTTTAATGATTTTTTTCTGCATCAAGTTATTACAATGTTTAGGTACAAGCTTAATGGACAGCAGGAGATAAAATTACAAAATGAATGAAAGTTAAACAAATGTTTCATGCTTCTGAATCACTGTTGTGCAACAATACCATTTAAAAAATGCACAAACTATATTCAAATTTCAGTCGATTTTAAAGCAGTAGAAAACTTCTGCAGTTCAGTATTCAAAATGTTATTAAGATGCATAAATTTATATATTTTCTTCCAAATAAACAAGCTTTTCTGGTTTGTTTGTAGCTATGTATTTGTGGATATTAGACTTGGTTTCGTTCCCTACAACAACAATCCAATAAGCCCACAGAACACACCTCTGGCTTAGACTCATCATTAACTGTTCTGCCACTTGCCCTGCCTTTCTTATTAGCACACATCTTATAGCTAGGCACACGGTAAACCTTTGGAATAAGGCAGTCCACGTTAATTCAAGTTAATGTTTTTAGAGAAATTGACTTCCATATCCTTGACACACATTGTCTACGCTTAACAGTCTTACCTTTTCCAGAGTGTCATTCAGCTGGAATCATATATATACTTCATTGTCCTCAAAAAACCCATTGCCAGAGAGTTCATTCCAATTCATAGCAGCCCTATAGGAGAGAGTAGAACTGCCCCATAGGGTTTCCAAGGAGTGGCTGGTGGATTCAAACTGCTGACCTTTTGGTTAGCACCTGAGCTCTTAACCACTGCACCACCAGGGCTCCAGTTTTATTGTGCTCAGATATACTTTATTGTTTCACGTAATACATTAGGGGCCTTTGAGGTGTACAAGTGTTGTCCACCTCTTTGAAATATAGTTCTTTTGAATTTGGGACAAAAATTATTCATAGCTAGAAGAGCATATTATAAATTTACATGACTTTCTTAGCTTCAAATCTGATATTCAACAGCATGTAAGATATTTAAAATATCCAGGCAGAAGTTCAACGATCCATGGAAAATGAGATCTAATTCGAGCGTAGCAATATACATGTCTTTCTGCTTTCTGATTATCATAGCCATTGCTTCATGTACCATGAATTAAAGCATGCCTTGAACGTATTTTTGCTCTCTGCATTAAAGGAACACTGGCAGTTTGATGGTTTGAGCTGATTGAAGTCTGCAATCTATGTAATCATATATATAGGCCATACAGAGAATACATTTTTTCGAATGACTAGTTTCTGGGTGGTGCAAACGGTTAACACACTCAGCTGCTAACCAAAAGGTCAGAGGTTCCAATTCACTCAGAGGCACCCTGGAAAAAAGGCCTGGTGATCTATCCACTTCCAAAAAATCAGCCATTGAAATCCCAATGGAGCATAGTTCTACTCTGACACAAGAGGGAGGGTTCCCTGAGTAGTAATCAACTCCACAACAACTGTTTAATTCTTTTTAACCTAGGCTAATAGGTTAATGCATACCATGTTTTGCATTCTCTGTTTCAACTTTTTAAATTTGTATACCTCTCATAAGTATAAGTTAAGTACTTAGTTTATCTGGTTCTGTATGACCTCTTTCAAGATAAGCTGATGATAAAGACTACAGTTTGGGTTATACTTCAGCCTCTACTACTCATTAAAGGAGAATATTGAGAAATGAATAAATACACATATTTTTCATTGAGCTGATTTATCAAGTTTTTGCTAAGTAACTGATGAGGTCCAAACACTTGCACATATCACTGAAGCATATTAATAATTTTCCAAATAATCCATTAATATGTGTTCGTAACTAACATCAATATTTTAGATTGGTTAGTGAGAATGTCTCCACATGGACTTGTTTCATTGAGTACCTATGAAGAACTGCAGAGCCTTTGTTTTTATTTTCCGCTTTTAGAAAATGTTATTCTTTAACTCCAGATAAACAGTAATAGTCAATCGTCTTAATTTAGTCTTATTTGATGGAATTCTTTCTGCAATCAATAGACTCCATTAACCATTTATTTAGTATTGTGAGGCATTAAACTTTAATGAATTTATAATACTCCCGAGGATATCTAGATGGAATATCTGTACAGAGAAAGAATGAAAGGAGCTGTGAAAAGACATGGAGAAATCTTAAAAACATATTGTTAAGCAAAAGAAGCCAACTGGAAATGCTATATGCTGTATGATTTCAACTACATGACATTCTGGAAAAAGCAAAAATATAGAAACAGCAAAAGATCAGTGGCTTCAAGGGGTTCAAGGTAAGGGGGGAGAAATGAATAGGTTGAACACAGGCCATTTTTAGGACAGTGAAACTATTTTGTAGGATATTGTAATGGTAAGTACATGATATTATGAATTTGTCAAAACCCATAGGTGTTATAATACAAATTGCAAACCCCTAATGTAAACTATGGACTTTAGTTAATATATCGACATTGGTTCATCAATTGTAACAAATATACCATAAGAACGCAAGACTTTAATAATAGGAGAAACGGTGCAGGGAGAGAGGGACATATGAGAACTCCCTGTACTCTCTGCACAATTTTTCAGTAAACCAAAAACTGCTTTAAAATATAAAGCCTTTGTTTAAAAAAAAAAAAAAAAAAAAAAACTCATTCATCCAAAAAAAATCCAATTCAAATTTCAGAAGGTTAACTCAGATGCCACCTATTCCATGACAGATATTTGGAATGAATCTCTCCCTCTTGAATTCTCCCAAACTTTCTGGTCCGTTATGGTAATACCTGCTCTGCCTGGTATTGAAGCTGTTTTTGTATCTGCTACACATGGTTCTTTCTTACTAGACAGAAAGCCCCTTGGAGGAGAGGCCGTGTGTGCTGCTTTGCACTACTCACAGCTCTAAGCTCAGAGCTCAGAGCCTTTAATTTTGAAGGACAAAAATCCATTTCCTCTTCACCCTAGCAATCCACTGCTTTTGCTAACCTGAGATCTGATTGTCATTCAAGGAAACCTCACTCTCAGACTCTAACTCTGAAATGTCTGCTCTTTGACTATAACCTCTGCCTTTCCAGTACCACCTGAGAAACTTATTCTTTCTCATCTTTTTTACCTCTTTCTGTTGGCATAGTGGTTAAGTGTTATGGATGGTAACCGAAAGGTTGGTAGTTCGAATCCACCAGGCACTCCTTGGAAACTCTATGGAGCAGTTCTACTCTGTCCTATAGGGTTGCTATGAGTCAGAATCAACTCAACGGCAATGGATTTGGTTTTTTGGGTTTTTTTTTATGAAAACATTTAGGGTATATCTGCATTCTTCCCTAGATTTGGCTCCCTGTTTATCCATATCAATAATGTGTTTGTCCCCATCTTAGAATTTTCTGTCACCTTGACCTACAACTGTTCTCATTTGCTAATTCCCAGCCCTGAATAACTTCAATTTAATTAAGTTTATAGCCTTTTCTTCCTAATGTGCCAGCTTTCCTGGCAAAGTAAGACATTTGTAAAGAAGTCACAAAACAATTGGTCTCTGGGAGTCCTAGTTTCATCATATCTATTTTGCTATCTTCCTACCTTCACACGGGGGTCATCATTGCATATTGCAGATCCCTGTCCTGCAAAACAGTCATTTTTCTTCTCTTGTTGACTGGGTAACCCTCTGTTTCATAGCAGCTCGTATATAAGGAATTGGTCCCTCTGAAATTCCTGAATTCTGCATATTTCTGAAATTTAATTCAGATAAGATATTGATATCTGAATTAGGGTCATTACCACACGATAAATATATCTTATCACTGATTTAAAAATTGTGATAAAAATATAAAATAGCATATATCAATAACAGCTTTGTTAGAATTAGGAATGAGAATTGAATTGAAAACCAGGGGCCTCGGCAAAAAAAAAAAAAAACTAATAAACAAACGAGATACCAAGTTTTCAGCCAAGCTAAATAATTTTCTATGTCACCTTGAGTCAGTTATTTATCCTTCCTAAACTTCAGGTCCCTTGTCTTTAAGATAGAGATATTAATATAATCCACTATAATTCTTGCCAATATGTGATATGTATTGAAGATATGATCCATAAAAGTTTTCAATGATAAGTAGCTATTACTAGTACTAGTAATAATAATTAAAAAAAAAAGCTGACTCTGAATTATGGTGATACATGGGGTTGCTAGGAGTTGGAATCAATTGGGCAACTGTTTTTTGTTCTCCATAGAGTTTTTTTTTTTTAATAATTTTATTGAGCTTTAAGTGAACGTTTACAAGTCAGTCTGTCACATATAAGCTTATATACACCTTACTCCATACTCCCACTTACTCTCCCCTTAATGAGTCAGCCCGCTCCCTCCTTCCAGTCTCTCCATTTGTGACAATTTTGCCAGTTTCTAACCCTCTCTACCCTCCTATCTCCCCTCCAGACAGGAAATGCCAACACAGTCTCAAGTGTCCACCTGATACAAGTAGCTCACTCTTCATCACCATCTCTCTCCAACCCATTGGCCAGTCCCTTCCATGTCTGATGAGTTGTCTTCGGGAATGGTTCCTGTCCTGGGCCAACAGAAGGTTTGGGGACCATGACCACCGGGATTCCTCTAGTCTCAGTCAGACCATTAAGCCGGGTCTTTTTATGAGAATTTGGGGTCTGCATCCCACTGTTCTCCTGCTCCCTCAGGGGTTCTCTGTTGTGCTCCCTGTCAGGGCAGTCATCGCTTGTGGCCGGACACCATCTAGTTCCTCTGGTCTCAGGATGATGTAGGTCTCTGGTTCATGGGGCCCTTTCTGTCTCTTGGGCTCATAGTTATCGTGTGACCTTGGTGTTCTTCATTCTCCTTTGATCCAGGTGGGTTGAGACCAATTGATGCATCTTAGATGGCCGCTTGTTAGCATTTAAGACCCCAGACGCCACATTTCAAAGTGGGATGCAGAATGTTTTCACAATAGAATTATTTTGCCAATTGACTTAGAAGTCCCCTTAAGCCATAGTCCCCAAACCCCTGCCCTTGCTCTGCTGATCTTTGAAGCATTCAGTTTATCCCAGAAACTTCTTTGTTTTTGGTCCAGTCCAGTTGAGCTGACCTTCCATGTATTGAGTATTGTCCTTCCCTTCACCTAAAGTAGTTCTTATCTACTAACTAATCAGTAAATAACCCTCTCCCACCCTCCCATCCTCCCTTCTTCGTAACCACAAAAGTATGTGCTCTTCTCAGTTTATACTATTTCTCAAGATCTTATAATAGTGGTCTTATACAATATTTGTCCTTTTGCCTCTGACTAATTTCACTCACCATAATGCCTTCCAGGTTCCTTCATGTTATGTTTCACAGATTCGTCACTGTTCTTTATCAATGCGTAGTATTCCACTGTGTGAATATACCACAATTTATTTAACCATTCATCCGTTGATGGACACCTTGCTTGCTTCCAGCTTTTTGCCATTGTAAACAGAGCTGCAATAAACATGGGTGTGCATGTATCTGTTTGTGTGAAGGCTCTTATTTCTCTAAGGTATATTCTGAGGAGTAGGATTTCTGGGTTGTATGGTAGTTCTATTTCTAACTTTTTAAGAAAACGCCAGATAGACTTCCAAAGTGGTTGTACCATTTTACATTCCCACCAGCAGTGTATAAGAGTTCCAATCTCTCCACAGCCTCTCCAACGTTTATTATTTTGTGTTTTTTGATTAATGCCAGCCTTGTTGGAGTGAGATGGAATCTCATCGTAGTTTTAATCTGCATTTCTCTAATGGCTAATGATCGAGAGCATTTTCTCATGTATCTGTTAGCTGCCTGAATATCTTCTTTAGTGAAGTGCGTGTTCATATCCTTTGCCCACTTCTTGATTGGGTTGTTTGTCTTTTTGTGGTTGAGTTTTAACAGAATCATACAGATTTTAGAGATCAGGCGCTGGTCAGAGATGTCATAGCTGAAAATTCTTTCCCAACCTGTAGGTGTTTTTTTTACTCTTTTGGTGAAGTCTTTAGATGAGCATAGGTGTTTGATTTTTAGGAGCTCACAGTTATCTGGTTTCTCTTCGTCATTTTTGGTAATGTTTTGTATTCTGTTTATGACTTGTATTAGGGCTCCTAAAGTTGTCCCTATTTTTTTTCCATGATCTTTATCGTTTTAGTCTTTATGTTTAGGTCTTTGATCCACTTGGAGTTAGTTTTTGTGCATGGTGTGAGGTATGGGTCCTGTTTCATTTTTTTGCAAATGGATATCCAGTTATGCCAGCACCATTTGTTAAAAAGACTATCTTTTCCCCAATTAACTGACACTGGGCCTTTGTCAAATATCAGCTGCTCATATGTGGATGGATTTATATCTGGGTTCTCAATTCTGTTGCATTGGTCTATGTGCCTGTTGTTGTACCAGTACCAGGATGTTTTGACTACTGTGGCTGTATAATAGGTTCTAAAATCAGGTAGAGTGAGGCCTCCCACTTTCTTCTTCTTTTTCAGTAATGCTTTACTTATCTGGGGCTTCTTCCCCTTCCATATGAAGTAGGTGACTTGTTTCTCCAACACATTAAAAAATGTCATTGGAATTTGGATCGGAAGTGCACTGTATGTATAGATGGCTTTTCGTAGAATAGACATTTTTACAATGTTAAGTCTTCCTATTCCATGAGCAAGGTATGTTTTTCCACTTAAGTAGGTCCTTTTTAGTTTCTTGCAATAGTACTTTGTAGTTTTCTTTGTATAGGTCTTTTACATCTAAGTATTTTTATATTTTATCTTCTTGGGGGCAACTGTGAATGGTATTGATTTGGTGATTTCCTCTTCGAAGTTCTTTTTGTGGATGTAGAGGAATCCAAGTGATTTTTGTATGTTTATCTGATAACCTGAGACTCTGCCAAACTCTTTCATCGGTTTCAGTAGTTTTCTGGAGGATTCCTTAGGGTTTTCTGTGTATAAGATCATGTCATTTGCAAATAGAGATAATTTTACTTCCTTCTTGCCAATCCGGATGCCCTTTATTTCTTTGTCTAACCTAATTGCTCTGGCTAGGACTTCTAGCACAATGTTGAATAAGAGCGGTGATAAAGGGCATCCTTGTCTGGTTCCCGTTCTCAAGCGAAATGCTTTCAGACTCTCTCCATTTAGGATGATGCTGGCTGTTGGCTTTGTATAAACGCCCTTTATTATGTTGAGGAATTTTCCTTCAATTCCTATTTTGCTGAGAGTTTTTATCATGAATGGGTGTTGGATTTTGTCAAATGCCTTTCTGCATCAATTGTTAGGATCATGTTGTTTTTGTCTTTTATTTATATGGTGGATTACATTAATGGTTTTTCTAATATTAAACCAGCCTTCCATACCTGGTATAAATCCCACTTGGTCGTGGTGGATTATTTTTTTGATATGTTGTTGAATTCTATTGGCTAGAATTTTGTTGAGGATTTTTCATCTATGTTCATGAGGGATATAGGTTTGTAATTTTCTTTTTTTGTGCTGTCTTTAGCTGGTTTTGGTATCAGGGATATGGTGGCTTCATAGAATGAGTTAGGTAGTATTCTGTCATTTTCTATGCTTTGAAATACCTTTAGTAGTAGTGGTGTTAACTGTTCTCTGAAAGTTTGGCAGAATTCTGCAGTAAAGCCGTCCGGGCCAGGGCTTTTTTTTGTTGGGAGTTTTTTGATTATCTTTTCAATCTCTTTTTTTGTTATGGATCTATTTAGTTGTTCTACTTCTGATTGTGTTAATTTAGGTAGGTAGTGTTTTTCCAGGAATTCATCCATTTCTTCTAGGTTTTCAAATTTGTTAGAGTTCAATTTTTCATAAAATCTGATATGATTCTTTTAATTTCAGTTGGGTCTGTTGTGATGTGGCCCATCTCGTTTCTTATTCAGGTTATTTGTTTCGTTTCCTGTATTTCTTTAGTCAGTCTGGCCAATGGTTTATCAATTTTGTTAATTTTTTCAAAGAACCAGCTTTTGGCTTTGTTAATTCTTTCAACTGTTTTTCTGTTATCTAATTCTTTTAGTTCAGCTCTAATTTTTATTATTTGTTTTCTTCTGGTGCCTAATGGATTCTTTTGTTGCTCACTTTCTATTTGTTCAAGTTGTAGGGACAATTCTCTGATTTTGGCTCTTTCTTTTTTTTTGCATGTGTGCATTTATCGATATAAATTGACCTCTGAGCACTGCTTTTGCTGTGTCCCAGAGGTTTTGTTAGGAAGTGTTTTCATTCTTGTTGCATTCTATGAATTTCTTTATTCCCTCCTTAATGCCGTCTACAACCCAGTCTTTTTTGAGCAGGGTATTGTACACTTTCCAAGTATGTGATTTCTTTTCCCTAATTTTTCTGTTATTGATTTCCACTTTTATGGCCTTGTGGTCTGAGAAGATGCTTTGTAACATTTCGAAGTTTTGGATTCTGCAAAGGTTTGTTGTATGACCTAATACGTGGTCTATTGTAGAGAATGTTCCATGTGCGCTAGAAAAAAAATATACTTTGCAGCAGTTGTGTGGAGTGTCCTGTATAAGTCTATGAGGTCATGTTGGTTGATTGTAGCAATTAGGTCTTTCGTGTCTCTATTGAGCTTCTTACTAGAAGTCCTGTCCTTCTCCGAAAGTGGTGTGTTGAAGTCTCCTACTGTAATTGTGGAGGTATCTATCTCACTTTTCAGTTCTGTTAAAGTTTGTTTTATGTACCTTGCAGCCCTGTCACTGGGTGCATAAATATTTAATATGGTTATATCTTCCTGGTCAATTGTCCCTTTAATCATTATGTAGTGTCCTTCTTTATCCTTTGTGGTGGATTTAAGTTTAAAGTCTATTTTGTCAGAAATTACTATTGCTACTCCGGCTCTTTTTTGCTTGTTGTTTACTTGATATATTTTTTCCATCCTTTGAGTTTTAGTTTGTGTCTCTAAGTTTAAGGTGTGTCTCTTGTAGGCAGCATATACACGGATCGTGTTTCTTTATCCAGTCTGAGACTCTCTTGTCTCTTTATTGGTGCATTTAGTTCATTTACATTCAGCATAATTATAGATAAGTATGTGTTTAGTGCTATCATTTTGATGTCTTTTTATGTGTGTTGTTGACAATTTCATTTTTCCACTTACTTTTTTGTGCTGAGACATTTTTCTTTGTAAATTGTGAGATCCTCATTTTCATCGTATTTGACTTTATGTTTGCTGAGTCGTTATGTTTTCCTTGGTTTTTATTTTGAGTTATGGAGTTGTTATACCTCTTTGCGGTTACCTCAATATTTACCCCTATTTTTCTAAGTAAAAACCTAACTTGTATTGTCCTATATCGCCTTGTTTCCCTCTCCATATGGCACTTCTATGCCTCCTGTATTTAGTCCCTCTTTTTGATTATTGTGATCTTTTACATTTTGACTTCAATGGTTTCCTGTTTTGAGCGTTTTTTCCTTTTTAAAATTAATCTTAATTTGTTTTTGTGATTTTCCTATTTGAGTTGATATCAGGATATTCAGTTATGTGACCTTGTGTTGTGCTGGTATCTGATATTATTGGTTTTCTGACCAGAAAATTTCCTTTAGTATTTCTTGTAGCTTTGGTTTGGTTTTTGCAAATTCTCTAAGCTTGTGCTTATCTGTAAATGTTTTAATTTCACCTTCATATTTTAGAGAGAGTTTTGCTGGATATATGATCCTTGGCTGGCAGTTTTTCTCCTTCAGTGCTCTATACATGTCATCCCATTGCCTTCTTGACTGCGTGGTTTCTGTTGAGTAGTCTGAACTTATTCTTATTTGTAGGAGACCTTTCTTTTATCCCTGGCTGCTTTTCAAATTTTCTGTTTGTCTTTGGTTTTGGCAAGTTTGATGAGAATATGTCTTGGTGATTTTCTTTTTGGATCAATCTTAAATGGGGTTCAATGAGCATCTTGGATAGATATCCTTTCGTCTTTCATCATGTCAGGAAAGTTTTCTGCCAAAAGATCTTCAACTATTCTCTCTGTATTTTCGGTTATCCCTCCCTGTTCTGGGACTCCAATCACACGCAAGTTATTCTTCTTGATAGAGTCCCACATGATTCTTAGGGTTTCTTCATTTTTTAAAATTATTTTATCTGATTTTTTTCAGCTATATTGGTGTCAATTCCCTGGTCCTCCTGATCCCCCACCCTGCATTCCAATTGCTCAAGTCTGCTCCTCTGACTTCCTATTGCATTGTCTAATTCTGTAATTTTAGTGTTAATCTTTTGGATTTCTGAATGCTGTCTCTCTATGGATTCTTGTAGCTTATTATTTTTCCACTATGTTCTTGAATAATCTTTTTGAGTTCTTGAACTGCTTTATCAGTGTGTTCCTTGGCTTTTTCTGTAGATTGCCTTATTTCATTTCTGAGGTCATCCCTGATGTCTTGAATCATTCTGTAAATTAGTTTTTTATATTCTGCATCTGGCAATTCCAGGATTGTATCTTCATTTGGGAAAGATTTTGATTCTTTAGTTGGGGAGTTGTAGAAGCAATCATGGTCTGCTTCTTTATGTTGTTTGATTTTGACTGCTGTCTCTGAGCCATCTCTAAGATATTGTAGTGATTTATTCTATATTTGCTCACTGAGTCTTGTTTTGTTTTCTTTCAATATACGTAGATGGGCTACTAGATTGCGCTGTCTTGATTGCTGTAGCCCTTGAATCACTTATGTCCTATTACCAGCTGGTTTGGGCTGTTACTAGATATGTAAGCCTAAGAGTCCATTCACTATTCTTGAGTAGAATCTAATTTTGGGTCATCAAATGTGTGGTGCAGACTTTTACCTATCCACCTAGAGAAGTAGTAGTGATAGTTGTGTGCACCAGATTCTAGTAGCAGCAGGGATTCACATTCCAGGAGGGGCAGGATGCTGACAGACTTCCCCCAAGTACCAGTGAGCTAGGTGTGTCTCTAGTCCTAAAGCTCTTTGGTGGGTGGGCTCTGCAGCTGTACCTTAGGACCCCAATGCAAGCACCTCTACAGATTGGTAGGTGTCACCCTCCTCACACCACTAAGGCAGGAGGCTAGGTGGTCCGGGGGGAGCTTCAGCCCTCAGTTCCCCGTTGTGGGTCAGTGAGGGCCTTGTTGAATACGCAGACATATCAGACCTGGGAAACTTGTCTTTCCAGTAATCAGCTAAAACAATTATAGTCAGATCCCTATCAGAAATGCCTTTGCATTATAATAGCCACCTTGTTCCCTGTAGGGATGAAAGCCCAAGACTGTGGATCACATATGCTTGGCTGGAGCTGGTTCTGTGTTTTTAGTCCAATTAGGGAAGGATTTTTGGTCCCTGGGTTTTTTGTAGCTGCTTCTCTCAGGCCAGAAGAATGGGTTAGGAAAAGACCAAGAAAAAAGAAGAGAAAGAAAAGAAAAACCACAGAGCACTTCACTCTCTGGCTCAGGAAATTCCAGTGTTAATGAAGCCGCCTGGGAAGGGGAGGGGAGGGTTCAGATAAATAGGAGAGAGTAGCACCCCGGAATATGGGCAAAGTTACTTATCTTGCTTGAGATGATTGTTTTATCTGAGATTCCCAAGGGGCGCGTCGACTGTGTGTGCTGGCTGGGTAGAGATTGCCCCCGAGGGTCAGGCCCACATCCCGTGCTTGTGCTGTCTCAGAATCCGTGGTCAGTTCCTCCACTCCCTGTCCAAAGCCCAGCGCCAAGGTTCCCCGGCTGGGACGCCACACTCCAGGCTTCAAAACCAGTCACTGCCTTCCGGTGTCTTTTCGTCCTGTCAGCTGCATTGCTGCGCTGACTGTGTGCACTGGCTGGGCTTCCCCCGAGGTCACTTCTGGGGGCTAGGGCTGCGTCCTGTGTTTGTGGCGTCTCAGGATGCCGTGCTCAGCTCCCCTGCACCCAGTCCAAATCCGGCACCAAGGTTACCTGACTGGGACGCTGGCTCCAGGCTCCGAAAACAGTCGCTGCTTCCCCGTGGTTGTTCATTCTCAGTCTCTGTCACTCAGGTCAGCTCTTTAGATCTGTGTTTGATGGTCAGGGTTCGTAGACTGTCATGTATGTGATTGATTCACTTGTTTTTCGGAGTCTTTGTTGCAAGAGGGATCCAAGGTAGCTTCTACCTAGTCAGTGATCTTGGCCCCGCCCTCCATAGAGTTTTTTTGGTGGGTATGAAAAAAAAAATGATATATTTTTTTTTTTTTAGAAGTAAATTGCTAGGCCTTTCTTCCAATGTGGATTGAAACCACAACCTTTCTTTTAGTAGCTGAGTAATTAACTGTGCCACCCAGGGACTCCAATAGCAGTAAAAATTGCATCAAAATACGCAACACTCAGGCAAAAAGTTACAAGCGGTATCAAATTCTCAAAAATAGACTATAAACATATTATTATTCCTGGATTTAAGAGTTTCACCTGCACAGGTGAAAGTTATAAACTTTGTGTTGATTACAAGTTTATTTTACAACATTCATGCTAGTGCTAAGCTTTTCATCATGATTCTGGCATATAGCAGTATATCTACCACACAACTGATATCTGAGTTAGGGTCATTACAACACGATAAATATATCTTATCACTGATAAGATACACTGTGGTAGTCATGGAGGTCATGTGTTCACTCTTGTCTCTATTCTGGGATGAGAAGAGATGCAGATGGCAGACTACATTTTAATCCCCTGAATCCACAGGTCTGCTCTTAGAAAACCTTAAGGACTCATATTCTCTTCTTCATTCAATTTAAGTAGTTTTCATTATCTGACATTTTTTTGCAACTTAAATAACATATGAACAGATGGGAGAACGGTGACAGTGGTGGAGGAATCACCACCACCCACCACGTTGGTCTTTCAAGTACCATTAGTCTTTCAAGACAGTTGTTGCATTAAACTGAACGTTCTATACACTAAATGGTACCCTGGTGGTGCAGTGGCTAAGCATTTGTCTGCTAACCCAAAGGTCAGCAGTTCAGATTCACCAGCTGCTCCTTAGAAACCTTATGGGGCAGTTCTACTTTGTCCTATAGGGTTGCTCTGAGTCGGAACTGACTCGATTGCAAGGAGTGGGTATACACTAAGTAAAATGGATTTTTACTGTAAATGATTAGGTTAGAAGCAATGCGTAAGGATATAAAAAAAGGTTCTGATACTATCCAAACTGCAAAGTGCCAAAAAAGTTGATGAAAAAGCTTTGAGCAAGAATATAAATTAAGCCAACATGGCAGTATAGGCCATCCCTTTGCAGCTAAGACCCAAAAAACTAAGTAAAATAAACACAAACATCAATCCTGGAACCCTAAGCATCAAATGAAGGGATAAAGAACTTGATCAAGCACAGAATGGAATAAGAAATTGACAGAGAACAGAGAACATGAAGAGCTACAGAGTGGAGGTCACCTATCAAATAACGCAGCATAGATTCCCTTCCCATCTTGGACCTCAGCCACCAAGGATCCTGGACAGGAAGGCAACTTCATGGAGCTCCCAAGAGGAGACTGAGCACCCAGTAACCAGGAAGACATGTTTTCTCACTCCCCATCCTCCTTCCCTGTATGTGGCCTCTGCCATTTTCCTACAGGCCACAGTCATTCATCCAGAAACATCAGCTCACTGCCACCCAAGTCCACCTGAACCCCAATGGCCAGTTCCACCAGCAACATTTTTTAATTTTTTTGTTATTGTCTTTTTGTTTCTTTCTCTTTCTTTCTCCCTTCCTTTCTTTTCTCCCACCCACCTAGTCCCATGTGCCATCCTTGCTCTTTCTTGATGGACTATGCCACACCACTTGTCTACAGAGCCACCAACACAACCTATCCAGTTACATGCCACCCTCACTGGCATGCTCCCTCAGCACCTTTTTTGTTTGTTTCTTCTCTCTCTGACTTCCTTCCTTTCCTTTCTCCTGCCCACCTAGCCCTGTGTGCCACCCACACCCTCAACAGGCCATGCTGCAAAGCAAAGCTAGAGTGCCACTGACACAGGGCATCACTGGATCTGCACCACCCCCACAGGCCAGGTCCCTCAGTGCTAATATTTTTTTATTTTTATCTTTCCCCTTCTTCCTTTTATTTCTCCCTGCCATCTTGGCCCTGCACTGCCTCTGCCCCTTCCTGAGGGGCTGTGCCATGTAGCCTGGTGAGAGAGACACCAACTCGCTGCCACCCCAATTCTGCCCTGACCCCAAGAGCCAATTCCTCAGCACTATATTTATTTTTTGTTGTTATTATTTTGTTTCTTTTCTCTCTTTCCCTTCTTTCATTTTCTTTCTCTCACCCACCTAGCCCTGTGCACTGCCCAAGCCCCTTCTTGACAGGCTGAGCTTCACCACTCAGCTAGAGAGCTACCAGTGCAAAGCCTCCATGGATCTGCCCTGCCCCCACCTGTCCAATCTCAACATGCCACCATTTTATTTACTTTTTTCTTTTCCTTTTTTTTGGTGCTGTTTTCTCTCTTCTAGTTGTCTTTCTTCTTTCTCTTCTTCTTCTCACCAACTTAGCTCCACAAATCACATCCTCTTCCTTCCCTCCTGCCTATCTGCACCACACGCTGAATGCCGTGCACCCAAGTGGCATAGGCGCAGACACCCAGACCCCATCTCACACTGCACCCCGGACCCATCCTCCCAGTCACAGTTCATGCTGCAGATGACCCATTCTCACCCCCTCCTCTGCTGGACCTGCCTTGCTGCGCCACAGCTGAGTGACTGGTCCTGCCCAGCTGGACAAGATGCTGAGAAGTATTGTGCCCTCAGGTGAAAAAGCAGCAAATCATGCCCAACCCTGTCTGCCCAGACCTAAACAACTAAAAATAAAAAGCAGGACAAAACAAGCAAATCTACAATCAATAAACAAAGAAAATAATCCCTGAATGTACTGGAGACAGCAGACAATATCAAAGTACATTAAAAAAAAAAAAAAAAAAAGACAAGATGGCTCCAGTGAGCAACTTAAAACACCAGTTGACCTTCTGGTAGAAGAAAAGGCACTGGAACTAGCTGGTAGGGAATTCAAAAGTCTAATATTCAGGCCTCTCCAAGAGATTAAGAAAGAGATGAGGGAAAACACAGACAAAAATAAGGAAAAAATAGACATAATCATGAAAAATATAGACAAAATCAGGGAAAACACAAACAAAGCAATGGAAGAATTCAGGAAAATAATATGGGAACAAAATGTCAAAATGAATAAAAAACTAAAAATCATACAAAAAGAGCAATTTGAAATCTAAAAGATAAACAACAAAATTTCAGAAATGGACAGTGGAAAAAAAAGGCTTTAGGAGCAAATTTGAAATAAGGGAAGACAGAATCAGTGAAATTGAAGACAAATCCTTGGACACCACTTTGAGGAAAAATCAGAGAAAAGAATGAAGAAAAGCTGAGAACAATGTGGGATACAATAACAGGAAAAATTTGTATGTAATCAGAGTTTCAGAACAGGGAGAAAAGAGAAAACAGAGAGAATCATTGAAGATTTGCTGAGAGAAAATTTCCCTTTATTATGAAAGATGAAAAGCTGAACATTCAAGAAGCTCAGTGAACCCCATAAAGAAGAGACCTTAAAAGGAAGTTACCAAGACATATAATCACACTCGCCAAAACCAAAGACGAAGTAAGAATCCTAAGAGCAGCTCCAGGAAAATGAAAAGTCACACACAAAGGGAAACAATAAGACCAAGTGCCGATTACTCAGCATAAACCATGTAGGTAAAAGGCAAAAGGATGACATATATAAAACTTTGTAGGAAAAAAAATTGCCAACCAAGAATAATATATCCTGCAAAACTCTCACTCAAATATGATGGTGAAATTAGGACATATCCAGATGAACAGAAATGAAGGGAATAAGCAAAAACCAAACCAACTTTATAAAAATTATTACAAGGAGTCTTTCAGTTAGAGAACAACAACATCAGACAACAACCTGAATCTAGGACACAAGACAGCACCAGCCAGATACCAGCCTAGATAATGAACTCTCAAGGATAAAACAAAATTAAAAGATTTATGACATGAGACCAGAGAGGTCAATCTGTAAGTGACAATAATGTCAGAACGATAAAAGAGGGAATAAACGGTATAGGTATAGAACTTTCAAATGGAGAGGAAGTCGAAGTGGTAGCAAGTAATAAAAGACTGGTTTAAACTTAGGAAGATAGGAGTAAATTTCAAGGTAACCACAAAAAAAGCTAACAAATCTACATGTCAAATTAAAGAAGAAAAACAAAGTATCAGCAAACACAAATTCTACAAAAGAAAAGAAATCCACAAACAAAAGGAATTCAGCACAGAAGAGGAAGAGGAACAAATAAACGTCAGCACCACACAAAAAATCACTACAAAATCACAGCAATAAATTCACACCCACAATAATCGTGCTGAAAGTAAATGGCTTAAATGTACCCATAAAGAGATAGAATGACAGAATGAATTAAAAAAAAAAAGGACCCATCAATATGCTGACTACAAGAGACACACCTAAGAAATAAAGACATAAATGTATTAAAAATCAAAGGATGGAAAAAACATATCAAGCAAACAGTAACCCAAAAGAGCAGGAGTGGCAATATTAATCTCAGAAAAAATAGACTTTAAAACAAAATCTACCATAAAAGACAAGGAAGGACATTACATAATGATTAAAGAGACAACCCACAATGAGGATATAACCATAAGAAATATCTACAAACCCAATGACAGGGCTTCAAAATACACAAAACGAACTAAGAACACTGAAAAGGGAAATTAACAGACAATAATAGCAGAAGACTTCAACACACCACTTTCAATAAAGGACAGAATATCTAGAAAGAATTTCAACAAAGATACAGAAGACCTAAAAACCGCGATCAACCAAACTGAACTCACAGACACATATAGAATGCTTCACCTAGTAGGGGCAAAATATATGTTCTTTTCCAATGCACATGGAACATTCCTCAGAATGGAACACATTTTAGGCTACAAAGCAACCCTTAACAAAATCCAAAACATTGAAATAACACAAAGCCCCTTCTCTGATCACTATACCATAAAAGTAGAAATTAATAACAGTAAGAGCAAGGAAAAAAAATTAAACATGGAAACTGAATAACACCTTGCTTAAAAACCACTGGGTAATAGAAGAAATCAAAGATGGAATCAAAAAATTCCTATAATCAAATGAGAATGAAAACACATCATACCAAAACCTGCAGAACACAGCCAAGGCAGTGCTCAGAGTTCAATTTACAGTAATAGATGTACACATCAGAGCAGAAATAAGTGAAATAGAGGATAGAAAAGCAATAGAAACAAACAACAAAACTAAAAGTTGAGTCTTTAAAAAGATCAACGAATTTGACAAACCATTGGCCAAACTGGCAAAAGAAAAACAGGAGAGGAAGCAAATAACCCAAGTAAGAAATGAAATGGGGGACATTACAACAGAACCAACTGAAATAAAAAGGATCACAACATTAAAAAAAAAAAAGAGGAGGGTAGGACCAAGATAGCTGACTAGGCAGAAGCTTCTGCTGATCCCTCCAGCAACAAAGATTAAAAAAAACAAGTGAATCGATTACATACATGACAATCAAACACAGAACTAAGGAACTGACCTGAGTGACAGGGGAGCGAGAAACTGCGCACTGAAGCAGCAACCAGTTCTGGAGCCCAGTGTGCTGTGCCCCAGACCTGAGCCCTCGTGGTGCCTTGGGGCCACCTGTGATGGGGCTGATCGTGGTGTCCTGAGACAAGGCAAGCACGAGAAGCAGCCCTAACCCCCTGGGGCAATCTCGGCAGTGAACCAGCCAGCGCACACAGGCTACACAGTGACACAGCTGACGGGAATGAGAGACTGTTCGGAAGCAGCAACTGGTTCTGGAGCCTGGTGTACAAAATCCCAGCCCTGAGACCTTGGTGCTGGGCTTTGGACTAAGTGAAGCAGGGCTGATAGTGGCTTCCCAAGACAAGGCAAGTATGGGACACAGACCTAACCCCCAGGGGCAATCACCATGGGGACCCAGCCAGCATACACAGGCTACAAACCAACCTGAGTGACAGTGGACCCAGAGACCAAGCACAAGCAGCCACCCAGCCCTGATACCCTGGTGCTAGGCTTTGGAGAGAGAGCTGCGGAGATGATGGTGGCTTCCTGAGACAAGGCAAGCACAGGACCCAGCCCTAGCCCCCTGGGGCAATCTTGGCAGGGACCCAGCCAGCGCACACAGGCTACACACCCCTCTGGAATCTCAGACAAAACAGTCCTCACCAAACAAGATAAGTGATTTTATCTATTTTACCATACTACTCTCTCCTATCTATCTGATCCCTCCCCTTCCTGCCAAAGATGGCTTCATTGTAACATTGGAATTCCCTGGGCCAGAGAGTGAAGTGCTCTGCAGGGGTTTTGTTTTTTTTTCTAACCCATTCTCCTGGCCTGGGAAAACCAGCAATTAACAATCAGGGGAAAAGTCCTTTCCTAACTTTTCTAAACTGGAACAACAGTACAGAAGGAGCTCCATCCAGGCATAAGAGATAAACAGTCTTTGGCTTTCACATCTACAAGGAACCAGGTGGCTATTATAATGCAAAGGCAATTCAGTTAGAGATCTGACTGTTATTGTTGTAGCTGAGCAGTGGAAAGGCAAGTTTTGGAGGTCTGATACCGCTCTGCCTGTTAAACAGAGCCCTCACTGATCCACAGCAGGGAACTGAGGGCTGAGGCTCCATCCACACCACCTAGCCGCCTGCTAAAGGGGTCTGAGGATAGTGACGCCTACCAATCTTTAGAGGTACAAGCATAGGGTGCCTAACGTACAGCTGCAAAGCCCGCCAACCAGAGTGCTCTAGAGAACATAGATGCTCCTTCCTCACAGGAACTTTGGGGAAGGTTGTCAGCACGCTTCCCTCCTCAGAGTGTGACCTCCTGCCGCTACTGGAAACCGGTGCATACAACCATCACCACTACTCCTCTAAGATAGTAGGTGAGAAACTACACCACACACTATGTGACCCACAATCAGGACACTGGAGATGATTCTATTCAAGAATAGTGAATGGACTCATAGGCTAATATACCTGGTAACAGCTCAAACCAGCTGGTAACAGGACATAAATGATTCAAAGGCTCCAACAATCAAGTTAGTGCACTCTAGTAGGCCATCTGGGTGTACTGAAACAAAACAAAACAAGAAGATAAGACTCTGTAAGCAAATATAAAATAAACCATTACAATAACATACAGATGGCTCAGAGACAGCAGTCGATATCAAATCACATAAAGCAGCAGACCATGATTGCTTCTACAAACCCCCAGATCACAGAATCAAAACCTTTCTCAGATGAAGACACATTCCTGGAAATGCCAGATGTAGAATAAAAAAAAAACTAATATAAAGAATGCTTTAAGACATCAGGGATGACCTCATAAATGAAATAAGACAATCTACAGAAAAAGCCAAGGAACACACAGATAAAGCAGTTGAAGAAGTAAAAAAGATTATTCAAGAACATAGTGAAAAATTTAATAAGCTGCAAGAATCCATAGAGAGACAGCATTCAGAAATTCAAAACACTAACAAAAAAATCACAGAATTAGACAACTCAATAGGAAGTCAGAGGAGCAGAATCAAGGAATTGGAATGCAGAGAGATGGAGAGATGGAGGATAAGGTAATTGGTACCAATATATTTTAAGAAAAATCAGATAAAAGAATTTTAAAAAATGAATAAACCCTAAGAAACATGTGTGACTCTATCAAGAAGAATAACTTGTGTGTGATTGCAGTTCCAGAACAGGGAGGGATAACAGAAAAAACAGAACAGTTGAAGATCTGTTGGCAGAAAACTTCCCTGGCATCATGAAAGATGAAAGGATATCTACCCAAGATGCTCATTGAACCCCATACAAGATAGACCCCAAAAGAAAATCACCAAAATATATTATCATCAAACTTGCCAAAACCAAAGATAAAGAGAAAATTTTAAAAGCAGCCAGGGATAAAAGAAAAGTCACCTACACAGGGAAATCGATAAGAATAAGTTTGGACTACTTGGCGGAAACCATGCAGACAAGAAGGCAATGGGATGACACATACAGAGCACTGAAGGAGAAAAAATGCCAGCCAAGAATCATATAACCAGCAAAACTCTCTCTCAAATATGAAGGTGAAATTAAGTCATTTACAGATAAACACAAGCTTAGAATTTGCAAAAACCAAACCAAAGCTACAAGAATTCCTAAAGGAAATTGGTCAGAGAATCAATAATATCAGATACCAACACAACACAAGGTCACAGAACAAAACATCCTGTTATCAATTCAGATAGGGAAATCACAAAAACAAAGTAAGATTAATTAAAAAAAAAATGCTCAAGACAGGGAACCAGTCATGTCGTTATGTAAAAGATTACTACAATCAATAAAGAGGGACTAAATACAGGAGGCATAGGTCTTCCACATGGAGAGGAAAACAAGGCGATATAGGGTGATACAAGTTAGGTTTTTACTCAGAAAAATAGGGGTAAATATTAAGGTAACCACAAAGAGGTATAACAATTCCATATTCAAAACAAAAACCAAGATAAACAATGACTAAGCAAAAATAAATTCAACTACAATGAAAATGAGGAACGCACAATTTATAAAGGAAGACTTCTCAGCACAAAAAAGTGGAAAAATGAAATTGTCAACAACACACAAAAAAAAGGCATCAAAATGACAGCACTAAACTCATACTTATCTATAATTACACTGAATGTAAATGGACTAAATGCACCAATAAAGAGACAGAGCATTGCAGACTGGGTAAAACATAATCCAGCTATTTGCTGCCTTCAAGAGACACACCTTAGACTTAGAGACACAAACAAACTAAAACTCAAATGATGGAAAAAATATATATCAAGCAAACAACAATCAAAAAAGAGCAGGAGTGGCAATATTAATTTCTGACAAAATAGACTTTAAAGTTAAATCACCACAACAGATAAAGAAGGACACTATATAATGATTGAAGGGGCAATTTACCAGGAAGATATAACCATATAAAATATTTATGCACCCAATAACAAGGCTGCAATATACATTAAAAAAAAAAACTAACAGCACTGAAGAATGAGAGAGACACCTCCAAAATTATAGTAGCAGACTTCAACACACCACTTGCTGCGAATGGTAAGACATCCAGTAAGAAGCTCAATAAAGACACGGAAGATCTAATTGCCACAATCACCAACTTGACCTCAAAGACTTATACAGAACACTCCACCCAATAGCTGCAAAGTATACTTTCTTTTCTAGTGCACACGGAACATTCTCTAGAATAGACCACATATTCAGATCATAAGCAAGCCTTTCCAGAATCCAAAACGTTGAAATATTACAAAGCATCTTCTCAGACCACAAGGCCATAAAAGTAGAAATTGATAACAGAAAAACCAGGGAAAAGAAATCAAATATTTGGAAACTGAACTATACCCTGCTCAAAAAAGACTGGGTTATAGAAGACATTAAGGAGGGAATGAAGAAATTCATAGAATCCAATGAGAATGAAAACACTTCATATCAGAACCTTTGGGACACTGCAAAAGCAGTGCTCAGAGGTCAATTTATATCAATAAATGCACACATACAGAAAGAAGAAAGAGCCAAAATCAAAGGACTGTCCCTACACCTTGAACAAATAGAAAGAGAGCAACAAAAGAAACCGCCAGACACCAGAAGAAAACAATAAAAATTAGAGCAGAATTAAATGAATTAGAGAACAGAAAAACAATTGAAAGAATTAACAAAGCCAAAAGCTGGTTCTTTGAAAAAATTAACAAAATAGATAAACCGTTGGCCAGACTGACTAAAGAAATACAGGAAAGGAAACAAATAACCCAAGTAATAAATGAGATGGGCCATTATCACAACAGACCAAACTGAAATTGAAAGAATCATGTAAGATTACTATGAAAAATTGTACTCCAAAAAATTTGAAAACCTAAAAGAAATGCACGAATTCCTAGAAAAACACTACCTACCTAAACTAACACAAACAGAAGTAGAACAACTATATAGCCCCATAACAAAAACAGAGATTGAAAAGGTAATCAAAAAACTCCCAACAACAACAAAAAAAACCCCTGGCCCTGATAGCTTCACTGCAGAGTTCTACCAAATTTACAGAGAAGATGTAACACCACTACTATTAAAGTTTTTTCAAGGCATAGAAAAGGATGGAATACTCCCTAACTCATTCTATGAAACCAGCATATCCCTGATACCAAAACCAGCTAAAGACAGCACAAAAAAAGAAAATTACAGACCTCTATCCCTCATGAATGAAGATTCAAAAATCCTCAACAAAATTCTAGCCAATAGAATTCAACAACATATCAAAAAAATAATTCACCATGACACAGTGGGATTTATACCAGGTATGCAAGGATGGTTCAATGTTAGAAAAACAATTAATGCAATCCATCATATAAATAAAACAAAAGCCAAAAACCACATGATCTTATCAATTAATGCAGAAAAGGCATTTGACAAAGTCCAACACCCATTCATGATAAAAACTCTCAGCTAAAGAGGAATAGAAGGAAAATTCCTCATGTAATAAAGGGCATTCATACAAAGCCAACAACCCACATCATCCTTAATGGAGAGATTCTGAAAGCATTCCCCTTGAGAACGAAAACCAGAGAATGATGCCCTTTACCACCACTCTTATTCAACATTGGGCTGGAGGTCCTAGCCAGAGTAATTAGGCTAGCTAAAGAAATAAAGGGCATCCAGATAGGTAAGGAAGAAGTAAAAGTATCTCTATTTGCAGATGACATGATCTTTTACACAGAAAACCCTAAAGAATCCTCAAAAAAACTACTGAAACTAATAGAAGAGTTCAGCAGAGTATTAGGTTACAAGATAAACATACACAAATCAGTTGGATTCTTTTACATCAACAAAAGAACATCGAAGAGGAAATCACCAAATCAATACCATTCACAGTAGCCCCCAGGAAGATAAAATACTTAGGAATAAATCTAACAAGAGAAGTGAAGGACCTATACAAAGAAAACTACAAGGTACTACTGCAAGAAACCAAAAGAGACCTACATAAGTGGAAAAACATACCTTGCTCATGGACAGGAAGCCTTAACATTGTAAAAATGTCTATTCTACCAAAAACCATCTACAGATACAATGCAATTCCGATCCAAATTCCAATGACATTTTTTAATGAGATGGAGAAACAAATCACCAACTTCATATGAAAGGGAAAGAAGACCTGGATAAGTAAAGCATTACTGAAAAAGAAGAAGAAAGTGGGAGGCCTCACTCTACCTGATTTTAGAACCTATTATACAGCCACAGTAGTCAAAACATCCTGGTACTGGTATAACAGACACACAGACCAATGGAACAGAATTGAGAATCCAGACATAAAGCCAACCACATATGAGCAGCTGATATTTGACAAGGGCCCAGTGTCTGTTAATTGGGGAAAAGATAGCCTTTTTAACATATGGTGCTGGCATAACTGGATATCCATCTGCAAAAAATGAAACAAGACCCATACCTCACACCATGTACAAAAAATAATTCAAAATGGATCAAAGGCCTAAACTTAAAATCTAAAACTATAAAGATCATGGAAGAAAAGATAGGGACAACATTAGGATCCCTAATACACGGCATAAACAGAATACAAAACATTACTGAAAATGCTGAAGAAAAACCAGGTAACTGGGAGCTCCTAAAAATAAAACACCTATGCTCATCCAAAGTATTCATCAAAAGAGTAAAAAGACTACCTACAGACTGGAAAAAAGTTTTCAGCTATGACATCTCCAACCAGCGCCTGATCTCTAAAATCTACATGATTCTGCTAAAACTTAACCACAAAAAAAAAAAACAACAATAAATAACCCAATTAAAAATGGGCAAAGGATATGAACAGGGACTTCACTAAAGAAGACATTCAGGTGGCTAACAGATACATGAGGAAATATTCTCGATCATTAGACACTAGAGAAATGCAAATCAAAACTACGATGAGATTCCATCTGACTCCAACAAGGCTGGCATTAATCTAAAAAACACAAAATAATAAATGTTGCAGAGGCTGTGGAGAGATTGGAACACTTTACACTGGTGGTGGGAATGTAAAATGGTACAACCACTTTGGAAATCAATTTGGCACTTCCTTAAAAAGCTCGAAATAGAACTACCATATGATCCAACAACCCTACTCCTTGGAATATATTCTAGAAAAACGAGAGCCTTTAAACGAACAGATATATGCACACCCATGTTCATGGCAGCACTGTTTACAATAGCACAAAGTTAGAAGCAACCAAGGTGCCCATCAACGGATGAATGGATAAATTAAGTATGGTATATTCACACAATGGAATACTACACATCGATAAAGAACAATGCTGAATCCACGAAACATATCATAACATGGAGAAATCTGGAAGACATTATGCTGAGTGAAAGCAGGCAATTGCAAAAGGACAAATATTGTATAAGACCACTATTATAAGAACTGAAGAAACAGTTTAAGCAGAGAAGAAAATACTCTTTGATGGTTACAAGGGGGGAGGGCGGGAGGGAGTGAGAGGGGTATTCACTAATTAGATAGTAGTTAAGTTTCATTTTAGGTGATGGGAAAGATGATACACAATACAGGAGAGGTCAACACAAATAGACTAAAATTCCTTAAAAAACTGAACACTTCAAAGGCCAGCATAGCAGGGGCAGGGGTTTGAGGACCATGGATTCAGGTGCCATCTAAGTCAATTGGCATAATAAAATCTATTAAGAAAACATTCTGCATCCCACTTTAGAGAGTGGCATCTGCAGTCTTAAATGCTAGCAAGTGGCCATCTAAAATGCATCAATTGGTCTCAACCCACCTGGAACAAAGAAGAATGAAGAACACCAAAGGCAGAAAATAATTATGAGCCTAAGAGATAAAAAGTACCACATAAACCAGAGAGTACATCAGCCTAAGACCAGAAGAGCTAGATGGTAACTGGCCACAACTGATGACTGCCCTGACAGGGAACTCAACAGAGAAACCCTGAGGGAGCAGGAGAGCAGTAGGTTGAAGACCCCAAATTCTTGTAAAAAGAGACCAGACTTAATGGTCAGACCAGGACTGAAGGAACCCTGGAAGCCATGGACCCCAGACCTTCTATTACCCCAGGGCAGGAACCATTCCTAAAGCCAACTCTTCAGACAGGGATTGGACTGGAATAGAGGGTGAAAAATGAGACTGGTGAAGAACAAGCTTCTTAGATCAAGTAGACACATGAGGCTATGTTGGCATCTCCTACCTGGAGGGGAGAGGAGAGGGCAGAGGTGGCCCGAAGCTACCCCAGTGGACACGAGGAGAGAGAGTGGAGGGAAGTACTGTGCTATCTCATTAGCAGGAGACCAATTAGGAGTGTATAGCAAGGTGTATGTAAATTTTTGTATGAGAGACTGACCTGATTTGTAAACTATCACTTAAAGCACAATAAAAATTAATTAAAAAAAAAAAAAAAAAACCTCCCAACAAGAAAATGTCCTGGCCCATATGGCTTCACACAGAATTCTACCAAACATTCAGAGAACTTACACCGTTACTACTTAAACTATTTCAGAACAATAAAAAAGGAAGGGATACTTCCAAGTTCATTCTACAATGCTAATATAACCCTGATACCAAAACCAGGTGGAAAAACCACAAAAAAAGAAAATTGCAGATCAATACCTTAATGAATACAGATGCAAAAATTCTCAACAAAATTCTAGCCAACAGAATTCAGCAACACATTAAAAAAAATGCATACGGACCTAGTGGGATTCATACCAGGTATGCAAGAACAGGTCAACATTAGAAAATCAATCAATGTAATCCACCACATAAATAAAACAAAGGAAAAGAATCACATGATCATCTCAGCTGATGCAGAAAATTCAGTCGATAAAGACCAACACCCATTGCTGATAAAAACTCAGAAAATAAAACAGAAATAGAATGGAAATTCCTCAACATAATAAAGGGGATCTATACAAAAACAACAGCCAACATCACGCTCAATGGACTGGGACTGAAAACATTTCCCCTGAGAACAAGAAAAAAATAAGGATGCCCTTTATCACTACTCCTATTTAACATTTTTTTTTTTTAAGTCCTAGCTGGAGCAATAAGGCAAGAGAAATAAAGTGCACCCAAATTGCTAAAAAAGAAGTAAAACTATCTCTCTTTGCAGATAATATGATACTACATAGAGAACCCAAAGGACTCCACAAGAAAACTATCGGAACTAATGGAAAGATTCAACAGAGTACCAGGATACAAGATAAACATACAAAAATCAGTTGGATTTCTATGCAGTAATAACGAGAACTGCAAAAAGGAAATAAGGAAAGCAATACCATTTATGACAGCCCCTAAAAAAAATAAAATACTTAGGAATAAATCGAATCAGGGATGTAAAAGACCTATACAAAGAAAATTGAAAAACGCTATTGGAAGAAACCAAAAGAGACCTACATAAGCGGAAAATATACCATGTTCATGGATAGAGAGGCTCAACCTCATGAAAACGTCAACTCCACCTAAAGCAATCTACAAACACAATGCACTTCTGATCCAAAATACCAACAGCATTCTTTAACAAGATGGAAAAACTAATCATTAACTTTATATGGAAAGGGAAGTGGTCTCAGATAATTAAAGCACTATTGAATATGAATAAAGTAGGGAACTTTGCACTACCTAATGTCAGAACCTACTATACAGCCATGGTAGTCAAAACAGCCTGGTACTGGTACAATGACAGACATATTGACAAATAGAATTGAATCAAGAAACCAGATGTAAATCTATCCACCTACAGTTACCTGATCTTTGACAAAGGCCCAAACTCCATTAAGTGGGGAACAGACAGTCTTTTTTACAAATGATGCTGGCAAAACTGAATGTCCAACTGTAAAAAAAAAAAAAAAAGGAAAGAAACAGGACGATACCTTGCACCATACACAAAAACTAATTCAAAATGGATCAAAGACCTAAATATAAAACCAAAAATTAAAGATCATGGAAGAAAAAATAAAATCAAAGCTAGAGGCTCTAATACATGTCATAATTAGGAAACAAATAATAACTAACAATACACAAACACCAGAAGATGAGCTAGATGACTGAAACCTTCTAAAAATTAAACACTTAAGTTCATCAGAAGACTTCACCAAAAGAGTAAAAAGAGAGCCTACAGACTGAGGAAAAAGCTTGGCTATAACATATTCACAATGATCTAATCTCTGAAGTCTACAGGAAAATTCAACACCTCTACAACAACAAGACAAACAATCCAATTAAAAAAATGGGCAAAGGCTATGTACAGACAATACACCAAAGAATTCAGGCAGCTGATGCTTGAGAAAATGCTGGTGATCACTTGCCATTAAACCATTGGAAAAAACCTGTTGCCATTGAGTCAATTCGGACTCATAGTGACCCTGTAGGACAGAGTAAAACTGCTTCGTAGGGTTTCCAAGGAGGGCCCGGTAGATTCGAACTGCCGACCTTTTGATTAGCAGCTGTAGCTCTTAATCACTGCACCCACCAGGGTTTCCCACTTACCATTACAGAAATGGAAATCAAAACGAGATACCATCTCACCCTGACACTAGAGACATGGATTGGAAAAAAAAAATATCAAAATAACAAATGCTGGAGTAGCTGTGAGGAGATTGGAACACTTATGCACTGCTGGTAGGAATGCAAAATTTTGGAAAACAATATGGTGCTTCCTTAAAAAGCTAGAAATAGAAATACCTTACCATCCAGCTATCCCACTCTTAGGAATATATCCTAGTGAAGTAAGAGCTATCATAAGAATAAAGATATTCACATCCATGTTCATTGCCGCATTGCTCACAATAACAAAAGGATGGAACAACCTAAGTGCCCATCAACAGATGAATGCATAAACAAACTATGGTACATACACTCAGTGGAATACTACAGAACAATAAAGAACAATGATGAATCTGTGAGACATCTCACAACATGAATGAAGCTGGAGAGCATTATGCTGAATGAAATAAGTCAGTCACAAAAGGACAAATAATGTATGAGACCACTATTATAAAAATTAGTAAAAAGGTTCATACACGGAAAGAAACAATCTTTGATGGTTACAGGGGAGGGGAGAGGTAGGGAAGAAAAAAACACTAAATAGACAATAGATAAATGATAACTTTGGTGAAGGGTAAGACAGTGACCTAAACACATCAACAGCTTTTAGCAACTAAATTAATTACACTCCATAACTATTACTGCAAAAAAGAAGTTCCTAATATAGCGAAATTCACAATGGACTTAACAGCAATTTAGATTCAAAAACTAATTTATTTTTCACTCATTTGTTCAACAAATATTGATTCAATACCTGCACGTGGGAGGCTCTGTGGTTGATTTCTTTACCCAAGAATGTCACAGGCTAGTGGAAATGGATATGGTGGGGGTGGGGGAGGTTAAGGGGCCACAAGAGAGCACTTAGAATAATGTTAGGAACTTGTAATCTACATATGATCCATGTTTCATCTCAAAAGTTAATAAAGGAATTATCACCTGATTTTCTGACTTGCCAAACAGAGGGCCCGTGGAGTTTTGGTGCTTGTAACAGGAATTAGGAATACAGAATATGGCAGAGTTTTAGGGAAATGGAAATGAGTTTTGGACATTCTGATTTTAAAGTAATTGTGGGGTATCTATAGGAAGGGTTGTCAGTGGGAAACTCAGTCTCCATTTTTATTTATTTGAAAAATTAACTTGATTCTTTTTTTCATATCAGAGAATGCATAGTCCCTAGATTAAAAAAAAAAAAAAAAGATTAGAAAGGTATAAAATCTATTCCTGCTCTTTCCTTGATTGCCAAAAAAGAGCTACTTAGTCCTTAGTCAGATCTTTTGACAACTGTTTCTAGAAAACATTCCTAAATAAAAATTCAAAATCCTAAGAATGAACCAGATAATTCGATCTATGCTTTTAGAAACTAGTTTATATGGAATTTTGCAAAAATATGAATTACAGATTTAGAGTTTGTCTTAGTCATCTAGTGCAGCTGTGACAGAAATATCACAAGTGGATGGCTTTTAAAGGAGAAATTTATTTCCTCACAGTGAAGGAGGCTAAAAGTCCGAATTCAGGGTGTCAGCTCCAGTAGGAGGCTTTCTCTCTCTGTTGGCCATCTTATCAATTTTCCCCCAGGGTAGTAGTTCCTCTGGGCAGGGAATACAGGTCCAAAGGACACGCTCTGCTCCTGGCATTGCTTTTTTGGTGGTATGAGGTTTTCTTGTCTCTGCTTGCTTCTCTCTTTTATATCTCAAAAGAGATTGGCTGAAGACACTAATCTTGTAGACCTCATCAATATAACTGCCACTAATCTATGGCACTAGTTTTTTGTTTTTTTTTTTTAATCTGTTTTAGTACATCATCATGAAAGGATTTACAACACATAGGGAAATCACATCAGATGATAAAAAGGTAGACAATCATACAATACTGGGAATCATGACCTAGCCAAGTTGACAGATATTTTTGGGAGACACAATTCAATCCATGACAGAGTTATAGCGCTGAAAGTCTTAAAAATGCTTTTAAACTCAGATTTTTCTCACTTAATTTTTACAAAAGACAGGGAAATATTTTGGAAAGAAATGTAATTTTCTCCATGTTACAGAAAAGTAAATGAAGACTCAGGATAACTCTGAGTTGAGGATATGCAGTAAGTTACGCTTCTTAGTAAACTGGAAAGCAAGAAGCTGACAGTCGTGGATTTGCATGGGCAGAAAGATGTTTCTGCATTACAGACAAAATAGTAGAGTTTTTTGCAAACATATGAGTCTGGAGAGGTAAAATTATAAACTCAGGGAGCCAAGATAAGAAAATGGTGAACCAAACCTGTTTCACAGTAGTCCTTTCCCAAAGGCAGGTGCTGTATAATGAAGCTAAATGGAAACACGAAAACCTTAGACACCAAGAATGAAGTTGTTGGAAGCCTCTCCCAGTCAGAAGAAAGGAATCAGAAATTTGAGTACTATCGGGGGAGGCAACCAAGTTAACTCAGACTCTGGGCGGGGGAAGCCCTGAAAAGGACATGCCAGTAGCATGCTGAGTATTATCAATCTGCCTCCCAGGCTCACTCTGCTCAATCTCTAATGTGATTAAGTTGCTCAGACCCCATTCTATCTGCCTAGTAGAAGAATAGGTAAATCTCTACAGAGAAAGATAATATTATCTGGACCTTCTATGTTTTTTGATAAACAATATCCAGTATTCAAAAAAAAAGAAACAAAGAAAAGTTACTAGTCTTGAAAAAATACTTCACTTAGCCAATAAGAGGAAAAAAAACCCTGCAAAATCAACTCAAGTGATCTTAAAACTGGAGTTAATATAAAGTAATTTAAAAACGAATAAAATTAAATGATCAAATGAAATATGATTATAAGTAATATTCCCAATAAAAGAAATGATGATAAAAAGATGGAGAATTTCACCAAGAATCGTTATCTTTGGAGAAGTATCAAAGGAAACATATTATCTTTCAAAGAGCAACAATGAGATAGGGAGCTATCCTCTCAAAATTACTGAAAGAAGTAAGAGGAGAATGGAATGACATGACTGAAGTGCTGAAAAAGGGAAAAAAAAAGTGCCAGTGTAGAATTCTATACACACTGAAAATAACTTTTAAATTTGAAGGTGAAAAAAATATAATTACAGGTAAATCAATACTAAAGGCACATAGTAGCAGATGCACACTAATAGAAATATTAAGGGGCATTCTTGAGGCAAAAGTTGCAATAAGAAGTAAGAGAATGAGAATTATGGAACAGAATAAGAAGTTACAGAAAGGAACAGAAACATTAAACGTGTACATACATTTTAATAAAATTTTGTGTGAAATAAATAATACTAATATCATGAGGCATTTAAAATATACCTATAATTAAAATTATATCAAAATAAACTCAAAGATGTTGTTGTTGTTATTGTTGGGTGCCGCCGAGTCGGTTCCGACTCATAGTGACCCCATGTACAACAGAACGAAACACTGCCCAGTCCTGAGCCATCCTTACAATCATTGTTATGCTTACGTTCATTGTTGCAGCCACTGTGTCAATCCGTCTCATTGAGGGTCTTCTTCTTTTCCACTGACCCTGTACTCTGCCAAGCACGATGACCTTCTCCAGGGACTCATCCCTCCTGACAACAAGTCCAAAGTATGTAAGATGCAGTTTCGCCATCCTTGCCTCTAAGGAGCAATCTGGCTGTACTTCCAAGACAGATTTGTTCAGTCTTTTGGCAGTCCATGGTATATTCAATATTCTTCGCCAACACTACAATTCAAAGGCGTCAATTCTTCTTCGGTCTTCCTTATTCATCGTCCAGCTTTCACATCCATATGATGTGACTGAAAATACCATGGCTTGGGTCAGATGCACCTTAGTCTTCAAGATGACATCTTTACTCTTTAACACTTTGAAGAGGTCCTTTGCAGCAGATTTACCCAGTGCAATGCATCTTTTGAGTTCTTGACTGCCGCTTCAATGGCTGTTGATTGTGGAGCCAAGTAAAATGAAATCCTTGACAACTTCAAACTTTTCTCCATTTATCATGATGTTGCTCACTGGTCCAGTTGTGAGGATTTTTGTTTTCTTTATGTTGATGTGCAATCCAAACTGAAGGCTGTGGTCTTTGATCTTCATTAGCAAGTGCTTCAAGTCCTGTTCACTTCCAGCAAGCAAGGTTGTGTCATCTGCATAATGCAGGTTGTTAATGAGCCTTCCTCCAATCCTGATGCCCCATTCTTCTTCATATAGTCCAGCTTCTCGGATTATTTGCTCAGCATACAGATTGAATAGGTATGGTGAAAGAATACAACCCTGGCTCACACCTTTCCTGACTTTAAACCAATCGGTATCCCCTTGTTCTGTCCGAACAACCTCCTCTTGATCTATGTAAAGGTTCCTTGTGAGCACAATTAAGTGTTCTGGAATTCCCATTCTTCACAATCTTATCCACAGTTTGTTAAGATCCACACAGTCAAATGCCTTTGCATAGTCAATAAATCACAGGTAAACATCCTTCTGGTATTCTCTGCTTTCAGCCAGGATCCATCTGACATCAGCAATGATATCCCTGGTTCCACGTCCTCTTCTGAAACCAGCCTGAATTTCTGGCAGTTCCCTGTCGATATACTGCCGCAGCTGTTTTTGAATGATCTACAGCGAAATTTTGCTTGTGTGTGATATTAATGATATTGTTCTATAATTTCTACATTCAGTTGGATCACCTTTCTTGGGAATAGGCATAAATATGGATCTCTTCCAGTCAGTTGGCCAGGAAGCTCTCTTCCATATTTCTTGGCATAGACGAGTGAGCACCTCTAGCGCTCCATCTGTTTGTTGAAACATCTCAATTGATATTCCATCAATTCCTGGAGCCTTGTTTTTTGCCAATGCCTTCAGAGCAGCTTGGACTTCTTCCTGCAGTACCATTGGTTCCTGATCATATGCCACCTCTTGAAATGGTTGAACTCAAAGACAGGAAAGGGAAATAAGAGCTAAAATGTTTTAGGTTTCTAGCATTTTTCAGACAGTGGAAAAATTAATAAATTATATTAAACTCTAGTAAGTTATACATATAAGGTGTGATGTTTAGGTTTTAGCTAAAACAATAGTAAAATGATGCACATAAAACAATCTAATAGAGTTAACATTAAGTAAAAACAATTATTACAAAAATCAAGAAAAGAAATAAATTAGACTATAAAAACTAGCGTATTAAGAGAAATAACTTTTTTCTAGAGTATATATAACAAATTAAACCCACTGTGGTTGAGTTCATTCTAACTCATGGTGACCCTATAGGACAGAGTAGAACCACTCCATAGGGTTTCCAAGGAGTGGCTGGTGGATTTGAACTGCTGACCTTTTGGTTAGCAGCCATAGCTCTCAACCACTGTGCCACTTGGGTTCCCAGAATATATACAGAACTCTCAATTATCAACAGTAAAAACCAAACAAAAAAATAGAAATTGGGAAAGACAGGAGCATGCATTTCACTGAAGAAAGATAAAAGAGATGGTTAACATCACAAAATTAGGAAAATGACAATTATAGGCACAATAGCATATCACTACTTATCTATCGGAATGATAAAATAAAAGGAAGAACACCAAATGTTAGAGAAGATGTGAAGAACCTGGATCACTCATACATTGCTTTGGTACAGCAATATAAAATGGCATAGTTACTCTCGAAAACAGTTTCACAGTATCTTAAAAAACTAGCCATGCCGCATACATCTATGGCCAACTGATTTTTTAGAGGAAGTCTCTTCAATAAATGGTGCTGAAAAAACTGATTTTGATGTGCAGTATGAATCAAGATCCAAGACTCACACCATACACAAAAGCCAATACAAAATGGATTAAGGGCCTATACATGAAAACTAACACCATAAATTCTTAGAAGAAAACATAAGGTTGTGGCTGTTGGGCCTAGTTTTTAATGACGAGTTATTTTTTTTTTTTATCTAATATAATAACAAAAGCATGAACAGCAAAAGACAAAATAGATAAATGGGACCTCATAAAAATTAAGTATATTTGTTCATCAAATGATTTATCAAAGAAGTAAAAAGACAACCTAAAGATTGGGAGAAAATTTTGGGGAACCATATATTCCATAAGAATCTAATATCCAAAATACATATAAAATTTCTATAACTTAACAACAAAAAGACAAATAATCCAATTAAAAAATGGGCAGACAGAAAAGATGATGGTGACTTAGTTACACGGACCATAACCTTCCCTGCATCAAAGACCCAAGAAACCAAATAAAACAGAAACATATAACAATCCAGGAGCCCTGAACATCAAAAAAGAAAGTCTAAGTACTAAACTGAATACTGATTGGAAGGAATAAGGAAAGAGGAAAAAAGGAGTAACAGAGAACAGCAGAGTTCAGCCAGCCATCCTAGCCCACCATGGCTAACTTAGGACAAAGCTAACAGCAACCTTGGGTGAAGAAAACAGCAAGGCAACTTCATGACTTTGCCAAAAGGGATAGAGAATCTCTATAGACACATATGGAAAGAAGCAGAGGCAGGGAGGGTGCCAGATTCAGAAATGGAGATACTCAGGAGTGGCAGCCCTTGACCTCAGGGGGTGAATTCATGCAAGAGTTAGCAGACTTGCAGAGTATCGGTAGACACTCACCCACCCAACTGGTACCTGGGTGGGACCCCCTCCTCGCACTGGAGAGAGAATGGATCCAGCTCGCTGGCTGCGGCAGATGTAAGGTGCCCTGTCACCTATGTATCCTAGCCAGGGGAAAACACTCCCCCATGCCCCACTCTCCTGATCAGGGGTAACAGAGGGCTCCATACCCCAATCACCTTGCCTGACTGGGGGATCATAACAAAAGCCTATCCTCTTCCCCCTACCCCACCCAACCCTGTCCATTACTCCCCTTTGCCCACCTGATGAATGAGACTAGGCATGTCTCTGTACATGTACCCACCTGACACCTACTCCCCTCCCAGAGTCCAGAAGAGAGCAGCAGCAGTGAGACAGCAAGAGAGCTCGCCAACCCCTCCTCCTCCCCTTCCCCCCCATCCAGCGTGAGATGGCAATTCTGTGGTGTATCTGCCAGACACGACTCCATCCTTTAATCTGTCCAGCAAGAGGTAGATGGCCCATCAATGTGTTTGCATCCTCGCATAGCCCCTTCCTCCTTCCCCTTATTCAGCATGAGGGGGCACTTCTGTGCATGCATCCACCAGGCATGACTCTCTCCCTTAACCTGCCCAGTGAGGGGCAGAGGAACTTGACTGCGTGCACATCCCACTGCAGCCCCTTCCTTCCACAATCCCACATACAGGTGGGAAGAGGAACCACTGTGCTTGCATTCGCCAGGTGCGACTCTCCCCCTTAACTCACCCAGTGAGGGCAGAGGAAATGTGACTGCGTGTGCATCCCCAAGCAGTTCCTTCCTCCTTCTCCTTGCCTGATGAGAGGAAGCACCTCTGTGTGTGTACCCACCAGATGTGACTCCATCCTTTAACCCACCCAGTGAGGGGTAGAGAGTGGTAATTGTCTGCACATCCCCCACCCCCCGCCGCAGTCCGTTCCTCCCTCCCCCCACCTGACACGAGGCATTACCACTGTGCACACATTTGCCAGGAGTGACTCCACCCCTTATACTGTCCAGCAAGGGGCAGAAGAGACATGACTATGTGTGCATCCTCCCCGCAGTGCCATCCTTCTTCCCCTCCTTGATGCAACACAACACTATGGTACCTGCATCTGTAAATACTGAATCCACCCCTTATTCTGCCCAGCAAGAGGAAGAGGAGCTACAACCATGTATGTATTCCCTGAGTCGCTTTCCTCCTCCCTTGCCCAGTGCAGAGTGGAAGAAGAATGAGTGCACAGAGTGGAAGAAGAATGAGTGCACCTTCCTCCCACTTACCACCACCGACACACAGATGCAGCAAGAGTGAGCTAATATCCACCTGCTGTTCCTTCCTTCCTCCTCCTGCCCAGGAGGAGGTGGAGGTAGAACAACTGTGTAAACATTCCCCCATCATCCCCTATACAACTCACACCCCCCGGCAACCAGTGAGAAGAGAGGAGCACATCCCCACTCACCCACCACACCTGCCACTTTGGCCACTCCACCTGCACAGAGAGCATCATTCCTCATTCCTGAGCTACCAAGTTGAAGACAGACAGAGGCCAAAACCAAACCAACCCACTTTCATTAGCCCACAAGATCAATAATCAGAGACCAGAATTCCCATGCCTACCCACCACTACACCCACCAAAAGACAGATAGGGATGGCTCCAGCACAGCCAGTCCAGTGACCAGAGCACCACTCCCAAACAGGAAAACACTGAAACATATCATAATCAAACTTTCCAAAACCATAGACAAAGGAAGAATCCTAAAAGCAGCTCAGGAAAAATGAAAGATCACCTACGATAGGGTGTTGATAAGGCTAAGTTCTGATTACTTGACAGAAAACATGCAGGGAAGGAGGCAGTGGGATAATATACAAGAAACCTTGAAAGAAAAAAAAAAACTGCCAACCAAGAATCATATATCCAGCAAAATTATTTCTCAAAAATGATGAAATTAGGACATTTCCAAATGAACAGAAATTAAAGGAATTTGTAAAAACCAGACCAACTTAAGAAGAAATATTACAGGGAGTCCTTCAGACAGAAAACTAATATTATACCAGACAACAACTTGAGATTAAAATATATGACAACATCAGACAGGTATCAACCCAAATAAAGAACTCTCAGAAATAAAATTTGGAAAACAGTCAGAGATGTTAATCTGTAACTGACAACCACTTCAAAACATAAAAGGGCAATAAATGGTATAAGTTTAGAACATTGATATGAAGAGGAAGACAAAGTCATATCAAGAAATGAATTACTGCTTTAAACTTAGGAAGACAAAGGTAAATTTCAGGGTAACCACAAAGACAGCCAACGAACCTACTCATCAAAATATAAAAGAAGAAAACCATAAAGATGCAGCACACACAAAATCAAAAATGACGAAGAAAAGGAGAAGACAAGCCACAATCAAAAAAAAAAAAAAAACAGCACGGAAAATTAAGTTGAATGAAAAAACAGTCAACACCACACACAAAAAAAGAAATAAACTGATTCCTATCAATAACCACACAGAATGTAAATAGCCTAAATGCACCAGTAAAGAGATGGAGATTGGCAGAACGGATAAAAAAACACAACTTATCAATATGCTCTCTGCAACAGTCACAACTTAGACACAAAGATGCAAACAAACTAAAAGGATGGCAAAAGATATATCAAGCAAATAATGACAAAAAAATCAGAAGTGGCAGTATTAATCTCTGATAAAATAGATTTTAAAGCAAAATCCACAAGAAAAGACAAGAAAGGACATTATATATTGATTAAAGGTCAACCCACCAAGAGGCTATAACCATAATAAATATCTACACACCCAAAAAGAGAGCTCCAAAACACATAAAACAAACTCTAATAGCACTGACAAGAGAATAGATATTTCCACAATAATACTAACAGATGTTAACAGGCCACTCTTGGTGAAGAACAGAACATTAAAAAGAAACTCAACAAAGACACTGGAGATACAAACACCACAATCAACCCACTTGACCTCGTAAACGTATACAGAGCACATCACCCAACAGAGGCAACGTACACAAACTTCTCCAATGCTCATGAATCATTCTCCAGAATAGACCATATTTTAGGCTACAAAGCAAGCCCCAATGAATTCAAAAACGTTGTAATAATACAGAACATATCTGAACACGATGCTGTAAAAGTAGGTATCGATAACAGGAAGAGCAAGGGAAAAAAATATAATAAATGAAACGAAATAACACCCTGCTTAAAAACTACTAGGTAATAGAAGAAATCAAAGATGAAATTTAAAAATTCCTAGAATCAAATGAGAATGAAAACACAACATATCAAAACCTTTGGGACACAACAAAAGCAGTGCTGAGATGTCAGTTTATAGCAATAAATTTACACATAAAAAAAAAGTACAAAAATCAAAATATCAACCCTACAACTTGAATAAACAGAAAGAGAGCTGCAAAAGCAGCCAAAGTCACCAGAAGAAATAAAGTAATAAAAATTAGAGCAAAAACAAAGGAAACAGAGAACAGAAAAACAATAGAATCAACAAGACTAAAAGCTGTTTTTTTTAAGATTTAATATAATTGTCAAACCACTGGCCAAACTGACAAAAGAAAAACAAGATAGATGTAAATAACCCAAATAAGAAATGAGATGTGTGACATTACAACAGAACCAACTAAAATAAAAAGAATCATAACAGAATACTATGAAAAACTGTACTAAAACAAATTTGAAAACCTAGACGAAATGGACAAATTTCCAGAAACACACCATCTACCTAAACTAACGCAAACTGAGGTTATAAATTTGAACACACCCATAACAAAAGAAGAAATTGAAGGGGTAAAAAACAAACAAACAAACAAACAAAAGCACTCCAAGCCAAGAAAAGCCCTGGTCCAGACGGCTTTGCTGGAAATTCTACCAAACGTTCAGAGAAGAGTTTACACCAATTCTACTCAAGGTATTCCAGAACATAGAAAAGGAAGAAATATTCCCAAACTCATTCTATGAAGCCAGCATAACCCTGACACTAAAGCTACACAGGACACCACTAAAATAGAAAACTGAAGACTAATATCCCTCATAAATATAGATGCAAACATTCTCAACAAAATCCTAGCCAACAGAATACACCAGCATATCAAAATAATAATACGACCAAGTGCGGTTCATGCCAGGCATGCAGGTTTGGTTCAACATTAGAAAATCAATGCATGTAACCCATCACATAAACAAAACAAAGAAAAAGAATCACATGATCATATCAATTTATGCAAAAAGGCATTTCAAAAAGCCCAACAAACTTTCCTGATAAAAAATCTCACCAAAATAAGAATAGAAAGGAAATTCCTCAGCATATGGTAAAGGAAATTTATACAAAAGCAACAGCCAACATTATCCACAACTGAAAGAATCTGTAGGCCTTCCCCTTGAGAATGGGAACCAGGAAAGGACACCCTATTTTATAACTGGTTGTATTCAACATTGCATTGGAGGTCCTAGCGAGAGCAGTAGGCAAGAAAAGGAAATAAAGGATATCCACATTAGTAAGGAAGACGTAAAACCGTCCCTATTCGCAGATGATATTCTATTCATAGAAAATCCTAAAGACCCAACAAGAAAGAAAATAGATTTTTTTTTAAAAAAGAACATATTCTCAAGTACCTGTGTAATAAAGGAGTCAATACTCATATCATTAGAGAGTCAGATTAATGTTCACGTCATCAGAGTGCCAGAGGGAGGGAGAGTGATACCAACAAACTATCTGAGGAAATAATGGCCAGAAATGTCCCTAATTTGGTGAAATACAAACAACTACATATTCAAGAATGTTGTTGTTGTTGTTAGGTGCCATCTAGTCAGTTCCAATTCATAGTGACCTTATAAGCCTGGTCCTGCACCATCCTTTCAATTGATATATTCAAGCCCATTGTAGCAGCCATTGTGTCAATCCATCTCCTTGGGTGTTTTCCATTTTTTCACTGATCATCTACTTTATCAAACATGGTACCCTTCTCCAGGGACTGGTCCCTCCTATAATATATCCAAAGTATGTGAGACGAAGTCTCACCATCCTCCCTTCTAAGGAGCATTCTGGCTGTACTTCTTCCAAGACAGACTTGTTTGTTCTTCTGGAAGTCCATGGTGTATTCAATATTCTTCACCAACACCATAACTCAAAGGCATCAATTCTTGTTTGGTCTGCCTTATTCATTATCCAGCTTTCGCATGCAGATGAGGTGACTGAAAATATCATGGCTTGGGTCACACGTACCTTAGTCCTCAAAGTGACATCTTTGCTTTTAAATACTTGAAAGAGGTCTTTTGGAGCAGATTTTCCCAATGCAATGCATTGATTTCATGACTACTGTTTCCACGGGAGTTGATTGTGGATCCATGTAAAATTAAATCCTTGATAATTTCAATCTTTTCTGCGTTTATCACGATGTTGCTTATTGGTCCAGTTGTGAGGACTTTTGTTTCCTTTATGTTGAGGTGTAATCCATGCTGAAGGTTGCAGTCTTTGATCTTCATCAGTAAGTGTTTCAAGTCCTCTTCACTTTCAGCAAGAAAAGCTGTGTCATCTGCATGTCACAGGTGGTTAATGAGTCTTCCTTCAATCCTAATGCCATGTTTTTCTTCATATAGCCCAGCTTCTTGTATTCTTTGCTCAGCATACAGACTGAATATGTATGGTGAAAGGATGCAACCCTGACACACACCAAGATGCAAGAATGTTAGTGGGTCCCATATATTATAAACCAAAGAAATACACACTAAGACACATGATAATTAATCTTCAGAAAATTAAAGAGTAAAAAATAATCTTGAAAGTAGACAGAGAAACAATATATTACTTATGGGGAAACACCAATTTTAATGATAGTAGATTTCTTATCTAAAATGACTGAGGTCAGAAGGAAGTAGTGTAACATTTTTCAGGTATTGAAATAAAAGAATTACTAATGAAAAGTCTACATCTAAGTACACTATCAATCAGGAAAAAAGATGAAATAAAATTCTCAAAGAATTCTTAAAGTATTTGATACTAACAAATCTATTCTTAAAAAATGACTAAAAAATGTTTTCCAAACAGAAAGGAAATGATAAGAGAAGGCTTGGAACATCAGAAAAGAAAAAAATGTAACATCAGATTTGGTAAACATTGGGGTAAATATAGCAGATTATTCCTCTCCAATTAGTTCACTAAATCATATTTGAGGGTTAAAACAAAATCATAACACCATCTAATATGGTGTCCACTGTATTTACAGAAAATACATAAAATAATTATACTTACAAAGTGGGAAGGATAAAAAAAAGGGACTTAAATAGGAGTAAGGTTTCTACAGTTCACTGGAAGTGGTAAACGATACCAGTAGACTCCAATAAGTCATGTGTGCATATTGTAACACCTACAGTAACCACTTAGAAAACTACACAGTGATATACTCAAAGATCTGTAGATAAATCAAGGTCTAATCCTAAAACTTGTGGGTGTAGCTAAAGCAGGCTTTGATGAAAATGTGTAGTTCTCACTACTTATATTAGAACAGCGCATCTGAAAAATCAATGATCTAAACCAGAGGTTGGCAAACTAAGGCCTGTGTGTCAAATCTAGCCTACCATTTTCTTTTTTAAATAGTTTTACTGGAACAGAGCATGCTTATTTATTCCTATATTGTCTATGACTGTTTTCATGCTGTGTCAGAAGAGTTAAGTAGTTGTGACAGAGACCATACGGCCTGCAAAGCTTACGATATTTACAATATGCTCTTTATAGAAATGTCTCCTAACCCTTGTAACTTGTATCTCAAGAAATGATAAGACCATAAATTTAATATAAAATAATTGAAAGGGTGGAAGCAATTAAAATAAAACAAAACTAATGAAATACATATATATATACGACAGAATCAATAAAGTAAAAAAGTAGTTCTTTGAAAAAATTATTGAAATTGATAAATTCCTGTCAAAGCTTATCAAGAAAAAAAATCAAAGAATAAAAAGGAAGACATCATCAGTGATCCTACACTTATTAAAAAGAGGTGATATGAGATTATTATGAACTGTATAAAAATTAATTTTACAATTAAATGATCTATACAATTTCCTTGAGATAAAAGACATTTACTAAAAGTAATGCAAGAAGAAATACAAAACCCAATAGAACTATATTTATTAAAGACAATGACGCCATTACAATAAGGTAGTAGTAGAGTCAGGGCTTTAGCTTGTGTTTTTTGGTCATAGTCATTATACTGTATAATGGTATTCTTTTGTAGTCCTTTCTACTATCAGGAAGGTGTGAAAGGAGAAATAATAAGGCATATTATGTTAAATGTGTCTATTACTTTTTTCTTTTTCTTCAATCAGTAAAAACCAGAACTCATGCACATGAACCCACCGACTCAAATCCGTCCCAGGGACATACTGAGAGAAACGCGAATGAAGTAGAGGAATCAGTCTGAGGTCACACCACCGCTTTTCCCATCTCAGGCCTGGTGATGTTGGCCATGACGAACATGATAATGTGTCCTAAAATGAATACAAACATTCAGAATCACTTTTTTCTTCTGTGTTTTGAGTTTCTGTCTTTTTCTATTTTTTTTTTCCTAAGTGATTAAAAGACCATACTCATTAACACTAAATTTGTAGTTGGTAACTCCTTGATCACTGGAGTCCCCAAAGTACTTGAGGAAGAAACCAATGAGATCAAGAATGGTGATGAAAGCAATATAGGGGACAGAAAGGAGAAAACAATAATTGCGTGACAGAACTGAATTAATTTAATGGAAAACATGAGGCAAAACTAACTGTAACCTCAATGAATAAGTGACAAAAATAGAAATAAGCCTTTGTTCATTCAGTAAGCAATAATTTTTTAATACCTTCCAAGTGCCGAGCATTATTATAAGTGCTTGTGATTTATCAGTTACTTCTAAATATTTTTTGACTAGAATGAATATTCTTATAAAAACAACTTTCAAAAAAACTACTAAAGGAAATCTTCTGTCCATTGTTTTAACTTCATGTATATAAAAGGCTTTATATTGTTTTAATGTCATGGTTAGAACATGGCTATTTATCTGAAATATGCTGATTGTATGGTTTAGTATTTACAATTATAAATTAGAAGAGTGTAATACACATGTGTAGCTTTTGAAAACTATGAGATTAAAACTTTCTATTTTTGTTAACATAATGACTTATTTCTAGCATGAGTAGTGATTTATATTTTGAATTACACATAACACTTTAAGGTCTACACAGTTACTTCTCTAATTTTCTAGGAGATTAAACTATTACAACAAATACTAAATTCTTCATGGGCAAGTCAAATAATTGACTTCTGAGTCTGTTGCAGAAATTGCAAACTCAATTTTTCTCCACAGCCAACAGGGCATTCAAATCTGTTACATGGTTTGATGTAATCAACCCGAAAGTATAGAGCCTTTGGAAAGCTGTGGATTTACCATGCCAAAAGAAGTTAAAATTCAATTCCTAAAAATCACTCTATTGGTACCAACAATAACCTCTGGAGTTCCAGTGCTGGTTATCCATCTGTCTGCGATCACTCTGAAGTATTTTAAGTTTCATTAGAAGGTTTATCCTTATGTATAGAAGACACATATATTTGAGTAAAAATTGAGCTTTGACTTCATGTTGACTTATGCATCTTTCATTATTTCAGCAGCACTGGTGAAATTTCCGTGTCTCCAGGATGTCAAATAATGTTATTATTTAATTTGCCAAGGGTTGTAAGTGGGTCCAGTCTCAATATCACCTGAGAATTGTTGACATTGCTTTCTCTCCAGTCACTGATGTTTGAGTGATGATGTTAGGAGACATTACTTTACTCTGAATGTTGAACCTCTATTAGTATACACATTATTAAACATTAAGCTGTTCAAAATTGCTTAGAAAAAACACATTTTACTAAACGTTGAGTGTTCTTTGACATCATCCTATTGTCACAGACTGTGCATGTCAATATGAACTAAATTCTTAGAGCATTTTAGAAGTGCTGAAAGAGTTGACAGGCTCCTGTAACTCAGTGTGGACGCCCTGCTGCTGAGATGGCACTAAGAGAGGCTTTGTCTCTAAGACAGCTACTTTTGGGTGTGAGACAATTGCTTATAACATTTATCTAGTGATAGCAAAAGCACACATCTAGACTCTATGTTAATCTTTCTCATGGCCTTTGTGTTAGGTGCTATGCTGGTGGGAGTAAGACACAGGGTTGTTTGGGAGAGAGTACAACAGAGAAGGTGAGCGCGCAGGCTCCAAATCAGACTGCTCCCTGTCCCTGACTAGCCCTTTAACCCTGGGCGAGTTATTTAAACTATCTGTGCCTTATTTTTCCTGTGTCAAAAGTGGGGCTAGTAATAGTAACTATCAGTAAGATTATAGTGTGTAATAAATAAATAAGTTCTTAGAACAGAGTCTAGAATTGAACATCTTGCTAGTTCCACTTTCTTTAAATAATGGAAATTGTACATTTACTGATAACAGCAGGATGGTGGAAACACTGGTTGTGCCTGTCAGCAAAAATTGGTGAGGAATGTACTTTCTAAAAAAATAATAATAATAATCTTGAATAGTGGACAAAATTATTGCAAACAAAGAACTTCTAGTAAGGACATCCTTAATAATACTACTATGGTTGCAGCGATTAATATACTAATTAGCTAAATTAAGTACTTTACATGCATTGCCTAAAGTCTTTACACCATCTTTGATGTAACTAAGTCCCTCTCTGCACGCATCTGAGACCTATTCTTGGAACACAGTGCACACAGCCACTTTTGAGAAATTCTACAGCAGTTTACCCAAGCCATTCAGCCTGTAAGTGACAAAGCCAGGATTCTTAATTTCAGTGCCAAAGCATCTATTATGACACATTTAACACTCATAATCAGAGGTAAAAAAATGGAAAGAATAATTCAGATCTTTGATCTTGATTATTTCACATTTTTTCTGTGTAACTTTTGACAAATTATTTAATCTTTCAAAAAAGGAAATAATAACTACTCTTTTTTGTTTCATGAGTAAATGCGATAGAAAATGTAAAAGAACATAAAAGACATGGCAATGAAAGGACAACTAATAAATTATATTAATTGAAAATAGTAATCAACAATAGATGAGTGTGATAAGTTTTATAAATCATATTTTATTCATGTCAGATTTTCAGATATGAAACTCCATATGGTCTTTGATATCTTTGATGTAGCATCTTGACTTGATGTATATATCAATATTGTAAATGTGTCACTTTCTTTTATGTTCCCTCCTCATAAGAAGTATGTCCCCTTCAGCTATTGTACTAATCAAGGTCAATTTATTTCATCTGACAGGTCTGTTAATTAAAGTGGAATACCTAGTGTCCTTCAATGATTATTTGTCTCTATTTATTTTTATTACAGAAATAGAGTAGATCTTTTCTTTCTTCTTTTAAAACAGTAGTCTTAGTCATTTTGAATTGTATATAAAATATGTGAACACAATGACTTTCATGGTTTTGAGAACCATACCTATTTTTCAAAGGCTTAATTCCTCAATGTTGTTTCCTATGATAATTAACAGTGTGAATATAAAAAGCCACAATTATATGCTCTTTGATTTTAAATTGTCTCTTTTTCCCAACACTTAACACATTTCAAGTTATATTGCCACACAATGGCCTCTTACCAATACAAAACTGCATACAGGGCAAAATGTTGATTCACAGATTTTGTTAAGGATTTGGCAAAGAAAGTATTCATTAAAGGAGTATTGTTAAAAATGTTTTTCAAAGTCTGATTTTCGGATTACCTGAGTCAGAGTCACCTGGAGAGCATATGCAAGATACCTTTCTTCATCTCCGAGAGAAGAGATTGGGGGGGCCTGGCCTGGGACTCAGACATTTGTGCTTTGGGTAGCAAACCAGGTGATTCTTTTACACTCTAAAATTAGTCCTTTAGAAGGGGATGGTGGTGGTTCAGTGGTAGAATTCTCACCTTCCATGTGGGAGACCCATTTTCAATTCCCGTGTCAGTGCAGCCAGCACCTGTCTGTTAGTGGGGGCTTGCATGTTGCTTTGATGCTGAACAGACTTCAGCAGAGCTTACAGACTAAAACAAACTAGGAAGAAAGGGGTGGTTATCTACTTTCAAAAATCAGCCCATGAAAATCCTATGGATTACAAACATCTGATCTGCAAATAATCACGTTGATGGCATAGGTCCAGGAAGCATTTCATTTCATTGTGCATGGAGCCACCATGAGTCAGGGCTGCCATGAGTCAGGGGGTCTCAAGGGTGTTTTATAACACTTGTTACAAGAGCTAGGTTACATTTTTATGTAGGATAATGGAGGGTGTATATATGGTATAAGACTCTATTTTCCCTTCTCCTGAAAATGCTGCCTTAAGACAAATTTAGGATTTCAGAATACTAGGATAGTGCTAGCTTACTCATAATTTACTTCAGAGAAAAATTTAAGCATAAACCAAAACTAAGTTGTGGAGTCGATTCTGACTCACAGCAACCCTATAGGACAGATTAGAACTGTCCCGTAGGATTTCCAAGGCTCTAAATCTTTATGGAAGTAGACTGTCACATCATTCTCCTGTCAGCGACCGATGAGTTCCAACCGCAGACCTTTTGGTTAGCAGCTGAGCACTTTAACCACTGCGCCACCAGGCACGGGAATTAAAAATGGAGTTACCTAGGTCTAGGTTCACGATAGAATTGAGAAGTTAAGCACATAAGAAGAACAGATGATTCTATCAAGGAGAAGGCAGACTCTGCAATGTGCAAACATACCACGGGTAATGTGCATCAGGACATGCCCTTCCTTCCCAGTGCCAACTGTCCTCTCTTATTTGATGATATCGATGATGTGTCACAAGAAAGCTTGCCTCTGTGTTTCGTAATTTTATAAACACATAACTGGAGATGCTCTCTACTCTTCACTCCTGTACTGAAGTCTGTTCAAGAGATGGGAGAAAAGTGTGCGATAGCACTGACTGCTAAGTCCCTACAAGTAGATCGCACATTCAACAGAGCACATACTTGATGCCAGAGTTTCTCAATTTCTGTTGAATTCAATTAAATCAGACCTTCAAAGTCCCCGGCCGCCCTTATCTCTGCTATTAGAACACTGATTTTCCTTTCTTACTTGAGAGTTAATTTTATGCATTTGTCTATAGCAGGGCTTGAACAGGTTCATTCCAGCTCGAACACCAGCTGAGACTTTGCATTTCCACTCCAGATATACTGAATCAGAATCTGCATTTTAACAAGATCCCTAGGTGACTCTTATGTATAATAAATCTTGAGAACCACTGCTCTACCAGTGGTTCTTAGAATTGGTCCCTAACCAGCAGCATTAGCATCACCTGGGAACTTGTTAGAAATGCAAATTCTCAGCAGGGGTTTGAACCAGAACCAACCAGTTCAAAGTTCTGGTCTACAGATCTGAGTTTTAAATGCCTTGACTCAGAAACCATATTCTCCTCCCTCAAATACCTAGAATAATGTCTTCCACAGACTAAGTTCTAGGTAAATATTCATTTAATTAAAATGCATTGAGAATTTTAATTTTGAATATACGCCATTTGAATTTGTATATGGTTTTATTCTTATTCTCTAAAATACAATAAATTACTTTCCTTACACTGAAATATGTTCACTAACATCAAAAGAATGTCAATATGTCAAATAATAATGTCAATATTAATGTCAAAAGTGGGAATAAAATGTTTTGAGAATAGAAAGACAGCTCTAGCAAGAAACATTTATGACTTTTTTAAAAATTTTACATAATTAGTTGGAATTGACAGCAGTGGTTGTGGTTTAGATATATTTGAAAGAGTCATTTTATAGAATTACTGAGTAATTTTCTTGCTCAGACTGAAGCTTTTTGAAGCAGACCATTATATCAATCAACCTTATTAAGGCATAATTCATAGAATTAATTCCACAGATTTTGTGTGTGTGCTGTTGGAATGAATTAAAAAAAAAAAGAAGAAGAAGAAAAGGAAGAAGAATGGGCTCTTCATCCTCACACACCCCACTGTGACTTCACTACTTTTCCTTATTATAGAGGGGTCATGGTTTGGGTATGGCATTAGCATGACAACATTACAAAGCAGCTCTTTCCCACTCTGAAGTGAAGTAGCTCTCCTACTTAGGATAGGAGCTGAGACAGGGGTACCCAGGTAAGTGACAAGGGAAAGAGGGTTCTCAGGAGAAACACTTAAGGAGGAGAGAAGCAGGATGAGGCAGGGAACAGGCAGGCTAGGGATGTGTGTTCCTCAGTCCTACCCAATGAGGGGAAATAGTTCTTAGAGTTGCCCCTCTTTTAGGCAAGGGGCCTGTCTCTGTACCTATATCAGTAGGAGGCCAGTTTGGCCATGCCCTGGCTGAGGAAGGGCAGCGAGCCTGAACTCCCAGGCCAAGCTCCTTAGAGAAGGATGGGTGGTAAGCTGGAACAGCAGAGTTCCTAGCAGCTGAGGTGGGTGCATCAGCCCATTTAAAGGAGATTAAGAAATACCAAAGGAGGGAGGAGCCCTGATGGTGTAGTGGTTAAGAGCTCTATTGCTAACCAAAAGTTCAGCAGTTCTAAGCCACCAGCCACTCCTTAGAAACGCTATGGGGCAGTTCCACTCCGTCCTACAGGCTTGCTGAGTCAGAATCTACTCGATGGCACCTAACAACAAAAACGAAGGAAGAAGGGCATCTAAATTGGGAGGAGAGAAGGCAAGCGAAGCAATTACTGCAATAGGAGGTAAAAGATTAGGTTGAGACTATGGGATTCAGAAGGGCAGAATGACTGTCTGTGGGTCAAGGGCTCTTAGAGGGAAACTGGCTACACTACTTCTACTATGTCTAGACTGAGACAGACATAGCTTGTTAATTTTTCAATTAAGTAGCTTTTCATATCAAAGCCATATTTTACTTATATAGAAGGAAAGGAATTAATCATATCATCATTAATATTCTGTAATCATTAGGATAAATGTTTTATTACTAAGTAATTCATCTATGTTTAAATTTGAAGAAAAAAGATTGAAGCGAAATTAGCTTTTTTGTTTTTTAATGATTTCACTTTAATTATAATTTAACATTAAATTCTTAAGAAACAGAATATATTAATACATTCTATAAGAGGAAATAAGGCAAGAGTATATTTGAATTAATGCTTGTTTAAACATTATTTTACTTTTAATGTTTTCACATGTTGCCATCCTCTGAAAATCAGTGTTCAATGTTCTAAAGATCATCTTTTCTGTGACAATCATTTCCCTGGTTGTAAAAATAAAAAATAAAGCCAAACAAAATATACCAAATATGACTGGTTTTAGGAAATGTCCTTAAATTTCTAGGTATAACCCTTGGAATAGCTAAATGTTCATTTTTAGGAGAGGAAAGGCTTGAAGGCCTGAGGTACTTGGCTGAGGAATAATGCTGTCGCAACTAAGGTCAAACTGAAGGTTCAATGGCATGGTCCATGAGTCAAGCCTAAAGATGCTCAAAGTGGTGCTTTGAAGAAAAATGCCAGAATTAGGAAAATAATCTGAAATTGAAGATGAATTATACAAATTAGAAAAAGAAGCTGTATTCCTTTTGAATCCCAATAAATATGTGAGACAGAAAAATAAAATTCTGCTTAAAGTCAACTCTCCTACTTTTTACTTTTCTTATCTGTGAGCACAGGGGATTTCTGTTAGATGTAGATATAATCAGAGATATTTGTTTTGTCTTTAGGATGTGAGTATTTTGTTGAATATACACTAGTTAAGAACTTCAAAAATATTTATTTAAAAAAACTTGTTTACTCCAAAATACAAGGAAAATAAAAGTTAACATTTTGTTAAATGTTGAAAAAACAAACACATCAATTCCATTAGTTACTAAATGTGTGTACAGTTAAACAATTCATTACATTTTAACATAATGCATGGGTTAGACTTTGTCACTTTGAAATTAATTCCCTGATATGCACTAAGAAGATCAAGAAATACCCACTTATGGCAAATTAAATAATTACACTTAGCTAAATAATTTCAAAACAAAATGATTAAAAATCAAGCAAAATAATTTAGAGCATAAAATTATAAATAATACAGAATGTTATAAAATGATTATATGATGTAGTGTGGCTTCCCAAAGTTAAAGTCTTCATAGTCTACAAAGGGTAAGTAAGCCTAAATAAAAAAATAAATTTTTATTTAGGAAAATGACGTAAAGAAAAAACTGACCTACTTAATTTTTTCTTTTCTTGCTTGTCGTAATACTTAAATGATGAAGCAACCAAAGGTTTCAAGTCTGTCAGATGAACCAGACTTAACAGCAATTTTTGCCAACTATAAATATATGTATATTACACACGGGTGTTTCTTTATCTCCTTATTAATCTGAACTATGCCTCAGTCATCTTACTGTATTGTTGGGATGGTAGTTGAGATGTAAGCCACTGTCACAAAGAGGAGAGGAGGTACCACTGCTCTGGTCACTGGGAGCACCTACAAAACACAAAATCACAAAATCCCAGTAGTTAAAATGCTATACCACTCTAAACTGATACATTTTACACTGTGTTTATGAATTATTTAGTGATATCAAATAAATCAGGTATTAAAATAGAAATTTTATTTCACTTATATCAAAGCCTGACATAAGTGACTAAAGTTAATGGTTCACGAAAGAGATCCACAAACATTTGTTTTCGTTTTTTGCTTTATTTGAGAAACATTTAGGCTTTACTAAGGAAAACATGTAACTTTATTAAAAGTGTTGTTTTATTATCCAAAGTGGTTTACACTTCTAAAATCAAAAATAACCAAATCGGTTGCCATCAAGTCAGTTCTGACTTATAGTGACCCCATGTGTTACAGAGTAGAACTGAGCTCTAGCGGTTTTACTTGGCTGTAATCTTTATGGAAGCACATTGCCACTTTCTTCCACAGAGCCATGGTGTTGGTTTGAACCTCCAACTTTTAGGTTAGCAGCCAGCTGCAAACTACTTGTACCACTCAGGGATTTCTAAACCACACTTATAATAATGCAAGCTTTAGCTTGTCTGAAAAGTTCCATTTAATGCCATGTTTCAACCTACAAGCAAATCCTATGTTTAGAAACCATAATTTTCCATGATAACAAAAAAACCTGCATGTGTTCTGTCTTTGTAAGTGCTCTTGGTATGCACCATAATTAGGGATATCATGGAAGTTATCTAACAATAGGAATGCCAAAATACTATATTAAACCCTCATGAAAAATCTGCTAACATTTCTGATTTTCTAAGATTGCAATATATAATAGGTCTAAGGGTCAGGATTAGAATCCATTTTGTAAATTCCTTATTACTTGCTTTTTTGAAAGAAAGTTAATTAAATATTAAAACCAAAAAATGTTTTCAGTGATGTTGATAAATGTGAGGTATTAATATAATGAAATATGAATTTTTATTTGACATATGCTTAATTTCAGACATCACAGGTCATAGATAACAGTCTTAACATATTAACCCAAATACTCAGAAAATAAATGACTGTGCTCTCCTCTTTCATGACTCCAATATCCTAGTTTTTCTGATGCTAAAAAAGAAGCCATCAACTTCTTTGTTATAGTTGGTCAGATACAGTTTTTCCACGCCTTAAACTTTAAGAAATTCACACATTGTTTCAGCTATTCTTTTTTTTCTATAAAGTTTATTTGCATTTCTCAAGTATAAGAGACTTTTAATGCTCACACATATTAAATTAAAAATTATATCCCTTTTGAACTGAACGATAATGAAAACACAATACACAAAATTCTGTGAAATGCATTTAAAACATACTCATTGAGTAAAACTGAAACACTTTACAGTGTATAAAAGAAAAAAGTAAACTCAGAGATCAATATTTTCATCTTAGAAACGGAAGACTGAATTAAATCAAAGTAAAAAGAAGGCAGAAAATAGTAAAAATAAAAATGAAAATCAAAAAGTAGAAGATAATAGAAAAAATTAAAACTAAGCAGATTCTTTGGAAAGATTAATAAAATAGATACACATAGGAGGCAGAGCCAGGATGGCTCACTTCAGCTGAGCCCTCTTACAACCAAGACTCTAAAAAACAAGTGAAATGAGTATATTTATGACAAGCTAGGAGCACTGAACATCAAACGCAAGCTTAGAAAATGAACTGAGGGGCAGGTGGAAGAGACAGTTCAGAAGCTGAGAGGAGTTACCAGACCTGAATTACGGGGAGCCCTCAGGCACTATTCCTGGGAGCAGCGGTGGTAGGCTGGTACTAGCATCCGGCTGAAGTTTCCTCAGGGAGAAGCAGCCAGCCACACAGCCTACTCACACCTCCGGAACAAGAGAAGAACGGTGCCCTCAGCAAAGGCTAAGTACTTGCGTGTATTTTACCGCCGCCCCCGCTCCCAAGCCGGCTTCAGCAGTTGATTTCCCTGGGCCTGAGATAGGCCCTGTTGAGCACCTAGACCCATTCTCCTGGCCTTGGAGAAGAATGAATTTGCAACTGGGGGAAAAGATAATTTTCTAGCTCCACTAACCAGGGGAGCTCAGGACAGAATTGGCTCCTGTCCAGGCATAAATGGTCCATAGACTGTGAGTACCTTTCCCCTCTGCATGGACCTCTGTGAGCCTATTTCAGGAGACTAGGCCCTTGTTGGCAGGCTCCAACCATTTCAGCTATGCAGTAGAGGTGGGTGTTTGATGTCTGACTTTGCTTTGCCTATTAAACACGGTCCTCACCAACCCACATCAGGGGCCTAAGGACTGGCAGCACCACTCAGGTGCCCAGCAACCTGCGACAGGGGTCAAAAGATAACTGGTACCTCCCAAGCCTTACAACCAAAAACACTGGGTCCGACGGTCCGTCTGCTGAACCCATCCACCTGTATGCTCTAGGGAACAGGGACACACTTTCCTCAGAGATGCATGTAGGATGATTCTCAGCCCCCTGCCTTGTTCAGAGTGTGACACCCTGCTGCAGCCAGATACCGGTGCCTACGCCAATCACCCCATCCCTTCTAAGACTGTAGGACAGAGCCTGAAACACACACTTGATGATCAGCTACCTGGACACCTGAGCGGAATTCATATAAGAAAAGTGAATGGACTCCTAGACTGATAAATCTAATAACAGCTCTAGACATTAGGGACAGGGTATCAGAGCTCTAAAGGTGAAAATAATCAAGTTAACTCACTCAAGCAACCCATCTTGGCATATCAGAACAAAACAAAGCAGGAAGCTATGACACAGTAAGCAAACATAAAATAAACTAATACAATAACTTTTAGATGGCTTGGAGACAAGAGTCAATATCAACTCACATAAAGAAACAGAACATGATCGCCTCAACAAGCACTCAAAAAAAAGAATCCAGGGATCTTCTAGATGAAAGTGCCTTTCTGGAATTACCAGAGGCACAATACAAAAGATTAATATACAGAACCCTTCAAGACATCAGGAAGGAAATCAGGCAATACACAGAACAAGCCAAGGAACACACAGACAAAGCACTGAAGAAATTAAAAAGATCATTCAGGAACATAATGAAAAATTTAGTAAGCTGGGAAAATCCACAGACAGACAGCAATCAGAAATTCGGAAGATTAACAATTAAATTACAGAAGTAGACAACTCAATAGAAAGTCAGAGGAGCAGAATCGAACAAGTGGAAGGCATAATTTATGAACTTGAAGATAAAGCCCTTGGTACTAATATACTTGAAGAAAAATCAGATGAAAGAATTTTAAAAAATGAAGAAAAGTTAAGAATCATGTGGGACTCTATCGAGAGTAATAACCTAGGAGTGACTGGACTACCAGAACAGGGAGGATTAACAGAAAATACAGAGAGAATTATTGGAGATTTGTTGGCAGAAAACTTCCCTGATATCGTGAAAGATGAGAAGATATCTATCCAAGATGCTTACTGAACTCTACATAAGGTAGATGTTAAAATAAAGTTACCAAGGCCTACAATAACCAAACTTGCCAAAACCCATAAAGACACAGAGTGGCAAAATGGATTAAAAAACATGATCCGTCTATATCTGCCTACAAGAGACATCTTAGACTTAGAGACAAAAACAAACTAAAACTCAAAGGATGGGAACAAAAATATCAAGCAAACAACAATCACAAAGATCAGGAGTGGCAATATTAATTTCTGACAAAATAGACTTCAAAGTTAAATCCACCACAAAGGATAAAGAAGGACACTATGTAATGATTAAAGGGACAATATACCAAGAAGATACAACCAAATTATATATTTATGCACCCAATGACAGGGCTGCAAGATGCTTAAACTCTATCAACATTGAAAAGTGAGATAGAAAGCTCTGCAATTATAGTAGGAGACTTCAACACACCACTTTCAGTGAAGGGCAGGACATCTAGTAAGAAGCTCAATAAAGACACGGAAGATCTAAATGCCATAATCAACCAACTTTACCTCATAAACATATACAGAACACTCCACCCAACAGCAACCAAGTATACATTTTTTTCTAGTGCACATGGAACATTCTCTAGAATAGACCACATATAAGGTCATAAAGCAAGCCTGAGCAGAATCCAAAACACTGAAATATTACAAAGCATCTTCTCTGACCATAAGGCCATAAAAGTGGAAATCAATAAGAGAAAAAGCAGGGAAAAGAAATTATACACTTGGAAACTGAAGAATACCCTGCTCCAAAAAGACTGTATTATAGAAGACATTAAGGATGGCATAAAGAAATTCATAGAATCGAATGCGAATGAAAACACTTCCTATCAGAACCTTTTGGACACAGCAAAAGCAGTGCTCAGAGGTCAATTTATATCAATAAATACACACATGCAAAAAGAAGAAAGGGCCAAAATAGAAATAGAAATCAAAATAGAAAGAGAGCAACCAAAGAAACCCAGAGGCACCAGAAGAAAACAAATAATAAAAATCAGAGAAGAACTAAATGAAAAAGAAAATAGGAAAACAACTGAAATGATTAACAAGATCAAAAGCTGGTTCTTATAAAAAATCAACAAAATTGAAAAACCATTGGCCAAACTGACTAAAGAAAAACAGGAAAGGAAGCAAATAACCTGAATAAGAAATGAGATGGGCAATATTACAACAAACTCAATTGAAATTAAAAGAATCATACTAGATTACTATGAAAAATTGTACTTTAACAAATTTGAAAACCTAGAAGAAATGGATGAATTCCTAGAAACACACTACCTGCCTAAAGTAACACAAACAGGTACAACAACTAAGCAGACCCATAACAAAGGAAGAGATTGAAAAGGTAACCAAAAAACTCCCAACAAAAAAAAGCCCTTGTCCGGACGGCATTGCAGACTTCTACCAAACTTCCAGAGAAGAGTTAACACCACTACTACTAAAGGTATTTCAGAGCATAGAAAAGGACGGAATACTACCACTCATTCTATGAAGCCAGCGCATATCCCTGATACCAAAACCAGGTAAAGACACCACAAAAAAAGAAAATTATAGACCTATATCCCCCATGAACTTATATGCAAAAATCCTCAACAAAATTCTACCCAATAGAATTCAACAACATAACAAAAAAATAATTCATCATGACCAAGTGGGATTTATACCAGGTATGCAGGGATGGTTCAATATTAGAAAAACAATTAATGTAATCCATAATACAAATAAAACAAAAGATAAGAATCACATGATTTTATCAATTGATGCAGAAAAGGCATTTGGCAAAGTTCAACATCCATTCATGATAAAAACTCTCAGCAAAATAGGATTAGAAGGAAAAATTCCTCAACATAATAAAGGGCATTTATGCAAAGCCAATAGTCAACATCATCCTGAATGGGGAGAGTCTGAAAGCATTCCCCTTGAGACTGGGAACCAGACAAGGATGCCCTTTATCACCGCTCTTATCCCACATTGTGCTGGGGGTCCTAGCCAGAGCAATTAGGCTAGATAAAGACATAAACGGCATCCAGATTGGCAAGGAAGAAGTACAAGTATCTCTATGTGCACATGGCATGATCTTATACACAGAAAACCCTAAGGAATCCTCCAGAAAACTACTGAAACTAATAGTTCAGCAGAGTATCGGGATACAAGATAAACATACAAAAATCAGCTGGATTCCTCTACACTAACAAAAAGAACATTGAAGAGGAAACCACCAAATCAATACCATTTACAGTAGCCCCCAGGAAGATAAAATACTTAGGAATAAATCTTACCAGAGATGTAAAAGATTTATACAAAGAAAACTACAATACAGTTCTGCAAGAAACCAAAAGAGGCCTACATAACTGGAAAAACATGCCTTGCTCATGGATAGAAAGACTTAATATTATAAAAACGTCTGTCCTACCAAAACCGATCTATGGATTTGATGCAATTCCGATTGAAATTCCGACGTTTTTTAATGAGATGGAGAAACAAGTCACCAACTTCATATGGAAGAGAAACAGGCCCTGGATAAGTAAAGCATTACTGAAAAAGAAGAACAAAGTGAGAGGCCTTACTTTACCTGATTTTAGACCCTATTATATTGCTACAGTAGTCAAAACAGCCTGGCACTGGTACAACAACAGATACATAGGCCAATGGAACCTAATTGAGAATCCAGAATTAAATCCATCAACATATGAACAATCGATATTTGACAAAGTCCCCTAAGCAGTTAAGTGGAGAAAAGACCGTCTTTTTAACAAATGGTGCTGGCATAACTGGATATCCATCTGCAAAAAAATGAAACAAGACCCATAACTCACACCATACAAAAAAGAAGCTCAAAATGGGTCAAAGACCTAAATATAAAATCTAAAATGATAAAGATCATGGAAGAAAGAATAGGGACAATGTTAGGAGCCCTAATACATGGCATAAACAGTATACAAAACATTACTAACAATGCAGAAGAAAAACTAGAGAACTGGGAGCTCCTAAAAATCAAACACCTGTGATCATCCAAAGACTTCACCAAAAGAGTAAAAAGACCACCTACAGACTGGGAAAAAGTTTTTAGCTATGACATTTCTGATCGGTGCATGATCTCTAAAATCTATATGATACTGCAAAAACTCAAGTACAAAAAGACAAATAACTGAATTAAAAAATGGGTAAAAGATGTGAACAGACACTTTACTAAAGGACACATTCAAGTAGCTAGCAAATACATGAGGAAATGCTCATGATCATCAGCCACTGGAGAAATGCAAATCAAAACTACAATGAGATTCCATCTCACTCCAACAAGGCTGGCATGAATCCAAAAAACACAAAATAATAAATATTGTAGAGGCTGTGGAGAGACTGGAACACTTATACACTGCTGGTGGGAATATAAAATGGTAAAACCACTTTGGAAATTCATTTGGCACGTCCTTAAAAAGCTAGAAATAAAGCTACCATAGGATCTAGCAATCCCACTCCTTGGACTATATCCTAGAGAAATAAGAGCCTTTACACGAACAGATATATGCATACCCATGTTCACTGCAGCAGTATTTACAATAGCAAAAGGATGGAAGCAACCAAGGTGCCTGTCAATGGATGAATGGATAAATAAATTATGGTATATTCACACAATGGAATACCACACATCAATAAAGAACAGTGATGAATCTGTGAAACATTTCAAAACATGGAGGAATCTGGAAGGCATTATGCTGAGTAAAATTAGTCAGTTGCAAAAGGACAAATATTGTACAAGACCACTATCATAATAACTCAAGAAATAATTTAAACAGAGAAGAAAATATTCTTTAATAGTTAAGAGAGGGGGGAGGGTGGGAGAGGGGTATTCACTAATTAGATAGTAGATAAGAACTACTTTAGGTGGCGGGAAAGAGAACACACAATACAGGCGAGGTCAGCACATCTGGACTAAACCAAAAGCAGTTTCCTGAATGAACTGAATGCTTTGAAGGCCAGTGTAGTGGGGCGGGGGGGGGAGGTTTGGGGACCATGGTTTCAGGGGATATCTAAGTCAGTTGCCATAATAAAACCTATTAAGAAAACATTCTGCATCCCACTTTGGAGAGTGGTGTCTGTGGTCTGAAACTCTAGCAAGCATCCATATAAGATGCGTCAATTGGTCTCAACCCATCTGGACCAAAGGAGTATGAAGATTACTAAGGACACAAGGTAGTTATGAGCCCAAGAGACAGAGAGAGCCACATAAACCAGAGACTACATCAGCCTGAGACCAGAAGAGCTAGATGGTGCCCAGCTACAACCGATGACTGCTCTGACAGGGAACACAACAGAAAATCCCTGAGGGAGCAGGAGAGCTGTGGGATGCAGACCCCAAATTCTCATGAAAAGACCAGACTTAATGGTCTGACTGAAACTAGAAGGACTCCGGTGGTCATGGCCCCCAGACCTTCTGCTGGCCCAGTATAGGAACCATTCCCAAAGCCAATTCTTCAGACAGGGATTGGACTGGACAATGGGATAGAGAGGGATGTCAGTGAGGAGTGAGCTTCTTGGATCACGTGGACACTTGAGACTATGTAGTCATCTCCCGTCTGGAAGGGAGATAAGAGGGTAGAAGGGGTTAGCAGCTGGGGAAATGGACACGAAAAGAGACAGTGGAGGGAGGGAGTGGGCTGTCTCATTAGGGGGAGAGCAATTGGGAATATGTAGCAAGGTATATATAAGTTTTTGTGTGAGAGACTGACTTGATTTGTAAACTTTCACTTAAAGCACAATAAAAATTAAAAAAAAGATAAGCACAAAAGATATAGAAAAAATGTTAGAGTACAAACTACCCATATTAGGAATGAAGGCATGACATCAGTACAAAGCCAACAGATATTTAAGTGAGTAATAAAGTTATGATGAACAGCTTTACATAAACAATTTAGATGAAATTTATACATATTTTGGAAAAAAGTTACCAAAATTGACATAAGAACTAAGAGAATATCCAAAGACACCTATATTCATTAAGAGATTAAATTCCTACACTTCCCCCCTACCAAAAACAAAACAAAAAAAAACTATCTACAACTACAATTCTTGGTTCAGATTGCTTGTCTGTGGATTTCTTCAATCATTTAAGAAAGGGATAATGACAATGCCAAACAAATGATTTATGGAAATGGAGAAGGAGGTACCACTTCACAGCTCATTATGTTTAGACATAATAATCCTGATAAATCCAAGAGAGCCTTAGAAGAAAAGTACAGCCTCGGCTCTTCCCCCAAAATGGCAACTTAGGTAGTCGGGGATCTCCATTCCCTCACAAAAACTTGGAAAAAAAAAAATGAAGCAAAATAACAAAAATACATGATGGAACCAATGGACTCGAGGCACTGATAACTTGAAGAGATAAGGTGACTGGCTGAAGGCCAAAGGAAAAGCAAATTTAAAAGGTAGGAAAATCTTTGTCTTCATGGCTTATGAGAGTTCTTCCTGCCCTGCCCCCATCTAATCAGGGAACCCTAAACACAGTGAGTGGTAGGCTAAGCCAGGTTGAGAAACACAGGTGGTGAGCTGGTAACTTTGGATTAAACCAGATCAAAGCCATTGCCGTCAAGTCGATTTCGTCTCATAGGAGGAATTTAATTTTGCGGACCATCTGATACCTCACAGTCTTAATATCTTACTGGTGGCACCAAGGAAAATGGATCGACAGTGAGAAAACAGCCCCCACCAAAATTCTACAAGGCAGGAAATTCTCTTCACCATTTACGGAGTCCCTCCTGCCCCTCCCCCATCCAAGCCAAGACCCAGAAATGCAGCAAGAGGTGGTGGAGCCACTCTGAGAAACACAAACCGGGGACTGGCTCATTACTGATAGGAAAACAGTGAAGGAACTTAAATTTAACTGACTGATATTCCAATACCTGAAAGATCAAATGTCTCCCTAGGGGAAGCAAGGAAAAATGGATCCACAGGAGGAAGATAGCCCCCCCCACCCCCGCCGCCAAGTATTACAAGGCAGGAAAATCTTTATCTCCAGTGTTTTACAGACTCTTTCCTACCCTTTTCCCATTTAAGCTGTGACCCATAAACACAGTGAGATGCAGGTGGAGCCATTCCACAGAATGCAAACACACACCTGACTCCTGAGAGTAAGGAAAATAGTGAAGGATCTAAAAACTTAAGGACAAGAATGTCCTCTAGTGGATTTTTGGGAAACAGGGCGGAAATAAGGGGAATAAAAAGGGGGGGAAAAAACAGTACTTGAGTAAAAAGAAGATTTTAAGTCCCAGAATTACCAAAATATAATTCAAATGTCTCAGGTCCAAAAACATCTCAGGTATAGAAGAAAACAGAGGACAATGGCCCAATTACAAGAAAACCACAAAGAAGTGGAAACTGAGCCTATGGAGGCCAGGTTAGCAAGAAAATAGAGAACTTCCAGTCAACAATGTTAAAGATATTCAAAGGAAGCAAAGAACATACAGAAAACAAACTAATGTAGATCAAGAAACAAATGACAAACTCAAAAGATGATTTAAAAAAAAAACAAAAAACCAAACCCATTGCCTTCGAGTTGATTCCGACTCATAGCGACCCTAGAGGACAGAGCAGAACTGCCCCATAGAGTCTCCAAGGAGCGCCTGGCGGATTTGAACTGCCAACCTGTTGGTTAGCAGCTGTGGCACTTAACCACTTAGCCACCAGGGCTTCTTAAAAGATGGTAGAAAATGTTAAAGAGAAATACTAGAAGTGACAAATAAAATAGCTGAATTGGAATTTTCAAGGGAGGAATTCAACAGTAGATTTGAGCAACAGAAAACAGACTAAGCTAACTAGAAGACATGGTAACTGAACTTATTATGTCACAAGAGAAACAAGAAAAAAGAACAAAGAAAAGCAAACAAAGTCAAATGGAATTGTGGGACAAAATTAAGAAATTCAATACTAGGATTATGGGAATTTCATAGGAAAAGGAATGAAAGGGATAGAAAGAATTTTCCAAGATGTGATGAAAGATAATTCCCCAGACCTGAATAAAGTCTACAAATCCTGGAATCTAGGCCAACTCCAAGCAGAAGGAATACAACAAGGTCTACGATGAGACATACTATAATAAAATGCTTAAAAACCAAAAATAAGGAGTTCTGAAAGTAGCAAGAGAAAAGCACAGTGTACCATATATGAATCTCTGATTTAAAAAAAAAAAATAGTGCCAATTTCTCCTCAGAAAATCTGGACTTCAGAAGGCAATGGGATGACATATGTAAAGTATTGAAGGGAAATAATTTTCTACCAAGAATTCTTTATCCAGCAAATTTGTCATTCAAAATGAGGGTGAGATAAAAACATTCCCAAATAAACAAAATTTGTGGGAATTTTTTAATACCAGACCTGCTTTTCAAGAATTACTTAAGGTAGTTTTTCATATGGGAAGGAAAGAACACTAGACGGTTAGATAGGAAGATTAGGGGATGTAAGTTTATGTCAATATGTCAATTACGACAAATCAGAAAAGGAAGATGATAAAGGCTGCACAATTTGAAGAATGTAACCAATGTCACTGTACTGTACATGAAGAAATTATTGAATTGTTGTATGTGTTGATGTATGTATTTTCAAAAACAATAAAAAAGTACAGATAAGTGTCCTTCATGAAGACAGAAAAACACTTAAAATTATTCAATAAACCTGTGAAAGCCAGAACCTGGGTAAGCTGAAAACCTGCCAGAGAAGGAAAACGATAGTTTTCCACTATAACAAGCAATAGACAAGTGGTAAGACTGTATCCTGTTAAAGGAAGAAAACTTGCAGACCCAGAAAAACAAGGCTGTCCCATAGAGTTCAGGCTCTGACAGGTTTCACTGTACTGGCAAATGGAAAACATACCAAAAATGATGCTGGAATAGCTGGATATATATCTATATCTATCCGTCCTCTATCTTGATTCCTAACACACCCAAACATACAGACGTACTTAATATTAAATGGATTACAGGATGAGTCATAAAGCCAAAGCTATAAAGCTTCCAGAAGAAACATGGGTGATATCCTTTTCACCTTGGGGGTAGTAAAATGTTTCTTAGAATACAGAAAAACAAAAACCATATACAACAATAATACCCGTAACAATCAGCAAATTGGACTTTATCGGAATTAAAAGCTCCTGCTCACAAATAGGAGCCCTGGTGCAGGCTACTTAAGAGCTCCACTGCTAACCAAAAGGTCGGTAGTTCCAATCCACCAGCTGCTCCTTGGAAATTTTATGGGGCACTTCTACTCCATCCTATAGGGTCCCTATGAGTCAGAATCCACTCAATGGCAAAGTTTTTTTTTTTTTTCTTTACGGTTCACAAATAGGCACCCTTAGGTTAAAAAATATAAATTATATATTCACAGAGAAGGAGAATACATTTGCAGTACATATAAAAAAAAATATCTAGCAATATATCTATATACATAATATCTTAGAAAATTTGTACAATTTAAAAGTGAAAAAGACTAACCAGGAGAAAACAGTAAAAAGACTTGAGCAAACACATTGTAAAAGAAGATAAACAAATGGTGAACAAGCAAGTGTAAAAGAGCTTATCAGCATTATTCATCAGGGAAACACAATATTACCATAACATTCAACAGACTGACTAAAAATAATTGGTGGGCCATCAAATATTGGAAGTAATGTAGAGAAACCAGACTCTCATACACTGCTGGAGTGGACAGCAGGAGGTGATTTAAAATGTAGCCACTTTGGAAATGTGGTCGGTAATTTAGTAGTAAGTTAATTATGTATCTTTCCTGTTCCTGTAGTGAAATAAAAATATATGTCTGCAAAAAGCATTGACAAGAAGAGTCATAACGGCTTAATTCTTAAAAGTGAAATACTGGAAACAGCCGTGGTATCCAACAAGAGGTGAATGGATTAACACAGTTTATTTATACAATGGAATATGGCACAGCAATGTAAATGAACAACTACTGAAATATACGTCATGGGTGAATCTAAAAGACATTGTGCAGAATGGAATAAGCCAAATAAATAAATAAATGCAGTATGATTCAATTACATGAAGGTCTAGAAAAGGTGAAAATAATCTATGATGAATGATATTGAATGAATGATTGTTTCTGGGATGTGAGTTAATGGGAAGAAGCACAGAGAATCTATTTTGTGATTTATGGGAGTGTTGATTAAGAAAATGTATGCACTTGTCAAAACCGATCCAACTGTACACGTAAGATCTTTGCATTTCATTGCATTTAAATTATGTCTCTGTTCAAAATTGTGTCTTTCGTTGATTTGTTTTTACAAAGTTATTAATTAGATTATTGTACATTTAATTTCAGAAGAAGAACAATGAAACAAAATCAATGCTGAACATCTTAAGTAACTATTATATAAATTATTATATATCCACATAGGCAAGGGTTTAATTCTCTCTTCCTATTCTCCTTGTAAACCCTATGGGCCAGTTCTACTCTGTCCTATAGGGTCTCTGTGAGTTGAAACCGACTCGATGGCAATGGGTCTTTTTATTATTATTATTATTATTGAGGCAACGTAAATGCAATTTTTTAAAAAATAAGTCCTGTAGTTAAATAAGAGTATGTAATTTTCTGGTTATGGACTATATACTCACCAAATATTATGAGTGAAATTTAATAAATACACAAAGTAAGTATATTTGATATTATAACTCAAGTTTTAAATATATATGCTTCTCCAATCATAAGGGTGAAAAACAACTCCAAGTGTGGTGAATAACTTCTGAACAGAATCTATTCCCTTTTCCTAGGGGGCTAATAGGACACTTTGTGATATAAAAGTGTTTACATTCAGGCAGAAAACCCAGTTTTAAAAAAAGGTTGCCAATTACTTTCTGAAAATAATGGTTAGAAAGGGAAAACGATGACGTGAGCTTACATGTACAATCTTCATTCAGCAGGAGTTTGAGGAAAGCAGGTGCTCGTTTCAAAAATGACACTGTTAAGGTCACTTCTTCCCCAGCATTCCGAAGAACCTGAACCTAAATAAAATAAAATAAAAATGTTACCACTACGTAAATGTTTACAAATTTTTATATATGATTACAGAAACATGAAATGATTAGTCACGTTTTTCACCTAGTGGCCAGGTACATTTTATGAAAGATAAAGGGAATAAAAATTATCTCACAGTACAGGAATACAGCCATCAACACAAATGAGGTACAACAACCTGAGGAGTTACTTGCATCAATCGTAATTGGAAAAATATATTTATAACTGTAAGCTTTCATACAGATTAATGGGAAAATTAAGAATCATTCGTGAAGCAGCAAGCAATAAATATGAAAATATAATTTGCAGTCAAACATACAGAAAAATGTTCAACCTCAAGGAGCAAAGAACTGGTTATTCAAAACAAAGTAGCATGACTTTTGGTCTCAACAAGATGGCATAGCCTCATTTCTCACTGCTCTGCTCCAATAAGAACAGCCATAAACTCAGGGGAAAAACTGCAGAAGATAATTGAAGGAGACCTCTGCAATGGTTACAAACCCCAGGACTGGAGAACAGCAGATTAGTGGGGCATCTTATATCCCCCCCAGCCAACAGAGGGAGACAATCCAGCCTTGACTTTTTCTGACCCCCAACATAACAACAGAAGACAGCCAGGTGCACTGATTCTGCCTCTGGGTAAATCAGATAACCAGAACCAGCAGAGAGGACAGATCAGAAACCTGAGGACAGTAAGTGGCAGGGGGAGCCTTCTCCTTCCCTCAAGGCCCGAGACTCCTCTCTTCCACCAAAGACATCAGTGGGGCTGGGGGAGCACCAGCAAGGGGTGTCATGTCTTAACAAGCACCCAGGTTGGAAACCCTCTCTTCCTCACTAGTCCTGAGAGTCCCTTCCTGATCAAACCAAAGACCCTGTGTAGACAGGGCCCTGGTAGGAGGTCCCACCACAAAGAGTGCTGACGCTCCTTTTAGTCTTCATGGGCTTGAGACTCTCCCCGACCCAGGGACACCACACTACAGATAAGCACCAAGGATGGCAATCCTGCTCAAAACGCAGTTTCCCCAGAGGCACTCCCTGTCCTCCACAGGGAAGGGTCTTCCTCTACAACCAGCGCCACCTGGGAAGCACGTAGTCTTCACTAGACTAAGGACCTCTTCCTGCACTTAGTGGTTCCAGGAGGCCAGGCCTCAGGAAGCTCCCTCTACCCTATCAAGTAACACCAGCAGGGAACAGTGAGACCCCTGTGGCACATGTAATACCAAAAGACCAAAACAGTACCATGGAGGCTTAAAAATTAGATTCTCAATGGAACCACAACCCATAAAACTAGACAAGAGTCTTTGTGACCAATTAAAAGATAGAAGGAATAAATTATCTTACCAAATGGAAATTATAAACCTGAAAAAATACAATATCAAAAAAAAAAAAAAACAAACAACTTGTGGGATTGCCTAAATAATGTAGTGGAGATACAAGAGAATAAAACCAGGGCAGTGAAACTATTCTGCATAATATTATAATGGTGGATTTGTCAAATCCATAGGACTGCACAACACAAATTGTAATTCCTAAAGTGATCTACAGACCTTAGTTAATAATAATGTATTGATATTTGTTCATCAATTGCAACAAATGTACCACAGGAATAAAGTATTAACGATAGAAAAAGCAGTGTGCAAGGCAGAGGGAGGTATATGGAAACTGTTTTTCTGCACAATTCTTCTGTAAGCTAAAAGTGCTGTAAAAATTTAAGTCTACTAAACACACAAACACAAACTGAATATAGAGGAAATTACAACAGTCAACATTTGTGGGATGCAGGTAAAGCAGTCATAAGATGGAAATTGATAAAACTAAATACACATATTGGCAGAGAGGAAAAGCCTCAAATCAATATTTTAAGTTCCCGCCTCAGAATCCTAGAAAAAGACAGGAAAATAAATCAAAACAAGCAAATGTAAGTAAATAACAAAGATAAAAGTGGACATCAGTGACATTAAAATAGAAAAACAGTAAAGAAAATCCATGCAAAAGAGCTGGTCTTTGAAAAGATAAAAAATTCACAAATATCTGAAAATGTGAAAATGATTAAAAGACAGACACAAATCATCAATACTAAGAATGAGAAAGAAGTTTTCACTAGAGAAATTTCAGTCATTGATAGGGGGACATTACAAGTAACTTTACCCCCATAAATGTAACAAATCAGAAGAAATCAAACAATTCCTCAAAAGCCAAAAACTAGTACAATTCATCCAGGAAGAAAAAGATAATCTGAGTAGTCTTTTAAGAATTAAAGGAATTGAATTTTCAATTAAAAATCTCCCAGAAAAAGAATATCATGTCCAGATTTTTCACTGGAGAGTTATCCCTAACATTTAAAGAAAAATTAAGAACAATTTTAAACAATCTTTTGCAAAGCTGAAGAAGTAGAAACATTTTCTAACACATTGCTTGAAGCTTGTATTAATCTAATACCAAAATAAGAAAGACAATACAAAAAACAAAAAAGAAACAAAAATCTAAAGAGCAACATCTCTCATGAATATAGACACAAACATTTTAAACAAAATATTAACAAAGAGAATTTAGCAATATTTAAAATACTTATAAACCAGTACATGTGGGATTATTCCAGGGAATAAGGCTTGTTCATCATTTCAAAATCAAACATCAAAATACATCATATTAACAGGTAAAATAAGAAAAAAGTCACATGACTGTATCAGTTGATGCAGAAAATGCATTTGCCTGTATTCAATATCCATTTATGATAACAACTCTGAGATAAATAGGAATAGAGATGAACTCCCTTAACTTAATAAAGAACATTTACAAAAATCCTACAGCTAAATTCATACTTATTTACAAAACACAGGGTGCTTTCCCCTATGATTAGAAAGAAGAGTGAGTGCTGGAGGTGCTCACTGGTGTATGCTAAGAAATATGGAAGAGAGCTTCCTGGCCAACTGACTGGAAGAGATCCATATTTATGCCTATTCCCAAGAAAGGTGATCCAACCGAATGTGGAAATTATAGAACAATTTTTTTTTTTATCATTAATATCACACGCAAGCAAAATTTTGCTGAAGATCGTTCAAAAAAGGCTGCAGCAGTATATTGACAGAGAACTGCCAGAAATTCAGGCCGGTTTCAGAAGAGGACATGGAACCAGGGATATCATTGCTGATGTCAGATGGATCCTGGCTGAAAGCAGAGAATACCAGAAGGATGTTTACCGGTGTTTTACTGACTATGCAAAGGCATTCGATTGTGTGGATCATAACAAACTTTGGATAACACTGCGAAGAATGGGAATTCCAGAACACTTAATTGCGCTCATGAGGAACCTTTACATAGATCAAGAGGCAGTTGTTTGCACAGAACAAGGGGATACCGATTGGTTTAAAGTCAGGAAAGGTGTGCGTCAGGGTTGTATTCTCTCACCATACCTATTCAATCTGTATGCTGAACAAATAATCCGAGAAGCTGGACTATATGAGGAAGAACGGGGCATCAGGATTGGAGGAAGACTCATTAACAACCTTTGTTATGCAGATGACACAACCTTGCTTGCTGAAAGTGAACAGGACTTGAAGCACTTACAAATGAAGATCAAAGACCACAGCCTGCAGTATGAATTGCACCTGAACATAAAGAAAACAAAAATCCTCACAACTGGACCAGTGAGCAACACCATGATAAATGGAGAAATGACTGAAGTTGTCAAGGATTTCATTTTACTTGGATCCACAATCAACAGCCATGGAAGCAGCAGTCAAGAAATCAAAAGACGCATTGCATTGGGCAAATCTGCTGCAAAGGACCTCTTCAAAGTGTTGAAGAGTAAAGATGTCACCCTGAAGACTAAGGTGCACCTGACCCAAGCCATGGTATTTTCAATCACATCATATGCCTGTGAAAGCTGGACAATGAATAAGGAAGACTGAAGAAGAGTTGACGCCTTTGAACTGTGGTGTTGGCGAAGAATATTGAATACACCATGGACTGTCAAAAGAATGAACAAATCTATCTTGGAAGAAGGGGGACCAGAATGCTCCTTAGAGTCAAGGATGGCGAGACTGCGTCTTATATACTTTGGACATGTTGTCAGGAGGGATCAGTCCCTGGAGAAGGACATCATGCTTTGCAGAGTACAGGGTCAGCGGAAAAGAAGAAGACCCTCAACAAGGTGGATTGACACAGTGGCTGCAACAATGAGCCCAAGCATAACAACGATTGTAAGGATGGCTCAGGAACAGGCACTGTTTTGTTCTGTTGTGCATAGGGTCGCTATGAGTCGGAACAGACTCGACGGCACCTAACAACAACAAGGGTGCTTTCCCCTATGATCAGAAAGAAGACAAGACTGTTCACTCTCGCCACTGCTACTCAGCATAATACTGGAAATTCTAGGCAATGCAATAAGGTTAAAAAAAGGAAAACAGCATTCAAATTGGAAAATAAATAAAACTGCCCCTATTTTCAAATTATGTTAATATTTTTGGTGAAAATCCAAGGACTCTACCAAAAACAATAAAAACAAAAACCCTCCAAACCTACTAGACTTAATATGTTAGTTCAACAAGGTCATAGGATATAAGACCAACAAACAAAAATCAATTTTATTTATATATACTTGCAATTAGCATTTGCACATCAAAATTAGAAAGAAAATACCATTCATAATAATTTAAATCAGCTGTCTAAATCTAATTGAACTTGTCCCAAACTACATGCTAAAAACTATGAAACGATAATTTAAATATCAGAAAAGACCTAAATAAATGGAGAGACATACATACTGTGTTCATAAATTTGTAAGACTCAACATTATAAAGATGTCAGTTTTCTGTAAATTGACATATAGGTTTAACACAATTCCTATGAAAATTCCAGCATTTTTTATAGATACAGATAAAATTACTCTAAAACGTATATATCAAAGCAAAGGAAATAGATTGCTTAAAGCAAATTTGAAAAAGAAAAATGAAAAGAATCAGTCTCAGATTTCAAGATTGTCATGTGGTATTGGTGAAGTTATAGACCTATAGCTGACTGGAACAAAATAGGGAAACAAAGTATATTTACATGCAAGTTGCAACTCAATGGATAAATGATAGTCTTTTAAACATATGTTTCATATTAAACATATAGAACAAAACAAATCAAAATCTTGACTTAAATCTCAAACTTATAAAAAATTAAAATTGATCATAAATTTACATGAAAACTGTAAAACTATACAATTTCTAGTATCTAAAAAAAATTTTTTTTTTTTTAATATTGGAGAAAATCTTTAGGACCTAGGGCTTGTTGAAATGTTCTTTAAACATGGCATCAAAACATAATTCATAAAAGGAAAAACTGATAAAACAGACTTCTTACAAATTAAAAAATTAATAACTGCTTTCCCTGGTGGCTTAGTGGTTAAGTGCTACTGCTGCTAACCAAAGGGTTGACAGTTCGAATCCGCCAGGCGCTCCTTGGAAACTCTATGGGGCAGTTCTACTCTGTCCTATAGGGTCACTATGAGTTGGAACCGACTCGACGGCACTGGGTTTGGTTTGGTTTTGGTTTTTATAAAAGAGCCAGTTAAAGAAAAAAAAAAATTAAGCTTAAGTAGGAGAAAATATTTGCAAGCCACATATCAAGCACAGACCACTATCTAGAATATTTAAAGAACTCTTCAAATTTAACAGTAAAAATCAAATACCCAAATTAGAAAATTGGCATGGGCCATGAACAGACATTTCACTCAAAATGATATTCAAAGGCAAATAATCACATGAAAAGATATTCAATAATATATTAGGAAATGCAAATTAAGACCACAGTGACATATCACTGCACATCTACTAGAATTTATAAAGAAACAGTGATAATGCCAAAATCCAGTAAGAAGATGTGGAGAAAGTAGATCTCTCATACATGAGTGTAAAATGGTACAGCCACTCTGAAAAATGGTTCAGCTGTTTCTTAAAAAAAAGTATATATGCAACTACCACATGACCCAGAAATTGTACTCCTATGCATTTATTCTAGAGAAATAAAAACGTATGCCTGTTAAAAACAAACAACCTGTACACAACTTTTCATGTTGTTGTTCATTGCTGTGATTGTTAAAGTTGTGTATCAGCTTGACTGGGCCATGATTCTCAGTGGTTTGGCAGTTACAATGTAATCACCTTCATGATGAGATATGATGTAATGTGATCACCTCCATGATGGGACCTGCTGCGAGTGGTCAATCAGTTGAAAGGGAGTTTCCTTATTGGTGTGGCCTGCATCCAACATAGGTGGACTTTCTGGCAAGGCTCAGGGGCTTTTGCTTGCCCTGGATCCTGCAGCTGACTCCTGTGTGCCTGCTCTCTGGTTCCTGGGACCTGAGCTAGCAGTTTACCTGCCATCTTCCCAGCCTATCTTGGAATTCACAGGTCTCCATAGCCTGTGAGCCACAGGCTTGCTGTCTGACTTGCTGATGTTGAGTTCGTCAGCCCCTGCAGCAACATGAGTCAGGAGAAGCCTCCAGCCTGACCCATGGACTTGGGACTTTGCAGCCTCTACAACTCCATGAGCCATTTCCTTGATACAAATCTTTCTCTCTATACATATATATACAGTTTGCTTGTTTTGCCTCTCTAGAGAACCCAGCCTACGACAATTGTGTTTAAGTTGGCTCCCACTTTTGGCAACCTTACATTTAATAGAAATAATGTTGCCTGTTCCTGTGCCATTTCTATGACCTTTGGTATATTTGAGCCCATTTTTGTGGCTATTGTGTCAATTCATTTCTTAAGGGTTTTTCTCATTTTTGCTGACCATCTACCAAACATGATATCCTTTTATAGTCATTGTTTTCTCCTGATGGCATGTCTAAAGTAAGTGATTCAAAGTCTCACCAATATTGTTACTAAAGAACATTCTGGTAGTATTACTTCTGAGACTGACTTGTTTGTTCTTCTGACAATACAGTGTATTAAACATTGCCAAAGCCACAATTCAAATGTTTCAATTCTTCTGTATTTCTTTTTCATTGCCCACCTCTTACATGCATATGAGGTGATGGAAAACACCATGACTTGAGTCAGGTGCTCTTTAGTCACCAAAGTGATGTTTTTGGGTTTTTTTTTTTTTTTTTTTTTGAATACTACAGCCTTCAGTATGGTTTACACTTGAATGTGAAGAAAATGCAAATCCTCACAACTAGGTCAACAACATCGTGATAAATAGTGAAGAAATTGAAGTTGTAAGCAATTTCATTCTACATGGATCAACAGCCAGGGAAGTAGCAATTAAGAAATCAGACGAATATTAAATTGGACAAATCTGCTGCTGCTACAAAAAATTGTTAGTTTATAACTATTGAGGAAAACTGGGTGATGGATCACAGGACTTCTCTGTAATTTTGGTACATCTTCCTGTGAGTCTATAATTATTTCTAAAAGTTAAAGAAAAGGTCTGAATCAAACTTCTACAGATAAAAACTGCAATGTGTAAAGTGAAAAATTCATATGAGTTCAACAGCAGATTAGATACTACAGAACAAAAGATTATTTAGTTTAATTCATAACAAAAGAAATAATCCCAAATGAAACACAAAGTTTTTTTTTTTTTTTTTTCCAAAAATGAACAGAGTATCAGTGGGATATAGATCAAAATCCGGAGGCCTATTCTATTTTCAACCATTATCTCTGAGGGACAGGAGAGAAACAGAAAAAAAAAAAAAAATTAAAGACATGATTGACAAATATTTCCCAAACTTGTTAAAAACTAAAAGCCCACAGATCAAATGGATCCACAAACCTCAAGTACAATAGGCATGAAAAAATCTACAGCAAGGCATATGATATTCAAATTTCTTAAAACTAGAGATAAAGATAAAATTTTAAAAGCAACTAGGGAGAAAGACACTATATCTAAAGTGACAAAAATAAAAATGACAGTAGACTTACTGAAAAAAAATTCAATAGAGAAGAAATTAAAGAAATATATTTAAAGTATTGATGGAAAAATAACAACTTTATCATCAATTTAGAATTTTACACCTAGCAAAAATATCTTTCAAAAATAGGTGCAAAATATTTTTTTTTCAGACATAGATAAGCTGAAAAAATTAATCACCTGCAGACCCACCCTAGAATAAATAAAAAAGGATGTCCTTTCAGCAGAATTTTAGCAGATAAAATTGGGAGCTCCACAAAGAATTGAAACATACTAGAAACTGTAACTGCATATTTAATTATATAAGATTTTTTCCATATATTTTAATCTGTTTACAAATTAATAAGACAATAACAAGGTAGTATGAGGTTTATAGCATAGGTAGGGAAACAAGAAATGATAAAAGCACAAAAGTCAGGAATGGAAGAATGAAACTCTCCCTCTCCCCATCCCACCTACCCCTGGTAAACACTAAAAACCTTTGGTCTCTATGTATTTTGTCTATTCCAGATAGTTCATGTAACTGAAATACAATATTTGTCTTTAGCATCTAATATCATTCGGTATAAGGTTTTAAAGATTCATCCATGTATCAGAATTCCATTTATTTTTATGGCTGCATAATATTCCATTGCATGTATATACTACATTCTGTTTATTAATGTATTGATGGACACTTGTTTTCACCTTTTGGCTTTCGTAAATAATGCTTCAATGAACATTGGTATACAACTGTCTGTACCTGCTTTCAAGTCTTTTGGGTGTATACTTAGGAGTGGAATTTTTAGATCACACAGCAATTCTATCTTTAGCTTTTTGAGGTACTTTCAAACTGTTTCCACAGCAGTTGCATCATTTTACAATCCCACCAACAATAGATGAGGGTTCCAGTTTCTCCACAGCCTCTCCAGCACTTCTTATTTTGTATTTTTATGACAGTAGTCATCCTAGTGGGAGTGAAATAGTATTTCATTGTGGTTTTCATTTGTGTTTCTCTAATGACTAAAAGGTGCCACAGTGGTGCAGTGGTTAAGAGCTTGACTGCTAACCAAAAGGTCGGCAGTTCGAATCCACCAGCTGTTTCTTGGAAACCCTATGGGCAGTTCTACTCTGACCTACAGAGTCTCTATGAGATGGAATTGGCTTGATGGCAAAGGTTTGGTATTGGTTTGTTTTAATGACTGACACTGATAATCTTTTTATGTGCTTGTTGGCCATTTGCATATCTTGTTTGAATAAATGTCTTAAAGTCCTTTGCCCTTTTTTGATTGGATTGTCTTTTTGTTGTTGAGCTGTAGGAGTTCTTTTTATATACAGGATATCAAACCCTTATAAGATACATGGTTCCTAAATATTTTATTCTATTCTGTACGTTATCTCTTTACTTTGTTGTTAAAGTCCATTGATTCACAAAAGTTTTTATTTTGATCAATTTCAATTTATCTATTTTTTGTCTTTTGCTGCTTGTACTTTTTGTGTCATATATAAGAATCCATTGCTGCAAATTAAGTCCCCAAGGATTACCCTTATGTTTTCTTCCAAGTGTTTTATGGTCTAGTTCTTACATTTATGTCCTTGATCAATTTTTGGTTGATTTTTCATATGGTCTGAGGTATGGGTCCAGCTTTAAATTTCTATAAGTTGAAATCCATTTGTCCTGGTACCATGTATTGAAGAGACAATTATTTTTCTTTCCCCATTGAATGGACTAAGCACCCTTCTTAAAAATCAACTGTCCATAAATATATAGGTTTATTTTTGTACTCTTAATTCTATTCTTTTGGTGTATATGTCTAGCCTTATACCAGTACCAGACTGGTTTGATACGGTAGCATGTTCTGAAACCAAGAAGTGTGAATCTTACTACTTTGTTCTTTTTCAAGATTGTTGTGGCTATTCAGTGCCCCTTTCAATTCCATAGGAATTTGAGGATTGCCTTCTACATATCTGAAAATAAGCCTATTGGAATTGTGATAGGGGTTGCATTGAACCTATAGATTTGGTAGTACTGACATCTTAACAATATTAAGTCTTCAGATCTATGAATATGGAATATCTTTCTATTAGGTGTTCCTTAATTTTTTGAATCAATAGTTTATAGTTTTTAGTGTATAAAACTTTTACCTTCATGGTTAAATTTATTGCTAGGTATTTTGTTCTTTTAGATGTTATAAATGTAATTGTTTTATTAATATCTTTTTTCAGATTGCTCATTACCATTATATAAAAACTGAACTACTTTTTGCTGTTGACCTTTTGTCCTGCCACTTTGCTGAATTCATTAGCTCTAGGGGCTATCTTGTTGAATCTTTGAGGTTTTCTATGTATAAGACCATGTCATCTGCAAAAAGGGATAGTTTTATACCTTCCTTTCTGTTTTGGATATATTTTATCTATTTTTCTTGCCTAATTACTCTAGAACTTACAGTACAATATTGACTTGCTATAATGAGAGTGGGCATCCTTGTCTTGTTCCTGATCTTAAAGGAAATGCTCTCAGTCTTTCTCCTCTGAGAATGATGTTAGATGCTTTTTTTCATAAAAGCTCTTTATCATTTTGGGGCATTTCCCTTCTATTTCTGGTTTGTTGAGTATTTTTTATCATGAATGGGTGCTGAATTTGTCAAACGATTTTCTGTGTTGATTGAGATAATCATTTTTCTTTTGTTTTGTTAATGTGGTATATTATATTATCTATCAACTACCATTACATTCCTGAGGTAAAATCCCACTTGGTCGTGGTATATAATCCTTTTAATATGCTATTGGTTTTGGTTTGCTAGTATATGGTTGAGGATGTTTGCATCTATATTCATAAGGAATATTAGTTCATAGCTTTCTTTTCTTGTAGTATGTTTGTTTGCCTTTGGTATTAGGGTAATGGCTGCCGCATAGAATGAGTTAGGAAGTGTTCCCTCCTATTTTTTGGAAAAGTTTAAGAAGGATTGATGTCATTTCTTCTATAAGTGTATCGTAGAATTTCCTAGTGAAGTCATCTGGTCCAGAATTTTCACTTGTTATGTGTCTGTTGAGATTTTCTATTTCTTCTTGAGTTAATTTAGGTAGTTTATGTGCTTCTAGGAATTCATCCATTTTAACTAAGTTATCCAATTTTTTGATGCACATTTGTTCATAGTATTCTTTTATGATCGTTTTTATTTCTGTACAGTTGGTGGTAATATTGCCTGTTTTATTTCTTTTCGATATATGTATCTTCCTTTTCTTTGTCAGCCTAGCTAAAGGTATCTCTATTGATCTTTTCAAAAAAACAACTTCTGGTTTTATTTATTCTTTTTTTTTCTATTCTCTATTTCATTCATTTTTGCTTTGCTTTTTCTTACTTTTGGTAGCTTTAGGATTGGGGTGTTTCTTCTCTTAGTTCCTCAAGTTGTAAAGTTAGGTTATTGATTTAAGATCTTTCCTATTTTTAAATCTATCTCCTGCTATAATTTCACTCCAAGTGCTGACTTTGCTGCATCCCATAAGTTTGGCATGCTGTGTTGTAATTTTCATTTGAATTTAAGAATTTTCTGATTTCTCTCTTGGTTTCTTCTTTGACATACCAGTTGTTTTAATGGTATTTTGTTCAATTTCCACGTGTGTGTTTTCCAGTTTTCTTTCTGTTATTAATTTCTAGTTTCATTCTACTGCAGTTGGAGAAGATACATTGTATGATTTCTGCCTTTTACAATTTATTAAGACTGCTTTGTGTCCTAAGGTGTGGTCTCTTCTGGAGAATGACCCATGTGCACTGCAGACGAAGGAATATTGTGCTGCTGTTGAGTGGACTGTTCTCTCTATCTCTGTTATGCCCAGCTGGTTTTCAATGCCTATTAGCACCTTCCCATGTACATGTTACTGTCTATCTCTGTGCCAAGAGAATGTGTGCTCCACAAGAGCAGCTATTTTTATCTTGTCCACATACGTATTTAAATTCCTAGTACTGCCCCTGGTCATAAGAGGCCTTCATTGAATACTTTTTTTCTCTTTAAAAAAATTTTTTTATTATAATATAGATGGAGATTTATGGAAGAAACTAATTTCTCATTAAACAGTACATATATTGTTTTATGACATTGGTTAACAACCCCATGGCATGTCAGCGCTCTCCCATCTCAACCTTGGGTTTCCTATTACCAGCTTTACTCTCTGCTCCTGCCTTCTAGTCCTTGCCCCTGGGCTGGTGCGTCCCTTTAATATTGTTTTGTTTTATGGGCCTGTCCTATCTCTGGCTGCAGAGTGAACCTCAGGAGTGACTTCAGTACTGAGCTGAAAGAGTGTCTGGGGGCCATACTCTCAGGGTTTCTCCAGTCTCTGTCAGGCCAGCAAGTCTGGTCTTTCTTTTTGAGTTAGAATTTTGTTCTACATTTGTCTCGAGCTCTGTCCAGGACCCTCTATTGTGATCCCTGTCAGAACAGTCAGTGGTGGTAGGCAGACACCATCTCCTTGTACTGGACTCAAGTCTGATGGAGGCCACTGTAGACATGTTCCATTAGTCCCTTGGACTAATTTTTCTCTTGTATCTTTAGTTTTCTTCATTCTTCCTTGCTCCCATAGAGGTGAGACCAGTGGAATATCCTAGATGGCTGCTCACAGGATTTTTTTAAAGTAATTTTTATTGTGCTTTAAGTGAAAGTTTACAAATCAAGTCAGTCTCTCACATATAAACTTATATACACCTTACTACATACTCCCACTTACTCTCCCCCTAGTGAGTCAGCTCACTCCCTCCTTCCAGTCTCTCCTTTAGTAACCATTTTGCCAGCTTCTAACCCCCTCTACCCTCCCATCTCCCCTCCAGACAGGAGATGCCAACATAGTCTCAAGTGTCCACCTGACGCAAGTAGCTCACTCCACATCAGCATCTCTCTCCAACCCATTATCCAGTCCAATCCATGTCTGATGAGTTGTCTTCTGGAATGGCACCTATCCTGGGCCAACAGAAGGTTTGGGGACATGACTGCCGGGATTCTTCTAGCCTTAATCAGGCCATTAAGTCTGGTCTTTTTATGAGAATTTGGGGTCTGCATCCCACTGTTCTCCTGCTCCCTCAGGGGTTCTCTGTTGTGCTCCCTGTCAGGGCAGACATCGGTTGTGGCTGGGCTCCATCTAGTTCTTCTGCTCTCAGGATGATGTAGTCTCTAGTTCATGTGGCTCTTTCTGTCTCTTGGGCTCATAATTACCTTGTGACCTTGGTATTCTTCATTCTCCTTTGATCCAGGTTGTTTGAGACTCGTTTATGCATCTTAGATGGCCGCTTGTTAGCGTTTAAGATCCTAGATGCCACACTTCAAAGTGGGATGCAGAATGTTTCAATAGAATTTATTTTGCCAATTGACTTAGATGTCCCCTGAAGCCATAGTCCCCAAACTCCCGCCCTTGCTCCACTGACCTTCGAAGCATTCAGTTTATTCAGGAAACTTGTTTGCTTTTGGTCCAGTCCAGTTGAGCTGACCTCCCTTGTATTGAGTGCTCTCCTTCCCTTCACCTAAAGTAGATCTTAACTACTATCTAATCAGTAAATAACCCTTTCTCACCCTCTCTCCCTCCTCCTATTCATAAGCACAAAAGAATGTGTTCTTTTCAGTTTAAACTATTTCTCAAGATCTTATAATAGTGCTCTTATACAATATTTGTCCTTTTGCATCTGACTAATTTCACTCAGCATAATGCCTTCCAGGTTCCTTCATGTTATGAAATGTCTCACGGATTCATCATTTTTCTTTATCGATGTGTAGTACTCCATTGTGTGAATATACCATAATTTATTTATCCATTCGTCCGTTGATGGACACCTTGGTTGCTTCCAGCTTTTTGCTATTGTAAACAGTGCTGCAATAAACATGGGTGTGCATGTATCTGTTCGTGTAAAGGCTCTTATTTCTCTATGATATATTCTGACAAGTGGAATTTCTGGGTCGTATGTTAAATCTACTTCTAGCTTTTTAAGAAAATGTCAGATCGATTTCCAAAGTGGTTGTACCATTTTACATTCCCACCAGCAGCGTATAAGAGTTCCAATCTCTCCGCAGCCTCTCCAACATTTATTATTTTGTGTTTTTTGGATTAATGCCAGCCTTGTTGGAGTGAGATGGAATCTCATCCTAGTTTTAATTTGCATTTCTCTAATGGGTAATGATTGAGAGCATTTTCTCATGTATCTGTTAGCTGCCTGAATATCTTCTTTAGTGAAGTGTGTGTTCATATCCTTTGCCCAATTTTTAATTGGGTTGTCTGTCTTTTTGTGGTTGAGTTTTAACAGAATCATATAGATTTTAGAGATCAGGCGCTGGTTGGAGATGTCATAGCTGAAAATTCTTTCCCAACCTGTAGGTGGTCTTTTTACTCTTTTGGTGAAGTCTTTAGATAAGCATAGGTGTTTGATTTTTAGGAGCTCCCAGTTATCTGGTTTCTCTTCGTCATTTTTAGTAATGTTTTGTATTCTGTTTATGGCTTGTATTAGCGCTCCTAACTTTGTCCCTATTTTTTCTTCCATGATCTTTATTGTTTTAGTCTTTATGTTTAGGTCTTTGATCCATTTGGAGTTAGTTTTTGTGCGTGGTGTGAAGTATGGGTCCTGTTTCATTTTTTTGCAAATGGATATCCAGTTATGCCAGCACCATTTGTGAAAAAAGACTATCTTTTCCCCAATTAAGTAACACTGGGTCTTTGTCAAATATCAGCTGCTCATATGTGGATGGGTTTGTATCTAGGCTTTCAATACTGTTCCATTGGTCTACGTTCCTGTTGTCGTACCAGTACCAGGCTGTTTTGACTACTGTGGCTGTATAATATGTTCTAAAATCAGGTAGAGTGAGGTCTCCCACTTTCTTCTTCTTTTTCAGTAATGCTTTACTTATCTGGGGCTTCTTTCCCTTCCATATGAAGCTGGTGATTTGTTTCTCCATCACATTAAAAAATGTCGTTTGAATTTGGATCGGAAGTGCCTTGTATATATAGATGACTTTTGGTAGAATAGATATTTTTAATATGTTAAGTCTTCCTATCAATGAGCAAGGTATGTTTTTCCACTTATGTAGGTCCCTTTTAGTTTCTTGCACTACTAGTACTTTGCAGTTTTCTTTGTACAGGTCTTTTACATCTTTGGTAAGTTTTATTCCTACGTATTTTATCTTCCTGGGGGCTACTATGAATGGTATTGATTTGGTGATTTCCTCTTCAATGTTCTTTTTGTTGGTGTAGAGGAATCCAAGTGATTTTTGTATGTTTATCTTTTAACCTGAAACTCTGCCAAACTCTCCTATTAGTTTCGGTAGTTTTCTTCAGGATTCTTTAAGGTTTTCTGTGTAAGATCATGTCATCTGCAAATAGAGATAATTTTACTTCCTCGTTGCCAATACGGATGCCCTTTATTTCTTTCTCTAGCCTAATTACTCTGGGTAGGACATCCAGCACAATGTTGAATAAGAGCGGTGATAAAGGGCATCCTTGTCTGGTTCCAGTTCTCAAGGGAAATCCTTTCAGGCTCTCTCCATTTAGGATGATGCTGGCTGTTGGCTTTGTATAAATGCTCTCTATTATGTTGAGAATTTTCCTTCTATTCCCATTTTGCTGAGCGTTTTTATCATGAATGGGTGTTGGACTTTGTCAAATACCTTTTCTGAATCAATTGATTAGATCATGTGGTTTTTGTCTTTTGTTTTATTTATATGGTGGAGTACATGAATGGTTTTTCTAATACTGAACCAACCTTGCATACCTGGTATAAATCTCACTTGGTCGTGGTGGATTATTTTTTTGATATGTTTGTTGAATTCTATTGGCTAGAATTTTGTTGAGGATTTTTGCATCTATGTTCATGAGGGATATAGGTCTGTAATTTTCTTTTCTTGTCCTGTCTTTAGCTGGTTTTGGTATCAGGGATATGGTGGCTTCATAGAATGCGTTAGGTAGTATTCCATCCTTTCCTATGCTTTGAAATACCTTTAGCGGTAGTGGTGTTAACTCTTCTCTGAAAGTTTGGTAGAACTCTGCGGTGAAGCTGTCCAGACCAGAGGTTTTTTTTATTGGGAGTTTTTTGATTTCCTTTTCAATCTCTTTTTTTGTTATGGGTCTATTTAGTTGTTCTACTTCTGATTGTGTTAGTTTAGGTACGTAGTGTGTTTCTAGGAATTCATCAATTTCTTGTAGGTTTTCAAATTTGTTAGAGTACAATTTTTCGTAGTAATCCGATATGATTCTTTTAATTTCATTTGGGTCTGTTGTGATATGGCCCATCTCATTTCTTATTCAGGTTATTTTCTTCATTTCCTGTATTTCTTTAGTCAGTCTGGCCAATGGTTTATCAATTTTGTTAATTTTTTCGAAGAACCAGCTTTCGGTCTTTTTAATTCTTTCAATTGTTTTTCTGTTCTCTAATTCATTTAATTCTGCTTTAATTTTTATTATTTGTTTTCTTCTGTTGTGTGACAGATTCTTTTGTAGCTCACTTTCTATTTGTTCAAGTTGTAGGGACAGTTCTCTGATTTTGGCTCTTTCTTCTTTATATATGTGTGCATTTATCGATATAAATTGACCTCTGAGCACTGCTTTCGCTGTGTCCCAGAGGTTTTGATAGGAAGTGTTTTCATTCTCGTTACATTCTATGATTTTCTTTATTCCCTCCTTAACATCTTCTATAACCCAGTCTTTTTTCAGGAGGATATTGTTCAGTTTCCAAGTATTTGATTTCTTTTCCCTGATTTTTCTGTTATTGATTTCTACTTTTCCGGCCTTATGGTCTGAGAAGATGCTTCGTAATATTTTGATGTTTTGGATTCTGCTAAGGCTTGCTTTATGACCTAATATGTGGTCTATTCTAGAGAATGTTCCATGTACGCTAGAAAAAAAAGTACACTTTGCAGCTGTTGGGTAGAGTGTTCTGTATAAGTCTATGAGGTCAAGTTGGTTGACTGTAGCAATTAGAACTGTTTTGAGCATTTTTCCCTTTTTAAAATTAATCTTAATTTGTTTTTGTGATTTCCCTATTTCAGTCGATATCAGGATGTTCTGTTCTGTGACCTTGTGTTGTGGTGGTATCTGATATCATTGATTTTCTGACCAAACAATTTCCTTTAGTAATTCTTATAGCTTTGCTTTTGATTTTGCAAGTTCTCTAAGCTTGTGTTTATCTGTAAATGTTTTAATTTCACCTTCATATTTGAGAGAGAGTTTTGCTGGATATATGATTCTTGGCTGGCAGTTTTTCTCCTTCAGTGCTCAATATATGTCATCCCTTTGCCTTCTTGACTGCATGGTTCCTGCTGAGTAAAAAACTTATTCTTATTGATTCTCCTTTGTAGGTGACTTTTCTTTTATCCCTGGCTTCTTTTAAAATTTTCTCTTTATATTTGGTTTTGGCAAGTTTGATAATAATACGCCTTGGTGATTTTATTTTGGATCAATCTTCTATGGGGTTTGATGAGCATCTTGGATAGACATCCTTTCGTCTTTCATGATGCCAGGGATGTTTTCTGCCAACAGATCTTCAACTATTCTCTCTGTATTTTCTATTATCCCTCCCTGTTCTGGAACTCCAATCACACGCAAGTTATTCTTCCTGATAGGGTCCCACATGTTTCTTTTAGGTTTTCTTCATTTATAAAAACAAATCTTTTATCTGATTTTTCTTCAGCTATATTGCTGTCTATTGCCTTTCCTCCACCACCGCCCCCCCCCCCCGCATTCCAGTTCCCTGATTCTGCTCCTCTGACTTCTTATTGAGCTAATTCTGTAATTTTACTGTTAATCTTTTGGATTTCTGAATGCTGTCTCTCTATGGATTCTTGCAGCCTATTAATTTTTCCACTGTGTTCTTGAATAATCTTTTTCATTTCTTCAACTGCTTTATCAGTGTGTTCCCTGGCTTTTTCTGAAGATTGCCTTATTTCATTTCTGAGGTCATCCCTGATATCTTGACACATTCTGTATATTAGTTTCTTATATTCTGCATCTGGCAATTCCAGAATTGTATCATCATTTGGGAAAGATTTTGATTCTTTAACTTGGGGATTTGTAGAAGCAAGCAATCATGGTCTGCTTCTTCATGTGATTTGATATCGGCTGTTGTCTCCGAGCCATCTATAAGATATTGTAATGATTTATTTTATATTTGCTCACTGAGTCTTATCTTCTTGTTTTGTTTTGTTTCAATATACCCAGATGGGCTACTAGATTGCACTCTCTTGATTGTTGCAGGCTTTGAATCACTTATGTCCTATTACCAGCTGGTTTGGGCTGTTACCAGGTATATAAGCCTAAGAGTCCATTCACTATTCTTGAATAGAATCAGCTTAGGTGTTCTGGTTTTGGTTCACCAAGTGTGTGGTGTAGACTGTCACCTATTAACTTAGAGGAGTGGTGATGATAGTTGTGTGCACCAGATTCTAGTAGCGGCAGGGGGGTCACACTCCAAGGCCGGCAGGATGCTGACAGCCTTCCCCCACATGCCAGTGAGGTAGGTGTGTCTCTATTCCTAGAGCACTTTGGTGGGTGGGCTCTGCAGCTGTACCTTAGGCACCCAGTGCTTGTACCTCCAAAGATTGGTAGGTGTCACTAGTCTCAGACCCCTTTAGCAGGTGGCTAGGTGGTTTGGGTGGAGCTTCAGCCCTCAGTTCCCCACTGTGGATCAGTGAGGGCTGTGTTTAATAGGTAGAGAGGTATCAGACCTGGAAAACTTGTATTTCCACTGCTCTGCTAAAACAATTACAGTCGGATCTCTATCAGAATTGTCTTAGCATTATAATAGCCACCTTGTCCCTGTAGGGATGAAAGCCAAAGGCTGTGGATCTCATGTTTGGCTAGAGCTGGTTCTGTCTTTTTATTCCATTTTAGGGAAGTCAGGGAAGGATTTTTCACCCCTGGCTTGTTAGTTGTTGCTTCTCTCAGGCCAGGAGAATGGGTTAGGAGAAAAAAAAAAAAACCTGCAGAGCACTTCACTTCCTGGCCCAGGATATTCCAATGTTAATGAAGCCACCTGGGGCAGGGAGGGGAGGGATCAGAGAGATAGGAGAGTAGCACCCAGCAATATAGACAAAGTTACTTATCTTGCTTGGTTATGACTGTTTTATCTGAGATTCCAGAGGGGCGTGTAGCCTGTGTGTGCTAGTTGTGTCGAGATTGCCCCGAGGGTCAGGCCTGCCATCTCAGGAAGCCATGATCAGCTCCTCTGCTCCTAGTCCAAAGCCCAGTCTCAAGGTTTTCTGGCTGGGACTCTGCACTCCAGGCTCCAAAACCAGTCGCTGCTTCCCAGTGATTTCTGCTCCTGTCAGCCGCGTCATTGTGCTGCCTGTGTGTGCTGGCTGGGTTACCCCCAAGGTTACTTCAGGGGGCTAGGGCTGCGTCCTGTGCTTGCGCTGTCTCAGGAAGCCATGCTCAGCTCCTCTGCGCTTAGTCCAAAGCCCAGGGCCAAGGTTTTCTGACTGGGATGCTGGCTCCAGGCTCCGAAAACAGTTGCTGCTTCCCCGTGGTTGCTTGTTCTCTTGTCAGCCGCATCAGTGTGCAGCCTGCTCGCGCTGGCTGAGTCTCTACCAAGGTTACTCCAGGGGGTTAGGGGTTAGGGCTGTGTCCCGTGTTTACCCCGTCTCCGTAAGCCACAATCAGCCCCCCCAACTCTGGCACCAGGGAACCGCAAGAGCTGAAGGCTGTGGCACGGGACGCGGGTTCCAGAAGCTGTCGCTGCTTCAGGGCGCGGCTTTTCGCTCCCGTCACTCAGGTCAACTCTTTAGTTCTGTGTTTGATGGTCAGGGTTCGTAGACTGTCATGTATGTGATCGATTCACTTCTTTTTCCGAGTCTTTGTTGCAAGAGGGATCCACGGTAGTTTCTACCTAGTCAGCCATCTTGGCCTCACCCTTCATTAAATAGTTTTGAAAGGATATATTTAACAAAGTCTATTTTTAAAAGCAACAAAAATTATCCTAAATGTTAAAACAATCAAATCATGTCAATATCATAAAGCGGATAAAGATATCCACTATCTCCATTAGTTTTCAACATCATTTTATGATTTGTAGCAAATACAGTAAAAGAAATTGACAGAACATAACAATATTGGAAAATTATCCCTTTTTATTAAAAAGATATTTGTATCCTTCGAAAAAAAGTTACTAAAATACAAATTAGATTTAAAAAGATAATGCATTAAGTATGATTTATTTAAGATGACTGTAACCTAAATTATACTTTTCCTATGCTACTGGTGGAGCCCTGGTGGCACAGTGGTTAAGAGATGCTAACCAAAAAAGGGTCTGCAGTTCACTATGAGTTGGAATCGACTCGATGGCAGTGGGTGGTTCAAATCCACCAGCTGCTCCTCGGAAACCCTATGGGGCAATTCTACTCTGTCCTATAGGGTTTCTACGAACCGGAACTGACACAATGACACCTAACAACAACCATAACTCTGTATACCAATAGTAAACACCAAAAAAAAAAAAATTAAAAATACAAAAATATAAAATTATAAAATCTTTGAAGATTCAACAAATAGGAATAGATTGCTGTATTGAAGGAGAGAAAACAAAATCTGAATCCTTGCAACAGTATGCTGTATACTTGGCTAAAATTTTATACGTGAACAAATTATTTCAGTTGAAGGTTTTATAACCTCCCCAAGAACTCAATTCTTAAAAAAAGAAGAGAAATGAGGAGTTGGAAACGAGTTTAATCATTAATATCTGAATATATTGTTTTAAGTCATATAATCAAATCAATATAATATTGATATATGAATGGACAAGACTGATCAGTGGAAACTGACAGAAAACCCAAAAATAGATCTTAATATACTTGAAATTTTAATAAATGATTAAGGTGTATTTTACATCTCATGTTTAAAGGATTAGGTATCTAACAAATTGTTCAGGTTCATCTGGCTATCCTTTTAAAAGAAAATAAAATAGGACACTACCATAAACAATGCACTAACAAACGTAAATAATACTACAGAAATAATCTTGTAAGAAACTACAAGAATTCCATGTAAAATCTAGGGGTGAGTAGAACAGATTAAACTGAACTACAAACCCAGCACTTAGAAGAGATAGCTAAGGTGGTACCAACAGTTTGAAGAAGGGCCTGGCAATTTACTTTTGTAAAGATTGTTGTTGTTAGTCACTGTCCAATCAATTCTGACTCATGTTGGCCCCAGGTATGCAGAGTAGAAGTGCTCCATAGGATTTTAAAGAATGTTTCAGAAGCAGATCACCAGGACTTACTTCCAAGGTACCTTTATGTGGGTTAGAATTGCCAATGTTTCAGACAGTAGTTAAGTGCTTAACCATTTGCACCAAGCAGGGATTCCTTCCTTAAAGATTATTGTTGTTGTTGTTATGTACAACAGAGTAAGCTGCAATTCATACAGACCCTATACGATGGAGCAGACCTGCCCCACAGGGTTTCCTATTTCCTAGGCTGTATTCTTTAAGGGAGTAGATCGCTAGGTCTTTTTCCATGGAGCAACCAGTATGTTTGAACTGCTGACCTTTCTGTTAGTAGCCAAATGCTTAGCTGTTGCTCCACCAGACTCAAGAAAACCCAATGGAGCAGTTCAATCCTGTACCACATGGAGTCACCATGAGTTGGGATCAATTCAGCGGCACTGAATTAAAAAAAATATATATATGTAAAGCTGTGTATGTAGATGGCCAGATAGGAACATATAAAATTTTAAATATTTTTGCCTGCTCTTTAAGTTCAGCTGGACTAGTGGCTTCTACCAAATAAATATGAACATAACCGTTTTTTTTTTTTTTTTTTAATTTTAGATTCTGGATCTTACGTTCTGTAAGATCCTCCTAAACAGTGCCACTGTTAATCGTTCACATTAGCAAGAACCATTTTTAAGTTTATCATTTCACTCATGTGTTGGACAAAGACATGAAGAAAAATTAATTTGCTTTTCATACTTCATGAGATATAGATAAAATTTTAAACCATAGAAACAAAGCTGGAGTCAACACAGTAAAATGGTGTGTAATAATGGAAGCTCTAAAGGTCCTCTTCCACGACCACATCACTCTTATTAATGGAAACACATGTAAGTGATCTTGTAAACACTGCATTTCCAGAAATGAGAATGATATACTTCTAAAATAATTTTAAAAAAGTCAATATTTCAGTGTAGCAATATTATCTATACTGAAAATTGGGTCACATTATATGACCAACAGGCTGTTTTCGTTTCTTAATTTGTTTTTATTATAAGCCTTAAATTTGATTGTATTTTTAATAATCGAATTTATTTGAAAGAATAACAAATCACGGAGTGATAATTATTGTGAACATAAACAATTTATATAGTTACTGTAAGTGTACAGTCGAATGCGTTCGACTGTGTGGATCATAATAAATTATGGATAACATGGTGAAGAATGAAAATCCAGAACAGTTAACTGTGCTCATGAGGAACCTATACATAGACCAAGAGGCAGTCATTCAACCAGGATAAAGGGATACTGCATGGTTTAAAATCAGAAAAGGTGTGTATCAGGGTTGTATTATTTTACCATACTTATTCAATCTGTACGTTGAATGAATAATCCTAGAAAAAAAAAATCCTAGAAGCTGGGCTATATGAAGAAGAAAGTGGCATCAAGATTGGAAGAAGACTTATTAACAACCTGCAATATGCAGATGATATAACTTTGCTTGCTGAAAGTGAAGAGGACTTGAAGCACTTACTAACACAGATCAAAGACTGCAGCTTTCAGTATGGATTGCACATCAACATAAAGAAAAGAAAATTTCTCACAACTGGATCAATCAGCAACATCATGATAAACTGAGAAAATATTGAAGTTGTCAAGGATTTTATTTTACTTGGATAGACAATCAAGGCGCATGGAAGCATCAATCAAAAAATCAAATGACATGTTGCATTGGACATATCTGCTGCAAAATACCCCTCTGAAGCATTAAAAAGCAAAGATGTCACTTTGATGACTAAGGTGCACGTGATCCAAGCCATGGTATTTTCAATCTCCTCATATGTACCCAAAAGCTGAAGAATGAATAAGGAAGATTAAAGAAGAACTGATGCCTTTGAATTATGGTGTTGTTAAAGAATATTGAATATACGATGGACTGCCAGAAGAAGAAACAAATCTGTCTTGGAGGAAGTACAGCCAGAATGCTTCTTAGAAGCAAGGATGGTGAGACTTCATCTCACATACTTTGGACATGTTATCAGCAGGGACTAGACCCTGGAGAAGGACATCATGTTTGGTAAAATAAAAGGTCAGTGAAAAAGAGGAAGACACTCAAGGAGATGGATTAACACAGTAGCTGCAACAATGGGCTCAAGCATAGCAATGATTGTGTGGATTTAACAAGACCATCTACAGGTTGGAACTGACTCAAGGGCACCTAACAACAACAATAAAGTGTATAAGGTGCACTTATATACAGCATATATATAAAATCTACTCCCTTAGATTTTTCATATAAAACATGCAATGAGAATTTCTAACCACAGAAGCAAAGTGACTTGCTCAAATATTACCAGCTAATACCTGGCTGACTGCTAAGTAAAACATATGTATGACTGAATTCTCTATTCTTTCCATTGTGGCATTTTCCAAAAGATCAGCGGATAATCTTAAATAGTTACTTAAAAAGCAAATCTCAGTCTCATACCGATTTCAAGATGATAATTACTTCCTGTAAGCTTTCACAACCCTCCTTAGCTATGAAACCTCCACCTGCAGTACCACTTAACTGTCCTGTTTTGAGAAGGGGTAGAAGACAGCATTCAGCTGCATACTAGAAAAACAAGATCAAATGGGGTAAACAACCCCTCTTTGTAATGGTAAGGTTTATATTTGTATAAATTCCTCGTGTACATTTCCTTTGTGAGATTAATGATTATAGTTTACAAAAACTCAAAAAGCATATATCAGGGGTCTACCACGGTCAAAGTACCATTTTATGTAATATCACCTAACCCACTGCCGTTGAGTCGATTCCAACTCAGAGTAACCCTATAGGACAGAGTAGAACTGCCCCATAGAATTTCCAAGGAGCGTCTGGCGGATTTGAACTACCAACCTCTTGGTTAGCAGCCGTAGCACTTAACCACTACACCACCAGAGTTTCCTTTATGTAATATAGAACATGTAATACTGAAATGAAGATGATAACGGTCTTTATTTCTAGAGACTATCCAACATCTGGAAAGATAAATGCTTACAATAAATGAAAGGTAAAAAAAAAAAATTTTTTTTTCTTTTTTTATGTAAGAAGGTTTTAATAGTAAGTAGTGCTACATGCAAGTCTCAGGCCTGAATTTAGTCACCAAAATGAATGCCATAGTATTGTTTCTACTCACTCTACTAATAACACTGACACCTTAGAAGTTCTACGAAATCAGTTCATTGCTCAGTGTGAATAAAAAACAAATTCCATGCAGTTTTTACAGTACTTTGATGGTTATACTTCAGAGAGCATCAATGACTTTATTAAATGAGCAAAGGTGTGATTGTCATATCAGATGTAATAAAATGTTTACAAAGGGACAAAAACATTTAAACAGGCAATTATGTTTGAATACCTGATTCTTCTCTCAGGCATAGAAAGTGTATTTATAAAATGCAGTCATTGTACAAGTAAGTTCAGTTCAAATCATGGCATAGGGGAAGGAAAAACATCTTTTATAGGCTAAAGAGATTGTAATATATGTCTTATATGTAGTGAATATCTCTTTGAGGAGTACTAGTGATACAGAGAACATCTCCATATTTATATTAAAAAATACAGGATATTTAAAATAAAATATAAATGATAGTATTTGATATAAAAACATAAGACTAAAGTAACTAATACACATGTTGTTAGGTGCTGTCAAGCCAGTTCTGACTCATAGTGACCCTATATCTACTACAGAACAAAACACTGCCTGGTCCCACGCCATGCTCGCAATCTTTGTAATGTCTGAGCCTACTGTTGTAGTTATTGTTTCAATCCATCTCATTTAGGGCCTCCCTCTTTCTTGCCAACCCTTTATTTTACCAAGCATGATGTCCTTCTCCAGGGACTGGTCCCTCCTGATAACATGTCTGAAGTGCATGAGACAAAAGTCTCACTGTTCTTGCTTCTAAGCAGCATTCTGTCTGTGTTCCCTCTGAGAAGGATTTGTTCGTTCTTCCAGCAGTCCATGGTATATTCAATATTCCTTGCCAACACCACAATTCAAAGGCATAAATACGTCTTTGGTCTTTCTTATTCATTGGACAGCTTTTCCATGCATATGAGGTGATTGAAAATACCATGGCTTGGGTCAGGTGCATCTTAGTCGTCAAACTGACATCTCTGCTTTATAACATTTTAAAGGGGTCTTCTGCAGGAGATTTTCCCAATGCAATAAGTAGTTTGATTTCTTGACTGCTGCTTCCATGGGCATTGACTGTGTATCCAAGTAAAATGAAATCCTTGACAGCTTCAACATTTTCTCAGTTTATCATGATGTTGCTTATTGGTCCTATTATGGAGATTTCTATTTTTTTATGTTGAGGTGTAATCCATGCTGAAGGCTGTAGTCTTTGATCTTCATTAGTAAGTGCTTCAAGTCCTCTTCACTTTCAGCAAGCAAGGTTGTGTCATCAGCAAGCAAGGTTGCGTCATCTGCAAGCAAGGTTAATGAGTCTTCCTCCAATCCTGATGCTTCATTCTTCATATAGTTCAGATTCTTGGGTTATTTCCTTAGCATAGAGATTGAATAAGCATATTGGAAGGATACAACCCTCACACACCTTTTCTGATTCTAAACCATGTAGTATCCCTTTATTCTGGTCGAATGGCTGTCTCTTGGTCTATGTATAGTTTCCTTATGAGCACAATTAACTGTTCTGGATTTCCCATTCTTTGGCATGTTATCCCTAATTTGTCATAAGCATACAGTTGAATGCCTTTGCATAATCAATAAAACACAAGTAAACATCTTTCTTGTATTCTCTGCTTTCAGCCAAGATCCTTCTGATGTCACCAATGATATCCCTCATTCCATATCCTCTTCTGAAGCCAGCTTGACTTTCTGGCAGTTCCCTGTCAGTGTACTGCTGCAACCGTTTTGAATTATCTTCCGCAAAATTTTACTTGTGTGTAATATTAATGATATTGTTTGATGATTTTTCCATTCTGTTGGATCATATTTCTTTGGAGTGGGCACAAATATGGATCTCTTCCAGCCAGTTGGCCAGGTAGCTGTCTTCCAAGTTTCTTGGCATAGATGAGTGAGCTTATCCAGCACTGCACCCGTTGGTTAAAACACCTCAATTGGTATTCTGTCAATTCCTGGAGCCTTGTTTCTCACCAATGCCTTCAGTGCACATTGGACTTCTTGCTTCAATATTGTCAGTTTTTGATCATATGCTAAAAAAAAACCCAGTAGGGTTTTTTTTTTTTAGCATATATTGTCAGTTTTTGATCATATGCTACCTAGTGAAATAGTAGAACATTGACCAATGCTTTTTGGTAGAGTGACTGTGTATATTCCTTTCATCTTCTTTTGGTGCTTCCTGAGTTGTTCAATATTTTGCCCATAGCATCCTTCAAAATTGCAACTCGATGCTTGAATTTTTTTCTTCAATTCTTTCAGGTTGAGAAATGTCAAGTGTGTTCTTCCCTTTTGGTTTTCTAACTCCAGATCTTTCCGCATTTCATTATAATACTTCATCTTCTTGAGCCACACTTTGAAATCTTCTGTTCATCTCTTTTTCTTCATCGTTTTTTCCTTTCGCTTTAACCCACTGCTGTAGAGTTGATTCCAACTCATAGAGACCCTACAGGACAGAGCAGAACTGCCTGATAGAGTTTCCAAGAAGCGCCTAGTGGATTCAAACTGCCGACCTCTTGGTTAGCAGCTGTAGCACTTAACCACTATGCCACCAGGGTTTCCTTATGCCGCCAGAGTTTCCTTTTCACTTTAGTACCCTAAATTCAACAATAAGTTTCAGAATCACTTCTGACATTCATTTTGGTCTTTTCTTACGTTCCTGCCTTTAATGACCTTTTGCTTTCTCCATGTATGATGTCTTTGATGTCATCTCACAACTCCTCTTGTCTTCAGTCAAAAGTGTTCAATGCATCAAATCTATTCTTGATATGGTCTCTAAATTCAGGCAGAATATATTCAGGGTCATACTTTGGCTCTCATGGACTTGTTCTAATTTTCTTCAGCTTTGAGCTAAGCTTTCTCATCAGCAATTGCTGGTCTGTTCAACACTCAGCCCTTGACCTTGTTCTGACTGACAATTTTGAGCTTTTCCATTGCCCCTTCCCACAGATGTAGTCGATTTGATTCCTGTGTATTCCCTCTGATGGGGTCCACATGTATAGTCACCATTTTTTGAAATATCAGTGGCATAGCTTCCAGCATCACAGCATGATGCAAACCACTACAGCACAACAAATTGTCAGATGAGTGGTAGCCAATAACTAATACCAACCAAACCCACTGCCGTCAAGTCGAGTTGATTCCGATTCATAGCGACCCTACAGGACAGAGTAGAACTGCCCCGTAGTTTCCAAGGAGCGCCTGGTGGATTTCAACTGCCAGCCTCTTGGTGAGCAGCCATAGCATTTAACCAGTACGCCACCAGGGCTTCCCCAATAACTAATATACATATTAATTCCAAATTCATAATAACAAAAGCATAACTACATAAACATCTAGGTTCAATTAGTCAACTACATTTAAGTAAATTTTTTGAAGGAAAGAAATTATATCATGTTTTCATTTTTAACTTTTATTGTGCTTTAAGAGACAGTTTACAAATCAAGTGAGTCTCTCATACAAAAATTTTTATATACCTTGCTATATACTCCTAGTTGCTTTCCCCCTAAAGAGACAGCACACTCCTTCTCTCCACCCTGTATTTCCATGTCTATATAGCCAGCTTCTGTCCTCCTCTGCCTTTTCATAGCCCCTCCAGACAGGAGGTGCCCATATAGTCTCATGTGTCTACTTGATCCAAGAAGCTCATTCCTCAATAGTATCATTTTCTATCCTATAATCCAGTACAATCCCTGTTGGAAGAGTTGGCTTTAGGAATGGTTCCAGTCTTGGGCTAACAGAAGGTCTGGGGACCATGACCTCTGGGGTCCTTCCAGTCTCAGTCAGACCATTCAGTCCAGTTTTTTAATGAAAATTTGAAGTCTGCATCTCACTACTCTCCTGCTCCATCAGGGGTTCTCTGTTGTGTTCCCTGTCAGGTAAGTCATCGGTTGTAGACTGCATCATCCAGTTCTCTGGTCTCAGGCTGATGTAGAGTCTGGTTATGTGGCCCTTTCTGTCTCTTGGGCTCATAATTACCTTGTTTCCTTGGTGTTCTTCATTCTCCTTTGGTCCAGGTGGGTTCAGACCAATCAATGCATCTTAGATGGCTGCTTGCTTTCATTTCAGACCCTAGATGCCACTCTCCAAAGTGGGATGCAGAATGTTTTCTTAAAGGACTTTATTATGCCAATTGACCTAGATGTCCCCAGAAACCATGGTCCCCAAACTCCTGCCCCTGCTACCCTGGCCTTCAAAGCATTCGGTTTATTCAGGAAACTGCTTTTCGTTTATTCCAGTTGTGCTGGCCTCTCCTGTATTGTGTGTTGTCTTTCCCTTCTCCTAAAATAGTTCTTGTCTACTATCAAATTAGTGAATACACTTCTTCCTCCCTCCCTCCCCACTCTTGTAACCATCAAAGAATATTTTCCTGTTTAAACTATTTCTTCATTTCTTATAATAGTGGTCTCCTACAATATTTGTCCTTTTGCAACTGACTAATTTCACTCAGCATAATGCCTTCCAGATTCTGCCGTGTTAGGAAATGTTTCACAGATTCATCATTATTCTTTATCGATGTGTGGTATTCCAATGTGTGAATATACCATAATTTATCTATCCATTCATTGGTTGATGGGTACCTTAGTTGCTTCCATCTTTCTGCTACTGTAAACAGTGCTCCAATGAACATGAGTGTGCTTATATCTGTTTGTGTAAAGGCTCTTATTTCTCTAGGATATATTCCAAGGAGTGAGATTGCTGGATCATATGGTAGTTCAGTTACTAGCTTTTTAAGGAAGCACCAAATCGATTTCCAAAGTGGTTGTACAATTTTACATTCCCATCAGCAGAGTATAAGTGTTCCAGTCTCTCCACAACCTCTCCAACATTTCTTAGTTTGTGTTTTTGGATTAATGCCAGCCTTGTTGGAGGGAGATAGAATCTCATTGTAGTTTTGATTTGCATTTCTCTAATGGCTAATGATCATGAGCATTTCCTCATGTATCTGTTAGCTACTTGAATGTCATCTTTAGTGAAGTGCCTGTTCATATCCTTTGCCCATATTTAATTGGGTTATTTGCCTTTTTGTTCTTGCAGTATCATATAGATTTTAGAGATCAGATGCTGATTGGAAATGTCATAGCTAAGAACTTTTTCACAGTCTGTAGGTCATTTTTTTACTCTTCTGTTGAAGTCTTTGGATGAGGATAGGTGTTTCATTTTTAGAAGCTCTCAGTTACCTGGTTACTCTTCTAGTGTTTGTACATTATTAGTAATGTTTTGTATACTGTTCATGCCATCTATTAGGGCTCCTAGCATTGTCCATATTTTTTCTTCCATGATCTTTATCATTTTAGATTTTACATTTAGGTCTTTGATCCATTTTGAGTTAGTTTTTGTGCATGGTGTGAGGTATGGGTCCTGTTTCATTTTTTTGCAGATGGATATCCAGTTATGCCAGCACTATTTGTTAAACAGACTGTCTTTTCCCCATTTAACTGACTTTGGGCCTTTGTCAAATATCAGCTGCTCATGTGTGGATGGATTTATGTCTGGATTCTCAATTCTGTTCCATTGGTCTATGTATCTGTTGTACCAGTACTAGGCTGTTTTGACTACTGTTGCAGTATAATAGGTTCTAAAATCAGGCAGTGTAAGGCCTCCCACTTTGTTCTTCTTTTTCAGTGATGCTTTACTTATTTGGGACCGGTTTCCCTTCCATATGAAATTGGTGGTTTGTTTCTCCATCTCATTAAAAAATGTTGTTGGAATTTGGATCAGAATTGTGTTTTATCTATAGATGGCACTAGAAATAGGTCACTATTGGTAGAATAGAAATTTTTATATTTTAAGTCTTCCTATCCATGCGCAAGGTATGTTTTTCCACTTATGTAGGTCTCTTTTGGTTTCTGGCAGTAGCGCCTCATAGTTTTCTTTGTACAGGTCTTTTACGTCTCTGGTTAGATTTATTCTTAAGTATTTTATTTTCTTGGAGCTACTGTAAGTGGTATTGATTTGGTGATTTCCTCTACTATGTTCTTCTTGTTGGTGTAAAGGAATCCAACTGATTTTTGTGTATTTATCTTGCACCCTGATACTCTGCTGAACTTTTTTATTACCTTCAGTAGTTTTATTGAGGATTCTTTAGGGTTTTCTGTGTGTAAGATCATGTCATCTGCAAATAGAGATATTTTTACTTCTTCTTTACCAATCTGGATGCCCTTTATTTTTTTTATCTTGCCTAATTCCTCTGGCTAGGACCTCCAGCACGATATTGAATAAGAGTGGTGATAAAGGACATGCTTGTCTGGTTCCCGATCTCAAGGGGAATGCTTTCAGACTCTCTCCATTCAGGATGATGTTGGCTATTGGCTTCGTATAAATGCCCTTTATTATTTTGAGGAATTTTCCTTCTTTTCCTATTTTGCTGAGAGTTGTTATCATGAATGGGTGTTGAACTTTGTCAAATGCCTTTTCTACATCAATTGATATGATCTTGTGGTTCTTGTCTTTTGTTTTATTTATATGATGGATTACGTTAATTGTTTTTCTAATGTTGAACCATCCCTGCATACCTGGTATGAATCCCACTTGGTCATGGTGAATTATTTTTTGATATATTGTTGAATTGTATTGGCTAGAATTTTGTTGAGGATTTTTGCATCTAAGTTCATGAGGCATATAGGTTTGTAATTTTCTTTTTTTCTGGTTTCTTTCCCTGTTTTTATTATCAGGGATATGCTGGCTTCATAGAATGAGTTTGGGAGTTTTCCATTCTTTTCTATGCTTTGAAATACCTTTAGTATTAGTGATGTTTACTCTTCTCTGAAAGTTTGATAGAACTCTCCAGTGAAGCTGTCCCGGCCAGGGCTTTTTGTTGTTGTTGGGAGTTTTTTAACTATATTTTAAATCTCTTCTTTTGTTATGGGTTTATTTAGTTGTTCTACCTATGTTTGTGATAATTTAAGTAGGTAGTGTGTTTCTAGAAATTCATCCATTTCTTCCAGATTTTCAAATTTGTTAGAGTACAATTTTTCATAGTAATCTGATATGATTCTTTTAATTTCAGTTTGGTCTGTTGTGATATTGGCCATTTCATTTCTTATTCCGTTTATTTGCTTCCTCTCCTTTTTTTCTTTTGTTGCTTGGGTCAATGGTTTATCAATTTTGTTAATTTTTTCAAAGAACCAGTTTTGGGTCTTGTTAGCGCTTCAATTTTTTGTTGTTGTTGTTGTTCTCTATTTCATTTAATTCTGCTCTAATTTTTATTATTTGCTTTCTGCTGGTGCCTGAGGGTTTCTTTTGTTGCCCTCTTTCTACTTGTTCACATTGTAGGGATGATTCTTTGATTTTGGACTTTCTTCTTTTTGTATGTGTGTATTTATTGACATAAATTGACCTGTAAGCTCTGCTTTTGCTGTTTCCCAATAGTTCTGATAGGAAGTGTTTTCATTCTTATTTGATTCTATGAATTTCTTTATTCCTTCTTTAATTTTTTCTATAACCCAGTCATTTTTGAGCAGATATTGTTCAGTTTTCAAGTCATGATTTCTTTTCCCTGCTTTTCCTGTTATTGATTTCTACTTTTATGGCCTTATGGTTAGAAAAGGTGCTTTGTAATATTTTGATATTTTGGATTTTGCTAAGACTTGTTTTATAACCTAATATGTGGTCTATTCTAGAGAATGTTCCATGTGTGCTAGAAAAGAAAGTATACTCGACTGCTGTTGAATGTAATGTTCTGCATATGTCAAAAAGGTCATGGTGGTTGATTTTGGCATTTAGATCATCTGTGTCTTCACTGAGCTGCTTTCGGGATGTTTTGTCCTTCACCCAAAGTGGTGTGTTGAAGTCTCCTACTATTATTGTGGAGTTGTCTATCTCACCTTTCAGTGCTGTTAGAGTTTGTTTTATGTATTTTGAAGCTTTGTCATTGACGGTATAAATATTTCATATGGCTGTATCCTCCTGGTATATTGTCCCTTTAAACAATACATTGTGTCCGTCCTTATCCTTTGTGGTGGATTTAACTTTAAACGCTATTTTGTCAGAAATTAATATTGCCACTCCTGCTCTTTTTTGATTGTTGTTTGCTTGATATATTTTTTACATCCTTTGTGTTTTAGTTTTTTGTGTCTCTAAGTCTAATGTGTCTCTTGAAGGCAGGATATAGACAGATCGTGTTTTTTTAATCCATTCTACCACTCTCTGTCTCTTTATTGGTGCATTTAGTCCATTTGCATACAGTGTAATTATGGATAGGTATGAGTTTAGTGCTGTCATTTTAATGTCTTTTTGTGTTGTTGACAGTTTTTTTTCCCATTTAATTGTTTGTGCTGAGTAGTTTATCTTTACAGATTGTCTTTTCCTTTATTCCTTGTTGTTGATTTTGTTTCTGCTGAGTCTCTACTTTTTTCTTGTATTCTGTTCTGCTGAGTAGGATTGTTAGTCTCCTTTGTGGTTACCTTAATATTTCTCCCTATTTTTCTAAGTTTAAATCCAACTTTTATTTCTTTATATCACCTTGACTTCCTCTTCATATGAAAGACCTATGACAACATTTCTTAGACCCTCTTCATTGTTTTAATGTTGTCTTCTTTTACATAATGACATCGCTGTTTCCCTGTTTTGAGTGTTTTTTTATCTTAATTTATTTTAGTGATTTCCCTATCTGGGTTGATATCTGGTTGCTCTGTCCTGTGTTCTAGTCTTGTGTTGATATCTGATGGTTTTTATTTTCTAACCGGAGAACTCTCTAGTATTTCTTGTAGTTTTGTTTTGGTTTTTACAAATTCCCTAAAATTATGTTTATCTGGAAATGTCCTAATTTCATCTTCATATTTGAGAGGCAGTTTTGCAGGATATGTGATTCTTGGCCAGCAATTTTTTTCCTTCAATGCTTTATATAAGTCATCCCACTGTCTTCTTGCCTTCAGGTTTCTGCCGAGTAATCCGAGCTTATTCTTACTTACTCTCCTTTGTAGGTGACTTTTTGTTTATCCCTAGCTGCTCTTAAAACTCTCTCTTTATCTTTGGTTTTGGCAAGTTTGATTATAACATGTCTTGGTGACTTTTTAAAAAAATCTACCTTACGTGGAGTTCGATGAGCATCTTGGATAGATATCTTCTCATCTTTCATGACATCAGGGAAGTTTTCTGCCAACAAACCTTCAACACTTCTCTCTGTATTTTTTGTTATCCCTCCCTGTTCTGGTTGCCTAATCACTAGTAGGTTATTTCTCTTGATAGAATTCCACATGATTGTTAGGATTTCTTCATTTTTTTTAATTCCTTTATCAAATTTTTCTTTGAATATATTGGTGCCAAGTGTTTTTTTACTTTTGTCACAGTAATTCTGCCTTCCACTTCCTCAGTTCTGCTCCTCTGACTTTCTATTGAGTTGTCTAATTTTGTAATTTTATTGTTAATCCTCTGAATTTCTGATTGCTGTCTCTCTATGGATCTTGCAGCTTATTAAAATTTTCATTATGTTCTTGAGTAACCTTTTTAATTTCTTCAAGTGCTTTATCTCTGTATTATTTGGGTTGTTATGTGTTTTTCCTGATCTTCCTGATCTCGTTCCTGATGTCTTGAAGAGTTCTGTATATTAATCTTTTGTATTCTACATCTGGTGATTCCAGGAAAGCACCTTCACTAGAAGATTACTTGATTCTTTGTTTTGAGAGCTTGTTGAAGCCATCATGGTCTGTTTCTTTATGTGATTTGATAGGGACTATTGTCTCCAAGCCGTCTATAAGTTATTGCATTAGTTTGTTTTATGTTTGCTTACTGTATCCTATCTTCTTGCTTTGTTTTGTTTTGATATGCCCAAACAGGCTGCCTGAGTGAGCTAGCTTGATTATTTTTGCCTTTGAGGTCAGAACTATTATTTAATGTTTGATTCAAATGCTAACCTTCAGGAAAATGTAAGAGCCATTAAAATATTATCAAATTATATAAGAGACATGCACTTCACAAGATTGTTTAGATATTTGCCATATATTTGGAAGCAATGTATATTGTCATCCTGCTTTTAAAGAAATTAGTAAGACTAAGCATGATTCTTAGCAACGATAAAATTATCAGACTTTTCAAATTTCTTTCTAGTTTTTTACTTTGAGCCTCCTTACTTTCCCACAGAGTCCCATAAAAACAGTCCTGTCACCAGTACATAAGAAGTTCATCATGTACGGTACTCAACTTAGACTCTGAATCTCCTCCTCTCTCTTTCAGCCAGGGGCATTATGGCCTCAGTCAATGCAAACTATCAGGAAAGGCGTCAACACATCTATGGTAATATGCTAAATATAGTTTGGAGTCAGTGTGTTAAACCCCTCATATCTTAAAATTTTATTTTATTAGATGCTATTTGCAATCATATGTGTCTTGTGTGATCTCATAGCAATGGTGTAGCAAAAGGGAAGTTTAGCTTTATCTCTTAAAAAACAATTGAAGCAAATGAATGCCAATTTCACAATTCTTTAGTCTATTCACTGGGGGCATAAAGTCAAAATGATTTTATGGTCAACCATAGATTTTAGAGGAACAAGTGTTCTTTGAGGATACGTGAACTCACTCGAAGTATTTTCAAATGAAGCTGTGAGAGAAAACTTACTGACGGTAATGTTCCAAAACACTTCTTTTGAAAATCAGGTGATAAGTAGATGTTAAGTGATAAGTAGGGAGTCCCTGGGTGGCTCAAGCAGTTAATGTGCTTGACTGTTAACCAAGGTTAAAGGAGGGTTGAGCCAACCCAGAGGCATTTCAGAAGAAAAGCCTGGTGATCTACTTCTGAATAATCACCATTGAAAACATTGTGTAACCTTAGGTGCAAAGACATAAAGAGGTTGTCAAAGGATGGAAAAAATAAATTCCATAAAAACTATTACCAAAAGAGGGCAGGTATAGCAACATTAATATCTGAGGACTTAGACTTTAAGTCAAAATCTATTATAAGAGACGAAGAAGGACACTATATAATGATAAAAGAACTGATTCACCAAAAAGATATAATAAATAAATATAATATAAATATTTCAAAATTAATAAAGGGAACACTGACAGAATTGAAGGTAGAGAAAGGCAGATGTACAATAATAGTAGGAGGAGACTTTAATACACCACTTTCAATAAGAGACAGAACAACTATAAAGAAGATCAATTAAAAAAAAAAAACAGAAGAAACTTGGAACACTATTAACTGAATGGACCTAACGAACATATATAGAACACTCCTCCCAACAGCAGCACAACATACATTCTTCAATGCACGTATGTCATTCTCCCTAACAGACCATATTTTAGGACACAAAGCAAATCTCAATAAATGAAAAAAAAATGAAATCATACAAAGCATATCTTCTAACCATAACGGAATCAACCTAGAAATTGAAAATGGAAAGGAAAAGAAAAAACAAAAAATATGGAAACAATATAACACACTTATAAACAACCAATAAAGAGCCCTGATGGCACAATGGTTAAGCGCTCGGCTGCTAACCAAAAGGTCAGTGGTTCAAATCCACCAGCCACTCTGTGGGAGAAAGATGTGGCAGTCTGCTTCCACAAAGATTTAGAGCCTTGGAAACCATATGGGGTAGTTCTACTCGGTCCTATAGTTTTACTATGTGTCAGAATCTACTGAAAGTAATGAGTTTTTTGCTGTTGTTAAAGGACCAAAGGATCATAGAAGAAATAAAGAGAAAATTTAAAAAACAAACAAGAAAATTTCAAATTAAATAAGAATGAAAATAGAACATAGCAAAATCTATGCGACATAGCAAAGGCAGTCACCAGAGCGTAATATATAGTTATAAATACATAAGTTTTAACAAAGCAAACAACCTCATATCAATAGTCTAACTCTATGACATAACTAGAACAGCAATCTAAACCTAGTGCTACCAGTAGAAAGAAAATAATAAAAATCAGAGCAGAAATAAATGAAATAGAGCAAGAACAGTAGAAACAATAAAAGCAAAAGTTGGTTCTTTGAAAAGAACAATAAATGGACTAACCCTTAACTAGACTGGTGAAGAAAAAAGGAGATGCACAAAACCAAATTGGGGGCATTACAACAGAGTCAAGAGAAATAAAAAGTCTTATAACAAAATACTATGAAAAGCTGTACTCCAACAAACTTGATAACTTAGATGCAATAGGCAAATTCCTAGAAACACATGACCTAAACCAACACAAAAAGAGGTAGAAAATCTCAACAGACCCATAATGCAAAATTGAATTAGCAATCAACTTTCCTCCCTCCAAAAAAAAAAAAAAAAAAAAAAAAAACCTGGACCGGATGGCTTAATTAAGAAATTTTTCCAAACATTCAGAAAAGAACTGACAACGATTCTTCCCAAACTCTTCCAAAATATCAAAGAGAAAAGAATACTTCCTAACTCATCCTATAAAGCCAGCATTACCCTGAATGCCAGAAAAAGACATCACAAGAAAACTACAGACCAAAATCCTCATGAATACAGATGCAAAAATTCTCAACAAAATAGTGGCAGAAAGAATCCATCAGCATATGAAAAAAATTATACATAATGATCAAGTGGGATTTATTCCAAGAATGTAATAATGGTTCAACATTAGAAACTCAATGTAATACACCAAATTATTAGAGCAAAAGGTAAGAACACATGATTATCTCATTAGATGCAGAAAAGGCATTTGATAAAATCCAACACACTTTCTGGATAAAAGCTCTCAACAAGACAGGAATAGAACCTGATAAGGGTATCCCTGAAAAACCAACACTCAACATTGTACTCAGTGAAGAAATACTGAGAGTCTTCCCTTTGAAAATGGAAACAAGACATGAATGTCCATACACCACTCCTTTTCAATATACTGGAAGTCATATTCAGAACAATAAAGCAAGGAAAAGAAATAAAAGAGGCTAAATTGGGAAAGAAGAAGTAAAACTATCTCTATTCTCAGATGACATTATCCTACATAGAGAAAATCCCAAAGAATCTACAAGAAAGCTTTTAGAACTAATAAAAGAATTCAGCAAAGTTGCAGGGTACAAGATTAACACACAAAAATCATGTGGGCTCATATACATCAGCAATGAGAAATCTGGAAGGAAAATCAAGAAAACAATTCCATTTACAATAAAATCTAAGAGAATAAAATATCTAAGCAGGGAGGTAAAGGACTTATAATATGAAAACTAAAAAAAGACGGCTGCAAGACATTAAAACAGGCCTAAATAAATGGGAAGATATTTTTGGCCAAAGGACTGGAAGACTTATTGTGAAAATGTCAATACTACCCAAAGTGATCTGTAGATTAAACACAAACCCAATCAAGATTTTGACAGCATTATTTACAAAAATGGAAAAACTAATCCTCAATGTTATATGGCAGGGAAAGAGGCCCCGAAAAGCCAAAGCAATTTAGAAGAAGAATGAACTAGGAGGTCTCACACTTCCCAATTTCAAAACACACTATACACCTACAGTTATCAGAACAGCCTGGTACTAGTTTAATGATAAACACATAGACCAATGAAATAGAATTGCCACCCCAGAAAAAAATCTATACATATATTGTCAACTAATAAAACTTTTTTTTTTTTTTAATTTTCAACAAGGGTGCTAAATCCATTCAATGGGGAAAGAACAGTCTCTTCAACAAATGGTGGTCTTTAAAAAATGGTGTTGGATTTCAATGTGCAGAAAAATGAAAAAGGATCCATACCTCACACCATACAGTAAAACAAATTAAAAACGGATTAACAATCTAAATGTTAACGCTAAAACTATAAGGTTCTTGTACGAAAACACAGAGGCAAAGCTGTAGCACCTTTTCTTTTTGTTTACGATAGTTAATCAAATACAACAACTGTGTGAGAAGGTGAAGACAAAATAGATTATTGGGACCTTGTGAAAATTAAATACTTATGTTCATCAAAGGGCTTCATCGAAAGAGTAAAAACACAACCTACAGACTAGGAAAAAAATCTTAGGGAACCATACATCCAATAAGGGTTTAACATTCAATATGTGTACAAAACTTCTACAACCTAACAACAAAAAGAAAATAACCCAACAAAAAATGTGCATAGGACATGAATAGACACTTCACCTAAGAAAATATTCAAGAGGTCACCAAATACATGAAAAGATGCTCATCATCGTTAGATGTTAGATAGTTGCAAATCAAATCACAATGACATACCACCTCACCCTTACTATAATGGCAATAATAATAAAAAAAAAAACCCAGAAAATAACAAATGTTGGTGAGGTTGTGGGGAGATCAGAACCCTTATCTGTTGCTTGTGGGAATGTAAAATGGTACAAACATTGTGGAAAGCAGTATGGCGATTTCTCAAAAATTAAAAATAATACTACCATATGGCCCAGCAATTCCACTCTTAGTTATATACCTTAGGGACCTAAAGGTACCGACACAAACAGACATGTTCATTGCAGTACTATTCACAATAGCAAAAAGGTGGAAACAATTTAAATGTCCATCAACAAATGAATGGATTAACAAAATGTGATAAAAAAAATTAACAAAATGTGATATCAAAATGTGATTAACAAAATGTGATACATACATGTAAAGGAATACTAATACATGCTACAACCTGGATGAACACTGAAGACATTATGATAAGTGAAATAAATCAATCACAAAAAGACAAATAGTGTATAATCCCACTTACATAAAATGATTAGAATAGGTAAATATACAGAGACCAATGCTTAATATTGCTTACCATGGGTGAGATGGGGGAGGGAAAGAGGGAACCATTCTCTGGGAAGTGTCAAGATTTTGATTATGACGATGGGAAAATTGACAGCAGTTTAGGACAATGGCTACACAATTCGACGAATGTAACTTATATAACTAAATGATACCCCAGAAATAGTACAAAACAGCAAAAGTGGTGTTACACATAATTTTATAGGAACAACAAAACCTAAAAAAAAAAAAAGTGCAATTATAGATACTACCGTGGGATTAGTTTTCTTGGTTCAGTGGCTTAAGGTCATGGTTTTGTGGAACAATGTAATCAACTGTCCTAAAATAGTTCTTAGAGTTCCTTCTCTACCACCTAGTTTGGTGATTGGTGCCTGGGGTCTTAAAAGCTTGTGAGAATCCACCCAAAATTCATCTATTGGTCTCTACTGGCCTGAAGCAGCAGAGGAAGAAGGAGACCCAGGTATCAGAGAAGGAACTGGACTGCCTATCTAATTGCCTCCATGAACTACAGCCTTCGTTGCTATGAAACCAGAAGAACTGGGTGGTGCCCAAAAACCATTAATGAGCATTTTGACCAAGGTCTCAACAGAGTGATCCCAATCAAAAGGGGGAATATTTAGAACAAAATTTCAAGCCCCTATGGAATCCAGACTTACTGGACCAATTGAGACTGGAAGAACCTTCAAATCTATTGCCCTGAGATAACCTTTACACTTTGAACCAAAAAAAAAAATTTTAAAAATCCCCTGAAGTCATCTTTAAACCAAACAACAGCTTAGCTTGATTAGTAAAAAATATGTGCCCTGACCATTGCCCTTTTTTAAAGTATTATGTATATGAGATCAAATTGACAACACTAACTCTTTAGAGTAAGAAGTTTAGGGGTGCTGTAATGAACGTGTACTCTATCAAAGTAAAAACAAGGAGATTTATTGAAGGTTGGAAAAAAGTCTGGATCAGAGAAAAGTTTGATCTCACAAACTGAAACACTCACTCCCAAGAAGGGGAGAAAAAAAAAAAGTACATTTATGTGGTAAAAACAGGAACTAAAATAGTGCAAATCTATGATTGGTACTTGGTGAGGTAAGGTAGTTGGACGCAGGATATCTGAATGAAGGGAACCAAAGGGGCTTGGTTTGGAGTACACACGTAGGTTATCAGAATTGATTATACAGGATAATTGCAGAAGTAGTGACTACAGGAGTGTACAGGTGGCCAAAAGACTACAATGTTTTTCTTCCCACAGACATTTGGTTTACAAATAGGTATGTGAACAATATATTTCCTGAGGGCAGTCAGTCTGAATATGCTTGATAAACTTAAGGGCATCAAGACCCTAGCAGGAAAATTCTTCCTTTATCCGTGGCTTAACTCAGAAACCGTTTCCTAGGTACAAGCTTTTACGTCTGTACAAAGGTCACTGAATGTTAAAGAAGTTAGCAAGCATTAAGATGGAATCTGCATTCAGACACAGACTACCAATTGTACTAGGGTCAAATGCCTCAGTTTGGGGAGCTCCATGGAAACCCTGGTGGTGTAGTGTTTAGGAGCTATGGCTGTCAAAAAAAAGGTCAGCAGTTGGAATCCAACAGGCACTTCTTAGAAACCCTGTGGGACAGTCCTACTCTGTCCCTATAGGGTTGCTACAAATAGGAATTCATTGGACAGCAATGGGTTGGTTTTGGTTTTGTAAAAGCTCTAAGCTGGTGGTGATGAAATAATTCGGGTAGAGATAGCAAGAATTATGACAAAATATGAAAAAATGTAACAAATATCACTGAATTGTACATGTAGGAATTGTTGAAAAGGAACATTTTTTTCTATGTATATGTTGTTGTTAGGTGCCATCAAGTCAGTTCAGACTCAGAGCAATTTTATGTTCAGCCAAATGAAATACTGCCCAGTCCTGCACCATCCTCATAGTCCTTGTTATACTTGAGCCCATTATTGCAGCCACTGTGTAAACCCATCTTGTAGAAGGTCTTCCTCTTTTATGCTGATCTTCAACTTTAACAAGCATGATATCCTTCACTAGGAACTGGACCTTCCTGATATCCTGTCCACAGTACGTGAGAGGAAGTTTTGCCGTCCCTTCTTCTAAGTAGTATTCAGGCTATATTTCTTCCAAGACAGATTTGTTAGTTATTCTGGCAGTACATGGCATATTCAGTATACTTTATCAATACCATAATACAAAGACGTCAATTGTTCTTCAGTATTCCTTTTTCATTGACCACCTCTTATACATACAAGGCTATTGAAAATACCATGGCTTCAGTCAGGCACACTTTAGTCCTCAAAGTGACCTCTTTGCTTTTCAACATTTTAAAGAGGTTTTTTTTTTTTTAATTAACTTTTATTGAGCTTCAAGTGAACATTTACAAATCAAGTCAAACTGTCACATATAAGTTTATATACACCTTACTCCATACTCCCACTTGCTCTCCCCCTAGTGAGTCAGCCCTTCCAGTCTCTCCTTTCGTGACAATTTTGCCAGGTTCCAACTCTCTCTATCCTTTCATCCCCCCTCCAGACAGGAGATGCCAACACAGTCTCAAGTATCCACCTGATACAAAGAGCTCACTCTTCATCAGCATCTCTCTCCTACCCACTGTCCAGTCCCTTTCATGTCTGATGAGTAGTCTTTGGGAATGGTTCCTGTCCTGTGCCAACAGACGGTTTGGGGACCATGACCGCCGGGATTCCTCTAGTCTCAGTCAGACCATTCAGTATGGTCTTTTTGTGAGAATTTGGGGTCTGCATCCCACTGATCTCCTGCTCCCTCAGGGGTTCTCTGTTGTGCTCCCTATCATGGCAGTCATCGGTTGTGGCCGGGCACCAACTAGTTCTTCTGGTCTCAGGAAGATGTAGGTCTCTGGTTCATGTGGTCCTTTCTGTCTCTTGGGCTCTTAGTTATCGTGTGACCTTGGTGTTCTTCATTCTCCCTTGATGCAGGTGGGTTGAGACCAATTGATGCATCTTAGATGGCCGCTTGTTAGCATTTAAGACCCCAGACGCCACATTTCAAAGTGGGATGCAGAATGTTTTCATAATAGAATTATTTTGCCAATTGATTTAGAAGTCCCCTTAAACCATGGTCCCCAAACCCCGCCCTTGCTCCGCTGATCTTTGAAGCATTCAGTTTATCCCGGAAACTTCTTTGCTTTTGGTCCAGTCCAGTTGAGCTGACCTTCCATGTATTGAGTATTGTCCTTCCCTTCACCTAAAGCAGTTCTTATCTACTAACTAATCAGTAAAAAACCCTCTCCCACCCTCCCTCCCTCCCCACTTCGTAACCACAAAAGTATGTGCTCTTCTCAGTTTATACTATTTCTCAAGATCTTATAATAGTGGTCTTATACAATATTTGTGCTTTTGCCTCTGACTAATTTCACTCAGCATAATGCCTTCCAGGTTCCTCCATGTTATGAAATGTTTCACAGATTCATCACTGTTCTTTATCGATGCGTAGTATTCCACTGTGTGAATATACCACAATTTATTTATCCATTCATATGCTGATGGACACCTTGGTTGTTTCCAGCTTTTTGCTATTGTAAACAGAGCTGCAATAAACATGGGTGTGCATATATCTGTTTGTGTGAAGGTTCTTATTTCTCTAGGGTATATTCTGAGGAGTGGGATTTCTGGGTTGTATGGTAGTTCTATTTCTAACTGTTTAAGATAACGCCAGATAGATTTCCAAAGTGGTTGTACCATTTGACATTCCCACCAGCAGTGTATAAGAGTTCCAATCTCTCCACAGCCTCTCCAAGGTTTATTATTTTGTGTTTTTTGGATTAATGCCAGCCTTGTTGGAGTGAGATGGAATCTCATCGTAGTTTTAATTTGCATTTCTCTAATGGCTAATGATCGAGAGCATTTTCTCATGTATCTGTTAGCCGCCTGAATATCTTCTTTAGTGAAGTGTGTGTTCATATCCTTTGCCCACTTTTTGATTGGGTTGTTTGTCTTTTTGTGGTTGAGTTTTGACAGAATCAGGCGCTGGTCGGAGATGTCATAGCTGAAAATTCTTTCCCAGTCTGTAGGTGGTCTTTTTACTCTTTTGGTGAAGTCTTTAGATGAGCATAGGTGTTTGATTTTTAGGAGCTCCCAGTTATCTGGTTTCTCTTCGTCATTTTTGGTAATGTTTTGTATTGTGTTTATGCCTTGTATTAAGGGTCCTAAGGTTGTCCCTATTTTTTCTTCCACGATCTTTATCGTTTTAGTCTTCATGTTTAGGTCTTTGATCCACTTGGAGTTAGTTTTTGTGCATGGTGTGAGGTATGGGTCCTGTTTCATTTTTTTGCAAATGGATACCCAGTTATGCCAGCACCATTTGTTAAAAAGACTATCCTTTCCCCAATTAACTGACACTGGGCCTTTGTCAAATAACAGCTGCTCATAGGTGGATGGATTTATATCTGGGTTCTCAATTTTGTTCCATGGGTCTATGTGTCTGTTGTTGTACCAGTACCAGGCTGTTTTGACTACTGTGGCTGTATAATAGCTTCTGAAATCAGGTAGAGTGAGGCCTCCCACTTTCTTCTTCTTTCCAGTAATGCTTTGCTTATCCAGGGCTTCTTTCCCTTCCATATGAAGTTGGTGATTTGTTTCTCCATCACATTAAAAAATGACATTGGAATTTGGATCGGAAGTGCATTGTATGTATAGGTGGCTTTTGGTAGAATAGACATTTCTACTATGTTAAGTATTCCTATCCATGAGCAAGGTATGTTTTTCCACTTAAGTAGGTCCTTTTTAGTTTCTTGTAGTAGTACTTTGTAGTTTTCTTTGTATAGGTCTTTTACATCTTTGGTAAGATTTATTCCTAAGTATTTTATCTTCTTGGGGGCTACTGTGAATGGTATTGATTTGGTGATTTCCTCTTCGATGTTCTTTTTGTTGATGTAGAGGAATCCAAGTGATTTGTGTATGTTTATCTTATAACCTGAGACTCTGCCGAACTCTTCTATTAGTTTCAGTAGTTTTCTGGAGGATTCCTTAGGGTTTTCTGTGTATAAGATCATGTCATCTGCAAATAGAGATAATTTTACTTCCTACTTGCCAATCCGGATGCCCTTTATTTCTTTGTCTGGCCTAATTGCTCTGGACAGGATCTCTAGCACAATGTTGAATAAGAGTGGTGATAAAGTGCATCCTTGTTTTGTTCCCATTCTCAAGGGAAATGCTTTCAGGCTCTCTCCATTTAGAGTGATGTTGGCTGTTTTTTATTATGTTGAGGAATTTTCCTTCAATTCCTATTTTGGTGAGAGTTTTTATCATAAATGGGTGTTGGACTTTGTCAAATGCCTTTTCTGCATCAATTGATAAGATCATGTGGTTTTTATCTTTTGTTTTATTTATATGGTGGATTACATTAATGGTTTTTCTAATATTAAACCAGCTTTGCATACCTGGTATAAATCCCACTTGGTCATGGTGGATTAATTTTTTGATATGTTGTTGAATTCTATTGGCTAGAATTTTGTTGAGGATTTTTGCATCTATGTTCCTGAGGGATATAGGTCTGTAATTTTCTTTTTTCGTGATGTCTTTACCTGGTTTTGGTATCAGGGATATGGTGGCTTCATAGAATGAGTTAGGTAGTATTCCATCATTTTGTATGCTTTGAAATACAAAGAGGTTTTTTAAAGCAGATTTCTAAATGCAATATGTCATTTAATTTTTTGCCTGCTGCTTTCGTTGGTGTTGATTATGGGTCCAAGTAAAATGAAATTCCTGACAAATTCAGTGTTTTCTTCTTTATCATGATGTTGTTTATTGGTCCAGTTGTAAGGATCTTTGTTTTCTTTGAGGTGAAATCCATACTAAGGCTGTGGTCTTTGATTTTCATCAGTAAGTGCCTCAAGTCCTCTTCACTTTCAGCAAGCAAGGTTGTATCATTTGCATATTGGACATTGTTAATGAGTTTTCCTCCAATCCTGATGTTGCACTCTTATTCACAGAGTCCAGCTTCTAGGATTATTTGCTCAGCATACAGATTGAATACATATGTTCAAAATTTCAACCCAGGAGTTGGGACCAAGAAGGCGGAATAGACAGACGCTCCCAGCAAGACCTCTTACAACAAAGACCGGAAAAAACAAGTGAACACCAAAGGCAAGGTTAGAAAATGAAGTAAGGGGTAGGGGGAGTAAGAGAAGGCTCAGAAGGAGGGAGGAGTTACCAGACCTGAATCACCAGGTGCCCTGAGGTACCATTCCCAGGAGCAGCTGTGGCAGGCCGGTACGAGGATTCAGCCACAGTTTCCTCAGGGTGAACCAGCCAGCCACACAGCCTACTCACACCTCTGGAACCAGAGAAGAATGGCACTCTCAGCAACAGCTAATTACTTGCGTCTATTTTCCTGTGCCCGCCGCTCCAAGTCAGCTTCAGCGGGTGATTTCCCTGGGCTTGAACTAGGCCCTGATGAGTGCCCAGAGCCATCCTCCTGACCTTGGAGAAGGAATAAATTCGCAAGTGGTGGAAAAGATAATTTGCCAGCTCCACTAACCAGGGAAGCTCAGGGCAGAAGCGGCTCCTACCCAGGCATAAACGGTCTGTGGACTGTGAGAACCTTTCCCCTCTGCAAGGAACTGTGTGGGTTGATTTCAGGCGAACAGGCACTTGTTAGACTACAACTGTTTCAGCTGTGCAGTGGAGAGGTGGGTGTTTGATGTTTGACATCGCTTTGTCTATTAAACAGGGCCCTCATCTACCCACATTGGGGCATAAGGACTGGTAGCTCCAATCAGGTCACCCAGCCACCCATGACAGGGGTCCAAAGATAACTGGTACATCCCAGTCCTTACAACCAAAACCATTGGGTGCCCATGGTCCAACTGCAGAACCCACCCTCCTGTACGCTGTAGGGAACAGCGAAACACTTTCCACAGAGACACTTGGGGGACGATTCTCAGCCCCCTTCCTTGTACGTAGTGTGACACACTGCTGCAACCAGATACCAGTATCTACACCAATCACCCCTGCCCCTCTAACACTATAGGAAAGAGCCTGTACCACACACTTGATGATAAGCTACCTGGGCACCTGAGCTGAATTCATATTACAAAACTGAATGGACTCCTAGACTGATATGCCTGATAACAGCTCTAACCATCTGGGGACAGGACGTCAGAGCTCCAGAGCCAAAAATAATCAAGCTAGCTCACTCAAACAACCCATTTTGGCATATCATAACAAAACAAAGCAAGAAGCTAAGGCACAGTAAGCAAACATAAAGTAAACTAATACAATAACTAATAGATGGCTCCAGGACAACAGTCAATATCAAGTCACATAAAGAAACAGACCATGATTGCGACAACAAGCTCTCATAACAAAGAATCAAGGGATCTCCTAGATGAAAGTGCCTTCCGGGAATTACCAGAGGCAGAATACAAAAGATTAATGTACAGAACCCTTCAAGACATCAGATATGAAATCAGGCAATACGCAGAGCAAGTCAAGGAACACACAGATAAAGCATTGAAGAAATTAAAAAGATTATTAAGGAACATAACAAAAAATCTAATAAGCTGGAAAAATCCACAGACAGACAGCAATCAGAAATTCAGAAGATTAATAAAATTACAGAAGCACACAACTCAATAGAAAGTCAGAGGAGCAGAATTGAGCAACTAGAAGGCAGAACTTCTGAACATGAAGATAAAGCACTTGGCACCAATATATTTGAAGAAAAATCAGATAAAAGAATTTAAAAAAATGAAGAAACTTAAGAATCATGTGGAACTTTAACAAGAGAAATAACCTATGAGTGACCGCAGTACCAGAACAGGGAAGGATAACAGATAATACAGAGAGAATTGTTGCAGATTTGCTGGCAGAAAACTTCCTTGATGTCATGAAAGATGAAAAGGTATCTATCTAAGATACTCATCAAACTCGACTTGAGGTAGATTTTAAAAGAAAGTCACCAAGGCATATTATAACCAAATTTGCCAAAACCAAAGACAAAGAGAGAATTTTAAGAGTGGCTAGGTATAAACAAAAAATCACCTACAAAGGAGAGTCAATAAGAATAAGCTCAGACTACTCAGCAGAAACCATGCAGGCAAAAAGGCAATGGGATGACTTATATAAAAAACTGAAGGAAAAAAACTGCCAGGCAAGAATCATATAACCAGAAAAACTGTCTCTCAAATACGAAGGTGAAATTAAGACATTTCCAGATAAACAGAAGTTTAGGGAATTTGTAAAAACCAAACCGAAACTACAAGAAATACTAAAGGGAGTTCTTTGGTTAGAAAATCAATAATATCAGGTATCAGCCCAAGACTAGAACAGTGGGCAGAGCAATCAGAAGTCAATCCAGTCAGGGAAATCACAAAAATAAATCAAGATAAAACAATGCTCAAAACAGGGAAACAGCGATGTTATCATGTAAAAGAAGACAACATTAAAAAAATAAAGAGGGACTAAGAAACGTAGTCAGAGATCTTTCATACGGAGAGGAAGACAAAGTGATACAACGAAATAAAAGTTACATTTAAATTTAGAAAAATAGGGGTAAAAAATAAGGTAACCACAAAGGAGACAAACTATCCTACACATCAAAATAAAATGCAAGAACAAAATAGAGACTCAGCAGAAACAAAATCAACAACAAATATGAGGAAACAACAATATGTAAAGATAATGTACTCAGCATATAAAATTAAGTGGGAAAAAGAAACTGTCAACAGCACACAAAAAAAAGATATCAAAACAATACCACTAAATTCATACCTATCCATAATTACGCTGAATGAAATTGGACTAAATGCACTAATAAACAGACAGAGTGGCAGAACGGATTAAAAAACAAGATCCATGCATATGCTACCTATAAAAGACACATGTTAGACTTACAGACACAAACAAACTAAAACTAAAAGGGTGGAAAAAAATATAGCAAGCAAACAACAATCAAAAAGAGCAGGAGTGGCAATATTAATTTCTAACACAATAGACTTTAAAATTAAATACACTGCAAAGGATAAGGAAGGACACTATATAATGAGAAAAGGAACAGTTCACCAGGAGGATATAACTGCATTAAGTGTTTATGCACCCAATGACAAGGCTGTAAGATACATAAGACAAACTCCAACAGCACTGAAAAGTGACATAGACAGCTCCACAATTAGTGGAAGACTTCAACACACTACTTTTGGTGAAGGACAGGGCATCCAGTAAGAAGCTCAAAAAAGACAAGGAAGATCTAAATGCCATTTGACCTCACAGGCATATACAGAACACTCCACCCAACAGCAACCAACTATACTTTCTTTTCTAGTGCACATGAAACATTGTCTAGAAGACAGCACATATTAGGTCATAAAGCAAGCCTTAGCAGAATCCAAAACATTGAAATATTACAAAGCATCTTCTCTGCCCATTAGACCATAAAAGTAGAAATCAATAACAGAAAAAGCAGGGAAAAGAAATCAAACACTTGGAGACTGAACAATACTCTGCTCAAAAAAGACTGGATTATAGAAAACATTAAAGATGGAATAAAGAAATTCATAGAATCCAATGAGAATAAAAACACTTCCTATCAGAACCTTTGGACACAGAGCAAGCAATACTCAGAGGTCAATTTATATCAATAAATCCACACATACAAAAAGAGGAAAGGCCAAAATCAAAGAATTATCCCTAAAACTTGAACAAATAGAAAGAGAACAACAGTAGAAACCCTCAGGCACCAGAAGAAAACAAATAATAAAAATTACAGCAGAACTAAATGAAATAGAAAACAGAAAAACAACTGAAAGAATTTACAAAACCAAAGCTAGTTCTTTGAAAAAATCAATAAAATTGATAAACCAATGACCAAACCAAAAAAAGAAAAACGGGAGAGGAAAGAAATAACGAATAAGAAATGAGATGGGTGATATCACAACAGACCCAACTGAAATTAAAAGAATCATATCAGATTACTATGAAAAATTGTACTCTAACAAATTTGAATACCTAGAAGAAATGAATGAATTCCTAGAAACTACCTACTTAAACTGACACAAACAGAGGTAGAACAACTAAATAGACCCATAAGAAAAGATGAGATTGAAACAGTAACCGAAAAACTCCCAACAAAAAAAAGCCCTGGCCTGGACAGTTTCACTGTAGAGTTCTACCAAACTTTCAGAGAAGCGTTAACACCACTACTATTAAAGGTATGTTAGAGCATAGAAAAAGATGGAATACTCCCAAAGTAATCTGTGAAGTCAGCATATCCCTGATACCAAAACCAGTTAAGACACCACAAAAAAAGAATATTACAGACCTATATGCCTCATGAACTTAGATGCAAAAATCCTCAACAAAATTCTAGCCAATATATTCAACAATATATCAAAAAAGAATTCACCATGACCAAGTGGGATTCATACCAGGTATGCAGGGATGGTTCAACATTAGAAAAACAATTAATGTAATCCATCATATAAATAAAACAAAAGACACGAATCACATGATCTTAGATGCATCAATTGGTCTCAACCCACCTGGACCAAAGGAGAATGAAGAACACCAAGGTAATTATGAGCCCAAGAGAAAAAAAGGGCCATATAAACCAGAGACTCAGAGACTACATCAGCCTGAGACCAGAAGAACTCGATGGTGCCCAGCTACAGCCGATGACTGCTCTGATAGGGAACACAACAGAGAACCCTTGAGGGAGCAGGAGAGCAGTGGGATGCAGACCCCAAATTCTCGTGAAAAGACCAGACTTAATGGTCTGACTGAGACTAGAAGGACCCCAGTGATCATGGCCTCCAGACCTTCTGTTGGCCCAGGACAGGAACTATTCCTGAAGCCAACTCTTCTGACAGGGATTGCACTGGATAATGGGATGGAGAGGGATGCTGGTGAGGAGTGAGCTTCTTGGATCAGGTGGACACTTGAGACTATGTTGCCATCTTCTGCCTGGAGGGGAGATGAGAAGGTAGGGGGGGTTAGAAGCTGGGGGAATGGACATGAAAAGAGAGTGGAGGGAGGCAGCAGACTGTCTCATTAAGGGAAGAGCAACTGGGAGTATCTATCAAGGTGTATATAAGTTTTTATGTGAGAGGCTGACTTGATTTGTAAACTTTCAACTTAAAGCACAATAAAAATTATAAATAAATAAAGATACAACCCTGAGGCACATCTTTCCTGATTTTAAACCACTCAGTAACCCCTTGTTCTGACTGAAGGACTGCCTTTTGGTCTATGTACTGGATCCTCATGAGCACAATTAAGTGTTCTGGAATTCCTGTTCATCACAACATTATCCATAATTTGTTATGATCCACACAGTCAAATAAAGCACAAATAGCTTTCTAATATTCTCTCCTTTCAGCCAAGATCCAGCTGACATCAGCAATCATATCCCTCATTTCAAGCCCTCTTTTGAATCCAGCTTTAATTTCCATCAGTTCCCTGTAAATGAACTGTTTCAATCACTTTTAGATGAACTTTAGCAAAATTTTATTTGTGTGTAATATTAATGATATTGTTTGATTTCTACATTCTGTTACATCATCTTTCTTTGGAATGGGTACAAATATGGGTCTCTTCCAGCCAATTGCCCAGGTAGTTCTCTTCCAAATTCCTTGGCAAAGACAAATAAGAACCTCCAGCGCTGTATCTGTTGAAACATCTCTAGTTCGCATTTCCTCAATTCCTGGACTCTTGTTTTTTGCCAATGTCTTCAGCGCAGCTTGGACTTCTTCCTGTAGTACCATCAGCTCTTGATCATATGCTTCTTCCTGAAATAGTTGAACATCAACTAATTCTTGCAACTCGAAGCTTGAATTTTTTGTTCAATTTTTTTTAGCTTAATAAATGCCAAGCGTGTTCTTCCTTTTTCATTTTCTAACTCCAGGTCTTTGCACATTTCATTGTAATACTTTGTCTTCTCAAGTTGCCCTTTGAAATCTTCTGTTCAGTTCTTTTATTTCTTCATTTCTTCCTTTCACTTTTGGTACTCTTATGTTCAAGAGTAAGTTTCATAGTTTCCTCTGACATTCATTTTCATCTTTTCTTTCTTTCCTGTCTTTTTAATGACCTCGTGCTTTCTTCATATATGATGTCCTTGATATCATTCCACTACTGGTCTTTGGTTATTAGTGTCCAATGCATGAAATCTATTCTTGAGATGGTCTCTAAATTCAGATGTATATACTCAATACTTGTATTTTCCCTCTGATGGTCTTGCTCTAATTTTCTTCAGCCTCAACTTGAACTTGCATATGAGCAGTTGATGGTCTTGTTTTGACTGATGATTTTAAACTTCTCCATTACCTCTTTCCACAGATGTAGACAATTTGACTCCTGTGTATTCCATCTGGCAAGGTCCAGGTGTATAGTTGTTTATATTGTTGAAAAAAGATATTGGTAATAAAGAACTTGTTGGTCTTGCAAAATTCTGTTATGTGATCTCCACTGTCATTTCTGTAACCAAGGCCATATTTTCCAACTACCAATCCTTTTTTTTCTTCCAATTTTTGCATTCCAATCCAGTTAACGAGGCATATTGATTTTATGTTTGATCAATTTCAGACTGCAGAAGTTGGTAAAAAAATCTTCAATTGCTTCATCTTTGGCGTTAGTGGTTGGTGTGTAAATTTGAATAATAGTCCTATTAATTAGTCATCCTTGTAACCCACTGCCATTGAGTCGATTCCAACTCACAGCAACCCTGTAGGAAAGAGTAGAACTGCCCCATAGGGTTTCCAAGGAGCAGCTGATAGATTTGAACAGCTGATTTGAGCTTGCCATAGCTCTAAACCAGTGTTCCACCAGGTCTTACTTGTCGACAGTGTTATAATTGAGGATAGATCTCAAAATGTTCTTTTAGATGATGAATGCTATGCCATTCCTCTTCAATCTGTCTTTCCCAGCATAGCAGACCACACGATTGCTTGATTCATAATGGCCAATACCAGCCCATTTTAGCTCACTAATACCTAGGATATTCATTTTTATGCATTCCATTTCATTTTTGAAGACTTCAAATTCTCCTAGTTTCATACTTTGTACCTTCCACATTCTGATTAATGGACGTTTGCAACTGTTTCTTCTTTCTATTCATAAGGTTTTCACTGGCCAATTTTTTTCAGAAGCAAACTGCCAGGTCCTTCTTCCTAGTCTGTCTTAGTTTAGAAGTTCTGAAGAAACCTGTCCACCATGTATGACCCTGCTGTTATTTGAAATACCGGTGGCATTTCTTCCAGCATCAGAGCAATAGGCAAGCCACCACAGTACAACAAACTGACAGATGAGTGGTGGTCCTGTGTATATATCTCCACCAAAAAGAAAAAGAATAAGAAGAAAGAAAATCCTATGGAGCACAATTCTACTCTGACACGTGTCGAGTTGTGGTGAGTCAGAATCAACTCGACAGTTTCTGGTTTAAGTTTATAGGAATAGGGGAAGCTGACTCCCTAGTCCTGATTTTTCAAGAAGAGGCCAGAAAGCTCCTTGCCCATTTGACCTACTACAGACATCTACGTCTTCATGTATGTGTTTGAAATCTCCTTCTTTTTACTCCACCTGCCTTAGTTATATTTGAGTCTTTAGTTGGATGAGTTGATGTTTTTTAGTAATAGGAGGGGGAAAAGAACCATTTTTACTTCCATATCTATTACTGCTCTAGCCCCTATAGCAACCTGGGGAAGTATCACTTGCATACAGAGCTGCTTCACAACTATAACTGTAAGAGAACTAAGAAGCGTGAGAAAAATATTCTGACAGTTTGATTGGGGTAATGATTTGTCAGGTCACTGGGCTGGAAATCGCTACTCTAGAGGAAGGTTTTCCTTTTTTTTTTTTTAGGCTCTAGAGGAAGACCTTTGTCTCTTTTGAGCTTCTGTTCTTTATCTGTCTTCCTTGATCTCTACTTCCTTGCTACTTGCTTAAACTGCTTTTTTAATTTCAAAAGAGAGTGATTTAAGAAAACCCTACACTAATACTGCTTAATTAGCATAACAAAGAAAACCCATTTCCAAAGGGGGTTATTACCACAGGTATAACCCAAAACCCACTGCTGTTGCGGTTAGGATTTACAACACATATTTTGGGAGGAAACAAAGAGTCCAGAACACCAACTATTAGGTCTCTCCGATTAATTTTCTTTGATTTTGTGCTACGCCGTATGTCAAGAGCTTGTTAATTATTCTGAGAAGCTCTCAAATTAAGTACTACATTTAAGTATAAACCAAACACTAGTGAGACCGAGCCCCCAGAGTGCTGTATTCCTTACCTGCCTTCCGCCGCTACAGTGTTGTATTGAAAAATCATTTCCTTTGCTACCCCCCATTTTGCATTTGGATCCTGCTTTTGCTTGGAGGTTATATATAAACCCCATTGTGCCTACATAGTATGATTAAGAATGTTCCTGACGTGACTTGTATGAACTCCCCATTTGTAAACCTCTTTAAAAGTAACTTGCCTGCCTGCCCTTCCTGAGCAGTCTTGGCAGCGGCAGCTCTGACTGACCCCTATCCTTGTACAAAGAAATAAAGTTGCCTTTCCTGTTCTCCCACCTTGGTCTCTGGTTTATTCACCAATACCAGTCATGTGGAGCAAAAACCTGGGGTTTCCAGCAGATAACATTACAGCTACAACTATTGCAATGGATTTAGACACATTTCACTTCTGTATGTTTTTAAGATATCTCAATTTAGTGAACAGAAACTGGCCACATGCATTCCAAGGCAACTGCAAGCTAACCAAGGGCCTACCCCGAAGTTAAAAGCGTTCATGATGGAAAATACTTTAAGGAAGAAAAATATAGCAATATATTCTAAAGCTGACTTTAGGCTCCACAATCATAGTGAGTATAAATGTGTGTGAGGTGGAAGTAGGGAAAGAGAGCTAGAGAAAGAACTAGTAAAGAATGTTACATTGAACATTTTATTTTATGAATTTAAAAAGAAAAAGGAAATTTAGAAGTATTACATTTTAAAATGTTTGAGATACAGTTCTAGTCAGGTTGACCTGGGTTCTCTCTCCTAAGGCAGATAAGATCTTAGTATTTTACATTCTGCACAATGCTAATACATCTGTTTGTATAACCTATCTCATGAAATTTGTTATCCTCTTTAACATTTACTGAATCTGTACAACAAAAAATATAACAGCACTTATTATAAGCCCAGAAAAACCTGAAATATTGGCAAAGATTTGTAATCATCAAGGTCTAGTCAATAGAAATTACCTTAGGCATTTCAAACATGGCAAACTAATACAGGGAATCGATGGAAATGCTCAGAACCTCCACAGAGGAATGTGAGGCAAAGCCTAGACGAGCAGCCACCCTGATTGGAGGGCATCTGAAGACACAATTCCAAGGCAGTGATCCTGTGAGAACTGGTATCTTGGAGACAGGGAAATCCTGAGAGCTACAATAATGACAGGATGTATGAATGTCATGCCCTGTGAAACCTACTTCTATCCAGATGGGGGCCAAATGAAGCATTAGGGAGGTTGAGAAGGTGGAAGAAGGGTGAATGACAAAAGAAAGCAGCCAGATATATTTTCCTCTAGAGGTGAAATAGGTACAGTACAGGCACTTAGAAAAGCCACTCTAAATTCGCAAGAGAGCATTTTTCTGTTAACAGATCACACTCTAAGATATGTAGCACTTAGAGACATGTCAAACACACAATCTCTGATGAGATTTATGTGCAGGGCAGAAAACTGGATGTGATAACCAATTATCCCTTCCAAGCTCTCTAACACTCCTGAAGAAAAAAATGCCAAGAACTTTAACTCCCATTATATTTTCCAATGAAAGATTATTATAAATAATCATGCCCAAACAACTTATTCTAAATCATATATAATTGTTAAAATATGGGCTCTGAAGGCAGATATCCATGAGCGTGAATTCCGGTTCCACAATTTACCACTGTTTTTTTTTTAACCCTGGGTAATTTATTTACTGTCTCTATGATCCAATCTCATCTATAAAACATTGCTAATAAACATATGTACCTAATGGGTTTAAAGATGAAGTGTTTTCATGCCCACAAAATGTTTAAAAAAGATCTTGGTACCATGTCTTTACTTAATAAATGTTAGCTATCGTTTGTTGTTAGCTGCAGTTGAGTTGCCCGACTCACAGTAGCACCATGTTTGACAGGAAGAAATGTTGCCTGGTCTTGCACTATCTTCACAGTCATTGGAGTGCTCAAGTACATTATTGCTGCCACTGTGTATTTTCAGTGCTTTCCTATCTGGGGGGCTTATCTTCCAGCACTATATCAGACAGTATTCTGTTGTGATCCATAGGTTTTCACTGGCTAATTTTCAAAAATAGACGAGCAGAACTTTCTTCCCAGTCTGTTTTAATCTGAAACCTGCCTTAATCCGAAACCTATATAATATGGGTGACACTGTCGGCATTTGAAATACTAGGAGCATAGCTTCCAGCATCATAGCAACATGCAAGCCACCACAGTATGACAGATAGGTAGGTAGTGATATTGATCATTACTACATGAAAAATATTCATTAATTAAAATAAGTTGAATTTCATCGAAAGTGTTTTTATTAGTACAGTAGAAATATTTTTATTTATTCAATAAATATATGGAGCCCCAGTGAAATAGATTTGGAAGTATCCGATCTTATGCACCCACATACTCTCTAGCCTTTAGAGCTCCAAGATAAACTCTAGGATTTCCCCAAAATTCTAATAGCATTCTTTGAAAGAGGATAAATCCCAGAGAAATCAAGGATAGTTTTACTTACACAGGCACACTAGAGAACTTATACTTTCAATGAATATAGTTTACATTGCGAAGAAAGGAGTTATTGCTGAAATGCTGAAATTAAAAAAATATATATATATGATTAAGTGACTACAAGAGTGAAGTGGCTGATAAGTAGCATGGAAATTCAGGAATAAAGAATGGGAAGGAAATTTAAATTTCATTTTACCAAATTTTATACAGCATTCATAAGTGTATAATTCGGAAAAAAAAAAAAAGAAAAATCTTTCTTTTTAGACATAGAAATAAATAAGCAAGAACCCAAAACCTCGAAGTAAAGAATTCTAAAACATAAATCCTAAAGCAATCAAATGTAAAATCATATAAAGAATAAGACTGAGTTCAAAGAATTTTTCAAGGGGGCATTTTCAGAATGGAACATCAAACTCTAAATCCTATCGATGCATCTGTCAACCCGTGGTAATTTCCGAGAAGAGTAATGACATATTGTAGAACCAGTAAGTACAGTGAAGATATCTGCTGGTTCTTTCCTTAGGTTGACAGAAGACCTGTTAGGAAAGCTGAATATAAAAATTGTGGAAATTATTTCAAAAGACTGAGAAAATAAGAAGGAAAAAAAGACCTACAGGAGAGGAGGAAAAGTATGTCTTAGACTAGTTAGTCAGGATTGAAACTGAGAGGGCATTTCATTATTTCACTCACTATGTATTTATTGATAATGTGCAGTTTCAATACAGAAACAATTGAATAAAAAAGAGCCTCATTCTCTATGAACTCACATTTCAAGAAAAGAAAGGGAAAAAGTGAACAATCGAAAAGGAAAAGAAAATGAGATTATGGTAAGTACAATTCTGTTCATTTTTTTCTTTATACATATATATTTATTTTATTTTAGAGTAGTTCTAGATTTACAAAACATTTCCACTGGCCATTTTGCTCAGAAGTAGATCATCAGCTCCTTCTTCCTAGTCTGTCGTAGTCTGGAAGATCCATTGAAACCTGTCCACAATAGGTGGCCCTGCCGTTACTTGAAATATTGGTGGCATAGTTTCCACCATCACAGTAACATACAAGCCACCATACTAGAACAAATAGACAGACAAGTGGGGGATCCACAATCAATGCCCATGCAAGCAGCAGTCAGTAAATCCAACAATGTATTGCATTGGACAAATCAGCTAAAAAAGATCTCCTTAAAATCTTAAAAAGCAAAGATGCCACTTTAAGGACTAAGGTACACCTGACCCAACCCATGGTATTTTCAATCTCCTCATATGCACGCAAAAGTGGAAATGAATAAGGAAGACTGAAGAAGAATTGATGCCTTTGAATATGGTGTTGGCGGAGAATATTGCATATACATGGTCTGCCAGAAGAATGAACAAAGCTGTGTTGGAAGAAGTACAGCCAGAATGTTCCTTAGAAGGGAGCCTGGTGAGACTTTATCTCACGTGCTTTGAATGTATCAGGAGGTGGCTGCAATAATCAGCTCAAACATAGCAATGACTGTGAGGATGGCATAGGACTGGGCAGTATTTCATTCCATTGTACATAGGGTTGCTATGAGTCAGAATTGAATTGACTTCACTCAACTAGAATATGTATGATGTCAGGAAAGCTACTTCTTAAAACTCAACTACATATTTTAAATATTTGCTCATGTCATTAAGGAATCTATTATTAAAAAAAAATTATTTCTAATTGGTCCTCAGGAAAAACTGAAAAGAAATAATAACATATATCCAAGAAAAAGAAATTCAATGAATTTACATTCCAAAAACACATATGATTTATTCCATCTTCGCAAAATGAAGATCTATATGAAAGATCGTATATGAAAGATCCTATAATGAATGAAGCAATGATTATCCTTCCTACTTAAAATTTCAAAATCATCAACTTGGAAGCATTCAATAATCTCTTTATTTTGGCCAGCCTCAGACTCAATTACCAAGGCAATTTGTATTAGAAATAAAGTAACATGTAATTATATTGAGACAAAATTGTAGTATAACCAGAGTTGATACACACACATTTACATGTGTATCTGTGTGTGTATACATATGTATACATATTTATATATACGTACACATACTTATATATTTATTTATATGTATACTAAAATCTGTGAAAGCCAGAACCTATATAAGCTGTATAAGGTAGAAATCTGTCAGATACAGAAAACTCAAATATTTTTCACTAATAAAGACTGATAGAAAAGTGGTAAGACTGCACCCTGTAAAGGCAGAAAACTTGCAAGACCTGGAAAAACAAGGCAGTCCTGTCAAGTTCTGACTCTCACAGATTTCACTGTGTGTGTGTGTATGTATATATATATGTATATATATATATATGTGTGTATATATATATATATATATAATACACACGTATATATAAACTCTTATGGCATAGTGGTTAAGTGCCACAGCTTCTAACCAAAAGGTTGGCAGCTGGAATCCACTGCTCCTTCAAAACTATATGCAGCAGTTCTACTCTGTCCTATAGGGTCGCTATGAGTCAGAATCAACTCAACGGCAATGGGTTTGATTTGATTTTTCATATGTATACATGAATACATATATATGAATATATATAAAATTTATATATATACATATGTCCAAATACATATATAGATATCACCTGTGTCAGTTTGATACCACTTCAAGAAAAGATTTGATTCATTGGACACTAATGACCGAAGACCAGACCAGTTGGGGAATGACATCAAGGCCACCATACATTAATAAAGCAAAAGTTCACTAAAAAGGCAGAAAAGACTGAAATGGATGCTGGAAGACACTCTGAAAGTTGCTCTTGAATGTTGAGTAGCCAAAGCAAACAAAAGAAATGATGAAGGAAAAGAGTTGAATAGAAGATCTCAAAGGACAGCTCAAGAAGACAACGTAGGGAGGCAGGGCCAAGACGGCGGAATAGACAGATGCTTCTGGCGAGCCCTCTTACAACAAAGGCCTGAAAAAATAAGCGAAATGAGTGTATTTATGACAAGCTAGAAGCCCTGAACATCAAAGGCAAGCTTACAAAACAAACAGAGGGGCGGGGGAGGAAGAGATAGTTTTGAAGCAGAGAGGAGTAATTGGACCTGAATTGCCAGGAGCCCTCAGGCACCATTCCCGGGAGCAGCCGGGGCAGGCTGGTACTAGCGTTCGGCTGCCGTTTCCTCAGGGAGAAGCACCCAGCCACATAGCCTACTCACACCTCTGGAAACAGGGAAGAATGATTCTCTTGGCAAAAGCCAAGCACTTGTGTATATTTCACATGCCCCTTGCCCCTCGCCCCCAAGAAGGCTTCAGTGACTGTTGATTTTCCTGGGTCTGAGATTGGCCCTGTTGAGCACCTAGAGCCATCCTCCAGGCCCTGGAAAAGAATTAAATTTGCAACTGGGGGAGAAGTTAATTTGCCAGCTCAGGAAAGAACCAGCTCCAGTCCAGGCATAAACGGTCTGTGTACTTTGAGTACCTTTCCCCACTGCATGGACCGGGGTGGGCCTATTTCAGGAGAATAAGCCCTTGTTGGCAGACTACAGCTGTTTCAGCTGTGTGGTGGAGAGGTGGGTGTTTGATGCTTGACGACGCTTTGCCTATTAAACAGGGTCCTCACCTACCCACATCAGGGGCCTAAGGACTGGTAGCTCCACTAAGGTCACCCAGCCAACAACAACAGGGGTCCAAGAATAACTGGTACATCCCAGTCCTTACAACCAAAAACACTGGGTGCCCATGGTCTGTCTGCAGAACCCACCCACTTATATGCTCTAGGGAACAGGGAAACTCTTTCCTCAGAGACACTTGGGGGGCGATTCTCAGCCCCCTTCCTTGTACGTAGTGTGACACACTGCTGCAACCAGATACCAGTATCTACACCAATCACCCCTGCCCCTCTAACACTATAGGAAAGAGCCTGTACCACACACTTGATGATAAGCTACCTGGGCACCTGAGCTGAATTCATATTACAAAACTGAATGGACTCCTAGACTGATATACTTGACAACAGGTCTAGACATCTGGGGACAGGACGTCAGAGCTCCAGAGCCAAAAATAATCAAGCTAGCTCACTCAAACAACCCATTTTGGCATATCATAACAAAACAAAGCAAGAAGCTAAGGCACAGTAAGCAAACATAAAGTAAACTAATACAATAACTTATAGATGACTTGGAGACAACAGTCAATATCAAGTCACATAAAGAAAGAGACCTCAACAAGCTCTCAAAACAATCAAGAGATCTTCCAGATGAAAGTGCCTATCTGGAATTACTGCAGGCAGAATACAAAAGATTAATATACAGAACCCTTCAATACATCAGGAAAGCAATCAGGCAATATGCAGACCAAGCCATGGAACACACAGATAAAGCAGTGGAAGAAATTAAAATGCTTTTCCAGGAACATAATGAAAAATTTAATAAGCTGGAAAAATCCATAGACAGACAGCAATCAGATATTCAGAAGATTAACAATAAAATTACAGAATTAGGCAACTCAAGAGAAAGTCAGGGGAGCAGAACTGAGAAAGTGGAAGGCAGAATTTGTGAACTTGAAGATAAAGTGCTTGCCACCAATATATTTGAAGAAAAATCAGATAAAGAATTTCAAAAAATGAAAAAAACTTAAGAATCATGTGGGACTCTATCAAGAGAAATTACCTATGAGTGATGGGAGTACCAGAACAGGGAGGGAAAACAGATAATACAGAGAGAATTGTTGAAGATTTATTGGCAGAAAACATCCCTGATATCATGAAAGATGAGAAGATATCTACCCAAGATGCTCATCGAACTCCACATAAGGTAGATTTTAAAAGAAATTCACCAAGGCATATTATAATCAAACTTGCCAAAACCAAAGACAAAGAGAGAATTTTAAGAGCACCTAGGGATAAATGAAAAGTCACCTACAAAGCAGAGTCAATAAGAATAAGCTCGGACTACTCCGCAGAAACTATGCAGGCAAGAAGGCAATGGGATGACTTATATAAAAAACTGAAGGAAAAAAATTGCCAGCCAAGAATCACATCCAGCAAACTGTCTTTCAAATATGAAGGTGAAATTAGGCCATTTCCAGATAAAGAGAAGTTCAGGGAATTCATAAAAACCAAACCAAACCTATAAGAAATACTAAAGGGAGTTCTTTGGTTAGAAAATCAATAATATCAGGTATCAACCCAAGACTAGAACACAGGGCAGAGCAATCAGAGGTCAACACAGACAGGGAAATCACAAAAATAAGTCAAGATAAAGAAATGCTCAAAACAGGGAAACAGCGATGATATTATGTAAAAGAAGACAATGTTAAAATAATAAAGAGGGACTAAGAAATGTAGTCATAGATCTTTCATATGGAGAGGAAGACAAGGCGATACAAAGAAATAAAATTAGATTTTAATTTAGAAAAACAGGAGTAAATAACAAGGTAACCACAAATGAGACAAACTATCCTACACATAAAAATAAAATACAAGAAATAAAAAGAGACTCAGCAAAAACAAAATCAACAAGAATGAATATGAGAAAGGGACAATATATAAAGATAACTTACTTAGAACAAAAAATTAAGTGGGAAAAAGAAACTGTCAACAACACACAGAAAAAGACATCCAAATGACAGCACTAAATTCATACCTATCCATAATTACCCTGAATGTAAATGGACTAAATGCACCAATAAAGAGACAGAGAGTGGCGGAATGGATTAATAAACATGATTCGTCTATATGCTGCCTACAAGAGACACACCTTAGACTTAGAGACAAAAACAAACTAAACCTCAAAGGATGGAAAAAATGTATCAAGCAAACAACGATCAAAAAAGACCAGGAGTGGCAATAGTAATTTCTGACAAACCAGACTTTAAAGTTAAATCCATCATAAAGGATAAGGAAGGACACAACATAATGAAAAGAGACACTATACCAGGAGGATATAACCATATTAAATATTTCTGCTCCCAATGACAGGGCTGCAAAATACATAAACTCCATCAGCATTGAAAAGGGAGATAGACAGCTCCACAATAACAGGAGGAGACTTCGACATACCCCTTTCAGTGAAGGACAGGACATCCTGAAAAAAGCTCAAAAAAAGACACAAAAGATCTAAATGCCACAAACAACCAACATGACCTAATAGAAATATACAGAACACTCCACCAACAGCAGCCAAGAATACTTTCTTTTGTAGCGGACATGGAACATTCTCTAGAATAGACCACATATTAGGTCATGAAGCAAGCCTTAGCAGAATCCAAAACATTGAAATATTACAAAGCATCTTCTCTGACCATAAGGCCATAAAAGTAGAAATCAATAATAGAAAAAGTAGGGAAAAGAAATGAAACACTTGGAAACTGAACAATACGCTGCTCAAAAAAGGCTGGCTTATAGAAGACATTAAGGATGGAATAAAGAAATTCATAGAATCCAATGCGAGGGAAAACACTTCGTATCAGAACCTTTGGGACACAGCGAGAGCAGTGCTCAGAGGTCAATTTATATCAATAAATTCACACATACAAAAAGAATAAAGGGCGAAAATTAAGGGATTATCCCTACAACTTGAACAAATAGAAAGACAGCAACAAAAGAAACCCTCAGGCAACAGAAGAAAGTAAATAATAAAAATTAGAGCAGACTTAAACGAAATAGAAAACAGAAAAAAAAAAATTGAAAGAATTAACAAGACCAAAAGCTGGTTCTTTGAAAAAATCAATAAAATTGATAAACCACTGGCCAAACTGTCAAAAGAAAAACAGGAGAAGTAAATAACCTGAATAAAAAATGAGATGGATGATATTGCAACAGAAAAAAAAACAAAAAAAATTTTGTTTTTTTAGACCCAAGTGAAATTAAAAGAACCATATCAAATTACTATGAAATCACAGTACAACTATGAAAAATTGTACTCTAATAAATTTGAAAAAACCAGAAGAAATAGATGAATTCATAGAAACACACTACATACCGAAACTAACACAAACAGAGGTAGAACAACTAAATAGACCCATAACAAAAGAAGAGATTGAAAAGGTAATCAAAAAACTGCCAAAAACAACAAAAAACGCTGGCCAGGATGGCTTCGCTGCAGAGTTCTACCAAACTTTCCGAGAAGAGTTAACACCACTACTACTAAAAGTATCTCAGAGCATAGAAAAGGGTGGAATACTACCAAACTCATTCTATGAAGCCACCATATCCCTGATACCAAAACCACGTAAAGACATCACAAGAAAAGAAAATTACAGACCTATATCCCTCATGAACGTAGATGCAAAAATCCTCAACAAAATTCTAGCCAACAGAATTCAACAACATATCAAAAAAAATGATTCATTATGACCAAGTGGGTTTTCATACCAGGTATGCAGGGATGGTCCAATATTAGGAAAACAATTAATGGAATCCATCATATAAATAAAACAAAAGACATGAATCACATGATTTTATCAATTGATGCAGAAAAGGCATTTGACAAAGTTCAACAACCATTCATGATAAAAACTCAGCAAAATAGGAATAGAAGGAAAATTCCTCAACATAATAAAGGGCATGTATACAAAAACAAAAGCCAACATCATCCTAAATGGAGAGAGTCTGAAAGCATTTCCCTTGAGATCAGGAACCAGAGACGGATGCCCTTTTTAATCACTCTTATTAACATTGTGCTGGAAGTCCTAGCCAGAACAATTAGCCTAGATAAAGAAGTACGGGCATCCAGATTGGCAAGAAAGAAGTAAAAGTATCTCTACTTGCAGATGACTTGATCTTATACACAGAAAACTGTAAGGAATCCTCAAGAAAACTAATAGAAGAGTTCAGCAGACTATCAGGATGCAAGAAAAACATACAGAAATCAGTCGGATTCCTCTACACCAACAAAAAGTACATCGAAGAGGAAATCATCAAATCAATTCTATTTACAGTAGCCTCCAAGAAGATAAAATACTTAGGAATAAATCTTACCAGAGATGTAAAATCTTATACAAAGAAAACTACAGTACACTTCTGCAAGAAACCAAGAGACCTACATAAGTGGAAAAACATACCTTGCTCATGGATAGGACGGCTTAACATTGTAAAAATGTCTATTCTACCAAAAGCCTGGTTGCATAATGGTTAAATGCTATGGCTGTGAACCAAAGGGTTGGCAGTTCGAATCCACCAGGTGCTTCTTGGAAACTCTATGGGGCGGTCCTACTGTGTCCTATAGGGTTGCTATAAGTCAGAATTGACTCGACGGCACTGGGTTTGGTTTTTTTTTGGTCTACGAAAAGCCATCTACATATACAAAGAAATTCTGATCCAAATTCCAATAACTTTCTTTAATGAGATGGAGAAACAAATCGACAACTTCATATGGAAGGGAAAGAGGCCCTGGATAAGTAAAGCATTACTGAAAAAGAAGAACAAGGTGGGAGGCCTCACTCTATGTGCTTTTAGAACTTATTATACCGCCACAGTAGTTAAAGCATCCTGGTACTGGTAAAACAACAGATACATGGACCAATGGAACAGAATTGAGAATCCAGACATAAATCCATCCACATATGAGCCATTGATATTTGACAAAGGCCCCAAAACAGTTAAATGGGAAAAGATAGTCTTTTTAACAAATAGTGCTGGCATAAGTGGATATACACCATGCACAAAAATGAACTCAAAATCTAAAATGATAAAGATTATGGAATATAAAATAGGGATGTTAGGAGCCCTAATAAATGACATAAAGAGTATACAAAACATTATCAACAATGCAGAAGAAAAACTAGATAACTGGGAGCTCCCAAAAATCAAACATCTATGCTCATCCAAAGACTTCACCAAAACAGTAAAAAGATTACCTACAGACTGGGAAAAAGATTTTAGTTATGACATTTCCAAACAGCGCCTGATCTGTAAAATCTACATGATACTGCAAAAACTCAACTACAAAAAGACAAATAACCCAATTAAAAAATGGCCAAAAGATATGAATAGACACTTCACTAAAGAACACATTCAGGTAGCTAACAGATAAGTGAGGAAATGTTCACAATCATTAGCCATTAGAGAAATGCAAATCATATCTACAATGAGATTCCATCTCACTCCAACAAGTCTGGCATTAACCCAAAAAACACAAAATAATAAATGTTGGAGAGGTTGTGGAGAGACTGGAACACTTGTACACTGCTGGTGGGAATGTCAAATGGTACAACCACTTTGGAAATCGATTTGGTGTTTCCTTAAAAAGCTAGAAGTAGAACTACCATACCAACATTTTTCAGTTAAGTAAAACAAGGTCCAGAGAGATTTAGGGCCTTTACAAACACACATTGCTCTGATAAAAACTTAAACTGAGATCCTCAAGCTTCCATTCTCATACACATTGTTTTACTTGCCTTTCAGTTTGGTTAATATTATGATTTTGAAAATAAATCAGGTATGTGAATATTATGTGTAACACACAGTTCCTCTCCCCATTCTGGCCTCTTGGCTGGAAAGTGACTGAGCAGAGGCTCTGGTGGAAGGTATGAGGGAATTGCAGACATGCTCATGTCTGTCTCAGGAATGTCCCTCTGCTCCCAGTAAGACACGGTCTATTATGCCTGCTGCTCTTGAATCCTTTATTTCTACCCCTCTAGATGGAAAATTGGAAAGTTACAAAATAGGGTCTTTGAAGTATCTAAGTTGCCCAGCCTAGCTCAAAACGTAAGAGAACAAGCAAGGACTTGATAAGAATTCGCATCCAGGAGGAAAAAAAAAAGCATTTTTTAAAGTGTCTTCTGTGCTACCTGCATCATTACCTCAGCAAGGGACAGATACATGGTCCAGAAGAGAAGGGGCGCCTAAAAGCATTCATGGAAAGCTAAGTATGTAAATAAGGCAAGCTCTGGATACACTATTTCTTTTCAAAATCAGAGATAGCAAAAATAATATTTCTGAACTTTTTGTCTTTGCACTTAACATTTCTCAAACCAGTAGGAAGCATAAAAGTTAAATTATTTCATATATTACTTTCTTTAGAGGTAGTTTTTGAAAAAATAAAAAGAATATATTATAGTTAGAATTCTTAAGGAAAGTACCAACCTATAAGAGATCGAAAACCTATTTCCAAATTCTGAACAGTATAATTTTTAGCAGTTAGGTAAAACACAATTTGTAACTGAATGACATTTAGAATTTTTTGACAGGATCTAAAATCTTTGTTTGCCAAAATCACATCCTAAATATGTTCCTTTGTGACTCATAAGACCTACTAGGCTTTTTGAATACATAAATCAATGCCTTATTTTAGATGTTATGGTATAGCCCTTGGAATATCTGTTTTTTTTTTTCTGATTAGTCTAAGATAAGAATGTTATTTTTATTCTAATGGAAATTTTTAAATAAGTCAAGGATGTATCACAACAAACCAAAATGCCATTAATCATCATTTTGCTTTATTTTTATCAAAATGAAGATATCTTATTTTAATTGTATGAATATGCCATTTTAATTCACACAATTTACCTACTAATGCTGAATAATTAATTCTTTACAATTAAAATTGTAAAGATATTTTAGAGTTTGGTTCAAAATTATGAACTCATAATTAGGGTAATTGTTATTTGCAGTTCAAGTTATAAAATCTTTTCTATCAATGAGATAATAAAAATAAAAAGCAGTGAACCTTTTTGTTCAGACAGATACATCTCAAAACTGAAATCAGAAATGTTCTTTTAGAAGCAAACATCTGGTATCATCTATCCCATCTATTCTCTGAGGGAAGTTGACTGGAGGCAGAATGCAGAATTTCTAACAATGTCATTGAATACAGTAGCTCATTAAAAAAAAGTTACATGCACAAATACCATGTTGTTACACCTGTCCAAGTGGTTTTTTTAACATGGAAGTCCATATTAATCATTGACTTGGAATCAAGAACGTGGTGTATCAGCATGTTACTTCAAAATTATTTGCATCCTCCAATCTTGTTTTGCCTTTTCCGCCCGGGTAAGCCTATTCTTAAATATTTAATTAATAGCTCAGTCCTATTGAGGTATAAGTATATTTTTTAGGTAATAATAAGCAGTGAGGAGAAAAGCACCTAACCACTTTTGGAAAGTGAAAGATTCAAACTAAATAATATTACTATCTATAGTTCAAAGCTGGTAAAGTTAAGCCTTTCAAAAAATCAAATCTTGTGGTGAAGGGCCATATGTAATTTTCAATACGATTCCAAATTCCTTTTCTTCGAAACAGAATGAGCACCATAAGAAGTGGCATTACTGGTGCATTGTTCTAGTTCTTCTGCCACAGGAATCTTTTTCATCAAAGCGCCATCACAGTGTGTGGAAGCATGCTGCTGGCTTCTGAAGAGCAAACTGCAAACAAAATTCCATCTGACAGCATGTGGCTGTAAAAGAGATTGCACTTTTTTATATACTCCCTGGATAATGAGTTTCAGATCACTCTGTACTTTTGAAAAAAGATTAAAATTAAAAGTATCTTTGCTTACATGGCTATATTTAAAATTTACATAAGAAACTTCACAGCAGCGTGCTCTAAGGGTGCTATTCTCTCCCATTTGTTTAAAAATCTATTCTAAAATACTACCTTTCTCTGCATGTTTATAGAAAACTAGAAATAGTTATATGTTACACAGAGTATCCATATGATGATCTCAAATGAGATTCTGAGAAGAAAAAGACCAAAAAAAACACAAAAAACAAAAAAACAAGCCCGTCACCATCCAGTTGATTCCGACTCATAGCGACCCTATAGAATTGCCCAAAAGGTTTCCAAGGAGCACCCGGTGGATTTGAACTGCCGGCCTCTTGGTTAGCAGCCCTAGGTCTTCACCGCTACTCCACCACGGTTTCCAGTGGAATATTAACAAAGCTTGGTTAGTTATTCTATGTGCTTGTAATGGAGAATCCTCTTTAACATCACTACTTGTAAAAATGGGGCTTCTCACAGATGCTGGAGGCTGCCTCACTGAGGTTTGAAATTGCATAATAATCCCATGTAAGTATGTCAGGGTTTTCTCCAAATAACAGTTCACAGAGGCTGCTGAGGGGCAGTATACACAGAAAACAAATAATTTAATTAGAGCCTTGGGAAGCAGAAGCCTTACAGAGTTTTTCATTTGGTTTCCTTGACTATAAACTGTTAAACATAATTTCTCTTCTATTCCTTCCTGTGGGGCTGAAATTCAGTAAGGGTTCCACGAATGGTATTCAATCAATGCTGGTAGATGTTTTTACCTAACACTGCCTCATTCCTTTCAGTGTAGTTGTTTACGTCATTTTACCACTCCCAAGAGAAACTCACGAGCCTTCGGTTTCTCTTAGTATGGTTGTGAGGCCATCTGCAATGGCACCACTGGGCTGGTTGCTGAAATCCAGATTCCTGGGCCCACTCAAACTCACTGAATTGGAATATCTGAGGTCAGGCCTCAGAATCTGCATTTTTGCAAACATCCAAAAAACAAGAAACACCCTGGTAAAATCTGATGATCACTCTGCCTAGTGCTAAGCCACTCTGTCTCAAGATTAAGCTCCTCTAAACTGCCCTCTGCCTGTCTCTGTCTGTCTATACCTCTCTGACACACACAAACACATGCGCACTGCACACAGTCTTGATATGCTCTGGCATTCGTCCCTGCTACTGTATGAGATCATACAGACATAAATTATACTGTGTAGAAGCTTCGAAATGCTTGCAAAGATTTAGAGATCCGTTGCACCTAGAGACACACTTATGACAGTAGTTGGTAGTAATTAACAGAAAACTGGAAAAACATAGCAAATTTAACCACTGATTTGTTTCTAATAAGAAGTCAATGAGCAGATCATTTGAGAGTAAGACAGTGATAGCTATCTATGTTATAGCTATCTATGATAGCTATAACACTAGACTAATGTTATATCTTCCTCATGAATAAAATCAACAATTATTCAGGAATGCAATACACCCTGGTTTCCACATGAGAAAAATTACAGCATTAGGAAAAAGTCAAGGAAACTCACCACTTCTTCATGCCTGCATTTTCTCACATTAATGCCATTTATCTGCAACGCAAAGGAAAGCATAACATCACATGGTATATTGTAAATGGAGTTTACACTTGGCCGCACATAGAAAATAATGATAAATGCATACCTGTAGAATTGCATCCCCAATAAAAAGTAATCCTGAAAGTTCCGCTATGAATGAAAAAGAGCAAATGATTATGCATCAGTTATTATTTTTCACACGATTACATTTTCTAATCAAATAAAGGCAAAACATATAAAAGAAATGAAAATTTGAATATTTTTATATGGTTAGCATGCTAAAAGTTTCACCAGGAATGGAAATTAAAAAACAATCATATGACATAGCCCACTTCAAACTTTGACACTCATGCACAGATCTTTCCCTTTAATTCTACCATTTTAGAACTTGCAGCTGCTAAAAATTTGGTCCCTCTTGCAAATGACCTGAGGCCTTTGTAAGTCTGAGAAGGCCTCTACAGAAGTTTGATACCTAGACATTCAAACCATCAGCTGTGGATTCAGCTCCAAGTTAAGTAGTAATCATTGGACTGGTTTGCTGATTTCAATCTACGGAACAGTTGGTTTGTGTCCTCATTGCTTTTCCTAGGTCAAATTTCATATGTAGGTCTGAGTTAAACTGCAGGTGAGAACTAAAAAGGAACATTTATGACTGTCACTAACTGCAGATGACTTGTATCGTTAGTTTCATTGTTTGTTGGTTTAAGGGCACAAGTGGGGAGGGTTACCGAGCCCTTAGTTCATACAAGGCCACAAGCTTCTGTTTTATCCTTGCTTTGCTCTCAGAGAGAAGCTCTCCCATGGAGTGATGAAGAGCACAGACCCATAGAGTCACACTAGGACACTTATACTGCCCAGCCATGTGGGACTGAAGCAAGCCTATTACACACTAGTTTATGCTTCTTAAGAATCATCTAATTCTTCAAGAAGTCTGGTTTATGAAATAGGGCTACTATATATCTCCCCAAGTTCTTTACCTCTTTGCTCCTTGGAGATTTTTGAAACGACAACAGGAATGTTATGTTCTGCTCCCCCCTGGAAAGATTAAAAAAAAAAAGTGCACATTGTATTTTTTTAATAAAAAATATGTAGTTTTTAGCCAAGAAACTCTACAGATTATGAACAGCATGTTAACTAAACACTAACCAGAATTTAAATACACCTGTGGAATTTCTACACTAAGAAGATAGCGTTTTCTTGAAATTTATCTCCCTGTCTAGAATTTCAATGTGACATCCAATAATTAATAACAGTAGACTTTAAAATTTTTCATTCAAAAAAAAAAATAGGTAATGACTTTAAAATGGCTTTCTCTTCAATGTTTAGCAATGCTATACATTCTAGAAATTGTTACTGAAAATACAAAGTTATGATTATGCGTTTACATTATCTGGCTAATTTACTCTATTCTGATAAGCCTAGAACATGCAAAGATGCAAGGAGGATCCCTTAGGATATGAAGTGACCAGAGGAGGTCTGGACTTGCACAAATGAGTGAGCACAGTCAGAATGTGGGCATCATGGGTAAGGGACTCATCTGCACTTCCTTGACTGGTATTAGATTCCTCTTTGTGTGTTAGCACATCCTAAGCAATTATCAGAATAAAACAAACTGGCTAGAATACCGCAGAAGTGCTTTGGTCTCATGGATCAAATGAGAAATAAAGAAAGAAAATTAAGTGAACTAAACAGGTAGAGGGGAATCAAATTCTTGAAATAACTGTATATAAATCATTTTTCTATATTACAGAGAAAAAATTTTGAAAACAGTATTTGAAAAATAGATTAAGTACATGAAAGAATAAGATGTTATATAGAAAAGAAACAGTATTAAAGGAGGGTTGAAAAGACGATTTAGATTCCATTGAGTTTTCTCTATTTCCAGAATAAGTAAACCTCCTAAACTTTCATTCCCCACAGGACAAAAGTTATTTTGAAAAAGACATTTTGCCTGTTAATACCAATATTTAATATTGTGTCCAGTAAACACAAATAAAAGGTAAGCAATATTGAGAAAAGTAGTGATATTCCACTTTTTCTTAGCAATTAGAGTTTTTTCTACTTCTGTATTATAAGAAGAAACACGGTAAATTAAATGTCAAAAACTTCTCCCAGACTGAAATTCCAACCCACTGCTCATACCTCTTTTTCTCATTATCTCCCATCAACCCAATACCCAAGTACCTATCCTTCACAAACTCTGTAAAGAAAGTCTCCAACATAGGCTGAAATGCCTTCTAATTCTGACCCTACCTTTAGTCTGTATGTCCCCAGACAAGCATTGATTCTGTCCATGAGGGACTTTCATGGATAAAAGGTGATCATGATCTGTGACTGTGCAGTGCAATGAACTACTTAATATGGCCCTTCTAGTCATAGTCTTTGTGACACACACAATGATGGGAGTGGGACTATGCAAATAAGGTATATGGAACTTGTGATGGGTGTGGTTATGTTTAAACCAGGCTAGGCCATGATTTCCAATATTGTATAGTCGTCCTGCATTTTATGTGTTGTGGATTCTGACCTCCACGTGCTAATGATGCAGGAGAGGTATAAGGTGTGTCTTGGGTCACAGCCTTGCAGGAAGGCATGACTCAAGTTTCACCCTTACTAAAGTTGCACCCTCTGGTGTGTGGCCTGAATCTAAGATATATGTGTGCGTCCTGGTGAGGCTCTCTCTGCATCTGGATCTCCCTTCTGGTTCGTGATCAGTTGACCTCCCCAGGGGCCTGCTGTCTAACCTGCTGATTCTGGGATTCGCAGGCCTCCACAGCTCCTTAGGCTGGCAACCTATCGTCTGACCTGATTTGCCAGCTTCCACAGCCTTGTGAGCTAGCAGCCTGTGGTCTGAACTGCTGGTTTGGGTTCGTCAGCCCCGGCAGCCATGTGGGTTGGGAGAAGCCCATGCCTGACCCATGAATTTGGGATTTGCCAGCTTCCACAACCAAGTGAGCCATTTCCTTAATACAGTTTGTGAGTTCTTTGAGATGCTGCAGCAAATTAGGGAACCTGAAAACAGGAGAGAGAGCACTGAGGGTAGAAGGAGTAGTTGATGTTAGAGACGATGGAGTAGTACGGCAGCTTGGAAAAGTTGGACATTTGGGACATCTTTAACCTCCTCCTCATAGCAACCAGCTTTGTGCTGCTCTGTATTAAAGAAATTATTCATTTAAACTGAGAGTGTGGAAAAAAATGAATAAGGGAAAAAATGGATAGAAAATGCTTATTTAGCATGCAACAAACACTAAATAAAGGGAAGCTATTACCATAATCTATCAAGATTTATGAGTAAAATTAAAGTAGTAAATAAGATTAGGTCAAACCCATTTGAAACCCTTAATAGGACTCCAAATTGCCAATCTCCTAAATTCTGCTCTATTCTTTTCCCATTATAATTATCAGCTTCTAAAAGAGTATAATATTTGTTCATTTATTACAACTATTGTTTAATGTTTTTATTCTTCCCCCATCCTAAACTAGAATGAGGGCACTGAATTTTTTGGGAGGACTATTTCGTGCCTTGCTGTACTGTATTTTTACACAAATAATGTCTTCTACATTTACCAACCAGGCCCTCCCCCACTCTGAGGTATTTTCGTACATGTACTTTTTTTTTTTTACTATACTAATTTTATTTTTCACAACATGTAAAAAAAATATATTGGGATACTGGCACTTATGAAAACTACCTCACAGGAGGAGAGAGCAGTAGGCAAACAAACCTAGAAAGTGCATGTTATCCGCTTAAAAATATGCTAACCCCAGCACATGAAATAATGTTTTTGTATTTAAGTGGTGTTGAATACATTTATCCATGAGTGAATAAATAAAGTCTAAGACTTTTCCAGACCTAAAGTTGTTTTATTCTTTAAAATACAATGCAGAATGATTTTACGTCAGAGGTAAGAAAACGTGTCTCCCTGAGTCAGGATCAATTTGATGGCAAGAAGTTTGGTTTTTTGTTTTTATGATGAAATCAAGTGCTAATGGTCACTTTGAGTGTCCAGAAATGTTTGGAAATTGGAAAAAAAAAATTAAGAATGCATCTCCATTTCTTAGAAGAAAAAGTTGATTAAAATGAATCACTACCTGGGCAAGTTTTTGGTAGTATAAAAGATGAAATAAAGTCCTATAGACCATGTAGTCTGGACATTTTGGGACAGAAAACTACACTCTAAGTTAGTCTTGTCTGTGTAGCTGTCATCAGGGTATTACCTTTTGCTGTTTTTTTTTTGGCTTGTTGCACTACAGAATCCAAAAATTTTCTAGTACTTAGACTTTTAATAGCAGGTCAGTAGGAAACCTATCCCTGGGGTCGATTTAGGGAGAGAAAAGGCTGTTGGATAACAATTTCAGATGGAAATAGTTAATACTTCCATTCCTCAGTCAACACACTAGACTTAAAACTATCTTTTAATGACCAGATACAACTAACCTCTGCTTTGCCACAAATTTTCTTTTATATATAACATACCTCCTGAATTTTAAATGGTTTGAGTCCAAACATGTTTTTGTAAATCACACATTTAGAATCCTAAAGGTTAAATTCATTTCAGAAGGTGACTTCATAAATTAGATAATAACACTTAAGATAAAACTCAGAAAATAAAATGGGACTTCAAATTACATTACTTTTGTTTATTGGATGAAATCTGTGAAAGCAGCCCAGCTTAATAGATTTAGTTCAGCTCTTAAATGGCAGAATTTAAGGCTTTCCAGATGAGAATCAAATAATCTGACTTGCTTTGCTTAAAACAGCTAGTCAGTCTTCCACCACTCTTAGAACAGAGACCAAAATCCTTAATAAAACCTCGTGCAAAGTGGCCTCTGCCCCATGGGCAGCTTCTTCCTGGACCTTCCCCATCACTCTCTGTGTCCCTGGAATGAGGGTCTTCTTTTTGTTCCTAGAAAATACCACTTCCCCTCATCATCCTATGGCTCCAGAACTTTCTGTACACTGTTTCCTCTGCCTGGAATGTCTTGTCCTACATCTTAAACCGGTAAATGCCTATGTTAGATTTCAGCTAAAGGCCCCTCTGTCAGTGTCTTTTTACTCAGTGGTGTTTATTTCTATAGCACTGGCCATGGCTATAATTTACATTTATTTATGCAACAATTTGATAAATGAAGCTTGTAAATGGCCTGAGGTCAAGGCAGGGTTTTCTTCACCATCTTCTCCCCGGTACATCCTGTACCAGACAGTGTGGCTCATAACCATAGTTTGGGGAACGACTGAATTAATTGAACACTGTTATTCCAGCTCATGGCAAAGTCCAAGACTAAGGAAAATGAGGCGAAGTTCTAAAGTGGTTTCCAGATAAGATTAAAGCATACATTATTACATTTTGTAATATTCTATTCACAAAGTGTAGTTAATTTTATAGCTAGTTTTGTAGAAACAGGATATAAAAGGTCCCATCTAAAGCATTTTGACCAGGATTCTACCCAATGATAACCCAAGTACAACTGAAATATCACTGAGACAAACCTAGACTGTTTTTAAAGTACTGGGGATCTTTCCAGATAAATATTTTCAGTATTTTAATCAATAAGTCAGTCAATGATATGCTGGGCTTGGAAATGAGATGCATAAACAGATAATTACAAATGTAAGAATTAGCGAGCCTCAGTGGACAGGTGTTGGACGCCTAAAAGGTATCACCTGAGAAGAGGTGGGCAGACATCATAATCCTTCTGAATGTCAGGTCCATCTCTCAAATGATATCGGGCCGGTGGTTTGAACTGATTCATAGGACTAATCCAGAATCTAAACACTAAAACTTATTAACTGTCTTTCCATTTCCATAATGGGAAAGAATGTATCCATTCTGTCTATGACAGCAATACATGAATCAAACTCAGTTAAAAAGAAAAAGGGTACAGAAGTGTAAGAAAACTATGCAAATATGTGCATTCTTATTATATAAACAGCTGTTATTTAATAATTTTTGCCCAGACCAGAAATCAATAACAAACTAAAAGGCAGAAATTTATTGCAGCTATTGTGAATTTATATTTCCATCTGGCAAATTTGACAAATTTGACAAAGTTATTTTTTTGAAATAGTAAGTATCAGGATGGTCTGACCAAGAGGGAATGAGTTTTCCAGAAGGCCCAGATGACAGGGGACCTGTGAGGGAAAAGAGCTGGGAGAAGTAGAGACGAGAATTAAGGGCCAGAAAATTCCTATAGAAATGGGTGGTTCAACTCAGGAAAACCGGGTAGGGGCTGAGAGGCCATGTGCCAGGTAAATACAAGCAGGGAGTCATGTAGAACAATTTAGACAGAATATACTCCAGGCTAGCCTGATGAATCTGATGTCATTCAGTGTGGGAAGAGAGAGGAGACTATGTGATCATGTCTGGGAAGTTTAGTGACTATTTTGTCCAGTTTTGGAGACAAAGTGTTTTTTAAAAACTTGGCCGAAGGGTAACAAAATGTTCTTTTTGGCCAGAAAAAAATAAAATACTCTAACACGTGGTGCTAGAAGTTGAAGCAAACCTGCCTGCTCCTGAAAAATCTTGGCTCCTGGCACTTTTCTGCCACTGGTAACTTAGTGAGCTCCATTCATCAGCTTCCCCACATTGCAGCTGATGCTGCAAAAGTCAAAAGATAGTAGGCAGCGTTATAGAAAGGGGTCCCATCAGGGTTTTATTTTAATGCTTTATTTAGTAATAAACCTAATGGTAATAGGTTGTTGGTGACATAATGTTCCATAAGCTCTCAGTGTCCCGAAAGCTGTGGTGTTACCATTGCTCTCTCCCAAAACTGCCTCCAGAGGAAATGGAGATCAAACAGGGAAATAGAAGAGCTTCAGTTTTTATTGAAGGGCAAGAAAAAACAAAAAAAAAATCATACACACAAGTATGCGTTGCTTAATGTCCAGGACACATTCTATAAAATAGGACATTATGTTACTTGGGTGTTGTGAGAACAACGTATTATGTACAGAAGAGAGATGCAGCATGGTCACCTATGTCACTGCTGCTGCACTGTGGGACTGCACAAAAACATTGGCTTTGCCACTGCTGGCCCCGCATGGTTGCTGTGCGGTCTCCAAGAGCCGTGCCTGCCCCCGCAGCGGCACCTCCAGGTGCATCACCATCTATCTTCTTTTCCTTCCTCCCTGCTTGCCTTCCCTGCCCTCCCCCTACCCACCAAGGCTTTAAACTCTTCCTGCCCTGCCGGGCCCTGCTCCACTGCCTCCCCAGCCTCAGGCTCCTCCCCTGAATGCCTTTACTGTGCTTCATTCCGCAATCTCCACAGTGAGGACCACGGGGCAGCTGCCACGGCAGTAAGAGCCCAAGTTGAGGGCTCCAGCATGACGTGCAGGGTGCCCTGGCCAAGTGGGGCAGCGGTCTCCTGGGGCATCCAACTCCCACCTCGGTGGGAGCGGTGGTGTCTGCACTCTCCCTACCTGAGGTGAGTGCAGTGGGACAGGACCCCTTCCCCCTGCCACCCCAGGGCCAAGGCTGATGTGGGACTCAGAGGTCTAGTGAGAGACAGGATCTGCCCAAACCAAAAAACCAAACCCATTGCTGTCAAGTTGCTTTGGACTCATAGTGACCCTATAGAACAGAGTAGAACTGCCCTGTAGGGTTTCCAAGGAGCGACTGGTGGATTAGAACTGCCAGCATTTTGGTTAGCAGGGGAAAGGCTTAACCACTGCACTACCAGGGCCCCATAGGATTGTGTTCTTCCTTGTGCAGGTAGGCACTGGATAACATCTGTTCAGGCAGTGTCAGATCACATGTATACGTCCCTGGCCCATAGAGTTCAGAAATCACAAAAGATGAGAGAAATTATTGGATATACTTTATATACTTGACATTGCCTGAACAGACTTTATGCAGTGGAGGAAGAATAAGGAAGAATACACTCAGGAGTTTATGACTTCTGAGGGAAATTTTAATCAAGGAAGACTGAATAATGATTAATAGACAGGGAGATCCCAAATGGTGGCATGAGAATGAAAGGTGGCCCAGTGTGAAAATAGTTTAAACAAATAGGCATCCTGGAGGCATGAGGGCAGAAGTAAACATGGTGCAATAGCCCGGTTTCTGATCAGAGAGAATGGTGGAATTCCTATCCTTTGAGGCACCAGGGGCGTGTCTTGGGAATGAAAGATCACTTAAAGACCACAGGTGGGGAGGGAGGCAGAGCCAACATGGCAAAATAGACAGACACTTTCAGCAAGACCTCTTTACAACAAAGCCTCGAAAAAACAAGTGGAATGAGTTTATTTGTGACAAGCTGGGAGCCCTGAGCATCAAAGGCAAACTTAGACAACGAACTGAGGGGCAGGGGAAGGAAGAGACCGTTCAGAAGTGGAGAGGAGTTTACTGGACCTGAATCTTGGGAGGGCCTCAGGCACCATTCCCGGAGCAGCAGCGGCGGGCTGGTACAAGTGTTTGGCTGCGGTTTCCTCAGGGAGAAGCAGCCTGCCACACAGCCCATTCACACCTCAGGAACCTGAGGAGAACGGCGCTCTCAGCAAAAGCTAAGTACTTGCATATATTTTACCGTGCCCCACCCCCCCACCTCCAAGCTGGCTTCAGCGACTGAATCCCTGGGCCTGAGACAGACCCTGGTGACCACCTAGAGCCATCCTCGCAGCCTTGGGGAAGGAAAAAATTTCCAATTGGGGGGAAAAGATAATTTGCTAGCTCCATTAACTGGGGGAGCTCATGACAGAAGCGGCTCCTGTCCAGGCATAAACCGTCCGTGGACCTTAAGCACCTTTCCCTTCTGCATGGACATGTATGGGCCTATTACGGGAGAATAGGCCCTTGTTGACAGACTACAACTGTTTCAGCTGTGTGGTGGAGAGGTGGGTGTTTGATGTTTGACATTGCTTTGCCTATTAAACAAGGTCCACACCTACCCACATCAGGGACCTAAAGATTTATAGCTCCACTCAGGTCACCCAGCCACCCGTAACAGGGGTCCAAAGATAACTGGTACCTCCCAGTCCTTACAACCAAAAACTTTGGGTGCCCACGTTCCCTCTGCAGAACCCACCCACCAGCATGCCCTAGGGAACAGAGACGCATTTTCCTCAGAGACACCTGGGGGATGGTTCTCAGCCCCTGTCTTGTTCAGAGCATGACCCCCTGCGGCAAGCAGATACTGGTACATATGCCAATCACCCCTGCCCTACTAAGACTGTAGGACAGAGCCTGTACCACACACTTGATATCAGCTACTTGGAAACCTGAGCTGAATTCACGCAAGAAAACTGAATGGACTCCTAAACTGATATACCTGATAACAGCTTTAGCCAGCTGGGGACAGGATACCACAGCTCCAAAGGCAAAAATAATCAAGCTAGCTCACTCAAGCAACCCGTAGGGGTATACCAAAACAAAACAAAGCAAGAAGCTACGACACAGTAAGCAAGCATAAACTAATACAATAACTTATAGATGGCTCAGAGACAACAGTCAATATCAAGTCACATAAAAAAACAGGCCATGATCACCTCAACAGGCTCTCGAAACAAAGAATCCAGGGATCTTTTAGATGAAAGTGCATTCCTAGAATTACCAGATGCAGAATACGAAAGTTTAATATACAGAACCCTTCAAGACATCAGGAAGGAAATGAGGCAGAACAAGCCAAGGAACACACACATAAAGCAACTGAAGAACTCAGAAAGATTATTCAGGAACATAATGAAAAGTTAAATAAGCTGGAAAAATCCATAGACAGCAATCAGAAATTCAGAAGATTAACAATAAATTACAAAATTAGATAACGCAATAGAAAGTCAGAGAGGCAGAATTGAGCAAGTAGAAGCTAGAATTTTTGAGCTCAAAGATAAATCACTTGGCACTAATATATTTGAAGAAAAATCAGATAAAAGAATTAAAAAAAATGAAGAAACCTTAAGAGTCATGTGAGACTCTATCAAAAGAAATAACCTACCTGTGATTGGAGTACCAGAACAGGGAGGGATAACAGAAAATACAGACAAAATTGTTGAGGATTTGTTGGCAGAAAACTTCCCTAATATTGTGAAAGATGAGAAGATATCTATCCAAGATGCTCATCGAACTCCACATAAGGTAGATCTTAAAAGAAAGTCACCAAGACATAATATAATCAAGCTTGCCAAAACGAAAGATATAGAGAGAATTATAAGAGCATCGAGAGATAAAAGAAAAGTCACCGACAAGGGAAAGCCAATAAGAATAAGCTTGGACTACTTGGTAAAAACCATGCAGGCAAGAAGGCAATGGGATGACATATTTAAAAAACTGAAGGAAAAAAATTGCTGGCCAAGAATCATATATCCATCAAAACTGTCTCTTAAATATGAAGGTGAAATTAAGACATTTCTAGATAAACACAAGTTTAGAGAATTTGTAAAAACCAAACCAAAACTATAAGAAATACTAAAGGGAGTTCTTTCATTAGAAAATCAATAATATCAGGTATCATTCCAAGACTAGAACACTGGGCAGAGCACCCAGAAGTCAATCCAGACAGGGAAAAAAAAAAAAAGAACAAAGATTATATATATATAAAAAAAGCGCAAAACAGGGTAACACCAATGTTATTATACAAAAGAAGACATTAAAATAATAAAGAGGGACTAAGAAACGTAATCATACACTTTCCATATGGAAAGGAAGACAAGGCGATACAAAGAAATAAAAGTCAGGTTTAAATTTAGAAAAATAGGGGTAAATAATAAGGTAACCACAAAGGAGACAAACTATCCTACCCATCAAAATAAAACACAAGAGGAAAATACAGACTCAGCAGAAACAAAATCAACAACAACAAATATAAGGAAAGGACAATATATAAAGAAAATCTACTCAGCACATAAAATCAAGTGGGAAAAAGAAACCATCAATACACAAAAAAAACACATCAAAATGATAGCATTAAATTCATACCTATCCATAATACCCTGAATGTAAATGGACTAAATGCAAGAATAAAGAGACACAGAGCGGCAGAATGGATTAAAAAATAAGATCTGTCTATATGCTGCCTATAAGAATCACACCTTAGACTTAGGGACACAAACAAACTAAAACTGAAAGATGGAAAAAAGTATATCAAACAAACAACAATCAAAAAAGAGCAAGAGCGGCAATATTAAAATCTGACAAAATAGGCTTTAAAGTGAAATCCATCATAAAGGATAAGGAAGGACGCTATATAATGATTAAAGGGACAACACACCAAGAAGATATAACCATATTAAATATTTATGCACCCAATGACAGAGCTGCAAAATACATAAAACTAACTCTATCAGCATTGAAAAGTGAGATCGACAGCTCTGCAATAATAGTAGGAGACTTCAACACACCACTTTCGGTGAAGGACAGGACATCCAGAAAGAAGCTTAATAAGACATGGAAGATCTAAATGCCACAATCAACCAACCTGACCTCGTAGACATAACAAGAACACTCCACCCAACAGCAACCAAGTATACTTTCTTTTCTAGTGCACATGGAACATTCTCTAAAATAGACCACATATTAGGTCATAAAGCAAGCCTGAGCAGAATCCAAAACACTGAAATATTACAAGGCATCTTCTCTGACCATAAGGCCATAAAAGTGGAAATCAATAACAGGAAAAGCAGGGAAAAGAAATCAAACACTTGGAAACTGAACAATACCCTGCTCAGAAAAGACAGGATTATAGAAGACGTTAACGATGGAATAAAGAAATTCGTAGAATCCAATGCGAATGAAAACACTTCCTATCAGAACCTTTGGGACACAGCAAAAGCAAAGTTCAAAGGCCAATTTATATCAATAAATGCACACATCCAAAAAGAAGAAATGGCCAAAATCAGAGAATTATCCCTACAACTTGAATAAGGAGAAAGAGGGCAACAAAAGAACCCCACAGGCAACAGAAGAAAACAAATAATAAAAATTAGAGCTGAACTAAATGAAATAGAAAACAAAAAAAAACAATTGAAAGAATTAACAAGCCCAAAAGCTGGTTTTTTTGAAAAAATCAACAAAATTGATAAAGCACTGGCCAAAATGACAAAAGAAAAACAGGAGAGGAAGCAAATAACCCAAATAAGAAATGAGAGGGGCGATATTACAACAGACCCAAATGAAATTAAAAGAATCATATCAGATTACTATGAAAATCTATACTCAAATTTAGAAACCTAGAAGAAATGGATGAATTCCTAGAAACACACTACCTACCTAAACTAACACAAACAGAGGTAGAACAACTAAATGGACCCATAACAAGAGATTGAACAGGTAATCAAAAAACTCCCAACAAAAAAAAGCCCTGGTCCAGACGGCTTCACTGCAGAGTTCTACCAAACTTTCAGAGAAGTGTTAACACCACTACTACTAAAAGTATTTCAGAGCATAGAAAAAGACGGAATACAACCAAACTCATTCTATGAAGCCACCATATCCCTGATACACAAACCAGGTAAAGACACCACAAGAAAAGAAAATTATAGGCCTATATCCCTCTTGAATGTAGAAGCAAAAATCCTCAACAAAATTCTAGCCAGTAGAATTCAACAACATATCAAAAAAATAATTCACCGTGAACAAGTGGGATTCATAGCAGGTAGGCAGGGATGGCTCAACATTAGAAAAACAATTAATGTAATCCACCACATAAATAAAAAAAAAAGACAAGAATCGCATGATTTTATCAATTGATGAAGAAAAGGCATTTGACGAAGTTCAACACCCATTCATGATAAAAACTCTCAGCAAAATAGGAATAGAAGAAAAATTCCTCAACATAATAAAGGGCATTTATACACAGCCAACAGCCATTACCCTAAATGGAGAGAGTCTGAAAATATTCCCCTTGAGATCAGGAACCAGACAAGGATGCCCTTTATCACCACTCTTATTCAACATTGTGCTGGAAGTCCTAGCCAGAGCAATTAGGCTAGATAAAGAAATAAAGGGCATCCAGATTTGCAAAGAAGAAGTAAAAGTATCTCTACTTGCAGATGACATGATCTTATACACAGAAAACCCTAAGGAATCCTCCAGAAAACTACTGAAACTAATAGAAGAGTTCAGCAGAGTATCGGGATACAACATAATCATACAAAAACCAGTTGGATTCCTCTACACCAACAAAAAGAACATCGAAGAGGAAATCAGCAAATCAGTGTCATTTAAGTAGCCCCCAAGAAGATAAAATACTTAGGAATAAATCTTACCAAAGATGTAAAAAGAAAACTACAGTACACTTCTGCAAGAAAACAAAGGAGACTTACTAAGTGGAAGAACATACCTTGCTCGTGGATAGGAAGACTTAACATGATAAAAACGTCTACTCTACCAAAAGCAATCTATACATTTAATGCAATTCCAATCCAAATCCCAACGACATTCTATAATGAGATGGAGAAACAAATCACCAACTTCATATGGAAGGGAAAGAGGCCCTGGATAAATAAGGCATGACTGAAAAAGAAGAACAAAGTGGTAGTCCTTACTTTACCTGATTTTAGAACCTATTGTACTACCACAGTAGTCAAAACAGCCTAGTACTGGTGCAACAACAGATACATGGACCAATGGAACAGAATTGAGAATCCAGGCATAAATCCATCCACATATGAGCAGTTGATATTTGACAAAAACTCCAAAACAATTAAATGGGGAAAAGACAGTGTTTTTAACAAATGGTACTGGCGTAACTGGATATCCATCTGCAAAAAAAATGTTAACAAGAAGATGGCTGACTAGGTAGACGCTACCTTGGATCCCTCTTGCAACAAAGACTTGGAAAAACAAGTGAATCAATCACATACATGACAGTCTACGAACCCTGAACAACAAACACAGATTTAAAGAGTTGACCTGAGTGACAGAGACCGAGAAAGAACAACTACGGGGAAGCAGCGACTGTTTTCGGAGCCTGGAGCCAGCGTCCCAGTCAGGCAACCTTGGCGCCAGGCTTAGGACTGGGCGCAGGGGAGCTGAACACAAAATCTTGTGATGGCGCAAACACAGGGCGCAGCCCTACCCCCCTGAACTGACCCCGGGAGGGGGCCCAGCCGGTCTGCGCGGGCGGTGTGGCGACACGGCTGGCTGGCGGGAGGAGAACTCCCTGGGAGACAGTCACTGATTTTGGAGCTGGGAGTGCAGCATCCCAGCAGGGGAACCTTGACGCTGGGTTTTGGATTGGCAGTGGAGGATCTGACCATGGCTTCAGCGGGCCAGACCCTTGGGGACAATCTCCACACAGCCAGCACACATAGGCGACATGCCCCTCAGGAATCTCAGATAAATAGTCATCCCAAGTAAGATAAGCAACTTTGGCTTTATTCCGGGGTGTACTCTCTCCTGTTTTTCTGAACCCTCCCCTCCCCTTCCCAGGTGGCTTCATTAACATTGGAATTTCCTGAGCCAAAGGGAGAACAGCTCTGGCTCCGTGGCTTTGCTTTTCCCTTTTTTTTTTTTTTCGTCTTTTCCTAACCCATTCTTCCGGCCTGAGAGAAACAACCACAAAAAACACAGGGACCAAAAATCCTTCCCTAATTGGACTAAAAACACAGAATCAGCTCCAGCCAAGCATATATGATCCAAATCTTGGGCTTTCATCCTTACAGGGAACAAGGTGGCTGTAATAATGCAAAGGCAGTTCTGATAGGGATCTGACTGCATTTTTTTTAGCGGATTTACTGGAAAAACAAGTTTCCCAGGTCTGATATCTCCGCTTATTCAACAGAGCCCTAACTGACCCACAACAGGGAACTGAGGGCTGAAGCTCCCCCCAGAACACCTAGCCTCTTGCCTTAGGGGTCTAAGGAGGGTGACACCTACCAATCAGTAGAGGTACTTGCATTGGGGGCCTAACGTACAGCTGCAGAGCCCTCCCACCAAGGTGCTATAGGAGACACCTAACTCACTGACACTTCAGGGAAGCCTGTCAGCATCCTGCCCCCCCTGGAGTGTGAACCCCAGCTGCTACTAGAATCTGGTGCACACAACTATCACCACTACTTCTCAAAGTAGATAGGTGACAGTGTGCATCACACACTTGATGACCCAAAATCAGATTCTACTCAAGAATAGTGAATACAGTCAGGCATATATATCTGGCAACACCCCAAACCAGCTGGTAATAGGTCATAAGTAAGTCAAGGGCTACAACAAACAAGACAGCACAATCCAGTAGCCCATCCACGTATATTGAATGAAAACAAAACAAGATAGGACTCAGTGAGCAATTATAGAATTAATCACTACTATTTTTTTTTTTATATCTTAGTGATGGCTCGAAGACAGCAGTCAATATCAAACCACATAAAGAAGCAGATCATGACATCTTCTACAACCCCCCAAACAAAAGAATCAAAATCTTTCCCAAATGAAGACACAATCCTGGAATTATCAGATACAGAATATAAAAAACTAATTTACAGAATGCTTCAAGACATCAGGGATGACCTCAGAAATGAAATCAGGCTAACTGCAGAAAAAGCCAAGGAACACACTGATAAAACAGTTGAAGAACTCAAAAAGATTATTCAAGAACATAGTGGAAAAATTAACAAGTTGCAAGAATCCATAGAGAGACAGCATGCAGAAATCCAAAAGATTAACAATAAAATTACAGAATTAGACAACGCAATAGGAAGGCAGAGGAGCAGACTCGAGCAATTAGAAGGCAGAGTAGGATATCTGGAGGACCACGGAATTAACACCAACATAGCTGAAAAAAAATCAGATAAAAGAATTAAAAAAAAAATGAAGAAACCCTAAGAATCATGTGGGACTCTATCAAGAAGGATAACTTGCATGTGATTGGAGTCCCAGAACAGGGAGGGATAACAGAAAACACAGAGAAAATAGGCGAAGATTTGCTGACAGAAAACTTCCCTGACATGATGAAAGACGAAAGGATATCTATCGAAGATGCTCATCGAAACCCATTTAAGATTGATCCAAAAACAAAAACACCAAGACATATTATCATCAAACCTGCCAAAACCAAAGATAAAGAGAAAATTTTAAAAGCAGCCAGAGAGAAAAGAAAGGTCTACTTCAAGGGAGAATCAATAAGAATAAATTCAGACTACTCAGCAGAAACCATGCAGTCAAGAAGGCAATGGGATGACATATGCAGAGCACTGAAGGAGAAAAACTGCCAGCCAAGGATCATATATCCAGCAAAACTCTCTCTCAAATATGAAGGCAAAATTAAGATATTTACAGATAAACACAAGCTTAGAGAATTTGCAAAAACCAAACCAAAGCTACAAGAAATACTAAAGGAAATTGGTCAGAAAACCAATAATATCAGATACCAGCACAACACAAGGTCACAAAACAGAACATCCTGATATCAACTGAAATAGGGAAATCACAAAAACAAATTAAGATTAATTTTAAAAAGAAAAACATGCTCAAAACAGGGAATCATTGAAGTCAATATGTAAAAGATCACAATAATCAAAAAGAGGGACTAAATACAGGAGGCATAGAACTGCCATATGGAGACGGAAACAAGGCGATACAGGACCATACAATTTAGGTTTTTACTTAGAAAACTAGGCGTAAATATTAAGGTAACCACAAAGAGGTATAACAACTCCATAACTCAAAATAAAACCCAAGAAAAATGTAACGACTGAACAAACATAAAGTCAAATACTATGAAAATGAGGATCTCACAATTTACAAAGAAAAATGCCTCAGCACAAAAAAGTAAGTGGTAAAATGAACTTGTCAACAACACACATAAAAAGGCATCAAAATGACAGCACTAAACACTTATCTATAATTACGCTGAACATAAATGGACTAAATGACAGAGAGTCTCGGACTGGATAAAGAAACACGATCCGTCTATATGCTGCCTACAAGAGACACACCTTAGACTTAGAGACACAAACAAACTAAAACTCAAAGGATGGAAAAAAATATATCAAGCAAACAATAAGCAAAAAAGAAGAGGAGTAGCAATATTAATTTCTGACAAAATAGACTTTAAACTTGCATCCACCACAAAGGATAAAGAAGGACACTAAATAATGATAAAAGGGACAATTGATCAGGAACATATAACCATATTAAATACTTATGCACCCAATGACAGGGCTGCAAGATACATAAATCAAATTTTAACACAACTGAAAAGTGAGATAGAGACCTCCACAATTATAGTAGGAGACTTCAACACACCACTTTCAGAGAAGGACAGGACATCCAATAAGAAGCTCAATAGAGACACGAAAGACCTAATTGCTACAATCAACCAACTTGATCTCACTGACTTATACAGAACTCGCCACCCAACTGCTGCAAGGTATACTTTTTTTTCTAGCGCACATGGAACATTCTCTAGAATAGACTGCATATTAGGTAATAAAACAAACCTCTGCAGAATCCAAAACATCGACATATTACAAAGCATCTTCTCAGACCACAAGGCCATAAAAGTAGAAATCAATAACAGAAAAACTAGGGAAAAGAAATCAAATACTTGGAAAATGAACAATATCCTGCTGAAAAAAAGACTGGGTTATAGAAGACATTAATGAGGGAATAAGGAAATTCACAGAATGCAACGAGAATGAAAATACTTCCTGTCAAAACTTCTGGGACACAGCAAAAGCAGTGCTCAGAGGCCAATTTATATCGATAAATGCACACATACAAAAAGAAGAGCCAAAATCAGAGAACTGTCCCTACAACCAGAACAAATACAAACTGAGCAACAAAAGAATCCATCAGGCACCAGAAGAAAACAAAAAATAAAAATTAGAGCTGAACTAAATGAATTAGAGAACAGAAAAACAATTGAAAGAATTAACAAAGCCAAAAGCTGGTTCTTTGAAAAAATTAACAAAATTGATAAACCATTGGCTAGACTGACTAAAGAAATACAGGAAAGGAAACAAATAACCTGAATAAGAAACGAGAAGGGCCACATCACAACAGACCCAACTGAAATTAAAAGAATCATATCAGATTATTACGAAAAATTGTACTCTAATAAATTTGCAAACCTAGAAGAAATGGATGAATTCCTGGAAAAACACTACCTACCTAAACTAACACAATCAAAAGTAGAAGAACTAAATAGACCCATAGCAAAAAAAGAGATCGAAACGGTAATCAAAAAACTCCCAACAAAAAAAAGCCCTGGCCTGGATGGCTATACTGCAGAGTTCTACCAAACTTTCAGAGAAGTGATAACACCACTACTACTAAAGGTATTTCAAAGCATAGAAAATGATGGAATACTACCCAGCTCATTCTATGAAGCCACCATCTCCCTGATACCAAAACCAGGTAAAGAAACCACAAAAAAGGAAAATTACAGACCTATATTCCTCATGAACATAGATGCAAAAATCCTCAACAAAATTCTAGCCAATAGAATTCAACAACATATCCAAAAATAATTCACCACAACCAAGTGGGATTTATACCAGGTATGCAAGGCTGGTTTAATATTAGAAAAACCATTAATGTAATCCACCATATAAATAAAACAAAAGACAAAAACCACATGATCTTATCAATTGATGCAGAAAAGGCATTTGACAAAGTCCAACACCCATTTATGATAAAAACTCTCACCAAAATAGGAATTGAAGGAAAATTCCTCAACATAATAAAGGGCATCTATGCAAAGCCAACAGCCAGCATCACTCTAAATGGAGAAAGCCTGAAAGCATTTCCCTTGAGAACGGGAACCAGACAAGGATGCCCTTTATCACCGCTCTTATTCAACATTGTGCTAGAGATCCTATCCAGAGCAATCAGGCTAGACGAAGAAATAAAGGGCATCCGGATTGGCAAGGAGGAAGTAAAATTATCTCTATTTGCAGATGACATGATCTTATACACAGAAAACCCCATGGAATCCTCCAGAAAACTACTGAAACTAATAGAAGAGTTTGGCAGAGTCTCAGGTTATAAGATAAACATACAAAAATCACTTGGATTCCTCTACATCAACAAAAAGAACATCGAAGAGGAAATAACCAAATCAATACCATTCACAGTAGCCCCCAAGAAGATAAAATACTTAGGAATAAATCTTACCAAGGATGTAAAAGACCTATACAAATAAAACTACAAAGCTCTACTACAAGAAATTCAAAAGGACCTACTTAAGTGGAAAAACATACCTTGTTCATGGATAGGAAGACTTAACATAGTAAAAATGTCTGTTCTACCAAAAGCCAACTATACATACAACACACTTCCGATCCAAATTCCAATGTCATTTTTTAAGGTGATAGAGAAACAAATCACCAACTTCATATGCAAGGGAAAGAAGCCTCGGATAAGCAAAGCATTACTGAAAAAGAAGAAGAAAGTGGGAGGCCTCACTCTACCTGATTTCAGAAGCTATTATACAGCCACAGTAGTCAAAACAGCCTGGTACTGGTACAACAACAGACACATAGACCAGTGGAACAGAATTGAGAACCCAGATATAAATCCATCCACATATGAGGAGCTGATATTTGACAAAGGCCCAGTATCAGTTAATTGGGGAAAAGATAGTCTTTTTGACTAATGGTGCTGGCATAACTGGATATCCATTTGCAAAAAAATGAAACAAGACCCATAACTTACACCGTGCACAAAAACTCACTCCAAGTGGATCAAAGACCTAAATATAAAGACTAAAATGATAAAGATCATGGAAGAAAAAATAGGGACAACCTTAGGACCCCTAATACAAGGCATAAACAGAATACAAAACATTACCAAAAATGACGAAGAGAAACCAGATAACTGTGAGCTCCTAAAAATCAAACACCTATGCTCATCTAAAGACTTCACCAAAAGAGTAAAAAGACCACCTACAGACTGGGAAAGAATTTTCAGCTATGACATCTCCGACCAGTGCCTGATCTCTAAAATTTACATGATTCTGTCAAAACTCAACCACAAAAAGACAAACAACCCAATCAAGAAGTGGGCAAAGGATATGAACACGCACTTCACTAAAGAAGGTATTCAGGCAGCTAACAGATACATGAGAAAATGCTCTCGATCATTAGCCATTAGAGAAATGCAAATTAAAACTACGATGAGATTCCATCTCACTCCAACAAGGCTGGCATTAATCCAAAAAACACAAAATAATAAACCTTGGAGAGGCTGCAGAGAGATTGGAACTCTTATACACTGCTGGTGGGAATGTCAAATGGTACAACCACTTTGGAAATCTATCTGGCGTTATCTTAAAAAGTTAGAAATAGAACTACCATACAACCCAGAAATCCCACTCCTCGGAATATACCCTAGAGAATTAAGAGCCTTCACACAAACAGATATACACACACCCATGTTTATTGCAGCTCTGTTTACAATAGCAAAAAGCTGGAAGCAACCAAGGTGTCCATCAACAGATGAATGGTTAAATAAATTGTGGTATATTCACACAATGGAATACTACGCATCAAAAAAGAACAGTGACGAATCTGTGAAACATTTCATAACATGGAGGAACATGGAAGGCATTATGCTGTGCGAAATTAGTCAGAGGCAAAAGGACAAATATTGTACAAGACCACTATTATTAGATCTTGAGAAATAGTATAAACTGAGAAGAACACATACTTTTGTGGTTACGAGGTGGGGAGGGAGGGAGGGTGGGAGAGGGTTTTTTACTGATTAATTAGTAGATAAGAACTGCTTTAGGTGAAGGGATGGACAATAATACATGGAAGGTCAGCTCAATTGGACTGGACCAAAAGCAAAGAAGTTTCCGGGATAAACTGAAGGCTTCAAAGGTCAGCAGAGCAATGGCGGGGGGTTGGGGACCATGGTTTAAGGACACTTCTAAGTCAATTGGCAAAATAATTCTATTATGAAAACATTCTGCATCCCACTGTGAAATGTGGCGTCTGGGGTCTTAAATGCTAACAAGCGGCCATCTAAGATGCAGCAATTGGTCTCAACCCACCTGGAGCAAAGGAGAATGAAGAACACCAAGGTCACATGATAACTAAGAGCCCAAGAGACAGAAAGGACCACATGAACCAGAGGCCTACATCATCCTGAGACCAGAAGAACTAGTTGGTGCCCGGCCACAATCGATGACTGCCCTGACAGGGAGCACAACAGAGAACCCCTGAGGGAGCAGGAGATCAGTGGGATGCAGACCCCAAATTCTCATAAAAAGACTGAGACTAGAGGAATCCCGGCGGTCATGGTCCCCAAACCTTCTGTTGGCACAGGACAGGAACCATTCCCGAAGACAACTCATCAGACATGAAAGGGACTGGACAGTGGGTAGGAGAGAGATGCTGATGAAGAGTGAGCTAATTATATCAGGTGGACACTTGAGACTGTGTTGGCATCTCCTGTCTGGAGGGGGGATGGGAGGATAGAGTGAGTTGGAAGCTGGCAAAATTGTCACGAAAGGAGAGACTGGAAGGGCTGACTCATTAGGGCGAGAGGAAGTGGGGGTACGGAGTAAGGTTTATATAAACTTGTATGTGACAGTCTGACTTGATTTTTAAACGTTCACTTGAAGCTCAATAAAAGTTAATTAAAAAAAAAAATGAAACAAGACCCATACCTCATTCCATGCAAAAAAACTAACTCAAAATGGATCAAAGACCTAAATATAAAATCTAAAACGATAAAGATCATGGAAGAAAAAATAGGGACGATGTTAGGAGCCCTAATACATTGCATAAACAGTATAGAAAATGTTACAAAGAATGTCGAAGAAAAACTAGATAACTGGGAGCTCCCAAAAATTAAACACTTATGCTCATCCAAAGACTTTACCAAAACAGTAAAAAGACTACCTACAGACTGGGAAAAAGTTTTTAGCTATGACATTTCTGATCAGTGCCTGATCTCTAAAATCTACATGAAACTGCAAAAACTCAACTGCAAAAAGACAGTTAACCCAATTAAAAAATGGGCAACAGATACGAATAGACAATTCACTAAAGAAGACATTCAGGTAGCTAACAGATATATGAGGAAATGTTCACAATCATTAGCCATTAGAGAAATGCAGATCAAAACTACAATGAGATTTCATCTCACTCCAACAAGGCTGGCATTAATCAAAAAACAAAAAAAACAAAATAATAAATGTTGGAGAGGCTGTGGAGAGTTTGGAACACTTAAACACTGCTGATGGGAATGTCAAATGGTACAACCACTTTGGACATCGATTTGGCACTTCCTTAAAAAGCTAGAAATAGAACTACCATACAATCCAGCAGTCCCACTCCTTGGAATATACCCTAGAGAAATAAGAGCCTTTACACGAACAGATATATGCACTCCCATGTTTATTGCAGCACTGTTTAAAACAGCAAAAAGATGGAAGCAACCAAGGTGCCCCTCAACGGATGAATGGATAAATAAATTATGGTATATTCACACAATGGAATACTACGCATCGATAAAGAACAGTGAGGAATCTGTGCAACATTTCATAACATGGAAGAACCTGGAAGGCATTATGCTGAGTGAAATTAGTCAGTTGCAAAAGGACAAATATTGTATAAGACCACTATTATAAGAACTTGAGAAATAGTTTAAACTGAGAAGACAACGTTCTTTTGTGGTTATGAGAGGGGGGAGGGAGGGAGGGTGGGAGAGGAGCATTCACTAATTAGATTGTAGAGAAGAACTACTTAAGGTGAAGGGAAAGACAGCACGCAATACAGGGGAGGTCAGCACAATTGGACTAAAGCAAAAGCAAAGAAGTTTCCTGAATAAACTGAATGCTTCGAAGGCCAGTGCAGCAGGGGCAGGGGTCTGGGGACCATGGTTTCAGGGTACATCTAAGTCAATTGGCATAATAATATCTATTAAGAAAACATTCTGCATCCCACTTTGAAGAGTGGCATCTGGGGTCTTAAACGCTAGCAAGCAGCCATCTAAGATGCATCAATTGGTCTCAACCCACCTGGATCAAAGGAGAATGAAGAACACCAAGGACACAATGTGACTATGAGCCCAAGAGACAGAAAGCACCACATGAACCAGAGACTACATCAGCCTGAGACCAGAAGAACTAGATGGTGCCCAGCTACAACCAAAGACTGCCTTGACAGGGAACACAATAGAGAACCCCTTAGGGAGCAGGAGAGCAGTGGGATGCAGACCCCAAATTCTCATAAGACCAGACTTAATGGTCTGACTGAGATTAGAAGGACCCCGGTGGTCATGGCCCCCAGACCTTCTGTTGCCCCAGGATAGGAACCATTCCCAAAGCCAATTCTTCAGACATGGATTGGACTGGACAATGAGTTGGAAATGGATGCTGGAGAGAAGTGAGCTTCCTGGATCAGGTGGACACTTCGGATTATGTTGGCGTCTCCTGCCTGGAGGGGAGATGAAAGGGTGGAGGGGGTTAGAAACTGCCGAAATGAACACGAAAAGAGAGAGTGGAGGGAGAAAGCGGGCTGTCTCATTAAAAAAGCTCATTGGGGGAGAGTAATTGGGAGTGTGTAGCAAGCCGTACATGGGTTTTTGTGCACGAGACTGAGTTGATTTGTAAACTTTCACTTAAAGCACAATAAAAATTATTAAAAAAAAGAAAAAAAAAAAACGACCACAGGCGGCCTAGTTTAACAGGTATATCTGTGCCTACAAACTTGGTCTCATTACATTAGAGTTCAGTTACTCGTTTAATCCCACTAGATGTGTAAACTGCGGTGAAAGTATAACTTTAACATGGACAAGAAAGGCACACTCTCCAAAGGTCAAAAGAAGGCTTTATTGGTAGGGCCTGGAGACAATTAACCTAAACCTAAGACAAGAACAGAAGCTCATTCTGTGCGGGGAGCCCTCTCTTGGCAGGAGAGCCACTTCATCCTGGTCAGAGCTAGCACATCTTTCATGGTAGCTCAGGGGCAGTTTATTCTTTGTGTGTATATGTGTGTTTTCTAATTTACAATTAATATTAGACTCGATGGCACTGGGTTCGGTTTTTATTACTGTACAAGTAATTTTGGTATCTGCTTTTTCATGGTTAAAAAAACTGCTGTTTTAAATCGATGGTATTTTTGAAAACTAGAGGATAAATTTGTATATTAAGATAAGCCACTGATTCTTACATGAAATTGTAGTGTAATTATTTCCAAAACTCATTTTGCATGGCTAAGTTCAAAACTGAATGTGTAGCATCTTTGTACATGGTATAAAATAATAATAATCACTTTCAAAGGAGAGTCAGATTTTGTAAGAAATCCCTAATAATACTGTTATGGATGAAATAGTGTCCCCCCAAAATTTGCATCATAAATCCTAACCTCTATACCTCACTTACAGTCCCATTTGGCAATTGGTTTTGTTTCTTAGGATAATGAAGCAGTGTTATGTAGATGTGTCATAAATCAATGTCTTTTGAGCTATAAAACAGTACATTAAGCAACCAAGTAAACAAACAAGCAGAGGGGAAGATACAGGCCACATGATCATCAAGGAACCCAGGAATAGAAGCTGAAAAGAAAGCTGGCTGGAGCCCTGAATTCAAACTTCCGGTCTCCTAAACTCTTAGAAAATAAATTCTTGTTCCTTAAAGCCATCGCTTGTGATATTTCTGTTATAGCATCACTAGATAACTAGGACAAATGCAAACTAATTTTTTAAGATGAAAAAACAAAGCAATAATTGAAAAGAAAGTAGAAAAAATTTTAAAAAGAAAATAGATTAAAATTTACTTAAATCATAAGCTTAAAATTTAAATATAATACAATATTTTTTTCATTTCTTCAACTGGATTTTTTTCCCCTTCTTTGGGATTTTAGGAAATTTTGAGATGGGAGCCCTTTTCTACGTGTTGTACATCTTGTCTGGCGTTTGCCTTTCAGTGGAAAATGTAAAAGTTCTAGAACTAAACTATAGAGACAAATAACTGCCTCAACCTCTAAACCAGCTGCATAATTTTGTCCCAGAAGTTTCAACATTGCCTTTTTAATAATCTAGCAAAAATAAAAGGAGATAAAGGCTGACTTTTATTTCACCACTACCATAAATACCGGCTGGGGTGTCTCTGGCTGGAGGCAGATTTTGGAGAGAGCAGTGTTGTACAGGCAGGTGGCATCACAGCTTTCTGAACACTGAGAGCTTCATGGGCATCACGTCACCAGCAACCAATAACTATTAGGTGTGTGGTGATGGGTGTTACTAAATAAAGCATTCAAGTAAAACCTGTATGACAGATTTCTCTGTTATACTGCCTACCAACTTCTGAAGCATCGGCTGTAATGTGGGAAAGCTGAGGAACCATGGAGCTCACTAAGGTACCAGTAACAGAAAAATCCCAAGAGTCAAGATTTGTCAGGGGCAGGCGGGCTGGCTTCTAACCATGTATTAGAATATTTTTTTTTTTTTTGTCCAAAAAGAACATTTTGTTATCCTTCAGCCAAATTTTAAAAAGTGGTTTTGGGAGGTAAAACTGACACAACAGCACCATGTATTCTGAGGAAGTGGGAGTCCAGAGCACCTGCGGGAGTCTTAACCAACAAATGCCTCTTTAAATTGTCTAAAATTCTACCTTCTTTCTGTCATCTTCAGTGGAGACAGAAGGTTTTAATAAATAATTCTCACTACAAAACCTCCAGGGTGTGCCATCAGTAATGACTTAACTGAAGCAAATAAGGATAAAATATGTTTACCTATTTTAGGCATAGTTATACTGCCTACTCAGATTGCTCCTGAGAGTAAGTAAATGGTTCAACATTAAAATAGTAATTGTTCTCTTAGCCTGGAATGATTTTTTTTATTTAAATTCTCAGATCTAAAAAAAATGTTAATAGACAAAAACAGTAGTTTATCCAATTTTAGTACTACAGGTCAAGGGGAAAAGCAATTTTTAAAATAACATTGCTATTTAAAATAAATTTCATAATTATACAAGAATTTGGAATCCTCATACATTACTGATGGGAATGCAAAATGATACAGCCATTGTGGAAAACTGGCAGATCTTGAAAAAACTAGAGGTAGATCTGCCATACAACCCAGCAATTCCACTCCTGTGTATATACCTTAGGACATTAATAGAAGTGATATAAACAGACATATGCATACCTATGTTCATCACAGCATGATAGCAAAAAAGATGGAAACACTCTAAGTGCCCATAAACAGATGAATGCACGAATAAAATGCCATACATACATATAGTGGAATACTACTTAGCAATAAAGAAATGTGAATTCTCAAAATATCACACAACATGGATGAACCTGGAGGACATCAGGTTGAGTGAAATAAGTCAATCACAAATATATAAAGGGCGGAGCCAACACGGCACTATAGACAGAAGCACCACGCCATCCCTCCACAGCAAAGACCAGAAAAACTAAGTAAAACAGCAGCAAATGTTAATCCTGGAATCCTAAGCATCAAATGAAGACATAAAGGACTCAACCAAGCACCAAATGGAATAAGAAACTGACAGAGAACAGAGAGCCACCATGCCATGGGATCCTTGGGAGCATTTTTTTTTTTCTTTTCCTTTTTATTTTTCTTCATTTCTCAGTTTCTTGTCTGTCTCCACTTTCCCTCTTTTCCTGTCCCCTGAATACCTGTCACTGTGTGCCACCTCTGCTCCTTCTTGAAGGGCTGGGCAGTGCAGCTCAGCTGGGGATCCAATTCCGGTGAACTCCCTTGGGGCATTTTTTTCCCCTTTACATTCTTTCTTCTTTTTTTCATGTTTTCTTGTCTCACTCTACCTTCCTTCCTTACCCTTCTCCTGAACACCTGGTGCCATGTGCCATCTCTGCTCCTTCTTGATGAGCTGTGCAGTGCTACTTGGCTGGGAATCTGCTTCTAGTAGGCTCCTTTGGGGCATTTTTTTTTTCTTCTTTTTTCTTGGTTTCTTGTCTCTACCTCCCTTTTCTTCCTCCCAACCAGCTGGAATCTTTTTTTTTTCCCTTTCTTTCTTTTTTTGTTTGTTTGTTGGTTTCTTGTCTCTAACTAGATTCCTTCTATTCCTTTCTCCCAACCACTTAGCTGCATGTGCCTTTCTTTTTTTTAATCTAGTTTCTTATCTCTCTTTTCCTTTCTTCCTTCCATTCTTTTCTCCCACCAATCTAGCTATGTGTGCCGTATCTGTCCCTTCTTGATGCGCTGTGCTTCATTTCCTGGCTAGAAAGCCACTAGCACACAGCCTCCCCTGGTCTGGGTTATTCCAACAGCAGGCTCCCTCAGCACTTTTTTTTTTTTTTTTTGGCTTTCTTTCTCTTCTTTCCCACACCCACTTAGCTCCACACATCACAACCTCCCCTCCCCGAGCCTATTAACTCCATGCACTGAACATTGCACCCCTGAGCAGCACAGGCACAGTCTGCTAGAACCTGCCCTGGATTGAGCCCTGGCCCCACGCTGTTGGCTCCAGTACGTGCCACAAACAACCCATCCCAGGCCCTCCTCTTCGGCTGGACATGCCCTGAGGCACCATAGCAGAGTGACTGGCCCGCTGATTGGACAAGGTGGTGAGCATTATCATGTCCACAGATGAGCGAACAACAAAGAATGCCCAGTCTACGTGTTCAGACATAAACAAATAAAACAAAGAAGCAGAATGAAACAAACAAATCTACAGTCAATAAATAAAGAAAACTACTGAACATCCTGAACACAGCAGAAAATATCAAAACATAAAAAAAAAATACAAGGTGATTCCAGTAGGCGTCCAAAAAAACCCCAAATATATATACATATGGAAACCCTGGTGGCATAAAGGTTAAGAGCTACAGCTGCTAACCAAAAGGTCGGCAGTTCGAATCCACCAGGTGCTTCTTGGGAACTCTATGCGCCAGTTCTACTCTGTCCTATAGGGTCGCTATGAGTTGGAATCAACTCGGCGGCAATGGGTTTGGTTTTAGGTATATATATATATATATATATATATATATCAAAAGAAGCTGGAAGGAATACACACAGTCATTATACCAAAAAGAATTAGTCGATGTTCAAACATTTCAAGAGGTGGCATATGATCAGGAACCGATGGTACTGAAGGAAGAAGTCCAAGCTGCTCTGAAAGCACTGGCGAAAAACAAGGCTCCAGGAATTGATGGAATACCAACTGAGATGTTTCAACAAACGGATGCAGTGCTGGAGGTGCTCACTTGTCTATGCCAAGAAATATGGAAGACAGCTTCCTGGCCAATTGATTGGAAGAGATCCATATTTATGCCTATTCCCAAGAAAGGTGATCCAACCGAATGTGGAAATTATAGAACAATATCATTAATATCACACACAAGCAAAATTTTGCTGAGATCATTCAAAAACGGCTGCAACAGTATATCAACAGGGAACTGCCAGAAATTCAGACCGGTTTCAGAAGAGGATGTGGAACCAGGGATATCATTGTTGATGTCAGATGGATCCTGGCTGAAAACAGAGAATAACAGAAGGATGTTTACTTGTGTTTTATTGACTATGCAAAGGCATTCAACTGTGTGGATCATAACAAACTATGGATAACACTGTGAAGAATGGGAATTCCAGAACACTTAATTGTGCTCATGAGGAACCTTTACATAGATCAAGAGGCGGTTGTTCGGACAGAATGGGGATTCTGATTGGTTTAAAGTCAGAAAAGGTGTGTGTCAGGGTTTTATGCCTTCACCACACCTATTCAATCTGTATGCTGAGCAAATAATCCAAGAAGCTTGACTATATGAAGAAGCACAGAGCATCAGGATTGGAGGAAGATTCATTAACAACCTGTGTTATGCAGATGACACAACCCTGCTTGCTGAAAGTGAAGAGGACTTGAAGTGCTTACTAATGAAGATCAAAGACCACAGCCTTCAGTATGCATTGCACCTCAACATAAAGAAAACAAAAATCCTCACAACTGGACCAATGAGCAACATCATGATAAATGGAAAAAAGATTGAAATTGTCAAGGATTTCATTTTACTTGGCTCCACAATCAACAGCCATGGAAGCAGCAGCAGTCAAGAAATCAAAAGACGCATTGCATTGGGTAAATCTGCCACAAAGGACCTCTTTAAAGTGTTGAAGAGCAAAGATGTCACTTTGAAGACTGAGGTGCGCCTGACCCATGCCATGGTATTTTCAATCGCATCACACGCATGTGAAAACTGGACAATGAATAAGGAAGACCGAAGAAGAATTGACGCCTTTGAATTGTGGTGTTGGTGAAGAATATTGCATATATACCATGGACTGCCAAAAGAACGAACAAATCTGTCTTGGAGGAAGTACAGCCAGAATGCTCCCTAGAAGCAAGGATGGCGAGACTGCATCTTACATACTTTGGACATGTTGTCAGAGGGATCAGTCCCTGGAGAAGGACATCATGCTTGGCAGAGTACAGGGTCAGCGGAAAAGAGGAGGACCCTCAACGAGGTGGACTGACATAGTGGCTGCAACAATAAGCTCAAGCATAATGATTGTGAGGATGGCTCAAGACCGGGCAGTGTTTCATTCTGTTGTGCATAGGGTCGCTATGAGTCAGAACCAATTCGACGGCACCTCACTACAACAACGACGATATATAGTATGTTCTCACTTTTATGAAATTACATGAATAACTAAATATAAAGAAATTAATATTCATTAGTGGTTACCAGGGACAGGGGTGGGGGAGAGGGAGAAGTACTCCTTAGGTATTAGTCACATTTTGTTTATATAGTTGGGAAAGGTGGTACTGAATATGGGTGAAGTTTGCACAGCATGACCAATGTAGCTTAAACCGATAAGCTGTACACAGGGAAAAGGGATGAATGGACAAATGTTAGGTTGTGCATGGTTAACAACCAACAAAAAAGAGGGGGTCACTACAGATGATGATCTTAATTAGACATAAACAATCACCTGAGGAGATTAGTTCTCTTGGTTTAGGGACTTAGGGCCGTGGTTTCATGGGACCAGTCAATTGGCACAATACCGTTCTTAAAGTTTATGTTCTACTCCCAGTATAGTGTGTAGTGTTTGGGTCTTAAAAGTTTACCCGCAGCCATCTAAGATACAACTATCAGTCTTTACTCATCTGGAACAAAAAAGAAACAAGGGAACCCAAGAATCGGAGAAGGAACTGGACACCAGGACTAATTGTATTCATGAACCACTGCATCCTCTACCTCAAGACCAGAAGAACTAGATTGTGCCTGGATACTACTACTGAATGTTCTGATCAGGAACATAATAAAGAAATCCTGATAGAAAGGGAGAAAAATAAGACACAGAACTTCACATTCTTAAAGAACCCAGGCCAGAGGTCGGAGGAGTCCCCAAGACAATGGTCCTGAGTTGTTCTTTAAATTTTGAATTCAAACTATCTCCTCAAGTCATCTTTAAGTAACAGTTTAGCCCAAAGAGTAAAGAGTCACCCTTCAGTACTACATAACTAGGAAAATAAAAAATCTAAATAAGACCAAAGGGCTTTTATTTTAAAGCAGGTTGGAGGGCAGGAGGCTAAGTAAATGGAAGTGAAACAACCAAAACAGAAATAATGAGAATGTTGAAACAACGTGAAGAATGCAACGAACTTCAGTGATCATTATGTCTAGAAATGGAAATGAGAGTGGGATTGTTTAAAAAATAATTTTTATTGTGCTTTAAGTGCAAGTTTACAAATCAGCTCAGTCTCTCACACAAAAACCCATATACACCTTGCTACACACTCCAAAATACTCTCCCCCTAATGAGACAGCCTGTTCTCTCCCTCCACTCTCTCTTTTCGTGTCCATTCACCAGCTTCTAACCCCGCCACCCTCTCATCTCCCCTCCAGGCAGGAGATGCCAGCATAGCCTCAAGTGTCCACCCAGCATAGCCTCAAGTGTCCACCTGATCCAAGAAGCTCACTCCTCACCAACATCCCTCTCCAACCCATTGTCCAGTCCAATCCATGTCTGAAGAGTTGGTTTCGGGAATGGTTCCTGTCCTAGGCCAACAGAAGGTCTGGGGGCCATGACCACCACGGTCCTTCCAGTCTCAGTTAGCCCATTAAGTCCGGTTTTACGAGAATTTGGGGTCTGCATCCCTCTGCTCTCCTGCACCCTCAGGGCTTCTATGTTGTGTTCCCTGTCAGAGCAGTCAACGGTTGTACCCGGGAACCATCTAGTTCTTCTGGTCTCAGGATGATGTAGTCTCTGGTTCATGTGGCCCTTTCTGTCTCTTGGGCTAATAATCACCTTGTGTCCTCGGTGTTCTTCATTTTCCTTTCATCCAGGTGGGCTGAGACCAATTGATGCATCTTAGATGGCTGCTTGCTAGCGTTTAAGACCCCAGATGCCACTCTTCAAAGTGGGATGGAGAATGTTTTGTTAATCGATTTTATTATGCCAATTGACTTAGATGTCCCCTGAAACCACAGTCCCCAGACCCCTGCCCCTGCTACGCTGGCCTTCGAAGCACAGTTTATTCAGGAAACTTCTTTGCTTTTGCTTTAGTCCAATTGTGCTGACCTCCCCTGTATTGTGTGCTGTCTTTCCCTTCACCTTAAGTAGTTCTTATCTACTATATAATTAGTGAATACCCGTCTCCCACCCTCCCTCCCTCCCCCCTCTCATAACCACAAAATAATGTTTTCTTCTCAGTTTAAACTATTTCTCAAGTTCTTATAATAGTGGTCTTATACAATATTTGTCCTTTTGCAACTGACTAATTTCACTCAGCATAATGCCTTCCAGGTTCTTCCATGTTATGAAATGTTGCACAGATTCCTCACTGTTCTTTATCGATGCGTAGTATTCCATTGTGTGAATATACCATAATTTATTTATCCATTCATCCGTTGAGGGGCACCTTGGTTGCTTCCATCTTTTTGCCATTGTAAACAGTGCTGCAATAAACATGAGTGTGCATATATCTGTTCGTGTAAAGGCTCTTATTCCTCTAGGACATATTTCAAGGAGTGGGACTGCTGGATCATATGGTAGTTCTATTTCTTTCTTTTTAAGAAAGAGCTGAATCGATTTCCAAAGTGGTTGAACCATTTGACATTCCCATCAGCAGTGTGTAACTGTTCCAAACTCTCCACAGCCTCTCCAACATTTATTATTTTGTGTTTTTTGGATTAATGCCAGCCTTGTTGAAGTGAGATGAAATCTCATTTTTTTTTTGTTGGAGTGAGATGAAATCTCACTGTAGCTTTGATCCACATTTCTCTAATGGCTAATGATCGGAACATTTCCTCATATATCTGTTAGCTACCTGAATGTCTTCTTTAGTGAAGTGTCTATTGGTATCTGTTGCCCATTTTTTAATTGGGTTATTTGTCTTTTTGCAGTTGAGTTTTTGCAGTATCATAGATTTTAGAGATCAGGCACTGATCAGAAATGTCATAGCTAAAAACTTTTTCCCCATCTGCAGATAGTCTTTTTACTCTTTTTGTGAAGTCTTTGGATGAGCATAAGTGTTTGATGTTTAAGAGCTACCAGTTATCTAGTTTTTCTTCTACATTCTTTATAATGTTTTCTATACTGTTTATGGCATGTATTAGGGCTCCTAACATTGTCCCTATTTTTAATTCCATGATCTTTATTGTTTTAGATGTTATATTTTGGTGTTTGATCCATCTTGAGTTCGTTTTTGTGCCTGGAGTGAGGTATGGGTCTTGTTTCATTTTTTTGCAGATGGATATCCAGTTATGCCACACCATTTGTTTAAAACACTGTCGTTTCCCCATTTAACTGTTTTGGGGCCTTTGTCAAGTATCAACTGCTCATTAGTGGATGGATTTATGTCCGGATTCTCAATTCTGTTCCATTGGTCCATGTATCTGTTGTTGTACCAGTACCAGGCTGTTTTGACTACTGTGGCGATACAATAGGTTCTAAAATCAGGTAAACTAAGGCCTCCCACTTTGTTCTTCTTTTTCAGTAATGCCTTATTTATCTGGGGCCTCTTTCCCTTCCATATGAAATTGGTGATTTGTTTCTCTATCTCATTAAAGAATGTCATTGGGATTTGGATCAGAATTGCATTAAATGTATAGATCGCTTTTGGTAGAATATACCTGTTTATAATGTTAAATCTTCCTATCCATGAGCAAGGTATGTTCTTCCACTTTTGTAAGTCTCTTTTGGTTTCTTGCAGGAGTGTGGTGTAGTTTTCTTTGTGTATGTCTTTTACATCGCTGGTAAGATTTACTCTTAAGTATTTTATTTTCTTGGGGGCTGCTGTAAATGACATTGATTTGGTGATTTCCTCTTCGATATTCTGATTTTTGTATCTTTATTTTGTATCCCGATACTCTGCTGAACTCTTCTATTAGTTTCAGTAGTTTTCTGGAGGATTCCTTAGGGTTTTCTGTGTATAAGATCATGTCATCTGCAAATACAGATACTTTGACTTCCTCCTTGCCAATCTGGATGCCCTTTATTTCTTTATCTAGCCTAATTGCTCTGGCTAGGACTTCCAGCACAATGTTGAATAAGAGTGGTGATAAAGGGCATCCTTGTCTGGTTCCTGATCTCAAGGGGAATGTTTTCAGGCTCTCTCCATTTAGCGTGATGTTGGCTGTTGGCTTTGTATAAATGCCCCTTATTATGTTGAGAAATTTTCCTTCTATTCCTATTTTGCTGAGAATTGTTATCATGAATGGGTGTTGAACTTTGTCAAATGCCTTTTCTGCATCAATTGATAAAATCATGTGATTCTTGTCTTTGTTTTTTTTTATGTGGTGGATTACATTGTTTTTCTAATGTTGAACCATCCCTGCACACCTGGTGTGAATCCCACTTGGTGATGGTGAATTATTTTTTTGATATGTTGTTGAATTCTATTGGCTAGAATTTTGTTGAGGATTTTTGCATCTATATTCATAAGGGATATAGGTCTATAATTTTATTTTTTTGTGGTGTCTTTACCTGGTTTGGGTATCAGGGATATGGTGGCTTCATAGAATGAGTTTGGTAGTATTCCATCCTTTTCTATGCTCTGAAATACCTTTAGTAGTAGTGGTGTTAACTCTTCTCTGAAAGGTTGATAGAACTCTGCAGTGAAGCCGTCGAGACCAGGGCTTTTTTTTGTTGGGAGTTTTTTGATTACCCTTTCAATCTCTTATTTTGTTATGGGTCTATTTAGTTGTTCTACCTCTGTTTGTGTTAGTTTAGGTAGGTAGTGTGTTTCTAGGAATTCATCCATTTCTTCTAGGTTTTCAAATTAGTTTGAGTATAGTTTTTCATAGTAATCTCATATGATTCTTTTAATTTCAGTTGGGTCTGTTGTAATGTCGCCCGTCTCTTTTCTTATTTGGGTTATTTGCCTCCTCTCCTATTTTTCTTTTGTCAGTTTGGCCAATGGTATATCAATTTTGTTGATTTTTTCAAAAAACCAGCTTTTGGTCTTGTTAATTCTTTCAGTTGTTTTTCTGTTTTCTATTTCATTTAGTTCAGCTCTAATTTTTATTATTTGTTTTCTTCTGGTGCCTGTGGGTTTCTTTTGTTGCTCTCTTTCTATTTGTTCAAGTTGTAGGGATAGTTCTTTGATTTTGGCCCTTACTTGTTTTTGGATGTGTGCATTTATTGATATAAATTGGCTCTGAGGACCACTTTTGCTGTGTCCCAAAGGTTCTGATAGGAAGCGTTTTCATTCTCATCGGATTCTATGAATTTCTTTATTCCACTCTTAATGTCTTCTATAATCCAGTCTTTTTGGAGCAGAGTATTGTTCAGTTTCCAAGTGTTTGATTTCTTTTCCCTGCTTTTCCTGCTATTGATTTCCACTTTTATGGCCTTATGGTCAGAGAAGATGCTTTGTAATATTTCAGTGTTTTGGATTCTGCTCAGGCTTGCTTTATGACCTAATATGTGGTCTATTCTAGAGAGTGTTCCATGTGCACTAGAAAAGAAAGTATACTTGGTTGCTGTTGGGTGGAGTGTTCTTTATATGTCTACGAGGTCAAGTTGGTTGATTGTGGCATTTAGATCTTCCGTGTCTTTATTGAACTCATTTCTGGGTGTCCTGTCCTTCACTGGAAGTGGTTGGTAAAGTCTCCTACTATTATTGTGGAGCTGTCTATCTCACTTTTCAATGCTGATAGAGTTTGTTTTATGTATCTTGCAGCCCTGTCACTGGGTGCATAAATATTTAATATGGTTATATCTTCTTAGTGTATTGTCCCTTTAATCATTATACAGTGTCCTTCCTTATCTTTAAAGTCTATTTTGTCAGAAATTAATTTTGCTACTCCTGCTCTTATTTGATTGTTGTTTGCTTGATATATTTTTTTCCATCCTTTGAGTTTTAGTTTGTTTGTGTCTCTAAGTCTAAGGTGTGTCTCTTATAGGCAGCATATAGACGGATCTTGTTTTTTTCCATTCTGCCACTCTGTGTCTCTTTATTGGTGCATTTTAGTCCATTTACATTCAGGGTAATTATGGATAGGCATGAATTTAGTGGTATCATTTTGATGTTTTTTTTTGTGTGTGTGTGTGTTCTTTTTCCCACTTGATTTTATGTGCTGAGTAGATTTTCTTGGTATATTGTCCTTTCCTTATATTTGTTGTTGTTGATTTTGTTTCTGCTGAGTCGGTATTTTCCCCTTGTATCTTATTTTGATGAGTAGGATAGTGTCTACTTTGTGGTTACCTTATTATTTACCCCTATTTTTCTAAATTTATAACTAACTTGTATTTCTTTGTATCGCCGTATCTTCCTCTCCATATGGAAGGTGTATGATTACATTTTTTTTCTTTATTATTTTAATGTCGTCTTCTTTTATAGTTCTTTTGTAGTAACATTGCAGTTACCCTTTGTTGGGCTTTTTTTTTTTTTAAATCTTGCTTTTTTTTTTTTTTTTTGGATTTCTCTGTCTGGCTTGACTTCTGGTTGCTCTGCCCAGTGTTCTAGTCTTGAGTTGATACCTGATATTATTGATTTTCTAATGAAAGAACTCCCTTTAGTATTTCTTGTAGTTTTGGTTTGGTGTTTACGAATTCCTTCAACCTGTGTTTATCTGGAAATGTCTTAATTTCACATTCATATTTAAGAGACATTTTTGATGGATATATGATTCTTGGCCAGCAATTTTTTTACTGCAACTTTTTAAATGTCATCCCATTGCCTTCTTGCCTGCATGGTTTCTGCCGAGTAGTCCGAGCTTATTCTTATTGGCTCTCCTTTGCAGGTGACTTTTCTTTTATCCCTCACTGCTCTTATAATTCTCTCTTTATCTTTGGTTTTGGCAAGCTTGATTATATTATGTCTTGGTGACTTTTAAGATCTACCTTATATGGAGTTCAATGAGCATCTTGGATAGATATCTTCTCATCTTTCACAATATTAGGGAAGTTTTCTGCCAACAAATCCTCAACAATTTTCTCTGTATTTTCTGTTATCCCTCCCTGTTCTGGTACTCCAGTCAGTTGTAGGTTATTTCTCTTGATAGAGTCCCATAAGATTCTTAAGATTTCTTCATTTTTTTAAATTCTTTTATCTGATTTTTCTTCAAATATATTAGTGCCAAGTGATTTATCTTCAAGCTTAGAAATTCTAGCTTCTAATTCCTCAATTCTGCTCCTCTGACCTTCTATTGAGTTATCTAATTCTGTAATTTTATTGTTAATATTCTGAATTTCTGATTGCTCTCTGTCTATGGATTTTTCCAGCTTATTAAACTTTTCATTATGTTCCTGAATAATCTTTCTGATTTTCAGTTGCTTTATCTCTGTGTTCCTTGGCTTGTTCTGCATATTGTCTCATTTCCTTCCTGATATCTTGAAGGGTTCTATATATTAAATTTTGTATTCTGCATCTGGTAATTCCAGGAATGCACTTTCATCTAAAAGATCCCTGGATTCTTTGTTTTGAGAGCCTGTTGAGGTGCTCATGGCCTGTTTCTTTATGTGACTTGATATTGAGTGTTGTCTCTGAGCCATCTATAAGTTATTGTATTAGTTTATGCTTGCTTACTGTGTCGTAGCTGCTTCCTTTGTTTTGTTTTGGTATACCCCTATGGGTTGCTTGAGTGAGCTAGCTTGATTATTTTTGCCTTTGGAGCTCTGGTGTCCTGTCCCCAGCTGGCTAGAGCTGTTATCGGGTATATCAGTCTAAGAGTCCATCCAGTTTTCTTGTATGAATTCAGCTCAGGTTTCCACGTAGCTGATATCAAGTGTGTAGTACAGATTCTGTCCTACAGTCTTAAAGGGGCAGGGGTGATTGGCATATATACCGATAGCTGCTTGCTGCAGGGGGTCACGCTCTGAACAATGCAGGGGGCTGAGGACCAACCCCCAAGTGTCTCTGAGGAAAACGCATCTCTGTTCCCTAGAGTGTGCTGGTGGGTGGGCTCTGCAGAGGGACCGTGGGCACCCAAAGTTTTTGTCACAAGGACTGGGAGGTACCAGTTATCCCTGGACCCCTGTCGCGGGTGTTTGGGCGACCCATGTGGAGCCACCAGTCTTTAGGTCCCTGTTGTGGGTAGCTGAGGACCTTGTTTAATAGGCAAAGCAATGTCAAATGTCATACACCCACCTCTCCACTGCACCGCCGAAATGGTTGGAGTTTGCCAAAAAGGGCGTATTCTCCCAAAATAGGCCCACACAAGTCCATGCAGAAGGGAAAGGTGCTCAAGGTCCACAGATGATTTATGCCTGGACAGGAGCCGCTTCTGTCATGAGCTCCCCCAGTTAATGGAGCTAGCAAATTATCTTTTCCTCCCAGTTGCAAATTTTTTCCTTCCCCAAGGCTGGGAGGATGGCTCCAGGTGCTCACCAGGGTCTATCTCAGGCCTAGGGATTCAGCCACTGAAGCTGGCTTGAGAGTGGGCGGGGGGGACGCGGTAAGATATAGGCAAGTACTTAGCTTTTGCCAAGAGCACTGTTTTCCTCAGGTTCTGGAGGTGTGAGTGGGCTGTGTGTTTGGCTGCTTCTCCCTGAGGAAACTGCGGCTCAACGCTAGGACCAGCCCGCTGCTGCCGCCACCACCGCCAATCTGGGAACAGTGCCTGAGGGCTCCCCACGACTCAGGTACGGTACCCCCTCTCCACTTCTGAAGGGTCTCTTCCTTCCCCTGCCCCTCAGTTCGTTGTCTAAGTTTGCCTTTGATGCTCAGGGCTCCCAGCTTGTCACAAATATACTCGTTCCACTTGTTTTTTCGGGTCTTTGTTGTAAAGAGGGCTCCACCAAAGCGTCTGTCTATTCTGCCATCTTGGCTCCGCCTGGAGAGTGGGATTTGATAGTACATTTTTCACCAAAAATAAAATTAAAATAATAACACTATCTAAAACACATAAAGAGAATGAAAGACAGAAATCAAGGCTCAGAGGTGAGTACTGAGAAAGTCAAGATGAAAAGCCCTAAAAGAAAAGAAACTGGGACAAATAGGTACTATTGTCTTTTTTTTTTTTTTTTTGGTCAAACTGCCTGTTGTATGAACCAATCACAGTACAAACATTACTTTTTGGCCAACATTTTCGTTGAATACAAACATTTTTAATTCACAAAATTACTTTGGTATGTGTAGAAGAGCCTATTTTGGATTGAAATAATGGAAATAAGCTGAAAATATTCATTCGCTGAGATTCTTGATGCTTTAAAAATGGTTTAGGTTTAATTCTGCAGTATTTCAATCAAAATAAGCAAATAAACAAAAATGATATTATTGGGTTTCAATTATAAATGCAAATAGCAAAAGCATAAAGGGTATTTCCTGCTGGCACAAAAATAATATAGTTCCACCACCAAAAATATGTAAATGCCAAAAACCAACCAAACCCAGTGCCATTGAGTCGACTCTGACTCATAGCAACCCTATAGGACAGAGTAGAACTGCCCCATGGAGTTTCCAAGGAGCACCTGGCAGGTTCGAACTGCTGACCCTTTGGGTAGCAGCTGTAGCACTTAACCACTAAGCCACCAGGGTTTTCCAGGTAAGTGCCAGGGTACATAAAAATGCTTTTCTTAAATGAAGTCAATTCTCACTACTGGATTTTACTTATACTATTTTGTGTTCTCTGTTCATGGACTTTCCAGTGGTTCCTTTACATTCTTCACAACCTCAATAAATACCCTGGCCAAAAACAAAACAAAGAAACAACCAGCCAAAAAAGCAAAAACAAATTTTTTTTTTAATTGAATAATAGCATTCCCTCTTCTGCATGCCTCTCTAGTTATAGTCAATAAAAAGATAAAGTAAAACCACAAAATACATTTTAAAACTATAGTTTCCATAGGGTAATATTCTTATCTGTGACAATGCAAGGCTACTAAGCATTGATCTCTTTTCTGAGTCATTTCATAAAGGCAGCTAGAACTAACACAAGAATTTAGAGTTCCATCATGTATACACAACTTGGGCCATGTTAAAATTTCATAAAATACACAGCTAAGATGTATAATTGATTTTTACCCTAAAAAGTAAAATACCTAACCCAAGCATCAAGGTAAAGTTCAATTTTATTGACCTATGCATAGATGTAGGTTTGTAAAGAGTTCAACTTATTTGCTGAACTCTTGCGTTTGTATCTAATAATTTCCATTCTCTTTAAACGTCTCTTTTGTTTCCAGGATGATAAGTTGCAGATGTTGTACAACTTTAATAGTCAACAATATATAGGAATAAGAGCCACTTAAGACAGCACTGGGTGGATGGGTTTTTAAGATGTATTAATGGATGAAAATGAATATAGTCATTAAAATAAATGAAATGCTAAGATTTTAGCTTATCCTATATGCTTGCATTGTTACATGAAATTTTACTGATTTCTTAAATAAAAATGAAAATTAAACAAAAGAAAAAGGAATAGAGCACTAATGCTTTACTTACTACCATTTCTTTTCTGTCTAAAACTTGTTCTCCCTTCACCCACTGGCAGGTGAACGTTTCCGGCACTGGTTGATTAGAGAAGATATGCACAATACAACACCAAATTCTATACTTCAGATGAAGCCATGTGAAGAAAATCAGTGAGCTGTATGCAATTCCTGGTAAGATAAAAGCCCCAAATACTTTTCTTTTTTTTTTTTTAATCCTTAAATCATACGGTAAGAGTTGGCAAGAATCTGTGAGAAACTTTCTAATTTACATCCCAGACCAAATATTACGGAGTTTGATATAGCCATTCTTGTCTAGTCATTAATCAGCAAACATACAGTACACAAAGTGCAGCATGACCTTCATAATAACATACTGAAAGAGAGGCTACCTTTATGCTTAATCCAAATCCTCCTACAGTTTGTCTTCTAATCGTCACCGTTCTTTCCTGAAAGACAGGATTTTAAAAGTGGTTAGTATCTCCCAATACTGTACTAACATCCCATTTGCCTCATCTGGACTTTTTGTTCTTCAAAACAAAGTATTTTGAGAGAGCATACCAAAAACCCAAAGCAAACCCACTGTCATCGAGTCAATTCCAACTTATAGTGACCTTATAGGACAGACTAGAACAGGTCCATAGAGTTTCCAAGGAGCATATGGTGGATTCGAACTGCTGACCTCTTGGAGACAGCGTAGAGACTTCAAGTATTTCAATAAATGGAGTACGTTATAATTTTTTAATCAAAGGTTAAAACTCTTTCGTCAAAATAAAAGAGACTGTATGTTATTAAACTCCTAAACTCCGAAAAATTAAGTTCTTTTCAACTCTTTTTTGGATGTATTTTCCACATTTTCGCATTTTATATTCATGTTGTGTAAAAAATTACTCGTTTTTGGCTACATAAAAGCAATTCATGTCAATGTTAAATAGTGTCTTTGTTAAAGGAGGCCTTATATCCACCACTACAAAATCATATTGCCTGTGGAAACTGGAGAGCTGAGCTGTGAGGCCGTGATGCCCCAGCATATGATTCATGTGTTTATACAACTGAAAATGTAAGTATGCTTGGTCAACATAATTGCTTATTTGAAAGAGAACAGATTGCACACCTGAGTAATAATGACAACGGAATTATCTATGTTGAATATCAATTCCTTTTTTTCCTTCCATAATGGAAATAATAATTGAATGATTGGCTTATTAAAATTAAAAATCACAAAGATGGTGTATCATCAAAAAGAGCTACTTTAGAACAAATCCTTTAATTTCCAATTTAAAAAGTCACATATAGCTCTGCTTTAAGGCAATCGTCTCTAGGTACTGAGTACTCTGGAGGCATGCTGAAAATTTGTATGCTTTTATTTATAATCTGTTCATTTACATAAACCTGCTTGAATCTTGCCTTCCCATGTCCATAGCCATTGAGACACCTACCCTTCTTCCCCTGTTTCTCTCCCTGTATTTGGGATATTTATTACTGATAAATATCAGGTTTTTATTTGTACAGATAAATACAGAACTAGATCCCTGTATCTCCCCAACGGTCCAATTTATTTGGTTACATTATCCTTTCCAAATTTAAATACGCCTGTCTTTCTCAATAATGTATTTTTCCCTCACTTGATTAACATAATTTTATCATCATATCCCTGGTTCTACAGGAACTGTGTGGAACAACAATATTAGTTAAAAAGAAAAACTAAGAAATTCTAAAAAACTTGTGCTTCTGATGCCTCTTGCTAAATACACTAAAACAGGTTAAAAACTCATCATTTTGCAAGAGTACAAGCTTCTTCATTTAGTCAAGTATTTAGTTTTCATAAACAAAAATACAATACTGTGATACCAAAAGTGAGATACATTAGCAGAGTTATCTTGAATTTAGAAACAAATGTTTCTGGCTGGAGATTGGAATACAGTTATTAAAAATACATTAGTTTAAATGAGTAGCATTCAATAATATAAATTTCCTTTATTTTGACAATCTTCAAGTAATTTTAGCTATTTAAAAAATACCAATTTTACTCATAACCTGCTATCAAATCATGTTTTCAAGCCAACATTAAAATTATATTTATATACAAATTTACATATATAATTTATATAAAGCATATTAAAATATAAAACAAAATATCCTTATTGAAAATGCCATGATCTCTATTTTCTTTTAATTTTTAAACTTACTACTGTAGCCCCCCTCAATTGCTGCAGCCACAAGTCTGAGAATATGCAGTATTTTAGAATTAATACTATAAATCCTACGCATATAAATATACCTCCATGTACAAAAGCAAAAAGAAAGATGAAAACATGCATTATCCATATGTATTATATAAACTCTAATGTAAAACACACTAAATATTTATTGGAAATTACCTTCACTGAAAAGCAACAAATGTACAAGACAATAGCAATATGATAAATTAAGACATATTCGATTACTTTCCATTAAATGATTCATTAAAGTAAGGCTTACATTGCAAACACTATTGGAATTGAAGTCAAAGATGTATCAATGAGTCAAATATCCACAACATAACATGTTTGGCAAATTACTTAAGCTCTTTGTTTTGAGAATTAATGTTTGTAGAAACTTAATGAATATTAAAGCACACACAATCTGTGATTCTAGACAGGGCTTCTTACATAATAACCAAAAAAACAAACCAGTTGCAATCTAGTCAAGGGGCTTCTGACTCATAAAGACTCTGTAGGACAGAGTAGAGCTGCCCTACAGGGTTTCCAAGGCTGTAATCCTTAATGAAGCAGACAGCCACATCTTTCTCCTGTGGAGCGGTTGGTAGGTTCAAACCGCTGACCTCTGGGTTAGCAGCCAGCCAAGCTCTTAGCCACTGAGCCACCAGGGCTCCTTCCTCTTACACAATAAGCGCTGAAATACTTAATTTTTATGCACCTCATACGTAAATATTTATACCATAGAGTAGCTCAAATATGGGAAGACTCAAGACTCTGAGATAGGTGAATTAAATGGTGATCTTTATTTCTTGAAAACATACAGGCAAAATGCTTTCACAGAACTGCCTGTCAAGCTAAAGTAACTTCCTTGGATGGCCAGAATCATTCCCTTAATTCCTTTTATTTAGTGAATGAATACATTATTCTTTCGAAAAGCATCAAAACCAGTGATGCATTCATCTCAGGCAACCCATATCAGCTATCTCTAATAAAGATTTCAGTCTGTCAGAGAAAATGCTTTTTAATTAGCAAATACCATCACTGAATGCCCTAGACGATCTTACATAGCAACCATTAGCTGGGGGGACCACTTGGTCAATGAGTTTTGTTTCAGTAGCTAAGCGTGTACCTGAGAGGAACGGAAAGCCCATCTGTCTTCTCAAAGGTCTTTGAAATGTATTAAGCATTCTGTATCTGTCTGTTTCCAATGTTTGATGAAGAAAATGAAAAATATTTAGAACATGTTCTAAATCAAATAGAAAATTGCTGATACAGGGAGGCGTTTAGACAGACTAAGTAGTCAGCAGAAATTGTTGAAAACATCAGGAACAGCACTTATGTTAATGTTTTTAAAGCACATGGACACACACACATGCATGTGCAAAGCCCAGCTCAGCACTTCTATGCTATTACTTCATTAGGTTACTTTTAAGAAAGTTAGGAGAGGAGGGCAAAACAAATCATGTTTTAAAACCTAGATTTTAATTTGGCCAATGCGGGCAGCAGGGAGCAGAAAAGGGCAAGTTCTTAGTACGGCACCTGCTGATATTCCTCCAGTGATTTCTACACCTGTATGAGCGATGCCACTCTCTCCTCTTTTCACGTCTCCACATCTAGTTTTTTTCTCCCATCTCCCAAATAAAAGATTAATAAAAATCAGCAGTGTTAATGACGTGTTTTTCTCTCTCACTTCATAAATCAGAGAATACCTGGAAGCTGATCCACAATTATATCTAGTTAATACATCTTGGGTGTTATAAAAGCTGTTGCCTAGTAACAAATCACCATCCTTTGGGAAAGCAAGGTCTATTCAGTTATTTTTAAAACACAAAATCCAGACTGGTGCTCCTACATACTCACATGTAAAATGTCTCTTTAGCCTTCATATTCTTTACAGAATGCAAAGGATGGGCCCAAGGTTAATATTGGCTTGTATAAAAACTTGCTGCACACCTAATCAGTACCAGTATTATGAAGAAAGCTTGTTTTCAATGCTTTGTGCATTTTATATAAAATAAATAGTTATTCCCTCTTGCCCACCAGAATATAATACACATTATGTTTGAAATAGCATATATGTGTCTGAATTATATAAGAACATACATATGTATATATATAATATATTATATACATCAAACCAGAAATGTTGACATCATGTATTCCTAATACGGACTTTTTTTTAAGCTATGGATGTGAAAGAGGAGGAGGTGTGGGAACAGTACAAACCCTGGACTGTTATCAATTAACAATTACCAAATGGAGGATGGTTTGCATTGACTTTCTGCAACTGAAACAGTGAAGTTATGTAGCAGAAATGTCATTAGCTCTTCTTGACAATTCAGAAAGAGTAAAAAAACTTGGAAATGAATAATAATAAAGATGATAGCTTCTAGTTACAAAAATCCATAATGTGCGTGCTCAGAGCACTCATAGCACTCTGTCACTGACTTTTTTTTCTCCTCTGGGTTTCTGAGGGCTGAACCTGTGGCTTGTCCACAGCAGTGTCTCAAGCATTTAGCACAGCACTTACATTAGTTATGAATTAATTTATGACATGCATAAACAGATTTTTTTCAATAGTATTCCCAAGTTATCATCATAACAGCCCACTGGCATAGGCAATAGTAAACAAATTGTATGAATGAGAAGCTGAAATAAAAAGGGGTTAAATTAACTTGCCCAAGATCCAAATCATGACTTAAATCTGCTGTTTCTATCATACCAGACATAAGAAGAAATGAACAGAGGCAGGGCCAAGATGGCGGACTAGGTGGACGCTACCGCGGATCCCTCTTGCAACAAAGACTCAGAAAAACAAGTGAATCGATCACATACATAACAATCTACGAACTCTGAACAACAAACACAGACTTAGAGACGGAGAACGAACAAATACGGGCAGACAGCGATCGTTTTCAGAACTAAGAGCCGGTGTACCAGGCAGGTGACCTTCGGAGCCCGGGCTGGGGCAGAGCCCAGGGGGGCAGATGGCACAGACAAGGGCCCAGCCCTACTCCCCCCAACCCATCCCGGGAGGGAGTCTAGCTGGTTGGCGCAGGCGGCGTAGCAGCGCAGCCGGCGGGAGAAGCACCCGGGAGGCAGTGACTGATCTTGGAGCGGGGAGAGCAGCATCCCAGCCGGGGAGCCGTCCCGCCGGGACTTTGGCGGGAAGCGGGCGAGACGCGAGCGTGGGGATCAGCTATATTTCCCTAAAGCGACCCCAGGGGGGGCGCCCAGATGTTCGTGAGGGCAACGCCCACTCAGTTCGCGCGAGCGGTGAGGCGCACCGGAGGGAGAAATCCCCGGGAGGAAGTGACGGGTCTTGGAGCGGGGACAGCAGTGTCCCAGCCGGGGAGCCGGCCCGCTGGGATCTTGGCGAGAGCGGGCGGGGTGTGAGCGCATTTCCCTGAATAGACCCCGGGGGCGGGCCCAGCTGTTCGTGAGGGCCACGCCCACTCGGTTCGCGCGAGCGGTGCAGCGCACCGGAGGGAGAAATCCCCAGAAGTGACTGATCTTGGAGCGGGGAGACTAGCGTCCCAGACGGGGAGCCGTCCTGCCGGGATTCTGGCGGACGGGGGCGGAGCGTGAACGTGGGGATCAGCTCTATATTCTGTGGTGCTACACGCCTAGCTCTCTGATCCCTCCCCGACCCTCCCCAGGCGGCTCCATTAACATCCGAATATCCTGAGCCAGACGAAGAATTCAGATAGGGATCTGACTGCATTTTTTTTTAGCTGATTACCTGGAAAATCTAGTTTCCCAGTGATGGCTCGGAGACAGCAGTCCATATCAAACCACATAAAGAAACAGACCATGACAGCTTCTCCAACCCCCCAAACAAAAGAATCAAAATCTTTCCCAAATGAAGATACAATCCTGGAATTATCAGATACAGAATATAAAAAACTAATTTACAGAATGCTTAAAGATATCACAAATGAAATTAGGATAACTGCAGAAAAAGCCAAGGAACACACGGATAAAACTGTTGAAGAACTCAAAAAGGTTACTCAAGAACATAGCGGAAAAATTAATAACTTGCAAAAATCCATAGAGAGACAGCATGTAGAAATCCAAAAGATTAACAATAAAATTACAGAATTAGACAACACAATAGAAAAGTCAGAGGAGCAGACTCGAGCAATTAGAATGTAGACTGGGACTTCTGGAGGACCAGGGAATCAACTCCAACATAGCTGAAAAAAAATCAGATAAAAGAATTTAAAAAAATGAAGAAACCCTAAGAATCATGTGGGACTCTATCAAGAAGGATAACTTGCGGGTGATTGGAGTCCCAGAACAGGGAGGGGGGACAGAAAACACAGAGAAAATAGTTGAAGAACTCCAGACACAAACCTTCCCTGACATCATGAAAGACGAAAGGATATCTATCCAAGATGCTCACCGAACCCCATTTAAGTTTGATCCAAAAAGAAAAACACCAAGACATATTATCATCAAACTTGCCCAAACCAAAGACAAACAGAAAATTTTAAAAGCAGCCAGGGAGAAAAGAAAGGTTTCCTTCAAGGGAGAATCAATAAGAATAAGTTCAGATTTACTCAGCAGAAACCATGCAAGCAAGAAGGGAATGGGACGACGTATACAGAGCACTGAAGGAGAAAAACTGCCAACTAAGGATCATATATCCAGCAAAACTCTCTCTGAAATATGAAGGAGAAATTAAGATATTTACAGATAAACATAAGTTTAGAGAATTTGCAAAAACTAAACCAAGACTGCAAGAAATGCTTAAGGAGACCGTTTGGCCTGATGACCAATAATATCAGGCACCAGCACAATACAAGGTCACAAAACAGAACGTCCTGATATCAACGCAACTCAAATAGGGAAAGCACAAAAACAAAGTAAGATTAATTCTAAAAAATAAACAAATAAACAAAATAAAACACATAACTGGAAATCAATAGATAAACGATCACAATAATCAAAAAGAGGGACTAAATATAGAAGGCATTGAACTGCCAGATGGAGAGTGATACAAGGCGATATAGAACGATACATTAGGTTTTTACTTAGAAAAATAGGGGTAAATAATAAGGTAACCACAAAAAGGAATATCAATTCCATAACTCAAGAAAAAAGCCAAGAAAAACGTAACGACTCAACAAACATAAAGTTAAACATTATGAAAATGAGGATCTCACAATCTACTAAGAAAAACGTCTCAGCACAAAAAAGTATGTGGAAAAATGAAATGGCCAACAACACACATGAAAAGGCATCAAAATGACAGCACTAAAAACTTATTTATCTATAATTACGATGAATGTAAATGGACTAAATGCACCAGTAAAGAGACAGAGAGTCATGGACTGGATAAAGAAACACGATCCATGTATATGCTGCCTACAAGAGACACACCTTAGACTTAGAGACACAAACAAACTAAAACTCAAAGGATGGAAAAAAATATATCAAGCAAATAATAAGCAAAAAAGAAGAGGAGTAGCAATACTAATTTCTGACAAAATAGACTTTAGACTTAAATCCGCCACAAAGGATAAAGAAGGACACTATATAATGATAAAAGGGACAATTGATCAGGAAGATATAACCATATTAAATATTTACGCACCCAATGACAGGGCTGCAAGATAAATCAAATTTTAACAGAATTGAAAAGCGAGATAGACACCTCCACATTTATAGCAGGAGACTTCAACACACCACTTTCGGAGGACAGGACATCCAGTAAGAAGCTCAATAGAGACACGGAAGACCTACTTACAACAACCAACCAACTTGACCTCATAGACTTATACAGAACTCTCCACCCAACTGCTGCAAAATATACTTTTTTTTCTAGTGCACATGGAACATTCTCTAGAATAGACCACATATTAGGTCACAAAACAAATCTTTCCAGAATCCAAAACATCGAAATATTACAAAGCATCTTCTCAGACCACAAGGCAATGAAGCTAGAAATCAATAACAGAAAAACTAGGGAAAAGAAATCAAATACATGGAAAATGAACAATACCCTACTGAAAAAAGACTGGGTTATAGAAGACATCAAGGAGGGAATAAGGAAATTCTTAGAAAGCAACGAGAATGAAAATACTTCCTATCAAAACCTCTGGGACACAGCAAAAGCAGTGCTCAGAGGCCAATTTGTATCGATAAATGCACACATACAAAAAGAAGAAAGAGCCAAAATCAGAGAACTGTCCCGACAACTTGAACAAATAGAAAGTGAGCAACAAAAGAACCCATCAGGCACCAGAAGAAAACAAATAATAAAAATTAGAGCTGAACTAAATGAATTAGACAACAGAAAAACAATTGAAAAAATTAACAAAGCCAAAAGCTGGTTTTTTGAAAAAATTAACAAAATTGATAAACCATTGGCCAGACTGACTAAAGAAAAACAGGAAAGGAAACAAATAACCCGAATAAGAAACGAGAAGGACCACATCACAACAGAACCAAATGAAATTAAAAGAATCATTTCAGATTACTACGTAAAATTGTACTCTAACAAATTTGAAAACCTAGAAGAAATGGATAAATTCTTGGAAAAATACTACCTACCTAAACTAACACATTCAGAAGTAGAACAACTAAATAGACCCATAACAAAAAAAGAGATTAAAATGGTAATCAAAAAACTTCCAACAAAAAAAAGTCCTCGCCCAGACAGCTTCACCGCAGAGTTCTACCAAACCTTCAGAGAAGACTTAACACCATTACTACTGAAGGTATTTCAAAGCATAGAAAAAGACGGAATACTACCCAGCTCATTCTATGAAGCTACCATCTCCCTGATACCAAAACCAGGTGAAGACATTACAAAAAAAGAAAATTTTAGACCTGTATCCCTCATGAACATAGATGCAAAAATCCTCAACAAAATTCTAGCCAATAGAATCCAACAACACATCAAAAAAAAATTCACCCTGATCACGTGGGATTTATACCAGGTATGCAAGGCTGGTTTAATATCAGAAAAACCATTAACGTAATCCATCACATAAATAAAACAAAAGATAAAAACCACATGATCTCATCAATAGATGAAGAAAAGGCATTTGACAAAGTTCAACACCCATTTATGATAAAAACTCTTACCAAAATAGGAATTGAAGGAAAATTCCTCAACATAATAAAGGGCATCTATGCATCAAGTAAGCCCCGAGAACAATTACAAACCTCATCAAAGGAGAAGGCGACCCCAAATTGATTTTGTTTCCTCCATCCTTGCAAAATGGAGGCTCGAAATAGAAATTGAGTTATTTTTAGAAGTAAGTAATGTACTATTCTTGTGTCTGCAGTAATGAAATATTTTATTTTTCTTAATTCGAATTTTTTTTCTTTAAAATTTAGTGCATAGTATACACTTAAAGCATGCCACTAGCCATATTTCGGTTGGCCAAAAGACACATGCAGCTAGTGGCTACCATATTAGACAGTGTAGTTCTAGACCCTCAGCTCTTCCATTTCATCCCTTCTCAGAGCCATCGGTCCAGTCACAATAGCCCTGCCTTGACTGATCTCAGAGTGAGTTAAGAAAATGCTTATTGTGTAGGGGTGCAGTTTCCGATGCCGAAAGCCTGGAAGGAGGCTGAGGCAAAGAAGTAAAAAAATTCTCTTCAGAGTCAGTGGAGAGATGAGGAGGACAAAAGATCTCATGGGTTGACCATTTGTAGGAAATTTGAATAATTCAGGTCTAAGTCAAGGTCAGTGCATATGACCATTCCAGGAAAACCTGGCCTATGAGCTAATTATAAAATCTAAAGCTAGCAACATTTCCCAGCCATTACTCATTTTAATCATTTTCAACTAAACAATGAATAGAATAGAAAATAAATGTTATTAAAATGATTTATAATTCATCAAGAATGATAAATAGAATGACTTGCTGTTCACATGTTTCTAAGAGAAATACCCATAATTTATATATAACAGTACATATTTATAATTCATTTACCATCTATGGATAGCAATTTGAGGTTAGATGGTTTCCTCAGACACTGGTGCCTTCCAAAAACCCAGTGCCGTCGAGTTGATTCTGACTCATAGCGACCCTATAGGACTGAGTAGAATTGTCCCATAGAGTTTCCAAGGAGCGCCTGGCGGATTCGAACTGCTGACGCTTTGGTTAGCAGCCGTAGCACTTAATCACTGGTGCCTTAGGTTAAATAATCAGGCACTCTGTATCTCAGGATACTCTGGTAGTTCTGATGTCGGAACTGATTTGACAGTGTCTAACAACAACAACATGTACTTTCTCCCTGGAGGCAGTGGTGGCTCAGTGGTAGAATGCTTGCCTTCCATGTGGGAGACCCAGGTTCTATTCCTGATCGATGCACCTCATGCGCAGCCACCACACAGCTGTTGGTGGAGGACTGTGTGTTGTTACGATGCTGAACAGGTTTCATCAGGGCTTCCAGAATAAACAGACTAGGGAGAAAGGCTTGGTGATCTACTTCTGAAAATCAGCCAGTGAAAACCCTACAGATCACAATGGTCTGATCAGCAAACGATTGTGAGGATGGGGCAGGACCAGGCAGTATTTCATTTCATCGTGCACGGGGTCATACTCAGATATAAAATCCCCAGAATCTTGCAAAGCAGACCAAATCTGGAAATGCAGAATGTAGGAATAAATGAAAAACCCCAGTGGTGGGTCCTTGGAGTTTTGAAGGCACTGCTGGTGATACCGCACCTATGAAGCCTAGAAAAACTCTACATTTCCATGGACTAGAAGTGCTAACAAAGATCTTTTTTTTTTTTTTTATGCAAAGCCAACAGCCAATATCACTCTAAATGGAGAGAACCTGAAAGCATTTCCCCTTAGAATGGGAACCAGACAAGGATGCCTTTTATCACCGCTCTTATTCAACATCGTACTTGAAGTCCTAGCCAGGGCAATTAGGCTAGACAAAGAAATAAAGGGTATCCAGATTGGCAAGGAGGAAGTAAAGCTATCACTATTTCCAGATGACATGATCGTATACATGGAAAACCCTAAGGAACCCTCCAGAAAACTACTGAAACTAATAGAAGAGTTTGGAAGAGTCTCAGGTTATAAAATAAACATACAAAAATCACTTGGATTCCTCTACATCAACAAAAAGAACACCGAAGAGGAAATAACCAAATCAATACCATTCACAGTAGCCCCCAAGAAGATAAAATACTTAGGAATAAATCTTACCAAGGATGTAAAAGACCTATGCAAAGAAAACTATAAAACTCTGCTACAAGAAATTCAAAAGGACATACTTAAGTGGAAGAACATACCCTGCTCATGGATAGGAAGACTTAACATAGTAAAAATGTCTATTCTACCAAAAGCCATCTATACATATAATGCACTTCCAATCCAAATACCAATGTCATATTTTAAGGGGATAGAGAAACAAATCACTAATTTCATATGGAAGGGAAAGAACCCCCGGATAAGCAAAACATTACTGAAAAAGAAGAAGAAAGTGGGAGGCCTCACTCTACCTGATTTCAGAACCTATTATACAGCTACAGTAGTCAAAACAGCCTAGTACTGGTACAACAACAGGCACATAGACCAATGGAACAGAATTGAGAACCCAGATATAAATCCATCCATGTATGAGCAGCTGATATTTGACAAAGGACCAGTGTCAGTCAATTGGGGAAATGATAGTCTTTTTAACAAATGGTGCTGGCATAACTGGATATCCATTTGCAAAAAAATGAAACAGGACCCATACCTCACACCATGCACAAAAACTAACTCCAAGTGGATCAAAGACCTAAACATAAAGACTAAAACGATAAAGATCATGGAAGAAAAAATAGGGACAACCCTAGGAGCCCTAACACAGGGCATAAACAGAATACAAAACATTACCAAAAATGATGAAGAGAAACCAGATAACTGGGAGCTCCTAAAAATCAAACACCTATGCTCATCTAAAGACTTCACCAAAAGAGTAAAAAGACCACCTACAGACTGGGAAAGAATATTCAGCTATGACATCTCAGACCAGCGCCTGATCTCTAAAATCTACATGATTCTGTCAAAACTCAGCCACAAAAAGACAAACAACCCAATCAAGAAGTGGGCAAAGGATATGAACACACATTTCACTAAAGAAGATATTCAGGCAGCTAACAGATACATGAGAAAATGCTCTCAATCATTAGCCATTAGAGAAATGCAAATTAAAACTACGATGAGATTTCATCTCACACCAACTAGACTGGCATTAATCCAAAAAACACAAAATAATAAATGTTGGAGAGGCTGCGGAGAGATTGGAACTCTCATACACTGCTGGTGGGATTGTAAAATGGTAGAACCACTTTGGAAATCCATCTGGCGTTATCTTAAACAGTTAGAAATAGAACTACCATACAACCCAGAAATCCCACTCCTCGGAATATACCCTAGAGATACAAGAGCCTTCACACAAACAGATATATGCACACCCATGTTTATTGCAGCTCTGTTTACAATAGCAAAAAGCTGGAAGCAACCAAGGTGTCCGTCAATGGATGAATGGGTAAATAAATTGTGGTATATTCACACAATGGAATACTACGCATCGATAAAGAACAGTGACGAATCTCTGAAACATTTCATAACATGGAGGAATCTGGAAGGCATTATGCTGAGCGAAATGAGTCAGAGGCAAAAGGACAAATATTGTATAAGACCTCTATTATAAGATCTTGAGAAATAGAAAAAAAGGAGAACACATACTTTTGTGGTTACAAAGAGGGGGGAGGGAGGGAGGGAGAGGGTTTTTTATTGATCAATCAGTAGATAAGAACTGCTTTGGGTGAAGGGAAAGACAACACACAATACAAGGAAGGTCAGCCTAATTGGACTGGACTAAAAGCAAAGAGGTTTCCGGGATAAAATGAAAGCTTCAAAGGTCAGTGGAGCAGGGGCTGGGGTCTGGGGAACAGGGTTTGAGGAGACTTCTAAGTCAACGGGCAAAATAATTCTATTATGAAAACATTCTGCATCCCACTTTGAATTGTGGCGCCTGGGGTCCTAAATGCCAACAAGCTGCCATCTAAGATACATCAATTGGTCTCAACCCACCTGGAGCAAAGGCAAAGGAAGAACACCAAGGCCACACGACAACTAAGAACCCAAGAGACAGAAAGGGCCACATGAACCAGAGACCTACATTATCCTGAGACCAGAAGAACTAGTTGGTGCCCGGCCACAATCAATGTCTGCCCTGCTAGGGAGCACAACAGACAACTCCTGAGGGAGCAGGAGGCCAATGGGATACAGACCCCAAATTCTCATAAAAAGACCATACCTAATGATATGAATGCGACTAGAGGAATCCCAGAGACAATGCTCCCCAGAACTTCTGATGGCACAGGACAGGAACCATCCCCGAAGACAACTCATCAGGCATGAAAAGGACTGGTCAGCGGAGGGGAGAGAGATGCTGATGAAGAGTGAGCCAATTAAATTAGGTGGACTCTGGAGAGAGTGTTGGCAACTCTTGACTGGAGGGGGGATGGGAAGATAGAGAGGGAAGATGGCAAAATTGGCACGAAACGAGAGACTGAAAGGGCTGACTCAATAGGGGGAGAGCAAGTGGGAGAAGGGAGTAAGATGTATGTAAACCGACATGTGACAGACTGATTGGAATGGTAAATGTTCACTTGTAGCTTAATAAAAATTCATTAAAAAAAAAAAGAAGAAATGAACAATTAGAAAGAAAGAAGGGAACCAAAAAATCAGGGTGTGAGGTAGTAAAAAAGAGAGGGAATAGCGAGAAATGGAAAATGTCCCCTCTGAGATCGGAGACAAGGCAAAAAGTCCCCTCTCACCACTCTATTCAACATATTAGAAGTCTGAGCAAGTGCAATAAAACAAGGATAAAAAAATTAAAAGAATATAGATTGGAGAAGAAGGAATATAACAGTATAGGAAATCTAAAAGATGACCCAAAAAGACAAAAAAAAAATTTTTTGGAGCTAATTGGTTATATTGGTTATAGCATGGTTAAATCACACGTTAATATATAAGTTAATTGCTTAACTATTACCAGCAAGGAGAAATTATAGAGTCCAAAATTTTAAACACTGTACCATTTACAACGTTGTCTTTAGGTGCCCTTGAGTTGTTTCCCACCTAAAGCGACCCTCTACACCACAGAAGGAAACACTGTCCAGTCCTGTACCATCCTCACCATTGTCACTTTTTGATGCCATTGTTGCAGCCGTTGTGTCAATCCATTTCAGTGAGGCTCTTCCTCTTTTTCACTGACCCTCTACTTTACCAAGCATCGTGTCCTTCTCCAGGGACTGGTCCCTCCTGATAATATGTCCAAACTACATGAGATGAAGTCTCATTATCCTCACTTCTAAGGAGCATTCTAGCTGTACTTCTTCGAAGACATATTTGTTCCTTCTGGCAGTCCGTGGTATATTCAGTATTCTTCACCAACACCATAATTCACATGCATCACTTCCTTGGTCTTCCTTATTATTGCTTAGCATGTCACATGCATATGAAGTGAATGAAAATACTGTGGTTTGGCTCAGGTGCACCTTAGTCCTCAAGGTGATATCTTGGCTTTTTAACACTTGAAAGAGTTCTTTTTGCAGCAGATTTGTTCAATGACTACATCCTTTGGTTTCTTAACTGCTGCTTCCATGGGCACATTTACAAAAACATATAAAAAAAATAATAGGGAAAACTAAAGAATAAAATCAAAAGTTATCTAAATAAATAAATATTTTGTCTTAATATATAGGAAGGCTCAATACTGTTATGATGTCAGTTCTTCCCAATTTGATCTGTAGAATTTATGCAACTCCAATCAAAATCCCAGGAAGTTATTTTGAGGATTTCAACAGACTGATTCTAAGTTTTATGCGGAAAGGCCAAAGACTCAGAATAGCCAACACAAAACTGAAAATAAGGACAAAGATGGATGATACCCAACTCAAGACTTTCTACAAAGCTGTGGCAACCAAGACATTGTGGTATTTCTTTAAAAAAAAACAAAAGAAACACATAGATCAATGGAATGGAATAGAGAAATACAACTAAAAAGCATAACAAACTGATCTTTGACAAAGGAGCAAACACAATTCAATAGAGAAATAATAGTTTTTCCAATGAAAGTTGCTAGAAAACTGGATGTCTACATGTAAACAATCTAGATACAGACCTTATACTTCTCATAAAAAGTTATCTCAAAATAGCTCATAAGCCTAAATGTAAAAACTCAAAATTATAAAACTCTGAGAAGAAAACAAAAAACTGTGACCATGAGTTTGAAAATTAGTGTTTAGGAACATACCAAAAGCATGATCTATGAACAAAAAATAAATGCCAGAAATTCTTATAATTAAAAACTTGTGCTTAGTGAAACATACTGTTAAGAAGTCATAAAGTGAAAGAAAATGTTTGCAAAACACATCTGATAAAGGACTTGTATGCTAAGTATATAAAGAACTCTTTAATCTCAACAATAAGAAAAAAAGCAGACTAAAAATTGGCCTAAATATCTGCACACCTCACAAAAAAAGATTTACAGATAGGAAGTAAGCATATGAAAATATGTTTAACATCATTTATTATTAGTGGATACTACTACACATCTATCAGAATGGCTAAGATCCAAAATGTTAATTGTTGGACCAATAGAAACCCTCATACATTGCTGGTAGGAATGTGAAATGATGCAGGCACTTTGGAAGACATTTTGACAGTTTCTTATAAAACTAAACATAGTCATACTACATGATCCAACAACTGCACTCCTAGATATTCACCCACTTAATTTTTTTTCTTCTTTTAATTGTACTTTAGATGAAGATTTACAGAACAAACTAGTTTCTCATTAAACAGTTAGTATACATATCATTTTATGACACTGGTTAACAACCTCAGAAAATGTCAACAATCTCCCTTCTCACACTTGGGTTCTGTATTACCAGCTTTCCTGTTGCCTCCTGCCTTCTAGTCCTTGCCCCTTGGCTAGTGTGCCCTTTAGTCTCATTTTATTTTATGGGCCTGTCCAGTCTTTAGCTGAAGGGTGAACCTCAGGAGTGACTTCATTACTAAGCTCATAGAGTATCCGGAAGCCATACTCTCATGGTTTCTCCAGTCTCTGTCAGGCCAGCAAGTATGGTCTTTCTTTTTGAGTAACAATTTAGTTTTATGTTTTTTCTCCACTTCTGTCTGGGGCCCTCTATTGTGATCCCTGTCAGAGCAGTCAGTGGTGGTAGCTGGGCACCATCTAGTTGTACTGGACTCAGTCTGTTGGGGGCCGTGGTAGATGTGGTCCATTAGTCCTTTGGATTAATCTTTCCCTTGTATCTTAAGTTTTCCTCATTCTTCCTTGCTCCTGAAGGGGTGAGACCAGCGGTGTATCCTCGATGGCAGCTTACAGGCTTTTAAGACCCCAGACACTACTCACCAGATAGAAAGTAGAACATTTTCTTTATAAACCATGTTACGCCAATTGAGCTAGGTGTTCCCCAAGACCATGGTCCCCACATCCCTCAGCCCAGCAGTTCGGTCCCTCAGGGAAAAAAAAAAAAATTTTTTTTTTTTTTTCCCTCACGAGTTTGGATATATCTATGGAGCTTCGATGACCTTGCCTTGTACAAGCTGTGCAGGCTTCCCCAGTATTGTGTACTGTCTTACCCTTCACCAGAGTTTCCACTTAATAAAAACAAAATGTTTTTTTTTTTGTTTTTTATTGTGTATATTGGAAACCCTGGTGGCGTAGTGGTTAAGTGCTACGGCTGCTAACCAAGAGGTTGGCAGTTCAAATCTGCCAGGCGCTCCTTGGAAACTCTACGGGGCAGTTCTACTCTGTCCTATAGGGTCGCTATGAGTCGGAATCGACTTGATGGCAGTGGGTTGGGTTAGTATTAGTATTTTTCCATCCCCACCCCTGCCGTCCCTGGTAACCATCAAAAATTGCTTCTTTTTGTATGTAATCCTTTTCATGACTTTTTACAGTAATGGTCTCATACAATATTTGTTCTTTTGTGATCGACTTATTTCACTCAGCATAATGTCTTCCAGTTTCATTCATGTCATCAGATGCTTCAGATTCATCATTGTTGTTTATCGCAGGGTAATACTCCATTGTGTGTATGTACCACAGTGTGATTATCCACTCATCTGTTGATGGGCATCTAGGTTGTTTCCATCTTTTTGCTATTGTGAACACCACTGCAATGAACATGGGTGTGCATGTGTCTATTCATGTGATGACTCTTATTTCTCTAGAATATATTCCTAGGAGTGGGATTGCTCAATCATATGATATTTCTATTTCTAGCTTTCTAAGGCAGCGTCATATCATTTTCCAAAATGGTTGTATCATTTTGCATCCCCACTAGCAGTACATAAGCATTCTGATCTCCCTGCAGCCTCTCCAACATTTATTATTTCCTTTTTTTTTTTTTTTTATTTCTGCCAGTAATGCCAGGGTGAGATGGTATCTCAGTGTGGTTTTGATTTGCATTTTTCTAATGACTAGTGATTGCAAGCATTTCCTCATGTGTCTGTTAGCTGCTTGAATGTCTTCTTTGGTGAAGTTTCTGTTCATTTCCCTTGCCCATTTTTTAATTGGATTGTTAATCTTTTTGGTTGTAGGTGTGTTGGACTCTCTTGTAAGATTTTAGAGATTAGACCTTTATTTGATTTATAATAGCCATTTTTTTCCCAGTCTGTAGGTTCTCTTTTTACTCGTTTGGTGAAGTCTTTTGATGAGCCCAAGTGTTTAATTTTTAGAAGATCCCAGTTATCTAGCTTATCTTCTGGAGTTTGTGTGTTGTTGGTTGTGGTGTGTATCTTGTTAATGCCACGTATTAGGGCCTCTAGCATTGATCCTACTTTTTCTTCTATGAACTTCATAGTTTTTTGCTTTATATTTAGGTCTTTGATCCATTTTGAGTTAGTTTTGTATATGGTTTGAGTTATGGGTCCTGTTTCATTTTTTTGCAGATGGACATCCAGTTTTGCCAGCACCATTTGTTAAAAAGACTGTCTTTTCCCCCATTTGATGGACTTTGAGCCCTCATCAAAGATCAGATGACCATAGGTGGATGGATTTACATCTGGATCCTCAATTCTGTTCCATTGGTTAATGCATCTGTTGTTGGACCAGTACCAGGCTGTTTTGACTACTGTAGCTGTAACGTAGGTTCTGAGATCAGGAAGTATGATTCCTCCTACTTTATTCTTCTTCTTCAATAGTGCTTTACTTATCAGGACTTCTTCTCTTTCCATATAAAGTTAATGATAAGTTTTTCCATCTCTTGAAAGGATTGAGTAGTGCTGACACAGCTCGTCTCTGAATTTTTCATAGAATTCTCCAGTGAAGCCTTCTGGACCAGGGCTTTTTTTTTGTTGGGAGCTTTTTGTGTGTGTGTGTGTGTGTGTGTGTGTTACCTTTTCAACCTCTTCTCTTGTTATGGGTCTGTTCAGGTTTTCAACATCATTTTGTGTTAGTTTGGGTAGGTCGTGTGTTTCTAGAAATTTATCCATTTCCTCTAGGTTTTCAAATTTGTTAGAGTGTGCTTTTTCATAATACTCTGTTATGATTCTTTTATTTCATTTGAGTCTGTTGTAATGTCCCCCCATTTCATTTCTTATTTGGGTTATTTGTGTCCTCCTCCTTTTTTCTTTTGTCAGTTTGGTCAGTGGTTTGTCAATTTTGTTGGTCCTTTCAAAGAACCAACTTTTGGATTTGTTGATTGTTTCTATTATTTTTCTATTCTTTATTTATTTCTGCTCTGATCTTTATTATTTCCTTTCTTCTGTTTTTTTTTTTTTTTTTTTTCTGGTGGTTGTGGACTTCTTTTGCTGTTATTCTGTTCATTCAAGTTGTGTAGCTAATGTTTTGATTTTGTCCTTTTTTTTTTTTATGCGTGCACCTATTGCTATAAATTGACCTCTGAGCATTGCCTTTGCTATTTCCCAAAGTTTTGGCATGATGTGTTTTCATTCTTGTTTGATTTTAGGAATTTGTTGATTCCATCTCTGATTTCTTTTATTAGCCAGTGGTTTTTAAGCAGGGTGTTATTCAGTTTCCATGTAATTGATTTTTTTCTTTGCTCTTCCTTTTGTTAATTTCTACTTTGATGGCATTTTGGTCAGAGAAGCTACTTTGTATTATCTCAGTGTTTTTTATTTTGTTGAGGGCTGCTCTGTGGTCTCAGATGTGATCTATTCTGAAGTACGTTCCACGTGCACTGGAAAAGAATGTGTACTTTCCAGCTGTTGGGTTGAGTTTTCTATATATATCTATGAGGTCAAGTTGGCTGATTGTGCCCTTTAGCTCTTCTGTATCCTTGCTCAATTTCTTTCTAGATGTTCTGTCCTTTACCAAGAGTGGTGCATTGAAGTCTTCTGCTATTACCGTAGAACTGTTAATTTCTCTTTTCAGTGCTGTTAGAGTTTGTTTTATGTATTTTGGAACCCTGTCATTGGGTGCATAGATGTTTATTATGGTTAAGTCTTCATGACGGATCATCCCTTTAATCACTATATTGTGTCCTTCTTTGTCTTTTGTGGTGTATTTTGTTTTAAAATCTATTTTATCTGAGATTAGTATTGCCACTTCTGCTATTTTTTGGTAGTTGTTTGGTTGATATTTTTTTTCCATATTTTGATATCCTATAAATTTCCATCTTTGTTTCTAAGGTGTGTCTCTTGTAGGCAGCATATTGATGGATTCTGATTTTTTTAATCAATTTATCACTCTTTATCTCTTTATTGGATGCATTCTGGCCATTTACATTCAATGTAATTATTGATAGGTGTGAGTTTATTGCTATCATTTTGTAATACTTTTTTTTTGTGGTGCTTATGTTTTCTTTGTTCCTCTTACTCTCCTGTGCTGAATTCCTTTTATTTGTGGATTTCTTTTGTTTTTGTAGATTTTGTTTTTATTGAGACTTTATGTTTTTCTTCTGTATTGATAAGTAGGTTTGTTAACTTTCTTTGTGGTTACCTTGAAATTTGCCCTTATCTTCTTAGGTTTTAACCAATCTATTACTCCTTGGTATCGCTTTGCCTTTCTCTCCATTACAAAGTTCCACACCTACACCATTTATTCCCTCTTTTATTGTTCTAACATTGTTGTCATTTACAGATAACCTCTCTGGTTCCCTGTAGGAATTCTTTTGGTTTTGGATAGTCATTGACAGTTCCTGTCCTAGGTTTGTATCTGGCCAGTACAATCCTGGGACCTAGATTCAGGCTGTAGTCTGGTGTTCTTTGTTCTCAGACTGAAGCACTCCCTTTAACAATTCTTGTAAGTTTGGCTTGATTTTTACATATTCCCTTAATTTCTTTTTATCTGGAAATGTCCTAATTGCACCATCATATTTAATAAGAGTTTTACAGGATATATTATTCTCAGTTGGCAACTTTTTCTTTCAAAGTTTTATATGTCATCCCACTGCCTTCTTGCCTGCATGGTTTCTTCTGAATAACCAGAGTTTAGTCTTATTGTTTCTCCTCTGTATGTGACTTTTTGTTTTTCTCGAGCTGTTCTCCGTATTTTTTCTTTGTCTTTGGCTTTAGTGAGTGTGATTATGACACGCCTTGGTGATTTTCTTTTGGGGTCTATCCTATATGGAGTTCGTTGAGATTCTTGGATGGTCAGCTTTTCATCTTTCATGATATTAGGGAAGTTTTATGTCAGCAATTCTTCAATGATCCTCTCTGTGTTGTCTGTTCCCCCATTGCCCTTCTGGAACTCCAAGCACTTGCAAATTTTTGCTTTGGTGGTATCCCACATAATTCTCAGAGTTTCTTCATTTTTCTTTGCTCTTTTTTTCTGATTTTTCCTGAGTGACATACAAGTGTTTGTCTTCAATTTCACTGATTCTGTCTTCCATCATTTCAAACATGCTCCTTAGTCCTTCTCCAACACTCTCCATTTCTGAAATCTTGTTTTTTATCTTTTGGATTTCTAGTTGTTGTTTTTGTATTATTTATTGCTGTGAATTTATTTTGGCATTTTTTCCTGTATTATTTTCCTGAATTCTTCCATTATTTGTATTTTCTATGAATTTGTCTGTTTTTTCATGAATTTGGCTATTTTTCCTCATTTTTGTCTGCCTTTTGTTTTGACTCTTAGACCTGAATATTAGAGGTTTTAATTCCCTATCAGGTAGTTCTAGTAGTTCCTTTCCTTCTACTGGAAAGTCATGTGGTGTTTTATTTTGGAAGCCTACTGGAACCTTCCTGTCCTGTTTTTTTTTTTTTTTTTTTTTTTTTTTATGTTTTGATATTGTCTGTTGTCGTCAGGACATTTAGTAGTTATTTTCTTCACTTATTGATTGTGTGTCTGTTTGTTTCATCCTGCTTTTTTGTTTTATTTGGTTATGTCTGAGCGGGTGGGCTGTGCATTCTTTGTTGTTTGTTCATCTGTAGTTGCAATACTTTTCATCTCCTTGTCCAATGGGTGGGGCCAGTCATCAGCTATTGTGCAGCAGGGCAAGTCCAGCTGAAGGGGAGGGTCTGGAATGGGTTGTTTGTGGCTCTACTAGGGATGACAGGATAGGCCAGGATTCAGGGCTGGGCAGGTTCCAGTAGGCCGTGTCTGTGCTGCTTGGGGGTGTGATGTTCAGTACACGGTGCAGGTACACAGGAAAGAGGGCAGAGGTTGTGATGCATGGAGTTAATATAGGTATGGGAAAGACAAGAGACAGGAGAGAGAAAAAAGGAGCAAAAAAAAAAAAAAGAGTGCTAAGGGAGCTTGCCATTGGAGTGGAGAGATGAGAAAATGAAAAATAGAGGAAAAAAAGGGAAAAAAACTTGATAAAAAATTGGAAGAAAGGAAAGAAAAGCCCCCTGGGGTCCCACCAGTGTGGTTGCAAAAACCAGGTAAGGCTTCTAGGCTGCACAACATGGCCTGAATAGAGAGACGATAGATGTCACAGTACCTGGTATTCAGGAAAAAAAGTATAGAGAGATGAGAACTGAGATATGAAGAAAGACAGAAAGGAAAAAAGAGAAAAAAAAAAAGAAAGCAAAAAGAAATGCCAACAGGAATCCCACCTATGGGGCTGTGCCAATTGAGCGAGTGGCCCCAGAGCTGTGCAGTGCAACCCAGCTATAAGGAATTCCAAAGCTGCAAAAAGAAAAGGAAAACAAAACAAATCAGAACAAGACAAAACAAGGAAAAAAAAATCAGCCTCGGGAATCCCACCAGCATGGTGTCGCTGCCGGGGAGTGGTTCCCCAGAAAAGCGGTGCTTCACAGCCTTTCAAGAGGCAGCAAAGATGGCACATGGAGCCAGGTGTTTGAGAGAAGGAGGGGGAAGCAGTGGGAGGCAAAGAAGAAACCAGAAGACATGGAAGAAAGCAATGCCACCAACAGACAAATGGCATTCAGGGTGGGTCAGGTGAATCCAAGAGGCCTGAAGCCAAAGCAGTTGCCTTCTGGCCAAGAGACTGCAGCTGGTGGAAAGCAGAGGAGGCCAAAGGGGCAGGGGGAGGAAGAAGGATGAGGCTTAGGAAAGCATATATTGCTGATTACTGGGTGCTTTGTCTCCTGCTGGGAACTTTGTGAAGCTGCTTTCCCATACTCCCTGTCTACGGATCTCCAATGTGGGCGGGGTGAATCCATGCAGCATGGATGGTGCACTTCCTGGCTGGCTGAGTCACCACTGCCAGCCAGGAAGCACCAAGGTAGAGCATCAGGGGGAGGGTTGGGGGTGGGAAACCATGTATTGCTGGTTACCAGGTGCTCTGTCTCTTGCTGGGAGTTTTGTGAAGCTGCTTTCCTGGTCTTCCTGTCTGCTGATCTCCGATAGGAATGCAAGATGGCAAATCCATGCTGCATTAGCTGATAGGGGACCTCTGCATGTATTTCTCCTCATTCTCTGTTCTCTGTCAGTTTCTTTTTCCATTCAGTGCTTGGCTGAGTTCTTTATCTCTTCATTTGACACTTTGGGTTCCAGGACTGACATTTGTCTCTGTTAAGCTTAGTTTTTTGGGCCTTTGCTGTGGAGGGATGGTGTGGTACTTCTGTCTCTAGCACCATGTTGGCTGGAAGTCCTACCCAATTGATTTTAAAATGTATATTTGCACATAAACACCTCATGTGCAATTCATAATAGCCAAAATCTCAAAGCAACAATTAAGATCTTCAAGAGGTGAATGGATAAACAAAAATCCATACAATGAAATATTATTCAGCAATACAAAGACATGAGTTCTCAAGCCCCAAAAAAAAAAAAAAAAGACATGGAGGAACCTTAAATATTTATCGCTAAATGAAAGAAGCCAGTCTGTAAGTGGCAGGGGGAAAGTGAGACCATTCAGAAGCAGACAGGAGTTGCCAGACCTGAATCGCTGGGATACGGGATACTCAGGCACCATTCCCAGAAGTGATAGTGGTGGGCTGGTGGTAGCATTCGGCCACAGTTTTCTCAGGGAGAAGCAGTCAACCTTATAGCCTACTCACACCTCGGGAACCAGAGAAGAATGGGGTTCTCAGCAAAAGCTAAGTACTTGTGTATATTTTACTGTTCCCCCTGCCCCCAAGCTGGCTTCAGTGGCTATTGATTCCTCTAGGCCTGAGATAGGCCTATTTGAACACCCTGAGGCATGCTCCTGGACTTGGAGAAGAAATAAATTCACAGGAGGAGGAAAAGATAATTTGCCAGCTCCACCACAAGAGGAGCTCAGGACAGAAGCAGCTCCTGTCTAGGCATAAACGGTCCATGGACTGTGAATACCTTCCCCCCCTACATGGACCCGTGTGGGCCTATTCCATGAGAATAGACCCTTGCTGGCAGGCTGCGACTGTTTAAGCTATGTGGTGGAGAGGTGGGTGTTTGATATTTGACATGGCTTTTCCTATTAAACAAGGTCCTTACGTACGCACATCAGGGGCGTAAGAACTGGTGACTCCTCTCAGGTCACCCAGCCCCCATGACAAGAGTCCAAGGATAACTGGTACCTCTCAGTCCTTACAACCAAAAGCATTGGGTGCCCATGGTCCATCTGCAGAACCAACCCACCTGAACACTCTAGGGAACTGGGGCGTGCTTCCCTCAGAGACACTCAGGGGACAGTTCTCAGATCCCTGCCTTGTTCAGAGCATGACCCCCTGCTGCAATCTGATACCGGTACCTAAACCAAACACCCCTGCCCCTCTAAGACTGTAGGAAAGAGCCTGTACCACATACTTGATGACCAGCGACCTGGACACCTGAGCTGAATCCACACAAGAAAAGTGAATGGACTCAGAAGCTCGTATACTTGATAGCAGCTCTAGCCAACTGGTGACAGGACGTCAGAGCTGTAAAAGAGAAAATAATCAAGCTAGCTCACTCAAGCAACTCATTTTGGCACATCAAAACAAAACAACGTGAGAAACTAGGATACAGTAGGCAAACATAAAATAAACTAATACAGTAATTCATAGATGGCTCGGAGACAACAGTCAATATCAAATCACATAAAGAAACAGACCATGATCGCTTCAACAAGCTCTCAAAACAGAGAATCAAAGGATCTTCTGGATGAAGGTGCATTCCTGGAATTACTGGATTCAGACTTGAAAAGATTAATATACAAAACCCTTCAAGACATAAGGGAGGATATCAGGTAATATGCAGAACAAGCCAAGGAACACACAGATAATACAGTTGAAGAAATTAAAAAGGTTCTTCAAGCACATAATGAAAAATTTAATAAACTGCAAGAATCCATAGAGAGACACCAATCAGTAATTCAGAAGATTAACAATAAAATTACAGAAGTAGACAACTCAATAGAAAATCAGAGAAGAAGAATCGAGCAAGTGGAAGCCAGAATTGGGGATCTTGAAGAAAAAGCAATTGGCACCAATATATTTGAAGAAAAATCAGATAAAATAAACAAAATAAATTTAAAAAGTTAAGAATCATGTGGGACTCTATCAAGAGAAATAACCTACAAATGATTGGCGTACCAGAACAGGGAGGGATAACAGAAAATACAGAGAGAACTGTTGAAGATTTGTTGGCAGAAAACTTCCCTGATATCGTGAAAGATGAAAAGACAGCAATCCAAGATGTTCTTCGAATTCCACATAAGGTAGATTTTAAAAGAAAGTCACCAAGACATATTATAATCAAACCTGCCAAAACCAAAGATAAAGAGAGAATTTCTAGAGGGGCTGGAAATAAACGAAAAGTCATCCATAGAGGAGCGTCAATAAGAATAAGCTCGGATTACTTGGCAGAAACCATGCATACAAGAAGGCAATGGGATGACTTATATAAAGTTTTGAAGGAAAAAAATTGCCAGCCAAGAATCATATATCGAGCAAAACTGTCTCTCAAATATGAAGGTGAAATTAGGATATTTCCAGATAAACAGAAGTTTAGGGATTTCATAAAAAACAAACCAAAACTACAAAAAATACTAAAGGGAGTTCTTTGGTTATAAAATCAATAATATCAGGTATCAACCCCAGACTAGAACAATGGACAGAGCAACCAGATATTAACCCAGACAGGGAAATCACAAAAATAAGGTTAAAAAGCAGTCAAAACGAGGAAACAGTGATGTCATCATATAAAAGAAGACCTTATTAAAATAATAAAATGGGACTGAAACGTAGTCATAGATCTTTAATATGGAGAGGAAGAGAAGGCAATATAAGAAAGTAAAAGTTTGGTTTAAACTTAGGAAAACAGGGGTAAATATTAAGGTAACCACAACAGAGACAAACTATCCTACTCATCAAAATAAAATACAAGAAAAAAATAGAGACTCAGCAAAAACAAAATCAACAACAACGAATAAGAGGAAAAGACAATATATAAACTACTCAGCACAAAAAATTAAGTGGGAAAAAGAAACTGTCAAAACACCAAAAAAAGATATTAAAATGACAGCACTAAACTCATACCTATCTGGTCAATGTTAATACCAATTACAGTAATGTTAATGGACTAAATGCATCATCCATAAAGAGACAGAGAGTGGAGGAATGGATTTAAAAAAAAATGATCTGTCTATATGTTGCCTACAAGAGACACACCTTAGTCTTAGAGACACAAATAAACTAAAACTCAGGATCAAAAAAAATAGATCAAGCAAACAGCAATCAAAAAAGAGCAGGAGTGGCTATATTAATTTCTGACAAAATAGACTTTAAAGTTAAATCCACCACAAAGGATAAGGAAGGACACTATATACTGAATAAAGGGACAATGTACCAGGAAGACATAACCACATTAAATATTTATGCATCTAATGACAGGGCTGCAAGATATATAAAACAAACTCTATCACCATTGAAAAGTGAGATAGACAGCTCCACAATAATAGTAAGAGACTTCAACACACCACTTTCGGTGAAGGACAGGACATCCAGAAAGAAGCTCGATAAAAACACAGAAGATCTAAATGCCGCAGTCCACCAACTTGACCTCATAAACATATACAGAACACTCCACCCAACAACAGCCAAGTATACTTTCTTTTCTAGTGCACATGGAACATTCTCTAGAATAGACCACATATTAGGTCATAAAGCAAGCCTTAGCAGGATCCAAAACATTGAAATATTACAAAGCATCTTCACTGATCATAAGGCCATAAAAGTAGAAATCTACAACAGAAAAAGTAGGGAAAAGAAACTAAACACTTGGAAAATGAACAATATCCTGCTCAAAAAAGACTGGGTTATAGAAGACATTAAGGAGGGAATAGAGAAATTCATAGAATCCAATGAGAATGAAAACACTTCCTATCAGAACCATTGGGACACAGCAAAAGCAGTGCTCGGAGGTCAATTTATATCAATAAATGCACATACCCAAAAAGAAGAAAGGGGCAAAATCAAAGAATTAACCCTACAACTTGAACAAATAGAAAGACAGCGACAAAAGAAACCTTCAGGGACTAGAAGAAATTAAATAATAAAAATTAGAGGAGAACTGAAATAGAAAACAAAAACAATTGGAAGTATTAACAAGACCAAAAGCTGCTCCTCTGAAAAAATTAGCAAAATTGATAAACCATTGGCCAAACCAACTAAAGAAGAACAGGAAGCAAATTACCCACATAAGAAATGAGATGGGCAATATTACAGCAGACCCAACTGAAATTAAAAGAATCATATCAGATTACTATGAAAACCTGTACTCTAACAAATTTGAAAACCTAGAAGAAAAGGATGAATTCCTAAAAACACACAACCTACCTAAAGTAACACAAACAGAGGTAAAACAACTAAATAGACCCATAACAAAAGAGGATATTGAAAAGGTAATCAAAAAACTGCCAATAAAAAAATGCCCTGGCCCAGACGGCTTCACTGCAGATTTCTACTAAACGTTCAGAAGAGAATTAACACCACTACTACTAAACATATTTGAGAGCATAGAAAAAGACAGAATACTCCCAAACTCATTCCAGGAAGACAGCATATCCCTGATAACAAAAGCAGGTAAAGATACCACAAAAAAAGAAAATTACAGACCTATATCCCTTATGAACTTAGATGCAAAAATCTCCAACAAATTTCTAGCCAATAGAATTCAACAACATATCAAAAAAATAATAATTCAAAATGACCAAAAGAGTTTCATACCAGGTATGCAGGGATGTTTCAATATTAGAAAAACAATGAATGGAATCCATCATATAAATAAAACAAAGGCAAGAATCATGATTTTATCAACTGATGCAGAAGAAGGCATTTGACAAAGTTCAACACCCATTCATGATAAAAACTCTCAGCAAAATAGGAATAGAAGAAAAATTACTGAACAAATAAAAGGCATTTATACAAAGCCAACGGCCAACATCATCCTAAATGGAGAGAGTCTGAAAGCATTCCCCTTGAGATCAGGAACCAGTCAAGGATGTCCTTTATCACCACTCTTATTCAACATTGTGCTGGAAGTCCTAGCCAGAGCACTTAGGCTAGTTAAAGAAACAAAGGGCACCCAGACTGGTAAGGAAGAAGTTAAAGTATTTCTATTTACAGATGACATGATTTTATACACAGAAAACCCTAAAGAATTCTCAAGAAAACTACTGAAACTAATAGAAGAGTTCAGCAGAGTATCGGGATACAAGATAAACATATAAAAATCAGTTGGATTCCTCCACACCAACAAAAAGTACATACAGGAGGAATTCGCCAAATCAATGCCATTTTACAGTAGCCCCCAAGAAAATAAGATACTTAGGAATAAATCTTAACAGAGATGTAAAAGTCCTATACAAAGAAAACTACAAGACACTACTGTAAGAAACCAAAAGAGATACACAAACCAAACCAAACCCACTGCCATCGAGTCGATTTCGACTCATAGCAACCCTATAGGACAGAGTAGAACTGCTGCCCCATAAAGTTTCCAAGGAGCACCTTGCAGATTTGAACTGCCAATCTCTTGGTTAGCAGCTGTAGCATTTAACCACTATGCCACCAGGGTTTCCAAAAGAGACATAGATAAGCGGAAAAACATACCTTGCTCATGGATAGGAAGGCTTAACATTGTAAAAATGTCTATTCTACCAAAAGCTATCTATATATACAATGCAATTCCCATCCAAATTCCAATGACATTTTTTAATGAGATGGAGAAACAAATCACCAACTTTATATGGAAGAGAAAAAGGACCTGGATAAGTAAAGCATTACTGAAAAAGAAGAACACAGTGGGAGGCCTCACTGTACCGGATTTTAGAACCTATTATACCACCACAGTAGTCAAAACAGCCTAGTACTGGTACAACAACAGATACATAGACCAATGAAACAGAATTGAGAATCCAGACATACATCCATCCACATATGAGCAGCTGATATTTGACAAAGGCCCAAAGTCAGTTAAATGGGGAAGGCACAGTCTTTTTAACAAATGGTGCTGGCATAACTGGATATCCACATGCAAAAAAAATGAAACAAGACCCATAACTCACACTATGCACAGAAACGAACTCAAAACAGATCAAAGACCTAAATATAAAATCTAAAATGATAAAGATCATGGAAGAAAAAATAGGGACAATGCTAAAAAAAAAAAAAAAACCCCAGTGCCGTTGAGTTGATTCCGACTCATAGCGACCCCATAGGACAGAGTGGAACTCTCCCATAGAGTTTCCAAGGAGCGCCTGGTGGATTTGAACTGCCAACCCTTTGTTTTGCAGCTGTAGCCCTTAACCACTACACCACCAGGGTTTCCATGGGACAATGCTAGGAGCCCTAATATATGGCATAAACGGTATACAAAACATTACCAACAATGCAGAAGAAAAACTAGATAACTGGGAGCTCCTAAAAATCAAACACCTATGCTCATCCAAAGACTTCACCAAAAGACTAAAAAGATTACCTACAGACTGGAAAATACTTTTTAGCTATGACATTTCTGATCAGCCGCTGTTCTCTAAAATCTACATGATACTGCAAAAACTCAACTACAAAAAGACAATCCAAGTAAAAAAATGGGGAAAGGATATAAACGGACACTTCCGCTCACAATTTTTAGCCATTACCTGAAAAATAGAGAAATGCAAATCCAAACTACAATAAGATTCCATCTCACTCCAACAAGGCTGGCATTAACCCAAAAACCCAAAATAATAAATGTTGGAGAGGTTGTGGAGAGACTGGAACATTTATACACTGCTGGTGGGAATGTAAAACAGTAAAACCACTTTGGAAATTGATTCGGCGCTTCCTTAAAAAACTAGAAGTTGAACTACCATACAATCCAGCAATCCCACTCCTTGGAATATATCCTAGAGAAATAAGAGCCTTTACACGAAGAGATATATGCACACCCATGTTCACTGCAGCACTGTTCACAATAGCAGAAATTTAGAAGCAACCAAGATGCCCATCCATGCATGAATGGATAAATTAATTACGGTATATTCGCACGATGGAATATTATGCATTCATAAAGAACAATGATGAATCCCTGAACCATTTCATAACATGGAAGAATCTGGAAGGCACTATGCTGAGTGAAATTAGTCAGCTGCAAAAGGACAAATATTGTATAAGATCACTATTATAAGAAACAGTTTAAACAGAGAAGAGATTATTCTTTGATGGTTACGAGAGGGGAGAGGGATGGAGGGAGGGAGAGAGGTATTCACTAATTAGATAGTAGATAACTATTTTAGGTGAAGGGAAAGACAACACACAATACAAGAGAGGTAAGCACAACTGGACTAAACAAAAAGCAAATTTTCCTGAATAAACTGAAAGCTTTGAAGGCCAGTGTAGCAGGGGCAGGGGTTTGGGGACCATGGTTTCAGGTGACATCTAAGTCAATTGGCATTATAAAATCTATTAAGAATACTTTCTGTATCCCACTTTGGAGAGTGGCGTCTGGGGTCTTAAACACTAGCAAATGTCCATTTAAGATGCATCAATGCTTCTGAATCCACCTGTAGCAAAGGAGAATGAAGAACAACAAAGACACAGGGTAATTATGACCCGAAGACACAGAAAGGGCTATATGAACCAGAGACTACATCAGCCCGGGACCAGAAGAACTAGATGGTCCCTGGCTACAACCCATGACTGCCCTGACAGGGAAACCCGTGAGGGAGCAGGAGAGCAATGGGATGCAGACCCCAAATTCTCCCAGAAAGACAAGACTTAATGGTCTGACTTAGACTAGAATGACCCTGGAGGTCATGGTCCCAGACCTTCTGTTAGCCCAAGACAGGAACCATTCTTAAAGCTAACTCTTTAGACGGGGATTAGACCAGGCTATGGGATTTTTTTTTTTTTTTTATGGGATAAGGGATAGACAATGACAATGGTGAAGAATGAGCTCCTTGTATCAAGTAGACACATGAGACTATGTTCGCATCTCCTGTTTAAAGTGGAGATGAGAGGGTAGATAGGGTCAGAAGCTGGCTGAATGCACATGAAAAGAAACAGAGGAGTGAAGGAGTGTGCTGTCTCACTAGGGGGATAGCAACTAGGAGTATATAGCAAGGTGTTCATAAATTTTTGTGTGAGAATTTGACTTGATTTGTAAACTTTCGCTTAAAGAATACAAATTCAAAAAAAAAAAAAAAGCCAGTCTGAAAAGATTATATTGTGTACGATTTCAATTAAATGATATTCTGGTAAAGGCAAAACTACTAAAAAAAAAAATTTTTTTTTTTTTTTTTATACGAGAGGGACAGTGAAATGATCAGTGTTTGCCAGGGGCCTAGGGGGAAGGAAGGCAATATTGAACAGGGGATTGTTAGGGCAATGAAACTATTCTGTATGACATTACAATGGTGGATAGATGATATGTAATTTCCAAATCTATAGAATTTTGCACCACAAAGAGTGAACCTTAATGTATGCAAATTTAAGTCACTTGGGAGAATGGAGAATCCAAAGAAGCAATGCAGACTATGCCAAAAAATCTAACTATCACAAATGTATGAAATGATTTCATTGAAGGGAGTTGGGGAAATGCTGCTGACCTACATAACTTTGGAAATGAGTGGATCCTGTAAGCCTAAAGGCAAAATGAACTGCACATAAGCTCTGTAGTCTAGATACAGTTGTTCTCCATGGGAGTACAGGTTAACAATTGTGCAGTGGTTAAGAGTTCGGGCTACTAACCAAAAGGTCAGCTGTTCAAACCCACCAGCTGCTTCTTGGAAACCCTATGGGGCAGTTCTAACCTGTCCTATAGGGTTGCTGGGAGGCAGAATCAACTTGATGGAAACAGGTTTTTTTTTTTTTTTTTTGGTTCTTATACACATTTACTGAAGTTAAACGAGTAAATAAATGGTGCATGGGGGGCAGGATTCTCACTGATGGAGTGGAAATTTACAGGTAAGCAAGGGGAGGAGGCTAAAATGGCACATGTAGTAATGAATTAGACTTGGAGACCTCATTTTGAATTCATGTTTAGCTAAATACACATACAATTACTTATTGAAATATTTACAGATCTGTGATTATACAAAGGCTGTATTTCTCTCTAGATATACAGATATATTTATTTGCTTTGTCATCTGATAAAGCCTAAAAGAACTGACACCCTAGTAGCAACCAGCACACCCAATGCCCAGCTCTGGGTTTCTTGTATCCTTCCCCAGTAAAATGAACCATGGCTTCTTGGAAAAATGGCTGATACTAGGACTGGGGCAGGAGATATACAGGATGAGCCTGGAGCATCTTGTAGTGCTAAAAACTAAGGAAATGCTAAAACACAAAATAAACAATCAAACAAAAACATGAATAAAACAAAAACATATTGAGGGATTTGTCAAAGGGGTGCAGGAGCCAACTAAAATATTGTCCAGTGGCCAAAGCGGGACTATTTCAGCAACTAATTATAGCTGTGGTGCAGTAGATATGACCCTTTTAGTGACGCTTGGTCTTGTAGCTCCCACACAATGATTGCGTGGGACTACGGAAATAAGGTGCTTGTGACCCACCAAGTGGATCAGAGAGCTTGCTAACAATGCATATAAGGTGCACGGAACACCTGGGAGAGAAGGACCATGCAAATATGGTGTACGGAACCCTAAGAAGGGATTGCTCAGTTTTGCCATCCCACTAGGCTTCAAGGGAGCCAATTCCAAAGTGAAAGGGGGAAACTCACCACCAACAAGTAGAGCCAGAAGCACAGCACATTCTTTGGACCCAAAGTCCCTGCATTGAGAGTCTCCTAGACCCAGGAGACAGAGAGAGCTGTAACATAGGAGATGGCGCCAGATAGCGAGAAACACTGCAGATAAACGGCAGCAGTTGAACCAGGAGACCAGTGCAAGAAGGTGAAGTGAGGTGGTCTTCTTGGCCAACAGAGTGAAGCTGCTACAGTGGATGTCCCAACCCACAGAGTGAGAGAGCTGAGCACCTTTGGGGCAGGAGGCTTGCTGGCAGAGTAGGGTGCCTCCGTGTACTTCAGAGAGCTAGTTTCGCTGACCCACAGGGCAAGAGAGCCAAGCCTCTTTGGGTCCCAGGCCTACTAGAAGAGTGGGGTGTCCCCAGGTACTTACTGGCAGAACTAAAGAACTTGATAACACTTGCCCCAGCATGGCAGAGGCCAGGCTGAGGAGCTGAGGGGCAGAGAAGTCTAGGGACTGAGGGAGAGGCCTGCCTGTGGGCATGGCTGAGAAGCTGTCCTGACCAAAGCACTGTATCCTCAGTTGTTGATGATCCTGAACTCTTACCCTTTACTTCCCTAATAAGCCTCATAATCATGAATATCATCTGTGAGTTCTGTGTGGCCACTGCAACAAATTATGGAAACCAACAGAGAAGTAGAGACTGCCCTGGGAGTGAAGGCTGGTGTCAGAATTGGTATAAAAAAAACTGGAGACAGGAGGTATATATCTGACCTCTACTTCATGGGGGTCAGCTTTGGGCTGATGCTGATCTTGATTCTCTCTTCTCCTCCTGAAGTTAGGTGAGGTCTGATGCCACCACACCCTTTTTACAATAGTAGTATTAGATTATAACCTAAAGTAAAAGATAAATGTCTGTGTATTCTCACTGATAAAAATAAATGATTCAATAAATAATGGAGGAGAACAGACAAATCTCCTAGGCAGAATTCTAAGTATTATGTAGATATTCTGCCTTTAAATTTTGGGAGCATAATCCCCACTTCTTAATCATAGGCTGCATACAGAGTCTTCTCTCCAAACAGAACAGTATAGTAGGCAGGAAGAAGGGGTATAACTTCACGTGGAGAAACCTAAAAAATACTACCTGAGCCAGGTGGTCAAAGTCAATATCAACAATCACAATCGTGTTGACCTAATGTACCCTTGATGTGATGAGAATGACAGGTTACCTGTTATCTTACCCTTAAAAACACACAACCACAGTATTATCATGAGAAAAACATCAGACAGAGTCCAACAGAGGGGCAGTCTATAAAATACCAGTATGGCTTAAAATTGTTAAGGTGGACAAAAACAAGGGAAGTGTGAGACAGAGGTGCCTAAGAAGACATGACAGCTAAAGACAATGTAGCATCCTGGATGGGATCCTGCAACAACAAAAGGACATTAGGTAAAATCTAAGGAAAATAAACTATGGACTTTAGTTAATATAAAATGGGTTCATTAATTGTAATAAATCTACCATATTAATAATAGGGGAGACTGAGTGTGTGGTATATGAAAACCCTCTGCAGTATCTTGCCATTTTTTTGAAAATCTGAAACTGTTCTACAAATAAAGTCTAATTCTAAAAATGGAGGGAAATAAATTTAATGAAGATTTACTGCTTGTCATTCATTCAATCCACAGCAGAATAGAAAATAAAAACTAGAATTCAAGAATTTATCCTGATTTCTTCACTGCCATTAGCTTTTTTCCAGCCCTACCAGTTCAGCTCCTAAATAATAGCCCTGGCTCAAATATCACCCTCCTCTTATGTATATCAATAGAATCAGAGTGACCTTTCTTTCATTTCATTGGTCTTTTCATTATAATTTATTTTTTGTACATAGTTTCAAAAATCTAATAGCATTAGAAGTTATGTAATAGCAAAAGCAGTCGCTTTCTGTATTTACCCCCACACAGATTTGCCACTGTCGAGATGCATTTTACATTTCTTCATATGATAAATTTCATATTTTCAAATAACATGCTTATATTGTGATTTATTGATTTTCCATTTTAAGATGCCATCTCTAGTTTGGAAATTGAGATTGATGCCTCATAAATAACACTACACTTCTTCTACCCAAATCCCACCTGTAAAGATAATTATATTTTAGTTAATCAGTATTTAATGTTTACATAATTGTTTCTTTGAAATACTATTCCCATTTGAGCCAACGAGTACATTATAATTAAATTTCAATGAATCTTGTACAATTCTTAGCATTTTCTGAAATTCATATGGGAAATTAATTCACTTTTTAATTTTTTTAGTTTTTATTGTTGTCGTTTTGTGTTCCTATCACTAACTCAGTGCCCTGGTGGCACAGAGGTTAAGAGCTTGGCCAATAACCAAAAGGTCAGCAGTTGGAATCCACCCTATGGGACAATTCTATTCTATCCTACAGAGTCCTTGGGAGTCAAAGTACGTCCTTGAGTATACCCCATCTGAATTTAGAGGCCATCTCAAGAAAAGATTTGATGTGTTTAACACTAATGACCAAAGATCAGTCAAGTTGTGGGGTGCCATCAAGGATATCACCTATCAGTAAGCAACAGTCATTAAAAAAAGAAAAAGACAAAAATGGGTGTCAGAAGAGACTCTGAAACTTGCTCATGAACATAGAGTACCTAAAACAAAGGGAAGAAATGATGAAGTAAAAAAGTCAAACAGAAGATTTTAAAGGGCAGCTTGAGAGACAAAGCATTACAATGAAATGTGTAGAAAACCAAAATGAAACAGCACACTCGGCATTTCTCAAGCTCAAAGAACTGAAGAAAAAATTCATGCCTCAAGTTTCAATGTTGAAGCATTCTATGGGCAAAAAATTGAAAGATGCACGATGCATCAAAAGAAGATGGAAGGAATATAGAGAGTCACTGTATCAAAAAGAACTGGTCAACCTTCAACCATTCCAGAGTGTAGCAAATGATCAAGAACCAATGATACTGAAAGAAGAAGTCCAAGCTGCCCTGAAGGCATTGGTGAAAAACAAGGCTCCAGGAATTGACGTAATGCCAACTGAAATGTTTCAACAAATGGATGCAACCCTGGAAGTGCTCATAGGAAACTGCAGAAATTCAAGCTGGATTCAGAAGAGGACGTGGAATGAAGAATATCATTGCTGATGTCAAATGGATCTTTGCTGAAAGCAGAGAATACCAGAAAGATATTTACCTGTGTTTTATTGACTATGCAAAGACATTCAACTCTGTGGATCATAACAAATGATGGATAACATTGCAAAGAATGGGAATTACAGAACACTTAATTGTGCTTATATGGAATCTGTACATAGAACAAGAGGCAGTCATTCGACAGAACAAAGGAATACTGCATAGTTTAGAATCAGAAAAGGTGTGTGTCAGGGTTGTACCTTTTCACCATACTTATTCAATTTGCATGCTGAGCAAATAATTCTAGAAGTTGGACTATATAAAGAAGAACACTGCATCAGGATTGGAGGAAGACTCCTTAACGGTGTGCGATATGTAGATGACAAAGTCTTGCTTGCTGAAAGTGAGGAGGATTTGAAGCACTTACTGATGAAGACTACAACCTTCAGAAAGGGGTACACCTTAGCATAAAGTAAGCAAAAATCCTCACAACTTGACCAATAAGCAACATCATGATAAAAGGAGAACATATTGAAGTTTTAAAGGATTTCATTTTCCTTGGATCCACAATCAACACCTACTGAGGCAACAGTCAAAAAAAAATCAAATGCTTTATTGCACTGGTCAAATCTGCTTCAAAAGACCTCTTTAAAGTGTTACAAAGCAAAGATGTCACATTGATGACTACGATGCGTGTGACCTAAGCCATGTTATTTTCAATCACCTCATATGTATGTGAAAGCTGGACAATGAATAAGGAAGACCAAAGAAGAATTGATGCCTTTTAATTATGGTGTTGGCAAAAAATATTGAGTAAACTATGAACTGCCAGAAGAATGTGAACAAATCCGTCTTGGAAAAATTATAGCCAGATTGCTCCTTAGAAAGGAGGATGGTGAGACTCTGTCACATACTGTGGACAAGTTATCAGGAAGGACCAGTCCCTGGAGAAAGACACTGTACTTGGTAAAGTAGAAGGTCAGCAAAAAAGAGGAAGACCCTCGACAAGATAAGTTGACACAGTGCTGCAACAATGGGCTCAAGCATAACAACGACTGTTTGAGGATGGCACAGGACCTGGCAGTGTTTCATTCTGTTGTACATAGGGTTGCTATGAATCAGAACCAACTCAACAGCACCTAACAACAACAAATTCCTAATATGAACAATTCTTTTTTTTCTTTGTAAATCTTGGTAGAAGATTGTCAGTTTTATTGACCTTTTCAAAGAATCGGCTTTTTGTTTCATTGATTTTCTCTACTGATTTTCTGTTTTCAACATCACTGATTTCTGCTCCTATCTTTGTTATTTCCTTCCTTTTACTTGGTTTGTGTTTATTTTGTTCTCTCTTTTCTAAGTCCTTAAGGTGGGAGCTTAAATTATTGATCTAAGAATGTTCTCCTTTTCTAATGTATGCATTTGATGCTATTTCCCTTTCAAAAATCCATTAGCAGCATTCCACATATATTGACATGCTGTATTTTAATTTTCTTTCTTTTTTTTTTTCTGGTTTCTCTAGAACATCTTATTTCACTCATGAATTATTAAGCTGTGTGTTGTCTGGTTTCCAAGTATTTGGAGATTTTCCTTTTATCTTTCTGTTATTAATTTCCAGTTTGGTTCCATTATGAACTCATATTCCATAGTAGTCTGTATGATATCAATTCTTTTAAATTTCTTGATGTGTACTTTATGGATCATGATGTATATATTATCTTGATACGTGTTCTACTGGTACTTTAAAGTAATATGTAATACACTGTATGTTCTATAAATGATGATTGGATCTGGTTGGTTGATGGTGTTCTTGAGTCCTATATTGTTGATTTTCTGTCTAGTTCTGTTTTTCAGAGTGAGCATTGAAATCTCAAACTGTAATTATGTATTTCTCCATTTTTCCTTTTAGTTCTATCAGATTTTGCTTCACATATTATGTAGCTCTGTTGTTTGGTCCATATACAATTGATCTAGCTTTTTTGGGGGGGGGGGATTGATCCTTTTATCATTATGTAATGTTCCTTTTTGTTCCTGGAAATGTTTTTGCTCTGAAGTCTACTTTATCTGATCTTATCATATGCTTTCTTTGGATTAATGTTTTCATTATTGGCATATCTTTTTTCCATACTTTCAGCTCATGCATATCATTATAGTTGGTGTAAGTTTCTTGTAGCCAGCACAGTGTGAAGTCATTATTTTTTTTAATTCACCCTGCCAATCTCTGCCTTCGAATTTATGAAATTAGACCTTTTAAACATAGATCATATTTAATTTAGTAATTAATATTTTAATTTTGTCTTTTTTTTTCTTTAATCTCTCTGTTCTCCATTTCTCCATTTCTTTTTCTGCCTTTTGGTGGATCACATGAACATATTTTAAATTTTTATTTACTCCGTTGTTGTTGAGAATATACACAGCAAAACATACGCCAATTCAACAGTTTCTACTGTTAACAATTAGAGACACTGGTTACATTCGAGTTGTGCAATCATTTTCATCCTTCTTTTCTGAGTTGTTCCTCCACCATTAACATAAACTCACTGCTCCTTAAGGTTCCTGTCTAATCTTTTGAGTTGCTGTTATCAATTTGATCCCATAGTTCTCAGAAAAGCATAATGCCCAAGGCAGATATTTTGATGCATCTGTAGTATTTGAGTGTAGCTCTGCATAGGAATTTTAGTGGTCGTTCTATATATATATAATAAAGAAACATAAACGGAGGTAAGGTTTCTATGCTTCCATTGAACTGGTGAAATGTTGATTGATGAAGGACACAGTGATAAAATTACATATATATATATATCATTATCAGGAGTCCTGGTGCAGTAGTTAAGAGCTTATCTGCTAACCAAAAGGTTGGCAGTTTGAATCCACGAGCTGCTCCTTGGAAACCCTATGGGGCGGTACTACTCTGTCCTATAGGGTCACTATGGGTTAGAATCGACTTGACACAATGGGTTTGGTTTGGTTTTATACATAAGATTATATATACATATAAATTCTTTTATATATAATCATGTTATTGTTGTTTTTAGGTACCTTTTTTTTTTTTTTCAAGTCGATTCCAACTCATAGCAACCCTATGTACGACAGAAGGAAACACTGCCTGGTCCTGTGCCATCCTCACTATCTTTATTAGGCTTGAGCCCATTGTTGCAGTCACTGTGTCAATTCATTTTGTTGAGGGTCTTTCTCTTTTTTGCTGACCCTCTACTTTACCAAGCATGATGACCTTTTCCAGGGACTGATCCCTCCTGATAACTGGTCTAAAGTATGTGAGACAAAGTCTTGCCATCCTCACTTCTAAGGAGCATTCTGGCTAAGATTTTTTCGTTCTTTTGGCAGACCATGGTATATTCAATATTCTTTGCCAACACCATAATTCAAAGGTATAAATTCTTCTCTGGTCTTCTCTATTCATTGCTCAGTTTTTGCATGCATATGAGGCAGTGGAAAACACCATGGCTTGGGTCAGGCACACCTTAGTTCTTAAAGTGATATCTTTGCTTTTCAACACTTTAATAAAGAGGTCTTTTGCAGCAGATTTGCCCAATGCAACGCGTTGTTTGATTTCTTGACTGCTGCTTCCATGGGTGTTGATTGTGGACTGAAGTAAAGTGAAATCCTTGACAATTTCAATCTTTTCTCCTTTTATCATGAAGTTGCTTATGGGCCCAGTTGTGAGCATTTTTGTTTTCTTAATGTCGAAGTGTAATCCATACTGAAGGCTGTAGTTTGATCTTCATCAGTAAGAATTGAAACAACAGGTTTGGTTTGGTTTTATATGTAAGTTTATATATATGTAAAATCTTATATGTATAATCATATACACATAATTATATATATATAATCTTAATATATATATATATAATTTTATCACTGTGTCCTGCATCAATCAACATTTTACCAGTTCAATATAAGCATAGGAACCTTTATTCTCCTCCATTTAAATATTGTCTTAAATATTTCCTCTATGTCCATGAGAACCACATCAGACAGCGTTATAGTACTTGCTTGAACCATCACCCATAATTTAGAAAACTCAAGAGGACAAGAAAATTATATGATATTTACCCATATCTTACCCTTTCCATTGTTCTTTTTTCCTTCAGGAGTCCTTCATTTATCATTTTCTTTCATATAGACGGATCTATTAAGCGATTCTTTAAGGCTAGATCTGTTGGCAACAAATTTTCGTATTTTTCTTTCATCTGCACGTGTCTTCATTTCTCCTTAATTCCTGAAGGGTATTTTTGACAGAGATTGAATTCTGGGTTGACTGTACTTTTCAGCACTTGAAAAATACTGTGCCACTTCTTTCTGGCCTACATTGTTTCTGGTGAGAAATCCAGTTATTTGAATTAGTTTCTCCTCTTTCACTGATTTAAAGATTCTTTTAATTATTATTTTGTTTTTAGATTTTTAGAATTTGACTGTAATGTATCTTGGCTTGAATTTCTTTGAATTTTTGTCTTTTTTGTGATTTGTGCTGCTTATTAAACATGTAGGTTTATGTCTTTTAATAAATCAGGGATGTTTTTACCCATTATTTTTATCAAATAGCCTTTGAATCCTCCCCTCTTTTCCCCTCCTAGAACTTTGATGATATAAATGTGAGAAATTTTATTATAGTCTTACAAGTTCCTGAGATTATTTATTTTACTTATTTTTTTTTTAGGCTGTTTTCTCTCTTTTGTTTAGACTGTGTAATTTTTATTCTTCTATCTTCAAGTTAATTATTTTCTCTGTTCCCTCCATTCTGCTTTTGAGCTCATCCATTTGTTTAATGTCAGTTTTTGTATTTTTTTTCAGTTCTATAATTTCCATTTTATTTTTGCTGAGATAGTCCACTTTTTAATTCATTTCAATCATGTCTGTAAAACACATGGAGCAATCCTATGAATTTTTTTTAGAAAATTTGAACATCTGTGTAATTTCACAGTTGACATCTGTTGTCATTTCTTATTCAAGTTGAAATGTCTGTTATTGCTTGTCACAGGTAGAAATTTCAGCTCTGCTGATACTATGTGGCTGAGTAGAAGTGCGGATTTCTTCTCCCCAAGAGACCTCAACTGATAGTGTGTTGGGTGTGGCCTCATTTTTGCTGGGCTATAGTGAGAGTCCTGAGTATCCGCTAGCCCTCCTCTGACACACTAGGCAGGAACTTCTTGTTATAGCTGTGTGTTTTTGAAGTTCGGGAAAACCATGTAATCTCCACTGACACCACAGGAGGAGGGGAGAGGAGATTGAATTGCTGTGCCTTCTTCAGCAGGAATGAAAGCGCTTACTCTGTATTAGGCCTTCTCTGACACCACCCTGGTGTTTGTGTGTTGCAGGTTTGGACACATCAGCACAGCCTGGCCAGGGTGAATGTCTAGACTCCCCACCAACCTTGCCCTCGGGACTAGAGGTGGGGTTACGCAGTTTTTAAACGTTCCATTTCCTCCCACAGAATAAGAAGCAGGGTCACCACCTAAGAATAAGAGTTTTTTTTTTTTTTTTCTGTTTGAGAGGAGAGGAGATGATATAACACAGTCACCTAAAGGAGGAGGAGAGTGAATGTACTGAAGAAATAAAGGATGGTATAGTAGTTCAAGGAAGGTCAGAAAAGATAAGACAGTCTTATTAACATTGGTCCCTAGAAAGGAATCACATATTTGAGGATCCACTGTTAGAGAAGATTTAGAAAACAGATAAAAGAGAAGTAAATTGTGGAGTACTATAACTAGAAGCGCCTTTGTAAGTCCAAATCTACATTTTAAGATAGAGTTAAGAGGAGGTAAAGTATCCAGAATTACATATATGTTTTTGGCAGACTCTGATGAAAACAAACAAAAAAAGTCAGATTTTTTTTTCAGTAAATCTCTATGGCTCAGATGATACACTTTACAGGATAAGGTGATATGTCACACACTTCCAAAAGAGTAGTGAAAAGTCAAGGAGTGTTAGCATTCTGATGCGTCCCTTACCAGAGAGACATTTGGACTGAGATGTATAAATGACCACTCCAAATCTGTTGATGCCACCTAATAATGTAGATATCACTATCATTACACAGATGCCCAAATTAAAGTGTCTCTGTGTGTATATATACATATACATACATAGAGAGAGAGTTTAAAGTACATTTTCATAAGTTAATATCATGCTATCCAAATTCCTAATGGGTTGAAAATTACTTGGAGTTTTTATTTCTCTTTCCTAACGTTTTAAAAATACAAGTAAAAATAAATCCTCATATACTATAGCAACATACAGTATCCAAAATGCACTAAAATATATGCTTTTGAAGTGGTCTTGTGAAATAAGTAGTAGAGGACTTTATTCCCTTCCTGCAATTGAAGACTGAATCTCAAGTTTTCCAAAAGACATGTTCACAATCACTTAGGCCACAATCTGTGTCGCCATTGCAACATATTATTGAACTCAGCAGAGAAGTAGGGAGTCCCACGGGAGGGATGGCTGGTGTCAAAACTGGTAAAAAGATTGGAAAGTAGAGGTATGTCTGACTTCTGCCCCACAGGAATCAGCCTTGGGTTGTTGATATTGATTCTCCTACACCCTTGTGAAGTCAGAGGTCAGATACCCCTGCCACACCATTTTTACAGTTATAAATGATTTCATAAGTTCCCTCTGCTTCCTCCCATGAGGTAGATACTAATGTAAAAATGTTGTTTATGTAAATGTTATCTCGTACAAGTTAACATATAGATTAAAGGGTGAAATTGGTAGTCAAAATTGCCCATTTTTGGTAATGGTATGTGATTACGATGTACCCTCCATGGAACTGACTTCATCAGTTCCCACAAATAGAAATATTTAGTGTTTAAAAAAATGTTATTTTCTCCTCTTTATGCCAGTAAAATAGATTTTTTGCTTATTTTAAATAAAACTTAAAACAATTCTATAGCTAGGGTTCTATACCATGGCACTCCTTCTCTTTTTTGGTTGCTGTTCACTTAATATATTTTTTCCAATCCTTTGATTTTTAATAAAATTATATCTTTGTTTCTAAAGTGTGTCTCTTGTAGACAGCATATTCATGGATCCTGTTTTTCACTCATTCTGTCACTCTGTCTCTTTATGGGCACATTTAGGCCATTTACATTCAGTGTAATTATTGATAAGTGTGTTTACCGCTATCATTTTGTGATGCCTTTTTTTTTGTGGTGCTGACATTTTCTTTGTTCTTCTTAATATCCTGTGCTGAATTCCTTTTGTTTGTGGATTTTTTTTTTTTCATTTCTTTTGTTTTTATAGATTTGGTGTTCACTGAGACTTTATGTTTTTGTCATGGATTGGATTATGTCCCCCAAAAAATATGTGTATCAATTTGGCTGGACCATGATTCCTGATATCGTGTGATTTTCCTACATGTTGTAAATCCTGCCTCTGTGATGTTAATGAGGGAGGATAGGCCACAATTTTGTTAGTGAGTCAGAGCTCAGTCTACAAGATTGGATTGTGTCTTGAGGCATTCTCTTGGAATGTAAAAGAGGCAAGCCAGCAGAATAGGGGGACCTCGTACCACCAAGAAAGCAGTGCTGGGAGGCAGTGCTGGGACAGAGCACATCCTTTTGACCCAGGGTCTGCACAGAGAAGCACCTAGCCAAGAGAAAGATTAATAAGAAGGCCGACAGAGAGAGAAAGCCTTCCTCTGTTCCCCTGAATTTGGACTTTAAGCCTATTCACTATGAAGACATAAATTTCTCTTTGTTAAAGCTATCCACCTGTGGTATTTCTGTTATAGCAGCACTAGATGACTAAGACAGATTTCCTTCTTTATTTTGATGAGTAGGTTTGTTAACTTTCTTTGTGGTTACCTTGAAATTTACCCTTACCTTCCTAAGTTTGAACCATTCTTTTATTGCTTGATATTGCCTTGCCTTCCTCTCCATTTCGAAATTCTATATACCTACACCATTTACTCCCTTTTACTGTTCTGACATTGTTGTCCTTTACAGATTAACCTTTCTGATTCCTGGTATAAATCTTTCAGTGTTGGTTAATCCTTGAGAGTTCATTACCTAGGTTGGTATCTGGCTGATGCCATCTTGCATCCTAGATTTAGGCTGTCATCTGGTGTTGTTTGTTCTCAAACTGAAGGACTCCCTTTAATAATTTTTGTAAGTTTGGTTTGGTTTCTATATAGTCCCTTAATTTCTGTTTATCTGGAAATGCCCTAATTTCATCATCATATTTGACTGATAGTTTTGCAGGATATATTATTTTTGGTTGGCAATTTTTTTTTCTTTTGCGGTTTTTTTCTTTGAAAGGATCAACAAAGTTGACAAACTACTGGCCAAACTGACAAAAGAAAAACAGGAGATGACGCAAATAACCCAAACAAGAAATGAAATGGGGAACATTACAACAGACCCAACTGAAATGAAAAGAATCACAGAGTATTATGAAAAAATACATTCCAACAAGTTTGAAATCCTAGAGGAAATGGACAAATTTCTAGAAACACACTACCTATCCAAACTAACACAAAATGATGTTATAAATCTGAGCAGACCCATATCAGTGGAAGAGATTGACAAGGTAATTTTAAAAAAAGCCCTGGCCCAGGTGGCTTCACTGGAGAATTCTACCAAACATTCAGAGAAGAGCTTACACCAATACTACTCAAAGTCTTTTAGAACATAGAAGAAGGGACACTTCCAAATTCATTTTATGAAGCCAGCTTAATCCTGATACAAAAACCAGGCAAAGACACCACAAAATATATATATATATATATATATATATATATATATATATATATATATATAACATTACAGACCAATATCTCTCATGAATATAGCTGCAAAAATTCTCAACAAAATTCTAGCCAATACAATTCAGCATCATATCAAAAAAATAACACACCATGACCAAGTGGGACTCATACCAAGTATGCAAGGGTGGTTCAACATTAGAAAATCAATCAACGTAATCCACCACATAAATAAAAGAATCACATGACTGTCTCAATCTACACAGAAAAGGCATTCGACAAAGTCCCACACCCATTCCTGATAAAAACTCTCAATAAAATAGGTATAGAAGGAAAATTCCTCAACATAATAAAAGGTATCTATACAAAACCAACAGCCAACTTCATTTTTAATGGAGACAGGCTGAAAACATTCCCCTTGAGAATAGGAACAAGACAAGGATGCCCTTTATCATCACTCCTATTTAACATTGTGCTGGAAGACCTAGCTAGAGCAATAAGGCAAGAAAAAGAAATAAAGGGCATCCACACTGGCAATGCAGATACTCTGATATTATACACAGAAAACTCAAAAGACTCCATGAGAAAACTGCTGTAACTAATAGAAAGATTTGGCAGTGTAGGAAGATACAAACATACAGAAATCAGCTGGATACATATACATCATTAAAGAGAATGACAAAAAGGAAATCAGGGAAACAATACCACTTATAATAGCCCCTAAAAAAATAAATACTTAGCAATAAATCTAACCAGGGATATAAAAGACCTATACAAAGAAAACTACAGAACACTACTGCAAGAAACCAAAAGAGATCTGCATAAATGGAAAAAGATACCATGCTCATGAATAGGTAGACTCAACATTATGAAAATGTCAATTCTGCCTAAAGCATTCTATAAATACAATGCAATCCTGATCCAAATATCAACAGTATTCTTTCAAGAGATGGAAAAACTAATCATTAACTTTACTTGGAAAGGGAAGAGACCTCAGATAAGTAAAATGCTACTGAAGAAGAAGAATAAAGTAGGAGGACATGCACTACCTGACCTCAGAACCTACTATACAGCTACAGTAATCAAAACAGTCTGGTACTGGTACAATGACAGATACCCAGATCGATGGAACAGAATTGAGAACATAGATGTAAATCCATCCACCTACAATCACCTGAACTTTGACAAGGGCCCAAAGTCCATCAAATGGGGAAAAGACAGTCTTTTTTTTTTATCAAATGGTGCTGGCAAAACTGGATGTCCATTTGCAAAAAAATGGAACAGGACCCATATACCATGCCATACACAAAAGCTAATTCAAAATGGATTGAAGACCTAAATATAAAACCAAAAACTATAAAGATCATAGAAGAAAAAACAGGGTCAGTGCTAGAGACCCTAATGCACAGCATTAATAGGATATAAACTGTAAATAACAACACACAAACTCTAGAAAATAAGCTAGATAACTGGGATCTTCTAAAAATTAAGCACTTATGCTCATCAAAAGGCTTCACCCAAAGAGTGAAAAAAGAACCTACAGACTGGGAAGCATTTCTGATTATGACAAATCTGACAAAAGTCTAATCTCTGAAATTTACAGGAAAATCTGACACCTCTACTACAAAAAGGCAAATAATCCAATTAAAAAATGAGCAAAGGAAATGAACAGACACATGAGGAAAAGCTTGTGATCACTAGCCATTAAAAAAAAAAAGCCATTAGAGAAATGCAAATCAAAACCACAATGAGATACCATCTCACTCTAGCATTACTGGGACGAATAAAAAAAAACAGAAAATTACAAATGTTAGAGAGGCTGTGGGGAGGCTGGAACTCTTACACACTGCTCATGGGAATGCAAAATGATACAATCATTTTGGAAAACAATATGGTGCTTCCGTAGAAAGTTAGAAATAGAAATACCATATGATTCAGCAGTCCTGCTTCCAGGAATATATCCTAGGGAAATGAGAGCTATCACATGAATAGAGATATGCACATCCATGTTCACTGCAGCATTGTTCACAACAGAAAAAAGATGGAAACAACTTAGGTGTCCATCAACAGATGAATGGATAAACAGACTAAGGTACTTACACACAATGGAATACTACACACCAATAAAGAACAATGATGAATCTGTGAAGCATCTCACAACATGGATGAGTCTGGAGGGTATTATACTAAGTGAAATAAATCAATCACAAAAAAACCAATATTGTATGAGACCACTACTATAAAAGCTCATGAAAATGTTTACACACAAAAAGAAACCATCTTTGATGGTTATGAGGGAGGAGGCGTGGGGATAGAAAAAGACTAAATAGACAATAGATAAATGGTAATTTTGGTGAAGGGTAAGACAGTACACAATACTAGGAAAGCCAGCCCAACTTGTACAAGGCAAGGTCACGGATGCTCCATAGACACATCCAAACTCCCTGAGGGATGGAATTGCTGGGCTAAGGGCTGTGGGGACCATGGTCCTGGTGAATATCTAGCTCAACTGGCATAAAATATTTTATAAAGAAAATGTTCTATGTTCCATATTGGTGAGTAGCGTTTGGGGTCTCAGAAGCTTGTGATCAGCAATGTAAGTTACTCCTCTGGTCTCACCCTGTTGGAAGCAGGGGAGAATGAAGAAAACCAAAGACACAAGGAAAAGATCAGTCTAAAGGACTAATCAACCACAACTACCACAGCCTCTACCAGACTGAGTCCAGCACAACTAGATGGTGCCCAGCTACCACCACTGACTGCTCTGACAGGGATCACAGTGGAGGGTCCTGGACAGAGCTGGAGAAAAATTCTCACAATAAAAAGACAAGATTTACTGGCCTGACAGAGACTGGAGAAACCTCAAGAGTATGGCCCCCAGACACTCTTTTAACTCAGTAATGAAGACACTTCTGAGGTTCACCTTCATCCAAAGATTAGACAGGCCCATAAAACAAAACAAGACTAATGGGGCACACCAGCCCAGGAGCAAGGACTAGAAGGCAGGAGGGGACAGGAAAGCTGGTAATAGGGAACCCAAGGTCAAGAAAGGGAGAGTGTTGACAGGACGTGGGGGTGACAACCAATGTCACAAAACAGTATGTGTATTAATCGTTTAATGAGAAACTACTTTGCTCTGTGAACCTCCATCTAAAGTACAACTAAAAAAAAAAAGAACAGTACTTATATTTTCTTGACTCGTTTTTTTTTTTTTTTTAGTGCTCTAACAGGGGGTCACAGGACCCATGGCATGGAGTTTTAGCACCAACTCTCGCTCTAATGATGTATAAAACTTAAAGGCACCAAAACCACCTGGGCTTCAAGCTCAACATTTATAGAATGAAGGTATGATACATACACACTTCCAAAATAACGATGTGACATAAATCTAAAATAATCTATCTAAAATATTCTGTAAATTATAAACAGCTAAGCAAATGCTGGAGCCCTGGTAACATAGTGGTTAAGAGGTCAGCTGCTAACCAAAAGGTCAGCAGTTTAAATCCACCAGCCACTCCTTGGAAACGCTGTTGCAGTTCTGCTCTAAGGTCACTATGAGTCGGAACCAACTCAAAGGCACTTAACAATAGTAACAAGCAAATGTATGCTACATATACCACCTCAGATTACCAAGATTTAGCTAATCTGCAAACCCATCTATATGGAAGAGAGTTGAAAGCCAAAAAGGAAGTAAAACAAATCATCACTGTTATTTAATCCTTATGCCACCGTTTATGGCTTAAATAAGAATGCCTCAAATTTGCCCTCATATTTTCACGTGTTCTCTAAGATCTTTACAATACTAGTTATGTGGCTCTAAGATAACTGTATATTAGCCATAGGGAAGTAATGGAGTTGACAGTATCTTAGAATGGAAGGAAGCAAAGGGAACTATAAAATCATTTCACATGCTTACACACACATGACTGTACACCTAATCCCCACTGCAGTTCAGCAGTATTTAGGGCGGTAACAAACGATCCAACAAAACCACAAGTTATCATTGCATTATGTCCAGTGCAATAACCAATGCTCATAGTGGTGTTTGTTAAAGTTTAAAATGTATTTGTGACACTTTTAAGGCTACATAGATGGATATCACAGACGGGGGGGCAGTGGGGCAAAAGTTAATTAAACATTAAAAAAATAACATTGTAAAGATGGAAATATTAAGCTACAAAAAAAAATGTTAATGGTTTGTGATGGTTCAACATTTGAGGACTCAAGATAGCCAGCATCTTGCTTTGTCACTATAATAATTCATTATCAGTATCACAATTAATCTCCTTAAAGCCTAAATACATTAACAACAATTTATCAAAAATATATTTAAGTGATTCCCTCCTTAATACTCTGAAAACTGCAAGATTTCTTTAAAAGCTGAGCTTTGGTTATTCAAAATCTTTTTTTTTTTCTTTTTATTTCTTTTATTTGGTTATCCAATTAAACTCTTTCCACATAGGTAGTAAGGATTAACAGAATTTATGGTAATTAATTAATTAGGAAACAATGAGTCGGAATCAACTCAACGGCACTGGGTTTTGGGTCTGGTAATTAATATCAAGCAAGATCTCCTAAGCTTGAACATAGAATTGTTTTACATTTTATGTAATGTAAGTAAAAAAAGAAAGCATTTTACTGACAGGAGGGGAAGAAAAACATATTTTTTAAAACACGAACTATTTCTATTTGTGGTATCGAAGTAACTGAAAAAGTCAGTTTCATGGAGGGGAAATCACAAACCTACAATTACCCAAAATGAGCAATTCCAATAATCATTCTCACTCTTTAATCTATATGTTAACTTGTGTGAGAAAACATTTACATAAACTATGTGGATGATATTTTTACATTATCTACCTTATTTTACCTTGCAATGTGCCATGATTCTCCATTTTGCAGAACACTACAAATTTTAGCCTATCAATCTATAGTCAATCTTATTGAAGTATTACATATTAGTTAAAATAATTCTCCGTAGAAGCGATGGAAACTTCATAAATCTATAGTCTTTAGGATATCCCTAGGCCCTTTCCATTAGTCATATTAAGAACTCTTTGGTTTGAAGCAGCAATAATGAAAACACTTTGCATTTAAAAAGCATTCACTCACTCACAGAACATTTGTTTTGAGGTGAGAGGTTTTAAAAACATTTTCACGATATTTATATAACAAAACAATTGCTGTTTTAACATTTTTACCTGTACAGTTTTGTGACATTAATTTGCTTATCATGTTGCACTGCCATCACCATCATTCATTTTCGAAATTTATCATTCTTCACAGTAGCTCAGTGCTCTCATTGCTGAGGTGAGACGTTTTGTTCTCCAGTTTTATAGAGAAATGTTCCTTATTCACTCAAATTACTCATTCAAATTTCTCTAATAATTTTTAAGCAAAAAGAACGGATATCTAGCTCAGTAGTTCATTGATTATTTTAGAAAACATTTATAACCACAAATAAAGTTTGAAAGTAAGAGGTATTCACAAGAACAGTTAAAAAGCAGAAAGGGAGAAGAAACGACACAATGTTTATTATTCCTGTCATAATTAATTACATAAATTAGGTATTCCCTCTTTTTCACTCATAGGTACCAAGAGCCACAGAAGATTATTAACTCACATAGGGTCACAAAGCTAGTCAAAGGTGAGGCTGTGGTCAGAGGCCAGGTAAGTCTGATTTCAAATTCAAATTTCTTTCCCCATAAAAAATAACCACCACACACACAACTGACCTTTGAATAAGACACTCTTTTATAATCGGATATACTGAAATCTCTTCTTAGGACAAAACATAAAAATGATGAATAAAAGGGAACAATAAAAAATAATGTTAAATATGTAGCTAGGGTCATAAGACAACAAAACACATCTTTAGATGTCAGAAACAATACAAGGTGTAAATTAGGCAGCAGCTCAAGGACATCCACATACGGCTTCGCTCAGAAGGACTAAGACCAGGGCAAAGTGACAAGTGGCATCGGGGTCACCTGCATATGGCAAGAGGCCCTGATATAATACTCTTTTAGGAGGAATGAAGAAACGTCTATTACCCAAAAGGCTTTAAAGAAAAATATGCCCATCCTGAACTTCTCTTGGACAAAAAATTAAAAACAAAACAATTCTCCTGATAATTTGTAAACATGAATTGACCCGAAGTGGGTTTGAGATGAGATACACTCATTTGTGTGACCTCAAATCCCCAAAGTGACAATTGAGTTTAAAGAATACCTGAGTTGCTAATATTCTCAGCATTTGACAGAAGCAAATGCAAATTCTGCCTGTGCAACACATTTATATAACCAAATTTCAAGTAATTCCCACACACAGAGTGGCAACGGCCATGAGAAATCCCATGACAATGAAAGGTCACAGGAGGAAAGACAGCACAGCAAGTGAGTCAGCAGAACAGCAAACAAATAAGGGATAAATCACAGATTCAGATCTAGAAAGACTACAGATATTGGAGCTCCAGATACAGCTTATAAATAGGATTGTTTAATGATAAATGAAAACAGGAAGAGGCATCAGTTTTAAGACAAAAAAAACCCAAACCCATTGCCTTCAAGTAGATTCTGACTCATAGTGATCCTACAGACAGAGGAGAACTGCCCCAAAGGGTTCCCAAGGCCATAACTTTTATGGAAGCCAACTGCCACATATTTCTCCCGAGGAGCAACTGGTAGGTTCGAACTGTCAACTTTTTGGTTAGCAGCCGAACGCTTAATCACTGCACCACTGGGGCGCCTCAGTTGTGTGACAGTGACTATAAAATATTACAAACAAATATAAAATGGGACAGAATAGAACTTCTAGAAGTGAAAATACAATAATTGGAATCAGAAATTCAATAAATAGGTTAAAAAACAGATTATGCCAGAGAGAGTTAGTGAACTGAAAGACTGAAGGAGTTACCATCAGTCCTCCACAGGGGATAAGAGAAGGAACAATAAAGGAAATGGATTTAACAAATGCTACTGAAGGAAAAAGAGCAGCAATGAGAAATAAGCAATATTTAAATTAATGGCTGAGAATTCCTCAGAAGTGAAGAAATATACAAGTCTATATATTCAGTTAAATTCTATGACTCCCAACAAAGTAGGTGAAAAGAAATCTTCACATAGATACATCAGAGTGAAACTGAGGATCGGTACAGGGGTAGGAAAAAGGGTGCTGCCTCCCCCCCCAAAAAACCCATTGTCTCCGATTCCGACTCATAGTGACCCTGTACAACAGAGTAGAACTGCCCCCATGGGGCTTCCAAGACTGCAATCTTCATGGATTCAGGCTAACTCATCTTTCTCCCATCGAGCTGCTGGTGGATTCTCACCTATGATCATTTGGTTAACAGCCTAGATCTTAACCACTGTGCCAGTGGGAAGAAGAGTAGATATGGATTACCAAATTTTATACACACTCGAAAGAAAAGTTCCTTACAAGGAAAAACATACTTAGGTAGATAACAGACTTCTCAAATCTCAAAACTCAACATGGAAGATAGGGGAGCCAAATATAATAAACAGGCAAACTTCTAGCAAGATGGGCGAGGGGGTGAAGAAAACACCAAATAAACAACAATTGAATATATATAACTTGTTTTTTTTAGTATTCTATCATTAATGATTTTTAATTAAAAATCCTTAAAGCTTTTCTATATTTGAAATTTTTCCTTGTCTTGCTTATCTAGTGCTGTTCTAACAGAAATACCACAAGTGGAAAGTTTATTCTCTCAGTTTAGGAGGTTAGAAGTCCAAATTCAAGATGCCAGCTCTAGGGCAGGTCTTTCTGTCAGCTCTGGGGGAAGGTCCTTGTCATCAATCCTCCTTGGCTCTAGGAGCTTCTCAGCTCAGGGATCCCAGGTCCCAAAGACATGCTTTTCTCCTGGCACTACTTTCCTGGTGGTATGAGGTCCCCCTGTATCTCTGCTTGTATCTCTCTTTTTATTTATTGTGCTTTAGATGAAAGTTTACAGCTCAAGTTAATTTCTCATGCAAAAATTTATACACTTATTGTTATGTGACCCTAGTTGCAATCCCTGTAATGTGACAGCACACTCCCCCTTTCCATCCTGGGATTCCCGTGTCCATTCAACCAGCTTCCTATCCTTTTTTGCCTTCTCATCCCACCTTCGGACAGGATCTGCCCATTTAGCCAGGCGTATTTTTATCTGCTTGAGTCGGAATGGACTCGACGGCAGTGGGTTTGGTTTTTTGGTTTTTTTTCATCTATTTGAACTAAGAAGCACACTCTTCATGAGTATGATTTTATGTTTTGTAATCCAGTCTAATCTTTACCTGAAGAGTGGCTTCGGGAATGGTTTAGGTTCTGTATTAAGAGAGAGTCTCGGAGCCATGCCTTCTGGGGTCCTTCTAGCCTCAGTCAGACCATGCAAGTCTGATCTTTTTACGTGAATTTGAGTTCTGCACCATACTTTTCTCCTGCTCTGTCAGGGACTCTCTGTTGAGTTCCCTGTCGGGGCAGTCATTGGTGACAGTTGGGCACCAACACATAGTTTTGGTGTCAGGATTATTATGCTGGCCTCACATAATGAGTTCAGGAGTATTCCATCCTTCTCTGTGCTCTGAAATACCTTTAGTAGTAGTGGTGTTAACTCTTTGAAAGCCTGGTAGAATTCTCCAGTGAAGCCATCAGTATCGGGGCTTTTTTTGTTGGGTTTTTAAATTACCTCTTCAATCTCTTCTTTTGTTATAGGTTTATTTAGTTGTCCTACCTGTGTTAGTTTAGGTAGGTAGTATGTTTCTAGAAATTTGTCCGTTTTCTCTAGGTTTTCAGATGTGTTCAAGTATAATTTTTCATAGTATTCTGTTATGATTCTTTTAATTTCAGGTGGGTCTATCATGATATCACCCATCTCATTTCTTATTTGAGCTATTTGCTTCCTCTCCTGACTTCTTTGATCAGTTTGGCCAATGGTTATTGATTTTGTTGATCTTTTCAAATAGCCAGCTTTTGGTTTTAACTCTTTCAATTGTTTTTGTATTCTCTATTTTATTTAATTCTGCCCTAATTTTTATTATCTCGTTTATGCCAGTGGCCATGGGATCCTTTTGCTGTTCTCTATCTATTTGTTCAAGTTGTAGGGTTAATGTTTTTATTTTGGCCCCCTTTTTTTTTTTTTGGATGTATGCATTTACTGCTATACATTTACCTCTGAGCACTGCTTTTGCCATGTCCCAAAGGTTCTGGTAGAATGTATATTCACTCTCATTTGATTCTGTCCTTGATTTCATCTATAACCCAGCAGTTTTTGAGCAAGGTGTTGTTCAGTTTCCATGTATATTTTTTCTTTGCTTTTTCTCTTATTGATTTCTGCTTTTATGTTTTTATGGTCAGAAAAGATACTTTGTAATATTTTCATGTTTTGGATTCTGTTAAGGTTTCCTTTGTGGCCTAATATGTGCTCTATTCTGGAGAATGTTCCATGTGTGCCGGAATAGAAAGCATACTTAGCTGTTGTTGAGTGGAGTGTTCTGTATATGCCTATGAGGTCAAGTTGTTTGATTGTGGCATTTAGATCTTCCATGCCTTTATTGAGCCTCTTTCTGAATGTTCTGTCCTTCAACAAAAAATGGTGTGTTGAAGTCTCTTACTATTATTGTAAAGCTGTCTATTTTTCTTTTCAAAACTGTTAGAGTTTATGTATTTTGGAGCCCTGTAGTTGGGTATATAAATATTTATTATGGTTATGTCCTCCTGGTGTATTGACCCTTTAATCATTATATAGTATCTTTCCTTATCCTTTATGGTGGATTTTGCTTTAGAGTCTATTTTGGAAGATATTAATACTGCCACTCCTGTTTTTTTTTTTTTTTTTTTCTGTTGCCTAAGTGTGTTACCCTAAGTTTGTTTTAATAATTTTTATTGTGCTTTAAGTGAAAATTTACAAATCAAGTCAGTCTCTCACATATAAGCTTATATACACCTTACTCCATACTCCCACTTACTCTCCCCCTAATGAGTCAGCCCGCTCCCTCCTTTCAGTCTCTCCTTTCGTGACGATTTTGCCAGTTTCTCACCATCTCTACCCTCCTATCTCCCCTCCAGAGAGGAGATGCCAACACAGTCTCAAGTGTCCACCTGATACAAGTAGCTCACTCTTCATCAGCATCTCTCTTCAACCCATTGTCCAGTTCCTTCCATGTCTGATGAGTTGTCTTCAGGAATGGTTCCTGTCCTGGGCCAACAGAAGGTTTGGGGACCATGACCGCCGGGATTCCACTAGTCTCAGTCAGACCATTAAGTATGGTCTTTTTATGAGAATTCGGGGCCTGCACCCCACTGTTCTCCTGCTCCCTCAGGGGTTCTCTATTGTGCTCCCTGTCAGGGCAGTCATCGGTTGTGGCCAGGCACCATCTAGTTCTTCTGGTCTCAGGATGATGTAGGTCTCTGGCTCATGTGGCCCTTTCTGTCTCTTGGGCTCATAGTTATCCTGTGACCTTGGTGTTCTTCATTCCCCTTTGATCCAGGTGGGTTGAGACCAATTGATGCATCTTAGATGGCCGCTTGTTAGCATTTAATACCCCAGATGCCACATTTCAAAGTGGGATGCAGAATGTTTTCATAATAGAATTATTTTGCCAATTGACTTAGAAGTCCCCTTAGGCCATAGTCCCCAAACTGCCGCCCTTGCTCCACTTACCTTCGAAGGATTAAGTTTATCCCGGAAACTTCTTTGCTTTGGTCCAGTCCAGTTGAGCTGACATTCCGTGTACTGAGTATTGTCCTTCCCTTCACCTAAAGTAGTTCTTATCTGCTAACTAATCAGTAAATAACCCCTCCCACCCGCACCTCATAACCACAAAAGTATGTGTTCTTCTCAGTTTATACTATCTCAAGATCTTATAATAGTGGTCTTATACAATATTTGTCCTTTTGCCTCTAATTTCACAAAGCATAATGCCTTCGACGTTCCTCCATGTTATGAACTGTTTCACAGATTCATCACTGTTCTTTATCAATGAGTAGTATTCCATTGTGTGAATATACCATAATTTATTTAACCATTCACCTGTTGATGGACACCTTGGTTGCTTGCAGCTCTTTGCTATTGTAAACAGAGCTGTAACAAACATGGGTGTGCATATATCTGTTCATGTAAAAGCTCTTATTTCTCTAGGGTATATTTCAAGGAGTGGGATTTCTGGGTTGTATGGTAGTTCTATTTCTAACTGTTTAAGATAACGCCAGATAGATTTCCAAAGTGGTTGTACTATTTCACATTCCCACCAACAGTGTATGAGAGTTCCAATCTCTCCTCAGCCTCTCCAACATTATTTGTGTTTTTTGGATTAATGCCAACCTTGTTGGAGTGAGATGGAATCTCATCGTAGTTTTAATTTGCATTTCTCTAATGGCTAATGATCGAGAGCATTTTCTCATGTATCTGTTAGCTGCCTGAATATCTTCTTTAGTGAAGTGCGTGTTCATATCCTTTGCCCACTTTTTGATTGGGTTGTTTGTCTTTTTGTGGTTGAGTTTTAACAGAATCATATAGATTTTAGAGATCAGGCGCTGGTCAGAGATGTCATAGCTGAAAATATTTTCCCAGTCTGTAGGTGGTCTTTTTACTCTTTTGGTGAAGTCTTTAGATGAGCATAGGTGTTTGATTTTTAGGAGCTCCCAGTTATCTGGTTTCTCTTTGTCATTTTTGGTAATGTTTGTATTCTGTTTATACCTTGTATTAGGGCTCCTAACGTTGTCCCTATTTTTTTCTTCCATGATCTTTCTCATTTTAGTCTTCGTGTTTAGGTCTTTGATCCACTTGGAGTTAGTTTTTGTGCATGGTGTGAGGTATGGGTCCTGTTTCATTTTTTTGCAAATGGGTATCCAGTTATGCCAGCACCATTTGTTAAAAAGACTATCTTTTCCCCAATTAACTGACACTGGGCCTTTGTCAAATATCCACTGCTCATACGTGGATGCATTTATGTCTGGATTCTCAATTCTGTTCCATTGGTCTATGTGCCTGTTGTTGTACCAGTACCAGGATGTTTTGACTACTGCGGCTGTATAATAAGTTCTAAAATCAGATAGAGTGAGGCCTCCCACTTTCTTCTTTTTCAGTAATGCTTTACTTATCCGGGGCTTCTTTCCCTTCCATATGAAGTAGGTGATTTGTTTCTCCATCACATTAAAAAATGTCCTTGGAATTTGGATCGGAAGTGCATTGTATGTATAGATGGCTTTTGGTAGAATACACATTTTTACAATGTTAAGTCTTCCTATTCTAGAAGCAAGGTATGTTTTTCCACTTATGTAGGTCCTTTTCATTTTCTTGCACTAGTACTTTTAGTTTTCTTTGTATAGGTCTTTTACATCTTTGGTAAGATTTATTCCTAAGTATTTTATCCTCTTGGGGGCTAGTGTGAATGGTCTTGATTTGGTGATTTCCTCTTCGATGTTCTTTTTGTTGCTGTAGAGGAATCCAACTGATTTTTCTATGTTCATCTTGTAACCTGAAACTCTGCCGAACTCTTCTATTAGTTTCAGTAGTTTTCTGGAGAATTCCTTAGGGTTTTCTGTGTATAAGAGCATGTCTTCTGCAAATAGAGATAATTTTACTTCTTCCTTGCCAATCCAGATGCCGTTTATTTCTTTGTCTAGCCTAATTGCTCTGGCTAGGACCTCTAGCACAATGTTGAATAAGAGCAGTGATAAAGGGCATCCTTGTCTGGTTCCCGTTCTCAAGGGAAATACTTTCAGGCTCTCTCCATTTAGAATGATGTTGGCTGCTTTGTATAAAAAAAAAAAAAATTTTTTTTCTTTGTATAGATGCCGTTTATTATGTTGAGGAATTTTCCTTTAATTCCTATTTTGCTGAGAGATTTTATCATGAATGGGTGTTGGACTTTGTCAAATGCCTTTTCTGCATCAATTGATAAGATCATTTGGTTTTTGTCTTTTGTTTTATTTATATGGTGGATTACATTAATGGTTTTTCTAATATTAAACCAGCCTTGCATACCTGGTATAAATCCCACTTGGTCGTGGTGAATTATTTTTTGATATGTTGTTGAATTCTGTTGGCTAGAATTTTGTTGAGGATTTTTGCATTTATGTTCATGAGAGATATAGGTCTGTAATTTTCTTTTTTTGTGTTATCTTTACCTGGTTTTGGTATCAGAGATATGGTGGCTTCATAGAATGAGTTAGGTAGTTTTCCATCCTTTTCTATGCTTTGAAATACCTTTAGTAGTAATGCTGTTAACTCTTCTGTGAAAGTTTGGTAGAACTCTGCAGTGAAGCCGTATGGGCCAGGGCTTTATTTTGTTGGGAATTTTTTGATTACCGTTTCAATCTCTTTTTTTTGTTATGGGTCTATTTAGTTGTTCTACTTCTGATTGTGTTAGTTTAGGTAGGCAGTGTTTTTCTAGGAATTCATCCATTTTTTCTAGGTTTGCAAATTTGTTAGAGTACAATTTTTCATAAAATCTGATATGATTCTTTTAATTTCAGTTGGGTCTGTTGTGATGTGGCCCATCTCATCTCTTATTCGGGATATTTGTTTCCTTTCCTGTATTTCTTTAGGCAGTCTAGCCAATGGTTTATCAATTTTGTTAATTTTTTCAAAGAACCAGCTTTTGGCTTTGTTAATGCTTTCTATTGTTTTTCTGTTCTCTAATTCATTTAGTTCAGCTCTAATTTTTATTATTTGTTTTCTTCTGGTGACTGATGGATTCTTCTGTTGCTCGCTTTCTATTTGTTCAAGTTGTAGGGACAGTTCTCTGATTCTGCCTCTTTCTTCTTTATGTATGTGTGCATTTAACGATATAAATTGACCTCTGAGCACTGCCCTTGCTGTGTCCCAGAGGTTTTGATAGGAAGTGTTTTCATTCTCATTGTATTCTATGAATTTCTTTATTCCCTCCTTAATGTCTTCTATAACCCAGTCTTTTTTGAGCAGGGTATTGTTCAGTTTCCAAGTATTTGATTTCTTTTCCCTAATTTTTCTGTTATTGATTTCTACTTTTATGGCCTTGTGGTCTGAGAAGATGCTTTGTAATATTTTGATGTTTTGGATTCTGCAAAGGTTTGTTTTATGACCTACTATGTGGTCTATTCTAGAGAACATTCCATGTGCACTAGAAAAAAAAGTATACTTTGCAGCTGTTGGGTGGAGTGTTCTGTATAAGTCTATGAGGTCAAGTCGGTTGATTGTAGCAATTAGGTCTTCCATGTCTCTACTGAGCTTCTTACTGGAAGTCCTGTCCTTCTCCAAAGTGGTGTGTTGAAGTCTCCTCGTATAATTGTGGAGGTGTCTATCTCACTTTTCAGTTCTGTTTAAGTTTGTTTTATGTATCTTGCAGCCCTGTCATTGGGTGCATAAATATTTAATATGGTTATATCTCCCTGGTCTATTGTCCCTTTAATCATTATGTAGTGTCCTTCTTTATCCTTTGTGGTGCATTTAACTTTAAAGTCTATATTGTCAGAAATTAATACTGCCACTCCTGGTCTTTTTTGCTTATTGTTTGCTTGATATATTTTTTTCCATCCTTTAAGTTTTAGTTTGTGTCTCTAAGTCTAAGGTGTGTCTCTTATAAGCAGCATATAGATGGATCGTGTTTCTTTATCCAGTCTGAGACTCTCTGTCTCTTTATTGGTGCATTTAGTCCATTTACATTCAGCGTAATTATAGATAAGTATGTGTTTAGTGCTGTCATTTTGATGCCTTTTTGTGTGTGTTGTTGACAATTTCATTTTTCCACTTACTTTTTTGTGCTGAGGCCTTTTTCTTTGTAAATTGTGTGTTCCTCATTTTCCTAGTAGTTGAATTTATGTTTGCTGAGTCGTTATGTTCTTCTTGGTTTTTATTTTGAGTTATGGAGTTGTTATACCTCTTTGTGGTTACCTTAATTTTACCCCTATTTTTCTAAGTAAAAACCTAACTTGTATTGTTCTATATCACCTTGTTTCCCTCTCCATATGGCAGTTCTATGCCACCTGTATTTAGTTCCTCTTTTTGATTATTGTGATGTTTTACATACTGACTTCAATGATTCTCTGTTTTGAGCATTTTTTCCTTTTTAAAATTAATCTTTTTTTTCTTTAAAATTAATCTTAATTTGTTTTTGTGATTTCCCTATTTGAGTTGATATCAGCATGTTCTCTTCTGTGGCCTTGTGTTGTGCTGGTATCTGATATTATTGATTTTCTGACCAAACAATTTCCTTTAGTATTTCTTGTAGCTTTGGTTTGGTTTTTGCAAATTCTCTAAGCTTGTGTTTATGTGTAAATGTTTTAATTTCGCCTTCATATTTGAGAGAGAGTTCTGCTGGATATATGATCCTTGGCTGGCAGTTTTTCTCCTTCAGTGCTCTGTATATATCACCCCATTGCCTTCTTGCCTGCACGGTTTCTGCAGAGTAGTCTGAACTTATTGATTCTTCTTTGTAGGAGACCTTTCTTTTATCCCTGGCTGCTTTTCAAATTTTCTCTTTATCTTTGGTTTTGGCAAGTTTGATGAGAATATGTCTTGGTGATTTTCTTTTTCGATCAATCTTATATGGGGTTCGATGAGCATCTTGGATAGATATCTTTTCGTCTTTCATGATGTCAGGGAAGTTTTCTGCCAACAGATCTTCAACTATTCTCTCTGTATTTTCTGTTATCCCTCCCTGTTCTGGGACTCCAATCACATGCAAGTTATTCTTCTTGATATAGTCTCACATGATTCTTAGAGTTTCTCCCTTTTTTTAATTCTTTTATCTGGGTTTTCTTCAACTATATTGGTGTCAATTGCCTTATCCTCCGTCTCTCCCACTCTGCATTCCAATTGCTCGATTCTGCTCCTCCGACTTTCTATTGAGTTGTCTAATTCCGTAATTTTACTGTTAATCTTTTGGATTTCTGAATGCTGTCTCTCTACGGACTCTTGCAGCTTATTAATTTTTCCACTATGTTCTTGAATAATCTTTTTGATTTCTTCAACTGCTTTATCAGAGTGTTCCTTGGCTTTTTCTGTAGATTGCCTTATTTCATTTCTGAGGTCATCCCTGATGTCTTGAAGCATTCTGTAAAGTAGTTTTTTATATTCTGCATCTGGCAATTTCAGGATTGTATCTTCATTTGTGAAAGATTTTGATTCTTTAGTTTGGGGAGTTGTAGAAGCAATCATGGTCTGCTTCTTTATGTGGTTTGATATCGACTGCTGTCTCTGAGCCATCTATAAGATATTGTCATGATTTATATTTGCTCACTGAGTCTCATCATGTTTTGTTTTCTTTCAATATACGTAGATGGGCTACTAGATTGTGCTGCCTTGATTGTTGTAGCCCTTGAATCACTTATGTCCTATTACCAGCTGGTTTGGGCTGTTACCACATATATAAACCTAAGAGTCCATTCACTACTCTTGAGTAGAATCTGATTTTGGGTCACCAAGTGTGTGCTGCAGGCTGTCACCTACCCACCTAGAGGAGTAGTGGTGACAGTTGTGTGCACCATATTCTAGTAGCAGCAGGGGTTCACACTCCGGGGCAGGGGCAGTATGCTGACAGGCTTCCCCCAAGTTCCAGTGAGGTAGCTGTGTCTCTGTTCCCAAAGCACTTTCGTGGGTGGGCTCTGCAGCTGTACCTTAGGCACCCAATGCATGTACCTCTACAGATTGGTAGGTGTCACCGTCCTCAGACCCCTAAGGCAGGAGGCTAGGTGGTCTGGGGGGAGCTTCAGCCCTCAGTTCCCCGTTGTGGGTCAGTGAGAGCTCTGTGGAATACGCAGAGGTATCAGACCTGGGAAACTTGTCTTTCCAGTAATCCACTAAAACAATTACAGTCAGATCCCTATCAGAATTGCCTTTGCATTATAATAGCCACCTTGTTCCCTGTAGGGATGAAAGCCCAAGACTGTGGATCTTATATGCTTGGCTGGAGCTGGTTCTATATTTTTAGCCCAATTAGGGAAGGATTTTTGGTCCCTGGGTTTTTTGTAGCTGCTTCTCTTAGGCCAGGAGAATGGGTTAGGAAAAGACCAAAAAAAGAAAAACCACAGGGCACTTCACTCTCTGGCCCAGGAAATTCCAATGTTAATGAAGCCACCTGGGAAGGGGAGGGGAAGGATCAGATAAATGGGAAAGAGTAGCACCCGGGAATATAGACAAAGTTACTTATCTTGTTTGGTGATGACCGTTTTATCTGAGATTCCTGAGGGGTGTGTAGCCTGTGTGCATTGGCTGGGTCGAGACTGCCCCCGAGGGTCAGGCCTGCATCCTGTGCCAGAAGCCGTGGTCAGTTCCTCCACTCCCAGTCCAAAGCCAGCACCAAGGTTCCCTGGCTGGGACGCTGCACTCCAGGCTCCAAAATCAGTCGCTGCCTCCCGGTGACTTTTCCTGTCAGCTGCGTCGCTGTGCTGCCTGAGTACACTGGCTGGGATTCCCCTGAGGTCACTTCTGGGGGCTAAGGCTGCGTCCTATGTTTCCGCCGTCTCAGGATGCTGTGCTCAGCTCCCCTGCACTCAGTCCAAAGCCCGTCGCCAAGGTTTTATGACTGGGACGCTGGCTCCAGGCTCCAAAAGCAGTCGTTGCTTCTCCGTGGTTGTTCGTTCTCAGTCTGTGTCGCTCAGGTCAACTCTTTAGATCTGTGTTTAATGGTCAGGGTTCGTAGATTGTCATGTATGTGATCGATTCACTTGTTTTTCCGAGTCTTTGTTGCAAGAGGGATCTGAGGTAGCTTCTACCTAGTCAGGCATCTTTGTTACTTCACTCCTGTTCTTTTCTGATTGTTGTTTGCTTGATATGCTTTTTTTTTTCCATCCTTTGAATGTTTGCATCTGAGGTGTGTCTCTTGTAGGCAGTATATAAACGGATAATTTTTTTTTAATCCATTCTACCATTCTCTGTCTCTTTACTGGTGCATTTAGTCCATTTACACTCAGTGTAATGATTGATGGGTATGAGTTTAGTACTGTCATTTTGATGTATTTTTTTTGTATGTTGTTGGTAGTTTCTTTGTTACACTTAATTTTCTGTGCTGAATCATTTTTCTTTATGAATTTTCTTTTCATCTTTTTCATTGTTGTTGATTTTGTATTTGCTGAGTCTTCATGTTTTTCTTGTTTTTTTATTTTGATGTGCAGGATTGCTGGTTTCCTTTGTGGTTACCTTAATATTTACCTCTATTTTTCTAAGTTTAAATCAATCTTTTATTTCTTGACATCACCTTGACTTTCCATAAGAAATATCTATGACTACATTATTCAGTCCCTCTTTTTTGTTTTAATGTTGTCATCTTTTACATATTGATGTCTCTTTTTCCTTATTTTCAGTTTTTTAGCTCTGGTTTACTTTTGTGACTTCCCTATCTGGGTTTATATCTGGTTGTTTTGTCCTGTGTTCTAGTCTTGGGTTATTATCTGATGTTTTTGATTCTCTAACTGAAGGACTTCCTTTAGTATTTCTTGTAATTTTTTTTTTTTTTTTTACAAACTCCCTAAACTTCTGTTTATCTGGAAATGTCTTACTTTCACCATCATATTTGAAAGACAGTTTTGCTGGATACATAATTCTTGGCTTCCATTTTTTTTCCTTCAAGGATTTATATATGTTATCCCATTGCCTTCTTGCCTGCTGAGTACTCAGAGCTTAATCTTATTGACTCTACTTTGCAGGTGACTTTTTGTTTATCCCTAGCCACTCTTAAAAACTCTCTATCTTTGGTTTTGGCAAGTTTGATTATGTCTTAGTGACTTTCTTTTGGAATCTACCCTGTGTGTGGCTCGATGAGCTTCTTGGATAGATATCTTCTCGTCTTTCACAAAATCAAGGAAGTTTTCTGCGAATAAATCTTCAAAAATTCTCTGTATTTTCTGTTATCCCCCCTGTTTTGGTACTCCTATCACTTATAGGTTATTATTCTTGATAGAGTCTCACATAATTCTCAGTTTCTTCACTTTTTTAAATTTTCTTAGATCTGAGTTTTCCTCAAATAAGTTGGTGTCAAGCACTTTATCTTTAATCGCACTAATTCTGACTTCCATTTCCTCAATTCTGCTCCTATGACTTCCTATTGAGTTGTTTAATTTCAAAATTTTATTGTTAATCTTTTGGATTTCTATTTGCTGTCCCTCTATGGATTCTTGCAGCCTGTTAAATTTGTCATTATGCTCTTGTATAACCTTCTTATGTTCTTCTGTGACTTTGTCTGTGTGTTCTTTGGCTTGACCTGCATTTTGCCTGATCTCCTTCTGAATCTCTTCAAGAGCTCTGTATATTAACCTTTCGAATTCTACTTCTAGTAATCCCAAGATGTTCTCTTCCTTCAGGAGGTTTCTTGGTTCTTTTTGGTTGCTTGCTGAAGCCATCATGGTCTGCCTCTTTATGTGATTTGATATTGACTGTTTTCTTCAAGCCATCAATAAATTATATTTATTTATTCTATGTTTGTCTACTGTGTCCTAGCTTCTTGTTTTGTTTTGTTTTGTTTTGAAATGCCCAAATAGGCTGATCATGTGAGCTACTTTGATTATTAGCATCTTTGAACCTCTCATGTCCTGTCACCAGCTGTTAGAGCTGTTACTAATTATGTGAGCCCAGGAGTCCATTTACTTTTCTTGTGTAGATTAAGCTCCAGTGTCCAGATCATCGGTCACCAAGTATGTGGTACAGGCTCTCACCTGTGGTCCTAGATGAGCAGGGCTATATAGGCATGATTAGAGCAGGCACAGGCATTTGGCTTCAGTACAGGTTATGTGCTGAGGAAGGTAGGGGGCTGTTGGATGCCCCTGAGTGCTGGGTGGAAGGCATGTCCCTGTTCCCTAGAGTAGGTGTGTAGGTTTTGCAGCCAGACTTTGGGCAACCAGTGTTGTTGGCTATAAGCCTAGGAGATACCACTTATTCTCAGAGCCCTGTCATGTGTGGCTAGGTGGAGTGGATGGAGCCACCAGTCCTCAGGGCTCTGTTATGGGTAAGTGGAGACCCTGCTTAAGGGGCGGGGCAGTGTTAAATGTCATGAATCTGCCACTGCCCTTAGCTGTTGCAGTTGAAAATAGGCTTTAAGTATATACCCTGTTTTACTATGCTAATGAGGGCCTATGCTATTGAAATGGTCCCATACAGGTCTAGGCAGGGTGGAAGGCATTCAAAGTTCATTGACCCCTTATGCCTGTACCTAGGCAAAGGGGCTGTGCCTGCCATGAGTTCCCAGCTTAGGGGAGCTGATAGGTCATTTTTTCCTGTTTGTTAATTTGTTCCCTCTCCAAATCTGGGAGAATGGCTTGGGGCATGTGATAGTTCCCACTTCTGGCCCAGCGAGTGTGGTGATCACTGAAGCCAGCCCAGGACCAAAGCAGAGTGGGGAGGGGGCAGGTGAATGAGAGAGAGGTATTTTCCCAAGGAGGGGGGTTTTTTTGATCCTGAGAGGTAGGTTAGAAGATTGCATTTAACTTAACTTCCACAGATTCAGCAACTAGTTCTGGAGGCTTGTGTAGACTCTCTGCTGCTTGGTTTCTCCTGGTGTGCAAAATGCATCCCAAGCACTACTGCTTGCCCCAGCCAGAGAGCACCAGCTGATCCAGCCTGCAGGGTGCCAGCCAGATCAGGTCTGGCAAATCCTCACTGCTTCTAATATGTCTGTCCCTCCCCCTGCTGCTCAGTCCTTCTTCTCAACTTTGTCTTTGAGGTTCAGTGCTCCTAGATTGTCATACATAACTGAGTCACTTGTTTTTTTGGGTCTTTGTTGTAACAGGTCCCACAGTAAGCACTTGATTGCTCAACCATCTTGACCTAACCTTTCGCAGCTCTCTTTTATATCTCAAAGGAGGTTGACTGAAGACACAACCTAATCCTGTAGATGGAGTCCTGTCTCCTTAACATAACTGCCACTAATTCTGCCTCCTTAACATCATAGAGGTAGGATTTACAACACAGGAAAATCACATCAGATGACAAAACAGGGACAATCACACAGTACTGAGAATTATGCCCTAGCCAAGCTGACAAACATTTTTGGGAGACATAATTCAATCCATAACCATCCTCTGTCTGAATTCTTTTGTGTCTTGTGTGTGCTTTAGGTGAAAGTTTACATGGCAAATTAACTTCTCATTCAAAAATTTATAGAATTATTTTGTAACATTGGTTGCTACCCTCACATTGTGTCAGCACTTCCCTCCTTTCCTTTTCCACCATGGGTTCCCTCTGTCCATTCATCTAGTTCCTGCCCCACCCTGCGTAATCATCTTTGCTTTTGGGCAGGTGTTGCCAATTTGGTCTCCTACACTTTACTGGAGTAAGAAGTACCTTCCTCACATGCGTTATTGTTTGTTTTATAGGCCTGTCTGATCTTTAGACTTTGAGAATGCCTTCAGTTCTGAGTTAGATGGTGTCTGGGAGCCATAGTCTTGGGGGTTCCTCCAGACTCTGTCAGACCAGTAAGTCTGGTATTTTTTTGTGAATCTGAATTTTGTTCTACATTTTCTCCCACTCTATGTGGGACCCTCTATTGTGATCCCTGCCAGAGCAGTTGGTGGTGGTAGCCAAGCATTATCTAGTTCTTCTGGGATCATGCTGGCCGAGATTGTGCTTCATGTGGTCCATTAGTCCTTTGGACTAAGATTTTCCTTGTGTCTTTGGTTTTCTTCATTCTCCATTGCTTCAGATGGATGGGACCAGTAGATGCTTTTAGATGGCCACTCACAAGCTTTAAGACCCCAGACGCTACTCACCAAAGTAGGATGCAGAACTTTTTTTTTATGAACTATTTTATGCCAATTGACCTAGATGTTCCCTGAGATCATGGTCCCCAGATCTCAACCCCAGTAACTCGGTCCCTCAAGATATTTACATGTGTCTAGGAAGCTTCTATGGCTTTGCCTCTGTCAAGTTGTGCTGACTTCCCCTATATTGTGTGTTGTCTTTCCTTTCACCAAAGTTAATATTCTCCCTATTCATACCCTCCCTAACCATCAGATTGTTTTTGTTTTTTGTGTGTAAAATTTTTCTTGAGTTTTTATAACAGCGGAATCATAAAATATTTGTCCTTTTGTGATTGACTTGTTTCACTCAGCTAAATGCCCTCCAGATTCATCCATGTTATGAGATGTTTCTTGGATTCAACATTGTTCTTTATTGTTGGGTACTACTCCCAACAATAAAGAGTAACCAAACCCATTGCCATCTAGTGGATTCCAATCATAGAGTTCTTATAGAACAGATTAGAACTGCCTCATTGGGTTTACAAGGAGTGGCTGGTGGATTTGAACGCTGACCTTTTGGTTAGCAGCAGAGCTCTTAACTACTGACTGCCAGGGCTCCTTTGTGTATATGTGCCATAATTTGTTTACCCATTCACCTGTTTATGGGCATTTAGCTTATTTCCATCTTTTTGCTATTGTGAATAGTGCTGCAATTAACATGGGTGTACATATGTCTATTCATGTGATGTCTATTCATGTGATGTCTCTAGGACATATTCCTAGGAGGAGGACTGCTGGGTCATATGGCATCTCTATTTCTAGCTTTTTAAGGAGGAGCCATATCATTTTCCATAGTGGTTATACCATTTTATCTGTCCACTAGCAGTGCATCAGAGTTCCAATTTCCTTATAACCTCTCCAACATTCATTATTTTCTGTTTGTTTGGTTTTTAATTAATGCCAGTATTATAGGGGTGAGACGGTAACTCAATGTGCTTTGTATTTGCATTTCTCTAATAGCTAACGATTATGAGCATTTTCTCATGTTTCTGTTAGCCTCCTGAATGTATTCTTTGGTGAATTATTGTTCATATCCTTTGCTCATTTTGATTGAATTATTTGCCTTTTTGTTGTTGAGGTGTTGAAGTATTCCATAGATTTTAGAGATTAGACTCTAGTCAGATATTTCGTACCCAAATTTTTTGTTTCCAGTCTATAAGTTCTCTTTTTATACTTTCGGTAAAGTATATTGATAAGCATAAGTATTTAATTTTTAGGAGCTCCCTGTTATCAAGTTTATCTTCTGATGTTTGTGCATGTTAGTTATGGTTCCTATTGTGTTTAAACCGTGTATCAGGGCCTCTAGCATTGACTGTATTGTTTCTTTCATGATTTTTGCTGTTCTAGGTTTTATATTTAGGCCATTGATCCATTTTGAGTTAGTTTTTGTGTATGACGTGAGGTATGGGCCTTGTTTCTCTTTCTTTTTCTTTTTTACAGATGGACACCTAGTTTTGCCAGCACCATTTATTGAAAAAAACTGTTTCTTCATTTAATGGACTTCAGTCCTTTTTCAAAGATCATCTAACTGTAGGCGAATGGATTTACATCTTGGCTCTGAATTCTCTTTCATTGATCTATGTGTCTGTCATTTTACCAGTGTCAGGCTGTTTTGACTATGGTGGCTGTACAGCAGGTTCTGAGATCAGGTAGCGTGAGGCTTCCTACTTTGTTCTTTTTCTTCAGTAATGCATTGATTATCTGGAGCCTCTTTCCAGATAAAGTTGGAGATTAGTTTTTCCATCTCATTAAAGAATGCTGTTGGTATTTGAATCAGGATTGCATTATATCTGCAGATCTCTTCAGACAGAATTGGCTTTTTCACAATGTTGAGTCTTCCTATCCATGAGCATAGTATATTTTTCCATTTACAGAGTTCTCTTCTGGAAACCCTAGTGGTGTAGTGGTTAAGATTTTGGCTGCTAATCAAAAGGTCAGTAGTTCAAATCCGCTCCTTGAAAATCCTATGGGGTGGTTCTACTCTGTTCTATAGGGTCCCTATGAGTTGGAATCGACTCAACATCGACGCATTTGTTTTTATTTGTTTTTTGGTTTATTGCAACAATGTTTTGCAGTTTTCTTTGTATAGGCCTGTCACGGATTGAATTAAACCCACAACCCACTGCCGTCAAGTCGATTTCAACTCATAGGGACCCTATAGGACACAGTAGAATTATGTCCCCCCAAAATATATGACAACTTGGGTAGGCCATGATTCTGTGTGGTTGTCCTCCATTTTGTGATTGTAATTTTCCTGTGTGTTGTAAATCCTAATCTCTGCCTGTGGTAAAAAAAAAAAAAAAAATGGTACTGAGGCAAAATTTGATTATGTTAAAGAGAATTAGGGTGGGATTGTAACGCCCTAACTATGGTCACATCCCTGATCCAACATAAAGGGAATTTCTCTGGGATGTGGCCTGCACCACATTTTATCTTACAAGAGATAAAAGGAAAGGGAAGCAAGCAGAGAGGGGGTACCTCATACCATCAAGAAAGAAAGTAGTGCTGGGACCAGAGTGCATCTTTGGACCCAAGGTTTCTGTGTGGAGAAACTTCTAGAGCAGGGGAAGTCTAGTGACAAAGAACTTCCACCACGGCCAACAGAGAAGAGAAAGTCTTCCCCTGAAGCTGACACCCTCAATTTGGACTTGTAGACTATTAGACTGTGACAGAATAAATTTCTCTTTGTTAGCCATCCACTTGTGGTATTTCTGTTATACCAGCACTAGATGACTAAGACAGAACTTGGTACCAGGAGTAGGGTGCTGCTGTAATGGATACCTAACATGTGGAAGCGGTTTTGAAACTGAAAGGATAGAGGACTCAGAAGGAAGTAAGGAGAACTATTAGCACTGGAGATGGTGTGGAGGGTGAGAAGCAGCAACCAAGGAGCAGGAGCAGAAGAGGAGTGGCAGCAGCAAAGGACTAGCAGCAACATAAGACTGGCAGCAGAAGAGAAGCAGCAGCAGCAGCAGAGGACCCGTGACATCAGAGAAGCAGCAGCAGCTGAGGACCCACAGCAGCAGAGGACTGGCAGCAGCAGAACAAGGAGACCAGTACCAGACAACACTGGAGCCGACCCACAGAGTGAGCTAAGTGCTTGCATGCAGGAGACTTTCTGATGAAGTAGGGTGCCTCCAGGAACTTATCAGTGGAACTAAGCTTCCCAACCCATGGAGCAAGATAGCTGAGTACCTTCCAGCAGAAGTTTACTGGCAGAGTGGGGTGCCTCCAGGTACTTATAGGTGGGGCTACAGAGCTTTGGAACACTTGCCCCAGCATAAGGCCTGAGGGCTGAGAGGCCAAGGAGCCAGGAAGCAGAAGCTGGAGAGACAAGGAGAAAAGGAAGCTGAGCTGCCTCAGTCTCAAAAGGTATACCCTCGTCCTCTGGGGTTTCAAAGTGTGGAGCTATGGTCTCTGGTGCTTCTAAGGATGGAGATGCCACTCAGATGGACTAGGAGATGGTGCGCCTAAAACCTAGGGAGCAGAGTTGCTGTACCAGTGGGCCTGGAAGGTGGGGCTAAAGCCCAGGGCAGAGGGGCCTCCATTCAGAATCTGGAGAATGTGGCCAATACCTAGAGTCTGGAGTGCAAGGCTATTGTGTAAATTGTCTCACAGAACAGAAAATTATTTTCAAAGCCTTGAGGGATAATGTAATATGTTCTGCTGACTTGCTTGGTGCCTGTTACCCTTCTGTCCCTCCAGTTTCTCCCATTTGTAATGGAAATGTCTAGCTTGTGCTTGTCCTCCCATTGTACCTTTGGAAGGAAATAACTTGTATTCTAGATTTCACAGATGAAGACAAATTTTTGGATTTTGGACTTGGAGTTAAGACTTTTGCTATGATATGATGGAGTGATATGTTTTACACGTGGCAAGGATATGAATTTTGCAGGGCCAAGGGGTGGAATGTCATGGATTGAACTGTGTCTTCTAAAAATACGTGTCAACTTGGTTAGGCCATGGTTTTCAGTATTGTGTGGTTGTCTTCCATTTTGTGATTGTAATTTTCCTATGTGTTGTAAATCCTAATTTCTGCCTGTGGTTACTGAGGCAAAATTAGATTATGTTAAAGAGAATTAGGGTGGGATTGTAACACCCTAACTATGGTCACATCCTTGATCCAATGTAAAGGGAGTTTCTGTGGGTTGTGGCCTGCCCCACATTTTATCTTACAAGAGATAAACAGAAAGGGAAGCAAGCAGAGAGAGGAGGACCTCATACCACCAAGAAATTAGTGCCAGGAGCAGAGCACATGATTGGAATCAAAGTTCCTGCACAGAGGATCTTCTAGACCAGGGGAAGATTGATGATGAGGACCTTCCACCAGAGCTGACAAAGAAGAGAAAGCCTTCCCCTGGAGCTGACACCCTCAATTTGGACTTGTAGACTATTAGACTGTGACAGAATAAATTTCTCTTTGTTAGCCATCCACTTGTGGTATTTGTTATAGCAGCACTAGATGGCTAGAACAATGTCTTTTACATTCTGGGTTAGATTTGTTCCTAAGTATTTTATCTTTTTTGAGGCTACCTAGAAATGGAACAGAAAAGGGGATACTGCGTGATTTAAAATAAGGAAAGGTGTGCATCAGGATTGTATCCTTTTACCATACCTATTCAGCCCATATGCTGAGCAAATAATCCAAGAAACTGGACTATATGAACAAGAATGAGGCATCAGGATTGGAGGAAAACTCATTAATAACCTGGGATATGCAGAGAACACAACCTTACTTGACGAAAGTGAAGAGAACCTGAAGCTCGTATTTATGAAGATCAACAATCGCAGCCTTCAGTATGGATGACACCTCAACATAAAGAAAATGAAAATCCTCACAACTGGACCAATAAGCAATACCGTTATAGACAGAGAAAAGTTAGAAGTTGTCAAGGATTTCATTTTACTTGGATCCACAATTAACGCCCAGGGAAGTAGTAGTCAAGAAATCAAACAACATTGCATTGGGCAAATCTGCTGTAAAAGATCTCTTTAAAGTGTTAAAAAGCAAAGATGTTGGTTTAAGGACAAAGGTTCACATGACCCAAGCCATGATGTTTTCAATTGCCTCATATGCATGCTAAAGTTGGACAATTAATGAAAAAGACTGAAAAAGATTGATACCTTTGAATTATGGTGGTAGGGAAGAATACTGACTATACCATGAACTGCCAGAAGAACACACAAATCTGTCTTGGAAGAATTACAGCCAGAATGCTTCTTAGAAGCAGGAAGGCAAGACTTCCTCTCACATACTTTGGACATGTTAACAGTAGGGACCAGTCTGGAGAAATGTATCATGCTTGGTAAAGTAGAAGGTTAGTGAAAATAAGGAAGATCCTCAATGAAATGGATTGACATAGTGGGTGCAACAATGACTTCAAGCATAACAATAATTGTCAGGATGGCAAAATAGCAGGCAGTGTTTCGTTCTGTTGACTCCATGGCATTTAAGAACGGCAACAACATAAATGGTATTGTTTTCCTTATTTCCTTTGAAGTTCTCTTTGTTGGTGTAAAGGAATCCCAGTGATTTTTGTATGTGGATCTTCTATCCTGCTACTCTGCTGAATCATTCCAGTAGTTTTCTTATGGAATCTTTGGTGTTCTCTTAGTATCATACCAACTGTGAGTAGGGATAGTTTTACATCTTACTTTACAATTTGGATTCCCTTTTTTTTGCCTTTTAGCTCTATCTAGGACTTACAGCACAATGCTAAATAGGAGTGGTGATAAAGGGCATTAGTATCTTTTTTCCTCTTCTCAGGGGGAGTGCTTTCAGCCTCTCTCTCTCAAGAATGATGTTGGCTGTTGGTTTTGTACAGATGCCCTTTATTATGTTGAGGAATTTCCCTTCTATTCCTATTTAATTGAGGGTTTTTATCAGGTACAAGTGTTGGACTTTATCAAATGCCTTTTCTGCATTGATTGAGATGATCATGTGATTCTTTTCTTTTGCTCTATTTAGGTGGTGGATTAGGTTGATTGATTTTCTATTGTTGAACCATCCTTGCCTACCTGATATGAGTCTTACTTGGTCATGGTGTATTATTTTTCTGATATTATGCTGCGTTCTAATGACTAAAATTCTGTTGAGAATTTTTGCATCTATATTCATGAGAGAGATTGGTCAGCTGTCATTCTAGGCATAGTAGACCATATGACTGTCTGATTCAAAATGACCAATATTAGTCTATTTCAGCTCACTAATGCCTAGGATAATGATGTTTATTATGCATTCCATTTCATTTTTGATGATTTCCAATTTTCCTCAATTCATACCTCATACATACCAGATTTCGATTATTAATGGATGTTTGCAGCTGTTTCTTCCCAGTTTGTGTCATGCCACATCTGCAAATGAAGATCCTGAAAGCTTGACTCCATCTACATCATTAAGATTGACTCTACTTTGAGGAAGCAGCACTCCCCTAGTTGTATACTGAGTGTCTTCCAACCAAGGGGTTCATCTACTGGCACTCTATCAGACAACATTCCTCTGTTATTGATAAGGTTTTCACTGGCTAATTCTTTTCAGAAGTAGACCACCAGGTTCTTCCTATTCTGTCTTAGTCAGAAGAATATTTCAAGATCTATCCCGTAGTAGTAGGCTGTCAGTGAAAGGTAATACCCATATGCCTACATGGAAGACCAGTTAATACGACTATTATTCAAATTTACAAACCAACTACTAAGTCTGAAGATGATGAAACTGAAGATTTTTACCAACTTCTGCAGTCTGAAATTCATTGAACATTCAATCAGGATGCATTGATAATTACTGGTTATTGCAATGCAGAAGTTGGAAACAAAGAAGAAGAATTAGTAGTTGGAAAATAAGGCCTTGGTGGTAGGAATGAAACTGGAGCTTGCATGATAGAATTTTGCAAGACCAATGTCTTCTTCATTGCAAACAGCTTTTTTTTCAACAACATAAACGGTGACTATACATGTGAATCTTACCAGATGGAATACACAGGAATCAAATCAACTACATCTGTGGAAAGAAATGATGTTAAGCTTAATATCATCAGTCAGAACAAAGCCAGGGGCCAACTGCAGAACACACCATCAATTACTCATAAGCAAGGTCAAGCTGAAACTGAAGAAAATTAAACAAGCCCACAAGAGTCAAATGACCTTCAGTATATTCCACGTGAATTTAGACACCATCTCAAGAATAGAGTTGATGCACTGGACACTAATGACTGAAGACCAGACGAGTTGTGGAATGACATCAAGGACATCATACATGAAAAAAGCAAGAGGTCATTAAAAGACAGGAAAGAAAGAAAAGAACAAAATGGGTGTCAGGGGAGACTCTGAAACTTGCTCTTGAAAGTTGAGTAGCTAAAGTAAAAGGAGGAAATGATAAAGAGCTGAACAGAAGATTCCAAAGGATGGCTCAAGAAGGCAAAGTAAAGTACTATAATGACATGTGCAAGGAGTTGGAGATAGAAAACCAAAAGGGAAGAACAGACTCAGAATTTCTCAAGCTGAAAGAACTTAAGAAAAAATTCAAGCCTCGAGTTGCAATACTGAAGGATTCTATGGGGAAAATATTAAACGACACAGGAAGCATCAAAAGAAGATAGAAGGAATATACAGATTCACTGTACCAAAAAGAAGTGGTCAATGTTCAACCACTTCAGGACGGTAGCATATGATCAGAAATCAACGGTACTGAAGGATGAAGTCCAAGCTGCACTGAAGGCATTGGAGAAATATGAGGCTCCAGGAATTGACAGAAGGCTAATTGAGATGTTTCAACAAATGGATGCAGCACTGGAATTGCTCACTCGTCTCTGCCAAGAAATTTGTAAGACAGCTACCTGGCCAATTGGCTGGAAGAGATCCGTATTTATGCCTATTCCCAAGAAAGGTGACTCAAACAAATATGGAAGTTATCAAAAAATATCATTAATACCACTATCAAGTAATATTTTGCTGAAGATCATTCAAAAGCATCTGCAGCAGTATGTCAACAGGAAACTTCCAGAAATCCAACCCAGATTCAGAAGAGGATGTGGAGCCAGGAATACCATAGCTGACATCAGATGGATCCTGGCTGAAAACAAGGGAATAGCAGAAGGATGTTTACTTGTGTTTTATTGACTATACAAAAGCATTCAACTTTGTGGATCATAACAAATTATGAATAGTATTGTGAAGAATGGGAATTCCAGAACACGTAAATGTGCTCATTAGGAACCTGCACATAGATCAAGGGGCAGTCATTTGAACAGGACAAGGGGATACAAAGTGGTTTAAAGTTAGGAAAGGTGTGCGTCAGGGTTGTATCCTTTCACCATACTTATTCAATCTGTATGCTAAGCAAATAATCCAAGAAGCTGGACTATATGAAGAAGAATGGAGCATCAGTATTGGAGGAAGACTCATTAACAATCTGCATTATGCAGATGACACAACCTTGCTTGCTGAAAGTGAAGAGGACTTGAAGCACTTACTAATGAAGATGAAAGGCCACAGCCTTCAGTATGGATTACACCTAAACATAAAGAAAACACAACTGGATCAATAAGCCACATCATGATAAACGGAAAAAGATTGAAGTTATCAAGGATTTCATTTTACTTGGATCTACAAACAACATCCATGGAAGCTGCAGTCAGGACATCAAAAGACACGTTGCATTGGGGATATCTGCCGCAAAGGACTTCTTTAAAACTCTGAAAAGCAAAGATGTCACCTTGAAGATTAAGGTGCTCCTGACCCAAGCCATGATATTTTCAATCTCATCATACGCATATGAAAGCTGTACAATGGATAAGGAAGACTGAAGAAGAATTGACACCTTTGAATTGGGTGTTGGTGGAGAATATTGAGTATCCATGCACTGCCGAAAGAAAGAACAAATCTGTCTTGGAAGAAGTACAACCAGAACGCTCCTTAGAAGCAAGGATGGCAAGACTGCGTCTTACATACTTTGCACGCGTTGTCAGGAGGGATCAGTCCCTAGAACAGGATATTATACTTGGCGAAGTACAGGGTCAGTGGAAAAGAGGAAGTCCCTCAATGAGATGGATTGACACAGTGGCTGAAACAATGGGCTTAAGCATAATGTTTGTAAGGGTGACGCAGGATCCAGGTAGTGTTTCCTTCTGTTGTGCACAGGATCTCTATGAGTCGGAATCAACTCGACGGCACATAACAATAACAACCAATTTTTCACAGAATTCTGTTATACTCTTTTTATTTCAGAAGAGTCTGTTGTGATATCCTCCCATCTCATTTCTTATTTGGGTTATTTTCTACCTCTTCTGTTTTTCTTATGTCAGTTTGGCCAATGGTTTGTTGATTTTGTTAATCCTTTCAAAGAACTAATTGTCTTCTTGATTCTTTCTATTGTGTCTTTCTCCATTTCATTTGTTTCTGCTCTAAACTTTATTATTTCTTTTCTTCTGGTGACTGTGGGCTTCTTTTGCTGTTCTCTATTTGTTCAAATTGTAGGGCTAACATTTTGATTTTGGCCCATTCTTTTTTGATGTGTGCATTTGTTGCTATAAATTGAACTCTGAGCACTGCCTTTGCTGCATCCAAAAAGTTTTGTTACGATGCGTTGTCATTCTCATTTGATTCTAGGAATATTTTTATTCCCTCTTTTATTTCTTCTGTTAGTTGTTTTTAAGCAAAGTGTTATTTGATTTTCTTTCCTTGCTCTTCCTGTTATTGATTTCTACTTTTATGGTGTTTCGTTTAAAGAGAACGCTTTGTATTACGTCAATGTTTTGGATTTTATTGAGGGTTGCTTTGTAGCCTAAAATGTGATCTAATTTGCAAGATGTTCCATGTGCACTGGAAAAGAATGCATACTTTGCTGCTGTTGGGTGGAGTGTTCTGTAAATGTCTATGAGGTCAAGTTGTTTGATTGCGGCCTTTAGATCTTCTCTTGCTTTGTTGAGTTTCTTTCTGGATGTTCTGTCCATTACAAAGATTGATGTGTTGAAGCCTCCTACTATTATTGTGGAACTGTCGATTTCACTTTTCAGTGCTGTTAGAGCTTGTTTTATGTATTTTGTAGCCCTATCATTAAAAAAAAAAAAAATTTTTTTTTTTTTTATCATTAGGTGCATAGATATTTATTAGGTTTATGTCTTCTTCATGGATTGTACTTTAATAATTATATAATGTCCTTCCTTGCCTTTTATAGTTGATTTTGCCTTAAAGTCTATTATATCTGATATTACTAATGCCACACCTGCCCTTTTTTGGTTACTGTTTGCTAGATATATTTTTTCCATCCTTTGATTTTTAATACATTTATGTCTTTGTGTCTAAAGTTTGCCTCTTGTACACAACATCTTAATGGGTCTTTTTTTTTTTTATCTGTTCTGCCACTTTCTCTTTATGAGTATGCTTAAGCCATTTACATTCAGTGTGATTTTTGATAGGTATGAGTTTATTGCTGTCATATTGTTGTGCTTTTTATTTATTTTGTTGATGTTTTCTTTGTTCCTCTTACTTTCCTGTGCTGTGTTCCTTTGTTTATGGATTTTCTTTTCTTTCATTATTATAGATTTTGTGTTTACTGTCTTTTTTTTTGGATGGGTTAGGTTTGTTAAATTTCTTTGTGATTACCTTTACCCTTATCTTCCTAAGTTTGAACCAGTCTTTTATTTTGATATCACCTTAACCTCCTCTTCATTTGAAAATTTGGAAACCCTGGTGGCGTACTGGTTAAGTGCTACGGCTGCTAACCAAAGGGTCGGCAGTTCGAATCCACCAGGCGCTCCTTGGAAACTCTATGGGGCAGTTCTACTCTGTCCTATAGGGTCACTATGAGTCGGAATCGACTCAATGGCACTTTTTTTTTTAATACCTACACCATTTATTCCCCTTTACATTGTTTTCAAGTTGTTATCATTTACAGATTGATATCTCTGTTTCCCTGTTTTAAGTCTTTTAGTTTTATTATTTAGAGTACTTTAACTAGGTTTGTGTCTGCCTCATGGTGTCCTGTGGCTTGGGAGGAAGGCTAGGAGGTGACTCACAAGGCTAGGTGGGAGGGACAAAGAAAAGCAAGAAAGAGAAAATAAAAGAAAAATAATGGCAGCATTGTGGAGGCTGGAGAGCTGTTGGATGGGTACAGGGCAGACACCAGATGGTGGTGGGCTGATGCACCATGGTGGGGGGTCAGGAGGAAAGGGGGTGATGTACTGGGCTAGGTGGGAGGTAGAAAGAAATGGGAGAAAGGGAAAAAAGGAAAAGCAAATGAAAGTGGTGGCATGGTGGAAGCCAAAGGGTGGGGTGGGGTGGACCTGGGAGTTGGTGAGAAGGGCAGGGAGGTGATATATGGGCTAGATGGGAAAAAGAAAACCAGATGAGAAAGAAGAAAAAAATGGCAATTTGGTGGGTGCTGGTGGGTGGGGGTGGGACAGACCTGGGGCAGTAGTGGGACAGCGGCTCTCTGGCCACCATAGCACAGCAGTGGCCTGTGGGACACAGGAGAGATGGTGTATGGGGTTAGGTGTGGAGGAGAAAGAAAAGAAAGAGGGAAAAAAAAAGGATGGGCAGGACAGGCCAGGGAAGTCTTGTATTGTGGACTCAGATGTGGTGGCTACTAGGATGTGGGGGGTCTTGCTTCAACTCACCAAAAGGATAAAGTGTGGGAAAGCATATTTCTACAGTTATTGGGTGCTCTGCCTCCTGTTGGGAATTCTGTAAATTTGCCTGTCAGAACACCCTGCTGGAGTTGTTGCTGGCAGTGTCCCAAAATGGCAACACTGTGCCATGTTAGTTGGCAGGGGACCTCCACTTCGTATCTCTCCTTTTTCTCTTTTCCATCAGTTTCTTCTTCTGTTCGATGATTTAGTTCTTTATTCCTTCATTTGATGCTCAGGGTACCAGTACTGATGTTTTATTTAATTTTTCAGGTCTTTGCTACAGAGGGACAATGGCATAGTGCCTCTGCCTAGGATGTCATGTTGGCTTAACCTCTATATAAATTCTTTACACAAATAAATTCTTTATACATATACATACACACATATGTATACAAATATACATATCTACACATATAAAAAATTATTTAGATGTACTAAATGTTACCCTAATACCTCACAATATGTTTTCTCCTTTTCAAAATGAGCATTTTTGAGCTTGATATAAAAATGCCATGATGATACTCTAAATACCTATTTTTCGTCTCCTCCTTTCCGCATACTTTTGTTAATGACTTTTTTTGTTCTACTCAGCCACCTGTGACTTATGACCCCCAACATAAAGATTAGAATCCAGACATCCGGCATGTATATCTTCAGTTTGATAAGGAGAGGTCCAGCATAAGGAGTCTCTTGTAATTAATTGTCTTGTAATGTATAACTCATATGACCATCTGTGGGCTATGTGCCTAAAAACACTGTGCAACACTTGTAACAATGATACATAATCTCTAATGTAAAACTGCCTTTCAGGACTCTATGAAGACAGTCAGTGTTGCTGTTGGGCTTTCCATTGGTGTCACTTCCTAATAAACTTTCTCTCTCTTTCTGACTTGGAGTATGTTTCATTGGCTCAGCTGCTCCAGGGCACAGACCCTAATCTGACAGCACCAAACATACGAAGAAGTTCAGGGGGACTATAAACACAAAATACAGACTATTTTCTCCCTGAGAAAGGAGGAAAATATCCTTGGTAAGGGAAATTTGAGGGTCTCAGAGCAACTGTAACATTTTCTTCTTAAGCTGGTGACAGGGCACACGGATGACTGTATTTTTCTTGTTCTTTAAATTCAAATAATATGCTATAAGTATTAATTTATGTAAATATAGTATACATTTATTCTAAATATGATATACCTGTAAAGGTAAAATTAAAAGCATTATAATCAATAACCAAATGTAACTAAGCAACATTGATTTTAAAATTCAATTTCCAATTCCCATATAGATACTAGCTCATGACAAAACTTTTACTAGCATGATGAAAGTAAAAAGTGTTCTGAGGATTTTTTGATGTTAAAGATCTGCCGTGTATTCTGAGTTTATCTCTGGAAGCTTTAGAATATATTTTTTTGTAGTTTAAAGTGAGAGTAGATAGTCATTTTCTAAAGTTTTTATTTTGTAAAAAATAAAATCTAAAAATATATTTGGCATCCCTGGATGGTGCAAACAGTTAAGAGCTCAACTACCAGCTGATAGTTTGGTGGTGTGAAGCCACCCAGAGGCAACTTGGAAGACAGGTCTGGCAATCTGCTTCCATAAGGTCACAGCCTTGAAAACTCTATGAAGCAGTCCCATTCTGCACATATAGGGTCACCATGAGTCAGAATCCACTTGATGGAAGCTAATAACAGCAGCAGCAGCAACAGCAAATACATTGTAACAATGGTTAATGAGTGTGCTTATGCCCTTAAACTAAAATTAACCAGCTATTTATCTTTGCCATGTTTACTTTCTATCTTCATAGATACTGATATAGGTATTTTTGCTGAACCATTGTGGTTAATTACAGACATCATGACACTTCGACCCAAATATTCCAGCACATTTCCTCTAAGAATAAGAGTATTCTTGTTTTCCCAATATTGTTATCTCCCTAATGTCATTATTGTTACCAAGAAATTTAAGATTGCCACAATAATAGTATCTAATGTATACTCCATAGTTTGTTTCTCTAACTGGTTCAAAAAAACCTTTATTTTTATATGAGTATTTTTTCCAGTCTAGTATCCAATCAATATGCTGTATTATTTTCATGCCTTAGTCTCCTTCCTGCTCCTCCTTCACTTCGAGCCCTGACATGAGCTCCATGTACCATTGATGCCACACTTTGCTCAAAGAAGCCCATTCAGCTTTGGTTTTGATGCCACTGTTCCTAACTCTAATTAATTTTTCTTGAGCTAATTTTTGTCAGCCACTCCTGTAACTCTGCACTCCTTCACTGGCTACTCCTTGGTCAACGAACATGCTCAAATCTCAGATATTGAAGAATATAAAGAAGCGGGGAGGGGGGCTTTTTTTTTTGTCATTCTATGCACTTCTTGTGTCACCCTCTTTCTACTGAAGAGCAGGCTTCACCCTTTCTGCCTTCCACTTCCTGCTCAAACAGTTGCAGCTCCAGGCTTTTCCACACCCAGAAGACAAGTCAGATTACAAGGTTTGAGCACACTGGCTCCTCTTCTCTTTACTTTTTTCAGTCAATTAACTTTCTCTCTTTCCTATCTTTCCATGAGAAAAAATCATTCCCTGAGTAGAAATTCTTTGAAAGCTACACAAAAGTTGGTGGTATATAAATGAGGGGCTACTAGGATGATTAATAACCATTCCCTGTCCTCCAGGGTCTCATGGTCTTTTGCAGGATGCAAACATGTAGACAGAAAAAGGGCAATAAATGCCATTGGAGCTTGAGGGAGAAGTAAGAATACGCCCAGTGGAGACTCCAATTATTTCCAAGTCTGGGAAGTTGTCCCTGGCTTTGCTTGTTTGCTTTGCCTGCCGTACTCAGACATCTTTCTCTGAGGCTTGTCCATATGGAGTTCTTACAAGCAATTCCACCTGCATACATCTCAAATTCAACTTTTATCTGGCTTCTCTCTGGAACTTGGTCTTCTTCCTCAAATCCATCCCTTCCTTAATGGCACTATAACCCACCAGCCACTTTTCCTGTGTTATCGTTATCACTTCAGCTCACATGCACCCCCGTTATATCCCACAAGTAGCATGTCCCATGACAACACGAGCAGATTACTGCATGCGCTTTCGTAGTGTGGTAGCTCTACACACTCTCCCCTCTGCTAAGAATGTCTTCAACCCACGTATATCTTGCAAAATTCTAGCTAACATTTATAACATGGTTTCTTTATTATCTCCTTTGAGAGGAAGTCACTGATTTAAAGTTTTTTACTCTGTGCTATCACCATATGTCTATATCTGCCACACTGTATCATTTCATGTTAATAAAAATATTATTTGTTGATCCCTTATTATGTGCTAATGACTGTATTACCTCTTGCATGAGTTTAATCTTCATAATTACCTAATGAGGTAGATACTATTATCTTCATTTAGTTATTTACATAAAGAAATTAGATAAACACTATCATTATCCTCAGTTACATATAGGTAAGCTCATGTCATCTAGCTAGTAAGTGGAATAAGCTGGCCTGGTCCAGTCTAATTATAAGTCCATGATTTGTCTGTTTATATGGCTGGATATTCATTTAGAATGTGAAGTTGTAGGCGACAAGGAGCATCTTATTTAATTTAGGATCCATGGGTGGTGCAAACCGTTAATATGCTTGGCTGCTACCCAACAGTTTGAAGGTTCAAATCCACCTAAAGTACCCGGGAAGAAACGCCTGGAGAACTACTTCCAAAAAATCAGCCACTGAAAACTCTATGGAGCACAGTTCTACTCTGATATAAATAAGCTCACCAAGAGTAGGAGTTAATTCCAAGGCTACTGGTTATTTACATTTCAGTCCTTAAAACCTATCCCTATTACTAATAGAAGATAACTGTCCATGGATTAGATACAGTCTTCCCTAATACATTATTTTCTTAGAATTATTTTGTGATTAGGTATATGTTAGGCAATAATCCCAAACACCATCTACCTCTATACAAAGGATTATAATTAATGAAGTAGAAGATGATTTTTATCATATGAGTTATTTGGGGATTGCTGCTGTTGTTAGGTGCCGTCGAGTTGGTTCCGACTCATAGTGACCCTATGCACAACAAAATGAAACACTGCTCGGTCCTGTGCCTGGGGATGCAGAACACAAAATATTAATGATTTTTAAATGTGAATATGCTAATGTAAGGAACATACCCAGGAGTCTTGTGGTGCTGATCCACATTGGGAGATATATTACACCAAATATATTACACTAAATAAGTTAACAATCTGGATTGGTGAGCCATGACTATTAAAGAGGCATAATCTATTATATGTACGCCCATTACATGAAGACCACAAAAAGGTTTATAAATTAGAGACCTAATTCAATATATGTTATGCTGATTGCTTGTTATTGTCTTGGTTCTAGTATTTGGCTGAAAACGTGCTTGTTACTGTTCCTACCTACTTGTATTTCTGTAATTATTCGTTCGATCAATAGAAGAGATCCTGGCATCCCTTGGACGAATTTTACCAAGATGAAAGGCAATAAGCTGCAAAAGTAATATGAAATAATTGATATTTTGGTCCCAAAAGTGAATTATTAAGAACTTGTCAATAAATTTGCCTTATATGTAAGAAGAAAATCATATGCTAAAATTGTTTTAAAGATAAAATTTTTTACCTGTAATGGATAAATACCCTCAAAAACTCTGTGTTAATAAAATGTGTAGGCCTGGGAGTCTTAATACTTTCAGGATATCCTTTATGTACTTAATGTGCAACATATACTTAAAGATGGATTTTATGAGAAACATTAGCTCAGTTTATAGTGGTCTAAATTTTTTTTTTCTATCAGTGTTATTATTGTTCTTATGATAAATATTATTCTCTTTCTTTTCCCTTCACTTGGAAACTTCTGGTTTGATAACAGCATGAAAATCTACTACTGAGTAGCCATATCTGTCACAATCAATGGAGCAGCCAGCAGTCAGGAGCATTCCTGCTACTGTGTACCCAGTCTGAACTGCTGCCACCACTAGAACCATTCACCATGGTCACCACCCAATACCTGCAGACCTTGCTCTTACTATAGCATGGTCTTCTCCCCTGGAAGCATAAGCCTTGGAAGCTTTAGAACTATCATTGACTCTGGTGTTGATTGTCAACTGTTTCAAAAACAGGAACATCATGATAGGAACAGAAAAGAAGGTATTTCAGCACCATACTGTAACTTAGGAATCTGTGCAATAACAGTAATAAAAAAGGACACTAGTTTTCAAGGTAAGGCCTTTTTATATCCCTCTCTTATACACCACAACTACCTAAACAGTGAGTAGCTACCTATACCTACTTTTTAATTCTGAATAATGTCCTTTGATTCGTTCTTCTTTCCTGATCTTACTTCAGATCATTTGTGACAGGTGTCTACCCAAAACTATAGTTCTGGAAAGGAGGAGCAGAAACATAAAATACTCCCAAATGTCTTGTCCATAAACACGGAATCAAAAGTTAAAAAAAAAATCAGAATTAAACTGATAGTTCCTCTATCAATTTTACTTACCAATGACCTCATTACATTTAAAACTGATTTGGGAAAATAAAATGTATTTAGGTAGACTAGTTCAAGTTATATATTCAAATAGGTAGTTGTTGACAAACAAGACAACTTTTAAAATTTAAAAAAAAATACTGTGTGTGTACGTGTGCATGTGCACTCGTGTGTGTGTATATACATAGATTTTGATCTGTAGACTGAGGAATAGCTCTAAACGTCACACTTCATATCTGAGGCTACACATACCACGTTTCCTGACGACCTATGAGAACCAATCACCAGTAAGTACACTATTTCTGCTACAATCCTTCTCCTGATCAAATCTGCCACTGATAGCAGAGCTCTTACAGTCACTGGGCCTGCATCATGTCACATTCTATGCAGGAGTTGACACCAACTCCAAGGTTGAAGGTAGACATGACATCCTCTTAATGTTACCCTCAGAAAATCATGGTTATACCTAATGGGATTATGAACTGCCTATATTCTCTCATACGGACAATTAAATGACTTTGTTTGATTTATTCTAAACTCCAGCAATGCCCAGTTGAACTCTGCTGAGTACTGATTCTACTGAAGAGGTTTAGCTGGTATTTCTGCGACGTGCAGAACTTAATCTTCAAGATTTTACTATCTTTAACGGCATCATATTTGAAAATGGTATCTGTTGTGATGAAATATAAAGCTATCTTGTATTGATTTTAGCCACATTGGCCTTCTAAAAATATTTTGTCAATATTCAAAATTGCATAGGCTGAATTTAATTTTCCTTCAAGGCAGGCTGGAGGAGGATAGATCATATTACTGAGACAGCCATGACTCTGTGTGACTTAGGGTGTAAATCAGTCAGGAACAGCAAAGACCAAAGTGTGATTCTAGGGAACGAAGGAGGATGATGGCTTTCTTTTACATTAACTGGCACTTAAACCATCTGACAACTGTCACCTATCATTCTGACTCTGTACTACCTGCAACTAAGACAACTCAAATAATCACTGTCTGCATTTTGTTACTGTTTCCAAATTACCCCAGCTGGAAAAGGTCTTATCTGATATGAACTCAATGCTAATGCTTATCAGATAATCTCAACAAATTGTAGAATGTTCCTAAAAAGCAGATAATACAAAGCCCTAGGGCAAAAATCCAGACCATTACCTGGTGGGACTCAAGTAAATGTATTTGATATCACGACCCTATTTTTGCTGTTGTTTTTGTTAGGTGCCGTCCGGTCGGTTCCTACTCAGAGAACACTATGTATGACAGGACAAAACATTGTCTGGTCCCCTGTCATCCTCACAATTGTTACTATGTTTGAGTACATTCTTGTAACCACAGTGTCAATCCATCTGATTGACAGTCTTCCTTTTTTTTTGCTAACCCTCTGCTTTACCAAATATGATGCCCTTCTCCAGAGACTGATCCCTTCTGATAACATATCCAAAGTACTTGAGACAAAGTCTCGTCATCCTTGCTGCTCATAAGCATTGTGGCTGTACTTCTTCCAAGATGCAGGTTTGTTCATTCTTCTGGCAGTCCATAATATATTCAATATTCTTTGACAATACCATAATGCAAAGGCATCAATTCTTCTTTGGACTTCCTCACTCATTGTCCAGCTTTCATATGGCATTTGAGGTGATGGAAAATATCATGGCTTGGGTCACGGGCACCTTTGTCTTCAAAGTGACATCTTTGCTTTTTAACACTCTAGTCTTTTGCAGCATATCTCCCTAATGCAATACATCATTTGATTTCTTGACTGCAGCTTCCACGGGTGTTGATTGTGGATTCAACTAAAATGAAATCCTTGACAACTTCAAACTTTTCTCCCTTTATCATGATGTTGCTTATTTGTCCAGTTGTGAGGATTTTTGTTTCCTTTGTGTTGACGTGTAATACATACTGAAGGCCACAGTGTTTGATCTTCATTAGTAAGTGCTTCAAGTCCTCTTCACTTTCAGCAAGCTAGGTTATCATCTGCATATCACATTTTGTTAACGAGCCTTCCTCTAACCCTGATCCCACGTTCTTCTTAATATAGTCCAGCTTTTCAGATTATTTGCTCAGCATACAGATTGAATAAGTATGGTGAAAGGATACAACCCTGATGCACACCTTTCCTGATTTTAAACCACACAGTATCCCCTTGTTCTGTTTGAGCCACTGTCTCTTGGTCTATAAACGGTTTCTGTATGAGCACAATTAAGTATTTCACAATTTCCATTCTTTCCAATGTTAACCAAAACTTGTTATGATCCACACAGTCAAATTCCTTTGCAGAGTCAATAAAACACAGGTAAATACTATTTCTGGTATTCTCTGCTTTTAGCCAAGATCCATCCAACATTACTAATGATATCCCTCGTTCCAAGTCATCTTCTGAATCATAGCTCTAGTCAATGAGAATTTTATAAACTTTTCCAAAACAAACCCATTGCCATCGAGTGGATTCTGACACATAGTGGCCCTGGAGGAGAGAGCAGAACTGCCCCATAGAGTTTCCAAGGAGCACCTGGTGGATTTGAACTGCCAACCTTTTGGTTAGCAGCTATAGCTCTTAACCACTACGCCACCAGGATTTCCAAAGGATCAATATTTTACAGGATTTCCCATATATAACTACATTAAAAATGTCAGATGTGTCTTCCTTCTGCCCAGTCCCCCACCACTCCCTGATTTCTCCTCATTCTCTCACAAGCTTCCTGGCCGCTAGGCAGGGATCCCTGAACGAGGCTTAAGCCCCTATCAGATGGAGGTTATTATTGAGTTACCTTCACTATTAAGTCCATGCCAATGGCATTCCTCAGAGCTGAGCTCCAACAGTTCGCTAACAAAGTTTATCAGGGTGCGAAATTTTGCACTGACCCCTGCCTCCATCACTGTCCAAGCTATGCTGCCCTCCCTAACTCTTGAAGCCAGTCAGGAAGGAGAATTTTCTCCAAGGTGTCCCTTTGCATTTCAGTCCTGGTTCCCTCCTTTCTCACAGAGGCCCGGCCTCACATACCTACCATTAATTTCCCAAATCTGGACTCCTGCTACCAGTGACTTTCTGTGATAGGTCTGTGACTCAGAGTAAGGAGTGCTGGGTGTTCGGTGATCTGCCAATCCTTGATCACCAGACTAGCATTTCATCTGACTCTATTCTCCACCCCCTTCAGTTCTGTGCCTGTGCCTCTGAATAAGCTTTTTTCCTCCTCACTCCCAGGTTTACCCCTCCAAGTTTAGTGGTTCAATATCAGTCACTGAGTCCCCTCCCACAAACAGCTCCGATGTGGAGAGTCCCACAAGGCCTGCCCTACTTCCTCAGTGCTCACTCTCCAGGGCCTGTCGCTGGTCCTTCTGCTGCCTGTGGTTCTGTGCCCAAGGCTGTCCCTCAGGCTGAGCTGGGGCAGGCCCAGGATGAAAGATAACAACCCCTGAAACAGCCCTCAATGCAGGGCAAAGAGAGCTTGGAATATAAATACATGCTGCAGTGGTGCTGAGAATGTCGTGCCCCACAGTGCCTCAGAGTTTTGTGGTAGAATTGAGCTTCACTTCTTTCAGAAGTGGACCACCTGGTTACAGACTTATATGAGCTGCCCCGCCCTCATCCTGTTTCCCCATCCCTTGCCAGTGCTTCACAGCTTACCTCCCAGAAAACACCAACACGTGCCTTGCCCTGAGAACCTCCTCCCGACTTTTCAACTAACCCTAGCTGATTGAGTGCAGCACAATTTTTGTTCAAATGCACAGATATGACCTTCTGTTCTCACACATTTGATGATTATCTTTGCCCAAATCCCCTAGTCCTTCAAACTCAACCTAATATTAAGTGAAAATTTAAGATTTCATTGTAGAGAGACACACTGTTGAAAACAGAGGTACTACATTGTAAAGGGTCTGTTTTCCAGTGCAAAAGTGTTTGAACACTTTATCTGAGGGTTACAAAGGCAGACAGAGGGAGCTCTACCTGCACCAATTTCCTAGGGCTAGAATAGAGCCTCATGATTCCAGTTACCTTGTGATAGGACACAGAGTTTCTCTAGGTAATAGTTGCCAACCAGATGCTTCCCTGGTTCAAGTCATTTGTCCCAATAACCAAATAGATACTGGAAATGTATGGGATCTGCTTAATTAGCAGTGGGCCAAAAACAGCTGAGGCTTTCCTTCTAGGATCAGTCCTGTAAAGGGACAGAGTTGCCTTTGCCTTGTGAGGGGACAGAGTTTCTCTAGAGAGTTGGTGCCAACCAGATTCTTCCCTGGCTAAAGTCATTTGGCCCAATAATCAAACAGATATTGGAAAGGCATGTGATCTGCTTTGCTAGCAGTGGGTCAATGAGAGCTGAGGCTTCCCTTCTAGGATCAGTCCTGTAAAGGGACAGAGGTGTCTGTGCCTACCTCTTGGGTCAAAACCACCCTATTAGCAGACACTGCAACATCAGAAGGCATCAAGTCAAGCTTGGGACACCCCCCCACCACCACCGCCAGAGACCACTTGGCAGTGGCTGTGGCACATTCACCATCAACACTTGGGCTAGGCCAAGCTGGTGACAAGGGCACAAGAACCAGTAGGGAATCGACCACTGAAAAAAAGAGCAAAGCAATGCTTCAATTGCAGGGAAGGGCCCTCACTCAAGTAAAGAGAATTTTTCCCAACTGCCATGAAGAGCAGTGGGGTAAACTTTTGATGGAGAAAGAGTCTGTGAGGTGCAGGTGGGGTGGACTCATGAGTGTTGGAAGCTCTGAGACTGACATTATAATGTGAGTCATTCTAAGTTTTCTTTTCCAAGACTCTTTAATTATAATTTATATGCAACAGAATGCTTAGACATTAAGCATAGTTTGATCAGTTTTGACACATGTACACACATATGAAGTCATTATCCCAATCAAAAACAGAACACTTCTGAGACCCCAGGAAGATTCCTCAGCCCCCTTTCTAGTCAATACCACTCCCCCTCCACAAATAATCCTTCTGATTTACCTCACAGATTAGCATTCCTTGCTCTTGAACTTCATGTGAATGTAATCAGTTGTACAATATAATGGCTTTGCAATTCATCCCTATTGTTCCATTCTTTTTATTGTTGACTAGAATCCATTTTGTGAATATACCACAATTCATTTATCTGTTCACAACTTGGTTTTGTCTGTGAATATTTGTGATGTGATTACTTTTGCGTACGGCCTTTCTAGCCATGTCTTGGAACTCCCACCCAGGTGATTGTGTGATAGGATAATTGTGGCCTACCAAGGGGATTTGTCAGTTTTGCCTTAAAAGAGACAGTTTCAGCTCACAGAGAAGGAGCTCATCACCACCAAGGAAAGAGGGACCAGCGGGAGAGACCCAGCAGCAGAGATCCAGCAGCAAGAAACAGCATGGTGGGCTTCCTGGCCCACTGGGAGAGAAAGCTGAGTGCCTTTGGGCAGAGGCTTAGGACCTGTGAGAGGTGTGCCTGAGAGCATGGCTGGGGAGAGGCTGTCCTGATGGAAGAACTGTATCCTGAATGTTCCTGAGCCTGAATTGTAACTGTTACTTCCTTAATAAACCGTGTACTTGTGAGTGAGGTCTTTGAGTTCTACGTGGCCATTGCAATGAATTATTGAAACTTGTAAAGAAGTAGAGAGCACTATGTGAGGGACGGTTGGTGTCAGAATTAGCAAGGATGGCAGAGAGAGGAGGCTTGTCTAGTCTCCACCACATAGGAGTCAGCCTTGCGCCTTTGGTCTTGATTCTCCTTCCCCCTTGTGAAGTCAGAGAAGCTCAGACAGTGCCCCCAAGCCATTTTTACAATATTCTTACATAAGTCTTCTTGTAAACTTATATTTTTATGTCTCACAGAGAAGTAGATAAGCCTCAAGGAGTGGAATTACTGAGTTACGAAGTAGACTTATATGTAACTTCATGAGAAAATGCCAAATAGTTTTCCAAAGTGGTTGGCAAGTTTATACTCAAATGCAGAATTCTAAGTCAATCACATCATTGACAATAGTCTTTTTTTTTCAGCCATTTTAGTGGATGTAAAGGTTTTTTTTTTTTAAAGCTTTATGTGTTGTGGTTTTAATCTGATCTGCATTTCCCTACTGACTGATGTCTTAAAACATCTTTTCATGCTATTCTTAACCATTTGGATGTTTTATTTTGTGAAGTGTTTCTTCAAGTTATGGTCAGCTTTTCTTTTGAGTTGTTTGTTCTTTTTATTGATTTTTGATCTTTACATAATTGGGACACAAATTCTGTGTCAGATATATATATATATATATATATATATGGCAAATATTTTCTCCTGTGGTTTGTGTATCTGTGGTTCCCTTTTCCATTTGCTTAAGTTTTTTTTTAAGCAAAAATTTTATTTGTGAGGAAGTTCTTATTAACATTTTTTCTTATTTTATTAGTACATTTTTGTCCTAAGAAATATTTGGTTACCCTACAGTCACAGAACTATGTTCTATGTTTCTTCTAGAAGCTTTGTTGTTTTAGGTTTATATATTAGTGTAGGATCAATCTAAAAAAAAAAAAAAAAACTGACATTATTATGAGGTAATTTTTCTTTTTCCATACATGTAGAGAATTGTTTCAACACTATTTGTTGAAAAGATGTTTCTTCCCTTTTGCATTTACTTGGCTCCTTTCTCAAAAATCAGTTGACCTCATAAGTGTGGATCTATTTCTGGACTCTATGAAATGTGCTACTGAGTCATATGCCTAGACTTATCAAATTATCACACTGTGTTTATGATTGTAGACATATAGTAAGCTCTGACATCATGAAGTATAAACCCTCCAACTTTGTTCTTCTTTTGGCTATTCTAGGCCTTTTGTAAATTTATGTATTTTATAATCAACTTGTCAATATCTACAAAACATTCTGGGATTTTTTGGTACTTTCTTGAAATATAGGTCAATTTGGGGAGAAGTGGCAACTTATCAATATTGAGTCTTCAAGTTATGGTCACGTTATGTTTCTCCATTTACTTGTCTACGTGTTTTAATTTCCTTCATCACTGTTTTTTCGTTTTTAGGATAGAGGTCTTACACATCTTTTTTTAAATTTATTTTTCAGTGTATTATGTTCTTTCATGTATGGTGAATGACATTTTAATTTCATTTTCCAATTGTTTGCCGTTAGCTATAGAAATATAGAAGTGCAATTCATTTTGAATATTGTTCTTGTTTCCAACATCTTGGCTAGATTTGTGTGTTGTTTTTTTTTTTCTTTGTTTGTTTTTTGAGACTCTATAGGGATTTTCTATGTAAACCACCATGCAATTTACAACTAAGACCAGTTTCATCTCCTTCTTTCCAATTGTTATGATGTTTATGTCCATCTCCTGTCTTCCTGTCCCAGCTAGAACAAAGTTGAGAAATGAGGCCTTGTTTTCACTCTCAGGAAAAGGTTAACAATGATGTTAGTTGTAGGTGTTTCTTAGGTGTCTTTTCTCAGATTATGGACACTCGCTTCTATTCATATTTTTCTGTATTTTTTATAAATAGGTGTTGAATTTTGTCTAATGCTTTCGTGCATTTGATGACATTTTCATAGGGTTTTTTTTTTCCTTACTTTTGTCTGCATTCTCTCTAGGATTCCGAGCTTTATTCACGTACACAATTCCCTTAGAGGGAGTGACAAGGTCTGTGTGCTCTAGCTCTTTCGACTACAGCATTTAAAATCTTTAACGGTACTTCAGTACTGAAATATGAAATTTTACAAATTTTAACATTTTACTGATCTAAGACCTTGTGTGATATATTTATTCCAGGGAGTTACATGAATCATACTTCTCCACTGAAAAGATCTCTTCACTGAAAAAAATTTAATTGTTTTTTTAAAAAGGGAGAAAGAAATTTACCTCTATTCTTTAATTAAGGAGAAGAAAGGGCAACCCTATGGGAACTGTTTAATCAGCTGTGACCCCTAGATTCATGATTTAGCATGAGTAAATGCTCCATGACAAAAGAATAGTTGACAGTGTACAAAAGTTCATTATCTCTAGCTCACAAGGGGCTATTGATTCAGGACCTTGGGTGCCTCCCATGGATGTGAGTAGGAAGTGATTGAAACCTCAAGTTCAGCACCATTCACCAGCAACAAACACTCCCAGGTAAGTCTGTGAAGAAGCTACAAATCGAATCTTCATGCTAAATAGCTACAGATGTCTGGTGAATTAAGGCAGCACACTGAGCCCTTTTCATAATTTTCTTCTGAGTTCACATATGGCAACAATGCTAGGATGCTGTTTTTGATTCCATTTCACAGTGAATTGCAAACTCTAGAACTTGTCTTTTTTTATGAGAGGATCTTTTTATCCTATGAAATCTACCTCACCTAAGGATGTCTCCCAAAGCAGTGCTCTGGTGCCAGTAAATTGACCAAATGGTTTTGAGTGACAATTTATGGCTCTTTCTGAGGCTGAATTAGCAGCAGCATAATATGTAAACTGATTAGAGCACTGGCTAGAAGAACTTGCTGCAACACATATACATAACTATATCAAGGCTGTCCACAGGATTATTCATGCACAGTCCCCTGAAGAAAGCATTCACGTGGAGTTCAGTGACCTTTACCTAAAGCCTTCTGCTTCAATGATGCTGAGAGATGGGCTGCAACGGGCACTGGCTCCAACATTTTGAAATATAAGACCAGAGCAGGAGACCATCTGCACAGACCTCTTTTCATGCTCCATGTAAGAGGAAGGAGCACACACACTTAATGTAAATAATCTCCAGTGATTAGAAAATATGTGTGTCACTGCAGCAACACAATGACAACTAGGAGCCTATAAGATGTCTTGCTGGGAATAGGCCCTAAATATTTGGTGTGGACTCAGGCATGTGTACTTATTAAGGGCCACTGCTTACTTAACGATGTAAACAAACATTTATGCATCACAATTGTCTAAGCACTGAAAGTAAAACCATATTAAGAGTTTTCGGTAAATAAACATTCATTAAAAAAAAAAAAAAAAAAACAGCACTTTAACAGAAGGAAAAGCTACTTACACCTGAATAGAAAGGCTCACCAGACACACAAATCACATCCTGCTCCTGGATCATCAGCAGGTCCTTGGCCAGATGCAGCCGCACTTTGAAAGGCTCCTGATTACCATCCTGCAGCAAACAGATCCCCGTCTTTGTCTTCAGACCAAAAAAAAAAAAAAAACCAAAGAAAAAGAGAAGAGCAAAACAAAGAAATTCATACTTAGCTTATATGTTGCTGTAATTTTATGACCTATTTATAGCAAAACATGACCAATAACATTTGAGAGCTGAGGAAAAAATGATTAATCCGAAACTTGATAATGTAGCTGTGCAGCCTCCACTGAGACATACCCCGCTTTGCTGTGTGGTTCTCCACCCCCTGCAGCCGCCAAGCCAAGGCTTCCAACTGCAGTTCGGCAGGACCACACATTGGCCCTAACCGCAGTTCGAATATGGCGTCAGAATCCCACGCACTTGAGAACCAGGATTTTGGTGCATGTGCAGGACCTGAAGCTCTGTGTCCTCTGTATGTCCTTGGATGTGAGCATCACCAACATGATTCAGCACCTGACTTCCAAATGTGGACACTGAAGCGCTAAGGGCCGAGAGTTCCGAGCACCAAATCCAACCCCCAGACGCCACTGGAAATAAAAACCTCCCCAACCTCTTTCAGCTGCTCCTTGTTTGTGCGAACAGTAAATTGCCACTTTCTGTTTCCCTTGCAATTGGTGGTCTGGTGTCCATCTTATTTTGACCAGCTAATAGGACGGGACAAGAACCCATGTTTGGTTACAGCTGCAGGGAAAAGAGGTTCCCATGCCATTTAAAGTGCACCTGTCAGAAAAAGTCCTCCAAACGTGGTGAGTAAGGATTAGTCACATTTTATATACTATATTCAAAAAATGACAGTTTTATTTTATATTTATAATACACTTATCATTATCATAGCAGCTTTATTGAGAAAAACTTCATATACCATACAATTCACGGATTTAAGGTGTACAATTAAATATTTTCAATATATTCCAGAGTTGTGCAACCATCACCATAATCAATGTTGGAATACTCATCACCTCAAAAAGAAATTCTTTGTTCCCCCACTTTCTTTCTCCATCATAGAACTTTATATCTAGCTAACAGCTACTGGGACATCTGCTATTTCACCACCCCTAGGAACCCAAAAGCCCTGGTGGCATAGTGCTTAAGAGCTACGGCTACTAACCAAAAAGTTTGAATTTACCAGGTGCTCCTTGGAAGCCATATGGGACAGTTTTACTCCGTCCTACAGGGTTGCTATGGGTCCGAATTGACTGACGGCAATGGGTTTGGTTTTTTGGTTTGGTAGTCATCAACCTCCTACCCCCCGCCCACACACACACTCACAGAGGTTGGATGAGGAAACAGGATAAGGCGGTGAACTGCCTAAATTAGCACAGTTATTTAGAAGCATAGCTCAGATTAAGACCCAAGGTTTTTGACTCCCGATCTAATGTTTTTGCCTCACACATTTTGGGGAGTTGTAAAAAAAGACTGTGAAGACTTCAGAACATATATGTCGTAGCTTTAAACTGGCACCTTAATAATCACTGAAGCATTCCTTGAACCTTGTCACACTTGAAGCATGTTGGTGTTAAAACATTCACCCAGATAATTGTAAATATTCTCTCAAGCAAAGGCACTCAATGTTCCCATTTGTCAAAGATACAGAGGAAAATTCTTTTAAGGTAGAATATAGTATCTAGCTCTTACTCTGCACCAAAAAGTCAACAGCAACAAAACATATTTTGGAAATGTCATTTTCATTTAATAATTACTGAGCCATTCTTCGTAGAAGAATACATAGGAATACATGTCTATCCTTAGTATTTCAGGAGCACATTATCCCAGGTAAATGATAGCAGACTTTTCTTTGGAATATAAATGTCCATGAGGGCTGCTAGGAGTTTGTTTCTTTAAAAGGTACTCCAAGATATTAATGGGAATATGCTGATATACTGCAGCCTCCAGAGCCTTCTTTCCCTAAACTCATATCGGTCTGTGCCTATTTGTAAGGGCAATGCTGACCAAAATCTCTGTCAGAAGCAAGGGCAGTGTTCTTCCTGGTCTGTGGGAGTGGTACACAGCAGGAGCTTACTAAATACCTGCCAAACGATCAGCCCCAGAGAAAAGCTCAAGGGAAATATCCCAGCATAAGCCTATCATATTTTCCTTAATACAGAACATAATTTTTTTCCTGGGAAAATCCCTTATGCACAGTATGTTACCTTGGCTGAGGGCCAGAGTGAAAAAAGAGTCTGAGGTAGTATGAGGAGGAAAGTACAAAACAATGCCACAGCCCAGTGTGAAATAATTGAGCAAGATTTGCCATTTTTTCACGTACAGGACATTTTAGGCCAATTTTCTCCCCAGAAGTGTAACAGAATAACTGGCAATTACAATAATGCTCTTGTCTCGACTTGAGGATGAGAGAGGGGCTTTCCCTTGAGGACCCTAGGGTGAACAATTGTTAGACATCAAAGGGACAAGAAAGGCGGTCCAGGTAAAGTCTGCAGAACTAAAACAGCTCTGAGTCTTCTCTTGGCACACTTCTGTTGTGGCCAAAGCTAACATTCACTCACACAACTGGTAAAATGCCCCTGGTATTAGATAGCTTTCTGGAAAACAGAATATAGATGATGAACTCACTTCGGGTACTGAGAGGACAAGAATTACAGGTAATAAAGAATGCACGTCTCTACAGATCACGGACAGAGATTATTTACCAAGAAGTCATGGATTGAATTATGTCCACCAAAAAATATATGTATCAACTTGGTTAGGCCATGATTCCTGGTATTGTATGGCTGTCCTCCATTTTGTGATTGTAATTTTATGTTAAGAGGATTAGGGTGGGATTGTAACACCACCCTTACGCAGGTGACCTCCCTGATCCAATGTAAAGGGAGTTTCCCTGGGGTGTGGCCTGCACCACCTTTTATCTCTTAAGAGATAAAAGGAAAGAGAAGCAAGCAGAGAGCTGGGGACCTTGTACCACTAAGAAAGCAGTGCTGGGAGCAGAGAATGTCCTTTAGACCAGAGGTTCCTGCTCTGAGATGCTCCCAGACCAACTGAAGACCTTCCTCCAGAGCTGACAGAGAGAGAAAGACTTCCCCTGGAGCTGACGCCCTGAATTTGGGCCTTTAGCCTACTTTACTGTGAGGAAATGAATTTCTCTTTGTTAAAGCCATCCACTTCTGGCATTTGTTTCAGCAGCACTAGATGACTAAGACAGAAGACAATACCTAAACAATCTCTGGCTTCAAATCTTAAAGTTTAGACATATGACCATCTTCTTTTTCTTCAGGAACCTAACAATAATCAATCATTTATGTCCAAACTCTGCTGACTGTGCATGGGCTACACAAGAAATGTAGAGGCTGCTTATGTGTAATGTGTATATATATGTGTGTGCTTTATATGCCATGTGCAAACATTATGCAGATTATTATGTAAATTACATAAATTATAAAACAAAAAAATTTAAAGCAATGATTCATACAAAATGATTGATATAAGTTCAAATATTTTTTCCATACCCTAGTAGGTGATCCTAGACAGCACCTGCATTTTACAAAAACTAATTTGGAAACTATTTTCCAAGAGGGATTATTAGAAGGGAATACTGTTTAAAATAGTTGTTGCTATATTTTCTGTATATCAATGAAATGTAGTTGTGAATCTGCATTTTCTTTACACTTTGGTGTATAAACAAATCTAAAATGTAAACAGCTTAATTTACACTTAGCTTAAATTTAGCACATAATTTGGAATTTTAAACAGTAGGCTATCATCCATCTTCTACTTAAAAGTTAAGATCTTTTTAAAGTATAGTCTGATATTTCAAAGAGTACAAAATGTGTTTTCATGACATTTTAAAATCTGTGTTGCTTTTATCTGGAAATGTAGAATAAACAATATCAGGTGAAACTACAAACTACAAGAAAGTAGGTGAAGACTGTAATATGAACCGCAGATACTCTTGCAGGCATTCACAGTATTCCCATGCTTTGGTTACCAAACATAATTTGATTTGTTCTGTAAACTATATTTTTAAGTAAATATGTAATTTCTTATGCCCCACCATATTGGAGCAGCTGTGCTCCAAACACCATTCCACAAAAGGTGTTGCAAACTGCATTTTATCATTTACCTTTTCCTTCTTGAATTACTTGTAGTGAGTTCCCTCTCATCAGTTAAGTTCTAGCCAATTTCCAAGTCCTAGCACAAGACTCCTTTCTCCTGAAGCCACCAAGATGCTCCATCTAAAAAGGTGAGCCCTCACTTCTCTGAACTCAGAACTTTCTTTGAATAAACATTCACCTAACAATTGGGTACTGAAAGGACAAGAGTTACAGATAATAAAGAAAAGAGCTCCCTCTGCAAAGTCTCTACAGAGCCATGGACAGAAATTTTTTACCAAGAAAACATCACATGCCATGAGTTCAGCAATATTTAATTCTATATATCCTGTTGTTTAACTTCATCTTACATGTATTTATCTCAAGAAGATCAAAATAATTATTACTCTATTATTAAGGATTATTTTTCTATAGGATCTAATAATGTGTTTTTTCTGTAATAGGAGTTCTTTCAGAATTTGTTGACTAAATCGTAGTCACAGATTATACTTTAATATATTAAGGACTAAATTAATGTATATATTTATATGAATAAACAAGTGATCAAGTACATGTTATAAAGAAATACATATTTTCATAGTCAACACAAGTACATGAATCATATATTAAGGAATGCAAATGTGAAAATGAGAAAAAATAGACTAAACAAAGCCTGTTAGCTATGGTTTTTTGGTGACACTTTTAAAGCAGAGATAATCAGTAATTATATGTATACATTTTCTTCCTAAATTTTGTATTTTATTATTTATTCCACTTATATTCATGGAAAATCTCTACCTTCATTTGTGCTTCTAGTTAGACTTCTAAATGTCAATTCTTTTAAAAAAAAAATGCAACATTTGGTTTTAAGAGAACTTTCTTAAAAATAAGTAGACCTTTCTTTTAAGAAAGATCTGCATTAGATACTTCCATGTGCTTGTAAAGGAAGTTATCTGAACATACTTCTTCTATTTTCTTTACAATATAGAGGCCCCTGGACATTAACACTGTGATAGTCTACTTGGATCTGTTTGATGTGCACCTTTAGTGGCTGCAATTTAGTGGCATCAGAGTCCTCTACCTTCATGAGGAAAGAAAATCACAATCGTCAGCACAAAGTTAATTCCTGTAGGTGGAGGTCAGACATACCTCCACCTCCAACCTTTTTACCAATTCCAACACCAGCCTTCCTCCCTACAGCACTCGCTACTTCTCTGCTGGGTTGGATTAATTTTGTGCAATGGCCACACAGAACTCGCAGGCCACACTCACGATTATGTGGTGTATTAGGGAAATAACAGATCACAACTCAGGAGACAGGATACACTTCCGCAATCAGGACAGCTTCCAAACAAGACAGCTCTCAGCTCCTTCTTGGCCATTCAGCAGCAGGCTGTACTTCTCATTTGTGCTCGTAGGCTGGGCCTGCTCTAGTCTTTAACGCCAGCCAGGATCTGCTTAGGCCCGGCCTTTGCCACTGTTCCCTGCTCAGGCCCAACCTCTGTCACTGGCCCCTGCTTGGGCCTGGCTTCAGCCACTGGGCCCCACTAGGGCAAGTGTTATTCTTTTGGCTCTGCCATCAAGTGCCGGAAGGCACCTCACTCTACCAACAAGCTCCTGCCCGAATGTGCTCAGCTCTCTCACTCCATGAATCAGGGAGCCCACTGCAGCCGTCTTCCACCACTCTCCTGGTTCTCGCTGCTCATACAGCCTTGCACCGTTTCATGCTGTCTCCACTGTTACAACTTTTTCTGTCTCTTAGGTCTAACAGATACTCAGCACAGGAACCTTGGGTCTGAATTATTATGTGCTCTGCTCCAGTTTCTTCTTCCTGATGCTAGTTGGTCTCTCCTCAACCTCTGTAGGGTTAGCCCCTTTAAGCTTAGCAAGATGGCAAAATTGACCAATCTCCTGGCTAGGCCCCAGTCACCTGATTTGCATAGTAAACCACCCAATCTCTCTGCAAGATTGTGGCCTAGCAAATCATCCTGGCAGAACTACAAATCCAGGGCCAGAACGGCCATATAAAAAAGGAAACCAATTGCACTGCAATGGCTTATTGGGAGTCAAGAGAAAACAGGTTTTATTAGTGTATCGCTGACTATGACATAATTTCCAGCAATAGAGTTTATTAGAAAGAGAACAAAACTTGGAGTCAGGAGTTCCAAGGTACACATGTTGGCTCAGCTCTCAGCTCATTCACCAAATGACATGTGGCACTCCATGAAAACTCTCAATTATTTCACCTGCTAAGTGACAAAGTTTGGCTAAGTTATCTTTATGGTTCTTGTCAACTTAAATGTTCTAAATTTGTACATTTTAGGCAAATTAATTGATTCCAACTCATCTTCTGAGAGGTTTGATCATCTTCAGTGCATCTTAGAGACCTGAATTCCTGCCAATTCAGTGAGACACATGGACTCAGTTGCTGCATAATTTTGAAAGAGATACACTCTGCAGTGCGGGCAGAGTCTAAAATGGTTGAGATTCTCAAACGTCTCATTTCAAGATAACTAGCACCTCCTCCCACCAAAGCAAGGAGTAAGAAATTTCCAACAGTATAGCCATTGTCAATTAAATCTTTTGAACCTTAATTAGAACTTGATACATATCCCAAATCAATGATTTAAAACAATTCTGTTTAAAAAAACAGAAAGTCTGGGAAATCAACTGTCAGTTACCCTCTGAAGTCGAATGGTAAGCCATTCGTTAAACAGTATTTGGCCAGTATATTGAATATTGACGTTGTGTTTTTTTCATGCAAACATCCATTCAATTTCATAAGCATCTTACTACCCAAAACATCAGATGGAAATACAATGCCTACTACATTCAAAATTAGGAGTATGATACTGTGCAATTAAAACTCGAAATGACCCAGAATTACAATTTAAGCTTAAAATAGCATGGAAAGCTTCTAAAACATTAATTTATTTTTAAAAAACTGCTGAAGTGGTAGGTACTGAGTTCAAAGGTGAATAAGTCATATATTCTGAATTTATGCTATTCAGTCTGGAGGTGGGAGAGGTTTATAAACAAATAACTATAACGTAATTGAAAAGTGCTAGAATGGAGATATGCATGAGGTATTATCATACTAAAATTTTTTAATGAAAAGGAATTTGAAGAGTTGAAATGTGAAATCAATTTATGAATTTTCTAAAAAAAAGCTTTTGCTTACATTCTGAACTTTTTACCAATTGTGATACATTTTAAAGTATATATGTTTTTGAAATTGTCTTAGCGGAAAATAGTGAATTGTTTTTCACAAGTGTATACAAGATAAAGTTAAATACATGATATCTCACTGAAAGAAAAATCTTCACATACGTCAAGAACTGAAGTTTTTGTTTATTTTTATCTCTGCCATAGGTAATACAGTTGTTACTGTGTTTTCATTGGGTTAGTTCTAAACTTTTAAGCTGATGTAAGGTATTTTTAACCTATGAATATTTGAATTATGCCTGAAGAGTAAGAATACAATGATTTGAATGTTGCATGTTCAGTAAAAAACTAGTCTTTCTTCCTGAATAGACAGGTTATACTCCCTGGGCCCACGTCCACGCACCGCTGAGCTACGTACTTGAATTCCTTTAACATCCTTGAAAAGGGAGTGCATCACAAAGTGCAGCAACATCTCTGAAGAGAATCTGAATTGCCAGGTATTAATACTTAAATGAGACTAAAATACTTAAATATTATTGAAATTGTATAATCACAGGACTTTAGTGCTGAAAGTAATCTTTAGACGTCTTCTAATTTATATCAATTTATGTGATCAGAATGGCTTCTAACAGTTCCAGTACCTGAAATCATACGGTGAATAGTTTGTGGGGAAGATCAATTCAGTCAGGTCAAATATGCTGCAGGCCTCTTCTTAAGGAACAGCGAAAACCTGAGTCTTCCCCAGGCACTTTGTTTTTTTTTAATCTTACCAAAATAGATCTTCTAAAATGATACAGGTCCATCATGCATCCTTCTGCCCAAAGCCGTGCCCCAGTTATGTGAAAGGGGACCACATATTTCTGCATGCATGCTGTTTCCCTCATTTGAGAAGCAGAGGCTGTTAAACCTACCTCTTCACAGGTGGTCCTGAAATCCATGTGCTAGGCACCACAGAGGATGTTGTCTGAAAGACAGAGAGACAGTGAGCCATGAGGCAGAGCCGCAAGTGAGAGGGCAGAGCACTAAAAAAGTAGTAGAGATTATGAAGCTGGACTGGCAGGCAAACTGAGCTTATAGTACCTATGGAGTCCTGGTGGCACAGTGGTTAAGTATTCACTGCTAACCAAAAGATTGATTGTTCAAATCTACCAGCTGCTCATTGGAAACCCCATGGGGAGTTCAACTCTGTCTTATAAGGTTGCTATGAGTCAGAACTGACTTGATGGCAATGAGTTTGGCTTCTTATTTTTTTTTTTTTAACAAGGAATAAGGACTCCCAGGGTATAAGGATGAGAGAGAAAGGAGGAGCTGAGAAAAACCTTAATCCCCAGTTGGTGAGGGTATAAACACAGTGCTGTTATTCAGCGTGATTGAGAATGTGTGTTCTGTCTCCTTCTTTCTTCCACTAGGCATTCAGACATGATTAACCATATGATTAACCTCTTCCCTCAAGTGTTAGCCTGTTTCCAACATTCATTCTGGTACCAGAGTTTGCAGCTGGGGAAGAATCTGGGTAAAGAATAATTAAAAGTTGCCTTTCACGTGGTTATCTCTTGAAAAAAGGTTAACTAATCTTTTTCCTTTTAATTAAAAAGCTACATGCATGAGTAATTCTCTCTGGATCTTAAAATTTTACACAAACAGTATGATGTAAGGAGGTAAGCTATTTAACAGAGTGAAAAATAAATAACAGTAATAAATCAAAGGGTGAAATACCTAATACAGACTCAGAGTCCCTAAATGAGGATACAGATTTAAATGCATATAAATGCACACAAGGATTTGTTTTTTTTTAATTCTTTTAGACAGTTTTGTTTCATTATGTGACAACTTAATACTAGGAATTGTATTAGGATAATTAGGAGTTTCTGGGTGGCACAAAATATTACATGCTGGGCTACTAACCATAGGTTTGGCAGTTTGAATCAACCCAGAGGTACCTCGGAAGAAAAACCTTTTGATCTACTTCCAAAAAATCAACCACTGAAAGTCCTATAGAGCACAGCTCTATTCTGACACTCATAGGGTTGGCATGAGTTGGAGTTGACTGGATGGCAACTGGTTTTTGATTTTGATATTAGGGTAACCCTTCCATGACCTGTGGGACAGACTATATCTAACCCTATTTTCCCAGTGCTCAGGTTTCTTGTAACTTACTTTTCCCTCTAAAAGCATTTATTGCCCTCCAGTAGGCACTTGTGTAATGGGGAAAGCTTAAAGAAATGTTCATTGAAGCAAAATAGCTGGGCTTTTAGCTTTAAATATGAGGTAGTGTATCTAGGAAATGTGATTGGGTAAAAAATTTTGTCTCGTTTGGGTTTTGTACAGGTAAGTAAGCCTTGTAAACATATTTATGCTTTCCCTATGATTTTTTTTTTTTTTATGATAGTTAGGGAGCTCTGGTAGGTTTGGGTTGTGTTTGTATGTGTGTGTCAGAATAAATCTTGCCACCCATGACAGGTGGGACAGACGGGTACTCACCTGTCCTGGCACCTGAGAACCCCTCAAGGTTTGTGGGACTCATGTATTTCCAAATAATATTTCTCAAAATCCATATAACCAACCAAAAATTTAAATGTACTGCATGACTGAGCATGTTTCCATTAATGAAAACGCATGGTATCAAAAAAAAAATTTCAAAGAAGAAAATAGTAGGATCTTGAAAGAGATAATTAAGAATTGACACAGAAATTTGACACCTTACTAGATAAATCAATGCAGAGCAAAAATATGATGGTTTAGGTAAATGAGACTTCAAAGTAAAGTGAATGGTTCATTTCAAAATAGAAGACTTGTAGATTTTTTTCTTCTTTGTCAGTTTTTGTGGTATGAAATTGATGAACACTTCACCAAGTTGAAACAGAGTAATAGGTTCACCTGTTCTGTCACTGAACTGAGGAGTTATTACTTCCGGCTTTGAGAGAAAAGAAATAGACCATTTTCAATAGCAAATGAACATGTCCCTTAATACGTTGAATATTTTCCATAAATAAATCTTGTGGGTGTAGGCTTGGTTACATTTTATTGAAATGCATTGGAGGGCAATTTGGTAATATAAATTATAACTTAATAACATAAATTATACTTTAGTATTAATTGGAAATTTGTTATTTTATCAATTGTTTTTTCAAAACTGCTCTTAAAAATTACATTTGAAAAAGATGGAAATACTTGTCTATCTTTAATTTTGATATAGAGTATTCCTTTACTATAAAAGTAGGAGAATTGCAGTGCTTAATTCATTTTTTTAATTAAAAAAAAAGGAGACTCAAGAATTCACATCCTCGTACTAAAAATCAACCATAACAATAGACTTGAAGATATTTAACCAGATGTCTAAACATAATCTCATATTTAGTTTCACATGCTGAATTTCATGTAGTGTGCACATTTTTAAAGCGTCATTCCTAAACACTATTACACCTATTGGCATGGACTATATATGCTCCTTCTACTGTTATTAGCTATGGAACACTGCAGGTAAACGCTATCATAGGTAAAGGTTATTTTGACAATGTTTGGTCTTCTGTGATACATTAGAGGTGTGAAGGCTCCAGATAACCACAGACGAGCATATGTAGACCCAGTGGCAGACAAGTGCCTGGCCCAAATTCTCCATCTTTCCCCATCCACACCATTTCCTAGCCTCATGAGGGGAAAGCTCCCTTCTCTACAGCTGGACTTTGGCTTGGCTGTATGCCTGGCACTGGGCAGTGAGGAAAGGATTGGCGTGACCAGGTGCTGCTTTCTTTACAGCCTCACAGGTCCTCCCCTGACTCTTCCATTTCTGACATTGTCACGGGAACAGCCTCCCAGGGAGGCTGATGCCTGCTCTGCCTGGTCAAGATGGCCCACAGAACACAAGGCCAAGCAGAGACACCCCAATCCCCTGCCTGGAGCAGCATCCCATAGCCAAACAAAGACCATTGAGAGAAATAAATGCTTAGTGTTTAGAATTTATGATTTTATTAAGCAGTGTTATTGTGACAATCACTGACTAAAAAAGCACATTTCTAGATATTTCTGAAAACCCATTAAGCACAATTAATAAGTACCAACAATTTCAATAGGATGGCAAGTTCCAGAATATACTATACACTAGTTATTTCTGAGTTCAAACTAAAAAAAAAAAGGAGATAAGAAAAACACTTCATTTTTTTTAGTCAGTGCATTAGCAATACTTACATTCAAAATTCCAGTGTAACCTTTTGTCTCATGTCTTTTTTTTTTGCCTTGAGGCATGTTCATCTTCTCCATAACATTTTTTGCTATGGGAATATGAAGTTATTAGGGGATTCTCTGTGTTAGTTTTAAAATAATTGATCTGTGTTAAAATATAACGCAGTAAGTATGTACACACACATGCACACATTTATATATAAATAAATGAATTATATAAATATCATGAGCCCTGGTGGTACAGTGGTTAAAGCGCCCAGCTGCTAACCAAGAGATCAGCAGTTTAAACTTACCAGCCACTCAGCAGGAAGAAGATGTAGCTGTGGGCTTGGAGACCCTGTGAGGCAGTTCTACTCTGTTGTATAGGGTCGTTGTGAGTTGGAATCGACTCGACTGCAATGGATTTGGTTTTTGGTATATATATATATAACCCAACCCACTGCCGTCATATATATATATATATATACACGAAAACCCTGGTGGGTAGTGGTTAAGTGCTACGGCTGCTAACCAAAGGGTCAGGAATTCGAATCCGCCAGGCACTCCTTGGAAACTCTATGGAGCAGTTCTACTCTGTCGACAGCACTGGGTCTGGGTTTTGTTTGGTTTTATACATGTATATATATAAAAAACATACATGTGTATGTATATATGTATGTATGTATAAAATGCAGCCACATATATATAATTTTAAATTGCTTTCACGTCTATATCCAAACACAAAGAAAAAAAGAAGTGTGTTGTTTTTATAGTATTTCACTAGGGAAAAAAGATAAAGCCTTTCTGGAAATACTTAAACTATGATTATTAGAAAACTTCATCACTTATAACACAAAGATGAGAATAGCAATGAAAAGTAGCTTGTGACTAATAAGATGAAGTTGGCAACCGTAATTTTTGTAGACTGAACACATCGCCATCGTCGACCTCAACCTTGATCCACTTTGGGTCTTGACGATGAGATCAGTGATATGCATGGAGATGCCCATGCTTAGGAAACCTATGTTGCTACTATTATTACATAAGCAACCTAACAAACACAGATGGCAGCCTGGTTCCTGCCTGAGAAGTAAACTTGAGCTGAACATTTCCCGAGAGCCTAAGGTCTAAACGTCAGACCTGGCCCCTGCTCAGAAGTCTTGCCTTCTGTGATTAAATTTAATACTCAGAAATTTAGAAGAATTACTGTCATCAATTATGCTGAGAACAGCATTGATTGCCATGGTTAAACTTGTTCTTTGTAACCAAAAAAAGGGAAAGCAAAATTAGAGAAACACAGGGATTTCATGCATGCTTCATACAAAATACTGCTGCTTCCCCTCAAAACGCCTTACCCAGCAGGAGGCTGATAAAATAGAGAGAATGAACCTATATGACTGCACACACAGAGGAATGAGGAAGTGCGGAGTTGAGTCCATACTTATATAAAATGGAATAGAAAATATTGGTGGGAAATTATTTCAGATTTAAATTATTTAGACCATTTCCAGAATGCTTTACTTGATGAGTGAAAAAAAGTCTCTATAAGACTCTGTGCTTTTGATGACAGGTCAGTTTACTGAAGGGAAAAATGTCTATTTATAGAGGTGGCCCAAGGCAAAATTATGAAATATGCAAAATTTATCTTCAGTCTCTGTGTATCCCAAACCCAAAACCAACATGTACCCTCTCCACATGCTTTCAACATCCTCACATTGTGCTTTGGCTGTATAGAAAGAGGTTGACTGAGCCAAACAAATGAGTGGAAATAGGATCAAAATGACATTGACAGTGACCTGGGCTTGGTTTTAAGTAAACTTTGTGTGTACTTTGGGGAAATAGAAAACAGTTGCTTTCTAGTTGATTCTAACTCACGAGGACCCCATGTGTGTTGGAGTGGAACTTTGCTCCATAGGGTTTGCAATGGCAATTTTATGGGAGTAGATTGCCTGGTCTTTCTTCTGAGGTGCTTTTGGGTATACTCGAACCTTTCAGTTAGTAACCGAGATCTTAACATTTTGTACCACCCAGAGACTCCTTGGAGGTAACCATTTATTCCTCTTTAATTCTTCTATATTGGTTAAGATACTGGCATGTTTACATTCAGACATGCCAAGAAAATGGTGGCTTAAACAAGATTGCAGTTTGTTTCTTTCTCACTTAAGGGTCCAGGCTTAATAGTTGACCTTTTTCAATGTGTCTAGAACCACCTTCTGTCTATCAGTACCCTCCTCAGCAGGAGAAATCCACACACAGTTTGATAGTGTCCAGCTTTTTCATGTAATTCCAAATCCCAGCAAGGGCAGACAATGGGAATCGAACACTTCAAGTCCATTCACATTCCATTCTTCTGAGTACAAGATCACACCTAGTCACATTGAGGCAATGTAGTGATTAAATGGGGCAGCCCTGTGACCAGCTAGAATGTGTTTCACAGAGAAGAGCTGATGGCCAGCAGTCCCAGACACACCCACCTTGGTAACTGGCTGCAACCTAAGTTGTTCTTGCAGCTTTTAACTTGCACCCTGTCCCTTAAAAATCAGCTTTCTTGAAAGACCATATTTGTAGGCCCTGAGATTATTGAAGAAATATTATGTGGTTTTTAGCATTTTTCATTTCTCTTTTTCCCTAAGATGTCATATCAGTTTTGGTCAGTTATGTCAACTCTGCTTGTCTGCAAGGTTGTCATGAATTTTTGAAATTTTCTACCCATCTCTGAATTATCTATCCTAAATCGGATTAAAAAAAAAGAATTACAATCTCTTGTTTAATTTTTTAAATTTCTTTTTTTATTGTTGTTTAAACTATACACAGCAAAACCTACACCAATTCCATAACTTCTACAAGTACAATACAGTGACAATGATTACATTCTACAAATTTTGCAGCCATTCTCACCCTCCTTTTCTAATTTGCTTCTCCCTTTTGACGTAAACTCACTTCCCCCTAAATTTCCCATCTAACCTTTCAAGTTGTTGTCAATTTGATCCTGTATAGTAAGTTCTTTAAAAGAGCACATTGCTCATGGCAGACATTCTTTTCTAGCCAAGCTAGACTATTGTTAGGTTTAAAGAAGGCTTCGGGGATATTTTTGGTTTATGGTTTCAAGGATAAATGTTATTTCTGGGCAGTAGTTTCAAGGGTTCATCCATCCTCAATGGCTCCAAAAAGTCTGGATTCTATGAGAATTTTGAATTCTGCACCACATTTTTCCCCTTTTGATCAGTATTCTTCTTTAGAATATTTATGCAAAATATCCAGTACTTTTTGGCAGGATCCAGTTCTTCCAGTCTCAGTGCAAAGGAAGCAGTTATTCGTGCAGGCTATCAATCACGCATTCCATTTTCTTCTCCTCTTTCTGACTCTTCTACTTCCTCTGTTGCTCTAGGTGAATACAGACCAATTGCTATACCTTGAATGGCCAATTTCAAGCTTTTAGAACTCCAGACACTATATAACAAACTATGAAGTAGAACAGAAGCGCTAAAAATTATAGTAGGTCAATTAACTGTAATGTCCCATGATATCATGACCCTAAACCCAAATCAATAAATGAAATCCCATGAGATGTTTTGTTGTACATAAGCAGCTTCAACAGCTATTATTATGTTTTTGTTGTTGTTGTTAAAAAAAGTATATATGTATACTTCATGTATATACTTTATGTATATACGTATACTACATGTATAAATATACATACATATAAAACAATGCATTTGTCAATTCAACTTATTAAAGGTGTCCAATTTAGGGACCTCAATTAGACCAGTTAACTGTGCCTGCATCACCATGAACAGAAACTCATGCTCCTTAAGCAATAACTCCCCTCTGTGCTGCCCCTGGTAACCACTAACAAACTTTGGCCTCTACATATTTATTTGCCTGTTGTCTTTTTATATAAGTCAAGCCATACAATATATGTCCATTTGTGATTGGACTTATTTCACTCATCAAGCTCCATTCATGTTGTGGCATGTATCAGAACTTCATTTCTCTTTCTACCTGAGTACTATTCCATTCTATGTATGTACCACATTTTATTTACCCATTCATCCATTGTTGGGCGTTTAGGATGTTCCCATCTGTTGGCCATTTTGAAAACTGTTGTAATGAACGTGGGTGCACATAATTGCTGGGTCATGTGATAGTTCTATCTTTTGTTTTTTGAGGAACTGTTACACTGTTTTCCACAACAGCTTTATATATTGCATTCCCACCAGCAACAGATAAGGAAATGTGAGTCCTCCTTTGTTCAGCTCCTTCAAAGCTGCTATACCTATTCAGGGCCTCTTGCCATTACATATAAAATTGAGTATCGGTTTTTCTAATACTGTGTAGATGGCTGTTAGAATTTTTATTGGGATTGTATTGAATCTGTAGATTCCTTTGGCTAGTATTGACATCTTAACAATATTGAGTCTTCCAATCCATGATTAGAGAACATATTTCCATTTAGTTACATCTTTTTAAATCTCTTTCATCAGTATTTTATAATTTTCATTGAATAAGACTTTCATAACCTAGGTTAAATTTATTCCTAGATATTTTATTCTCTTAGTATTGTAAATAGAATTGTTTCCTAATTTCCATTTCAGATTTCTCATTACTGGTGTATAAAAACCTGGTCAGTTTTTGTTTATTGACCTTGAACCCTGCAACTATGCTAAATTCCTTATTCATTCTAAATTCCACAAGCTCTCTTGTGGATTCTTTGGGGTTTTCTATGGATAGGATCATGTCGTTTGTGAACAGTAATAATTCTGCTTCTTATTTTCTGATTTGGATACCTTCTCCTTCTTTTTCTTATCTTTTTGCTCTGGATAGATCTTCGAGTACAATATTGAACAGGAGCATTGAGAACAGGCATCCTTCTGTTGTTACAGATTTCAAGGGGAAAGCCCTCAATCTTTCTCCATTAAGTACAATACCGGCTGTTGGCTTTTCATATATGACCTGAATCATATGGAGGAACGTCCCTTTAATTCCAATCTCCTTGTGAGTTTTCATTAAGAATGGATGTTGAATTTTATCAAATGCCTTTTCTGCATAGAGATTATCATGTCATTCTTTTTATTTGTTCTATTACCATGGTGTATTACATTGACTGATTTTCTAATGTTGAACCATCCTTTTAATCCTGGAATAAATTCCGCTTGGTCATGGCATATGGCTCTTTTAATATGCTATTAGATTCTGTTCACTAGAAATTTGCTGAGGATTTTTGCATCTATGTTCATTCATAAGGGATATTGGTCTGTAGTTTCCTTTTCTTGTGGTGTCTTTGTTTGATTTTGGAATCAAGGTAATGTGGGCTTCATAGGATAAGTTAGGGAAGAATTTAAATAGGATTGGTGTCTATTTTTCTCTAAATGTCTGGTAGAGTTCCTTAGTGAAGACATTGGTCCAAGGCTTTTTGTTGCTGTCGTTGGAAGATTTCTGATTACTGATTCAATCTCTTCACTTATTCTGGGTCTGTTAAGATTTGCTATTTCCTCTTGCATCAGTTTAGGAAGGTTGTGTGCTTCTAAGAATCCTTCTATTTTATCTAGGTTACCCAGGTTTTTTGTGTATAGTTTTTCATAGTATTCTGTCATAATTCTTTTTATTTCTATCGAGTCAGTTGTAATGTCTCCACTTTCATTTCTTATTTTGGTTATTTGCAACATTTCTCTTTTTTTCTTTGTCAACTTAACTAAAGGTTTGTCAATTTTATTGATTCCTTCAAAGAACCAACTTCGAGTTTTTTTTATTTTTCTCTATTGTTTTTCTGTTTTTGATTTCATTTATTTCTGCTCTGATCTTTCTTAGTTCCTTTCTTCTAGTAGATTTAAGTTTAGCTTGCTCTTTTTTCTCTAATTCAATTTGTAAAGCTTGCTTATTTATTCAAGATATTTCCGCTTTTTCAGTGTAAGCATTTATTGCTATAAATTTCCTTCTGAGGACTGCTTTAGCTGAGTCCCCTAAGTTTTGGTATGTTTTGTTTTCTTTTTCATTTAACTCCAGGTTTTTTTTTCTCTCTTGATTTCTTCCTTGACCCATTAATTTTCTAGTAGTTTTTTTTTTTTTTGTCTAATTTCTATTTTTATGTGTATGTTTGTTTGCTTGTTTTTAGTTTTCCCGTTATTAATTTCTTAAAATTATTCCTTCATGGTCGAAGAAGAGACTTTGTATAATTTATTTACTTATTTTAATTTGCTGAGATTTGCTTCGTGGTCTAGGATATGATCAATCCTGGAGAATGACCCATGTGCATGGGAGAAAAATGTGTATTTCTGTCATGATGGATGTAGTGTTCTATATATGCTCATTGGCTCTAATTGGTTTATGGTGTCGTTTAAGTCCTTTATGTCCTTACTTTTCTTGTTTTTAGATGTTTTGCCCAAAATTGAAAGTGCTGTATTGGAGTCTACAACTATTATTGTCGAGTTGTCTATTACTCCTTTTCAGATCTTTCAGAATTTGTTTCATAAATTTAGGGGCTCTAGTGTCACGTGCACATATATTTTAATTAAGTATTCTTGATGAATTGGCCCTTTTATGATCATGTGATATCCTTCTTTATCTCTTATAACAGATTTTGATTTAAAATCTATCTTGCCTGACATCTGTGTGGACACACCTGCACTCTTTTCCTTCCTAGTTGCATGGAATATTCTTTTCCATTCTTTCAGTCTGTTTGTGTTCATGGGCCTGAGAAGTGTCTCTTGTAGATGCCTTAAGATGGATCATTTTTGTTTGTTTGTTTTTTAATCCATTCTGAATCTCTCTGCTTTGGAATGGAGATTTTAAACCATTTACATTTAAGATTCTTACTGGAAAAAAATGCTTCATTCATTTTGGTAGTTTTTTTTTTTTTTTTAATGTATCTTGTATCTCCTTTGTTCCACAATTCCCATATTTTTGGTATTTTTTTGTTTAATTTCTTTTTCCATTGAGCCTTTTTTATTTCTTTTTCCCTTCTGTGTATATCTTCTAATTATTTTCTTAGTGGTTACCACAAATAGCACATTTAACAATTTATAGTTGCACCTACTTATTTTAGCTCTATGCCACCATTTAACATACAATCAATAACATACAACATTCAAACCAAACCAAACCCATTGCCGTTGAGTCAAATTCCAACTCAGAATAACCCTAAAGTACAGAGTAGAACTGCCCCATATGGTTTCCAAGGCTGTAAATATTTATGAAGCAGATTGCCACTTATATCTCCTGTGGAGCAGCTGATCGGTTTGAACACTGATCTTTTTATTAGTAGGCACTTAACCACAGAGCAACCAGGCCTCATTACATACATTAACGTACTAAAACTCTATTACTCTTTTGTTCCCCCATCCCCCATTTCTGTTGTTGTGACATCAATTACATCATCATTATACATTCTATATCCATTAGGCTAAATTTATACTTATTTCTTATTGATGTTCTATTGCTTGTGAAGCTTAACTACTAAAACCAAACCCATTGCCTTTGATTCCAACACATAGCGACCCTATAGGACAGAGTAGAACTGCCCCATAAAGTTCCAAGGAGTGCCTGGTGGATTTGAACTGTCAAACTTTTGGTTACCAGCCTTAGCTCTTAACTAAGTTTACCAAACCAAAAAACCTGTTGCCGTCAAGTCGATTCCAACTCATTAACATCACTGGAAATAACATAAAACAGGCCCTTATGTTTTCCCATGCCGTTACCTTTATTGTAGATCTCTCTCAGACTTTCCTCTCTCATTTGCATATTTGAGTGTTTGTCTAGTGTTCTTTCCTTTCCACCTGAAAAATTCCATAAAGTAATACTTGCAAAGCAAATCTGAGGAGAAATTGGCACTAATTCTTATCAAGGACACCTTATAGGTTGCACTGTGCTTTTCTCTTGCTGCTTTTAGAACTCTCTTTTTGGTTTTTGAGAAATTTATTACAGCGTGTCTTGGTTTAGACCTCTTTGCATTCCTTCTGCTTGGAGTCCACCTGGCTTCCTGGATTTGGTGATCATTATATTCTGAAAAATTCTATCCCTTTATTACTTTCCTCTTCTTCTGGAATTCCAAAAATCCTAATGTTGGGTTTCTTAATTGCGTTTCACAGTTCCATTTGGGTTTGCTCACTTTTCTTTGTTCTTTCCTCTTGACACTTGGTAAATTCAGTTACCCCGGGCTTCTAGATCACTTATTCTGTCTTCTGTCTGCTTGAATCTACTACTGAATTTCTCTTTTGTATTTTCCAGTTAGGTTATTTTATTCCTCAATTGCAGTATTTCTCTTTGGTTCTTTTAAATATTTTCTATGTCCTTATTGATTTTCTAATTTTATTTCCTAATCATTATTTGTTTTCTGTGTGTTCTTTGCTTTCTTTGAACATATCTAATATTGTTGTCTGGAGGTCCTCTACTTTTCCCATTAATCTGGCTTCCGTGGGAATAATTTCTACTTCATAGCTTCCTTTTTATTGGGCCATTTTATCTTGTGGTCTTGTATGCCTTATAACATTTTGTTGGACCTGAGGCATTTGAGTATTTTATTGTGGTAATTCTGGGACTCAGAATTTTCTCTTTCCTCAGGTCTTGTGTGTGTCTGTGAGTGTGTGTGTTTTCCTTTCCCCTCATTTCCTCCTTCTTCCCTAATAATCCACTAGAGGATGGTCTTGTCCTTGTGCTTCCCTCCCCTCTTATGACAGAGGGCCCTTAGCACTTTGGTTGTATTTTTCAGGCTGTGATTTTGTCTCCTAGCTTGGATAGGGCTGAGGCTGGAGGGAACTCTGTTAAGTGCTGAAAAGAAAGATTTTCTTGCCTTGCAAGATTGGTGGAGTTATTTTCTCCCTGTGGTTCTGTTTTTCTGGTTGCTCTCAGAAAGTTATCTGGAAAAAGGAGTATCAAGCCATTGTTGACATTTAAATTCCTTGACTATTCTCCTTGCCCTAAGAAGCCCATTCTTTCTTTCCTGTGACATGAATCACCCACCTCTCACTGTACTTGAGGCTCCCAGTTTGGAGGGTTCAGAGTAGGAGGTACTTTCTAAAGTGCCAGAGATAAATATTTTCCTGCCTTGTAAGATCATAACTAGGCTATATTTTTGCTGTGGACTCATTTTTCCTAGCTCTTTCCAAGAGATATTTGGTCTTCGAAGCATCAAACTGTTAGTTAAATTTAAGATTCTTCATTTTTTTTCTGTCCCTATGCCCCCTCCCCCTCCCTTTTTTTTTTTTTTTTTTTGTTTCTCATAGCTGCTCTATCTTCCACTGTGTTTGTGGTTCCCAGGTTGGATTGGGGCAGGGCATGAGGGACTCTGTAAGCATTGGAGAAAGAGATTTTCCTGGCTTTTGTCATTGCAGGGAGGGTCTATTTTCTCCCACTTGGTCCATTTTCCTGGGTGTCTGCAAAAGATATTAAAACTTTGAGGTATTGGACTGTTTGTGAAATTTAAGTTCCCCTTTTGTTCTTTTCTGTTTTTTTTTGTTGTTGTTGTTCTTCTAGCCCAAGGGAGCCCGTTCACAATCTGTGTTTTTCAGTGCTACCCAGCCCACCAATGGCTATGCTTTAGGCTCCTGGCTTAGATGGTGGCACGGCAGGAGAAATTCTCACAAGCCATGAATGGAAGAATTTTTTTTTTTTTACCTTGTAATCTTGCTCCTCCTTCTGCCTTCATCCGGGCACCCTATTTCTTGGAGCAATCATTAGAACCTCAAGTCCATTGGCTGCACCACATTGTTTGTGTTACTTTGCATCTTACTTTCTTGGATTGTTGTTCGCAGTCTTGGTGGAAGACCTTCTATTCTCTCTTGGAGACCCTTAAATTTCTAATGTGACTTTAAAACTCTTAAACGCATATTTAGGCCAGTATGTCTATCCCTTGATTGATTTTACTTTTTATTGTTAACATAACTTTCAGTCAATCATGCCTCCTTTATCAATTTACCTAGATTTTTGATATTTTTGTGTAAATCTTTATTTTTAATTAAACAGTTTTAATAATACTCTCTGAATACACAAGTCTTTTTCAACTGTTGATGCTTCACTTACAGGAAGAAAAGAAATTTTAGAAATTCATTAATATGTTGCCAAACAAGCACTGCAGGTATAATGGGTTAACCAGGAAATAGGAATAAAACAAATAATATGATGTCGAAAGAGACATATGTGCTTAAAGGTGTCCTTCAAAAAAGCTGCAGAGTGTATCATTTTGTTAAAATCACCCTTTCTTGCAAATTTGAAAAATGGATTGTGAGGAGCAAGTCCTCTGGACAAGCCAACGGCCATGGCTCTCCTCATTCTTCCCCCTTCTGGCAACTTCAGGCTTCAGAATAAGCCACCACCCCCACTGAGTTCTGATGTTTATTAGCAAGGTTAAAAAAGGTACAGTTCTGGGCTAACCACCCTCCTCCTGAGGAAGTCAGGGGACCATGATGCAGCAGGATGCTGGTTAGCAGGATTAAAAAGATATAATTAGTCACACAGCCTGGGGGCATAAAATAGCTAGAAGTAGAAGTTTTCTTTGTATCTTCAGCTATGGTGCAGGTGGGGCACACACAGTATAAGCTTACAATCCACCTAAGTAGACCTACCTGGCCACGGGGAGACTGGCAGTAGATAGGGTTCCATTTAAGCCTCTCATCCATGGCAATAAGTGGGGTGTGCAAGGAAGAGTCATCATCTCTGCTCATAAAGCTTTTGAAGGAGGACTGCTTATTTTGAGGGAGCTTTTCATGTTGTATGCTGTCTGGTTCTTATAACTGATAAATCTACTTTTCACGTGCTAAAATGTGTTCAGGCTCCGATTAGAAGAATGGGATGTTAGGAAACAATCCATAGTAATAATCAGTGCCCTTTTTCTAATGGTCTACTGGCTGTCTAGAAATTGGGTACAACCTATGATCACCCTACACAGATCTGGAGAGTTGCCTTACATTTATGGTGTAGTTGAGCAGGAATTATTGTCCTACATGGATAAAATACTTGAACTTACATACTATGTTGTAAAACCTTCTCAATAAGAAATAAGCCAATAAAGGAAATATTATTGTTGTTGTTAGTTGCTAACAAGTCAGCCCCTAACTAATGGTGACCCAACGTACAATGGAAGAAAATATCCCCATGATCAGTTGTGGATTGGACCTCTTGATCCATAGGATTTTCATTGGCTGATTTTTGGAAGTGGATTGCCAGATCTTTCTTCCTAGTCCATCTTAGTCTGGAAGCTCTGCTGAGGCCTGTTCATAGCAACAGGCAACCCTCCAGTGTTGGACAGGTGATGGCTATGCATGAGTTGCATTGGCCAGAATCAACCCAGGTCTCCCTTGTGGAAGTGAGAATTCTACCACTCGTGGATGTAAATATTTGTGTTACTACACATTCAATTTCTTTCTTTCTTTTTTCATTTTTGCAAAGTTTTTATTGATGATGGTGCCTGCGTCTGGTGCCTAGGTTTGCCATTTTCAAACTTCAGCCAAGCTGAAGTTTACCAAACTCCCATCTCATTTCTCCTTCTCACGAACTCCTCCCCTCAACTTCCCCAAGAGCCTATTTTGTGCAGATGACTGACTAAGCTGATGATTCACAACACTTATCTCAGTTTTTAAGGAAAATGTCCTGTGATCACATGTACACTGTTGCCTGCTGTGATTGAGAGCTCATGATGGCCCGTTTGTTTCTCTCATTATTTCATCCCATGGTGTGTCATGGTGACTGGCTCATGACAGAAGTGCATTTACTATCTGCCGAAAGGATTAGGACGTGGAGAACTCTCCAATGGTACAAGGTCTTAATGCAAGGAACATATCTCTGAAGGTGAGATTCTACAGGGCACTATGACACATCTATTTTGGAGCACTTGATTGTGTTGTTAAGTTTCAGGAACTTTTCTCTACTTTACATTGTGTGACAGCCTCCATTCTCATCTTCGGCAGCTCTGAGTAGTATTTTTGGCTTTGAGTCAACAAGTTAAAGAAAGTACATTCTAAATGCAGTGTGTACAGAGTGCAGGGAAATTGATCAACACAATAACTTGCAAGAGAATGGGAAGATGAAGAGAACTGGAGGGTAAGGTAATGCTCTTTCCAAACTCATGGGGAAGCATTATTTTTGGTATATGTATTTGTGAAATAGATTAACGTAAAGCTCTGAGGTTCATGGAGCCAGTTGAAAACAAGTATTCAATCTGGCAAAAATTCAGGAAGAAGACTGGCACCACACAGAAAGTTCCAAGTGAAAGTCAGGGTGGTTGTTGCTGTTGGCTACATTACTCACTGCATCCTTTTCTTACTCTCCAAGCCTCCACCTCCTCTTCTAAGACAAGAGGAACGTGTTTCTGCCCTCCTTCTTAGCAATCATGGGGAGTACAAGCATTCTGATAAATACATAAATTATTGTATGTACAGAAGTCAAAAATTATATTCTCATAGTAAAAAAAGTCCCTCTTCTAAGACATATAAACCCTCAAATCTCAACAGAAAAATCAGGTTCAATAATTAATAATTGTCAATTTTGTTATAACTAAGAATTGGAGAATGTTTAAGTAAATTTATAATCTACATTAGTTGCCTTTAAATGGAAAAGATATCTCAAACAAACACACGCTGTGCTTGCAAAGCTGACAGAACTCCCAATAATTAAACCCAAACACTTTGCATTTCCCTGCTATTTTCCTGTTTGCACTCACCTCTTCATATTGCTGTTATTCAGCACTCTCTCCCCATAGCCTCCTTTCTTTCTTTCTCCTCCGTAAACCAATCCAAAAACTAAACCCACTGCCAGTGAGTCAATTCCAACTCATTACAACCATATAGGACAGAGTAGAACTGCCCTGTAGGGTTTCCAAGGAGTGGCGAGTTCAAACTGCTGACCTTCTGATTAGCACAACCTTTTGGTTAACCATGGCATGACCAGGGCCCTTAGGTTCTCCACCTTAGTCTCTACTACTCACTCAACTTCTCCAGCTTGCTTCTCTACATTGTGTGTTTGTTTCAAGCACAAACTCTTGACTCTCTGTAAAGTGCTGGGGTCTGTCACCCAGCCCTTCCTGTGATGCTTCCACTCCCTGGAACCCACCATGTCCCCACAGTCATCGTGACCACCTGACTCCATTCTGCTCAGTCCGTACCGGAAGGATAATTCAGTAGCATTACACTGAATAACTGAGACCTCACATCTAAAAAAGCTGACATCACAAAAATTGCTTTATCATTATTATGTGTAACATATTTAACAAATGATTTTATTTTTTCAGAACACATTATTTCACCACACATTATCAAGTATCTTCCACATCAGGTATCTCAAAGGGCAAACCAAGGCCCGAATCTGGTCTGTAAATACACTGTTTATTAAATATTAAATGTCTACTCTTCAATTAATTGATCACAGATTTCACATGTCCAGGTGATGTTACACATCACTCGTTTATTTTGCCTGAGGTAGGGTCTGTTGGTAATGCAAAAGGTTAATGCACTCGACAGCTAACTGAAACGTTTTAAGGTCTGAGTCCACATAGATGATCCTCAAAAGAAAGGCCCTGTGATCGATTTCAAAAAAATCAGCCATCGAACCTGTGGAGCACAGTTCTACTCTGAAACACATGGGGTCGCCAGGAGGCAGGGTCCATTCAACAGCAAGTGGTCCTGGTAGGCCCAAGGCATCTCTTCACCATGAAAACAATTTAATTAATGTGGCCAAAGCTTCCAAAGCAAAGCAGTGTTCTATCTGTTAAGAGAAAGATACCCATAGGGAATTGTATTTATTCATTTAGATGCTTTGTTTCATCTAAAGCCTGCGCAGAATGCCAACGTGAGAAATCATAAACACCGAGTCGTGCTCTTTGACATAGCCTGAAAGCTCAAGGGCCCGAAGTTTTCTTTTCCCACACAAATTAGGCCATTCTTCTGACAAATTAGGCAGAGCAGCTTCTGTAGAGATTTACAGCCTTGGAAACTCTACGGGGTCTCTCTGAGTTGAAATCGGCTCGACAGTAGTGGGATTGGTTTTTGGATTTGGTGCAAGGTAGTAACTCAGGTCTCTGTTGTCCTTATGATCAGGGTGCGTGGTCTGGGGAGAGGCCTGGCACAGAGTCGTGGCATTTCTTACTTCCATGATATTGTCTATATGAAAATGTACCATTAATCACAACCGACACAAAAGATAAGTCACCTGATCTATCACACACAATAATTATAATATGCTGCAGTCCAGGAATAATATTGGATACATTTGAAAATGCTGGCATAATCTTGTTAAACAGAATTTAGTTACTTCTGATGATTTTTCTAATAATTCACAAGATAGAAACCCTAGCATTTTGACTAATTGAAACTTGTTATACGTATTGAAGGAAACAAAATTGACTACACTGTTTCTAAAACAGCACATTGTTCTACAGCAATAGCATGACTTTCATCAGCTTGGCTGTAATGTTCAGCCCTTGGCTTTTAGCAGTAATGATGATACTTTGATGGGTATTTGATATCTCTTTTTATATCTATTGAAAAAATTCCATTATGACTTCAAAGAGGGAAATGTATTAAGGAATTGGAATGTCAATGGCTTTCACTCAGAAGCCAGGATTGACTCTCATAATGCACATTGAGCAAATAAATAAATAAATTATATGGTTTTAAAGGAGTCCCTGTACGGTACAACTAAATGGTTAATGTGTTCTAGCCTGCTAACTGAAAGGTTAGAGGTTTGAGTCTACCCAGATGTGCCTCAGAAGAAAGGCCTGGTGAGTCCAAAAAATCAGCCACTGAAAACCGTATGGAGCACAGTTCTGCTATGACACACATAGGGTTACTACCCATCAAGACTTGACTCAAAGGCAACTCTTGTGCATAGTGTTAATTTTTTAAAAAAGGAAAGATAAAAAAATTAGGTCTTCATTTATTAAGTAGTCTAGGTAAGTAAGTGAGTCATACTTTAGAGAAATATGCCTTCAACTTTATTATGCAAATAAATCACCTGGGATTCTGTTAATATGTAGATCGCAGTTGGTTCAGTAGTTCCTAAAGGGAGATCAGGGTTCCAGATATGAAAATGCTTTTGGTTCTTCGGCCACACATGCTAGCTAGGCTGCAGATTATCAAACTGCCTGCAAGGCAACTGTTAAGATTTTAGCAGCAAACAGAGAGGACTCAAAGCCTAAAAGGTGGTAAAAAAAAAAATGTAGCAGAATGGCACTGGCATGATGAGCTTGTCAGTGGGAGTCTTTTGCCACCCAACTATGTCTTCTATGTAAAACGAGCTATACATATTAGCACTAATAGAGAGCTAACAGGTCCACGTGCATTCAGCTCAATGAACCAAATGATTTTATAAAAAAGGGCACTATTATTATTAGAGATAATATTAACAAGTAGTACAATGAAATATTAAAAATATGAAGAACACTAAATGATGGTAATAATTTTTAAAATCACTTTTACTAACAGTTTTGTTAATTATAAAGCCTCTTAAAATTATCTCAATTTACTAATCCATCAAGTATATAGATGAATTAACATATGAGACAATGTTAAAACCACACAAAGCCTTCATAATCATTTTAGTCTAACATTCTCTTTACATTTTTGAGGAAATGGAAGAACAGAAAAGAGGTATAAAATTCCTAAAATCACACAGCTATGTGATGAAATTTAAAATATTATTGTTGCTTTTGTTAAGTGCTGTCAAGTTTGTTCTGACACAGTGACCCTATGTACAACAGAACCAAAACACTGCTGATCCTGCACCATCCTCACGATTCTTGTTATGCTTGAGGCTATTGTTGCAGCCACTGTGTCAATCCATCTCATTCAGGGTCTTCCTCTCTTTAGCTGACTTTACCAAGTATGATGTCCTTCTACAGGGACTGGTCCCTCCTGACAACATGTCCAAAGTACAGGAGACAAAGTCTCACCATCCTCACTTCCAAGAAACATTCTGGTTGTACTTCCTCCAAGACAGATTTGTTCATTCTTTTGGCAGTCCATGGTATATTCAATATTCCTCACCAACACCATAATTCAAAGGTGTCAGTCCTTCTTCAGTCTTCCTTATTCATCAACCAGCTTTTGCATGCATATGAGGCGATTGAAAACACCATGGCTTCAGTCAGCCACACTTTAGTCTTCAAGGTGACATCTTTGTTTTTTAACACTTTAAAAAGATCTTTTGCAGCAGATTTGCTCAATACAATGTATCATATGATTTCTTGACTGCTGCTGTCATGGGTGTTGGTTGTGGATCCAAGTAAAATGAAATCCTTGACAACTTCAATCTTTTCTCTATTTATCATGATGTTGGTTATTGATCCAGTTGTGAGTACTTTTGTTTTCTTTATGCTAAGGTATAATCGATACTGAAGGCTGTGGTCTTTGATCTTCAACAGTAAGTGGTTCAAGTCCTCTTCACTTTCAGCAAGCAAGGTTGTGACATCTGCATAACACAGGTTGTTCATGAGTCTCCCTCCAATCCTGATGTTCTGTTCTTATTCGTATATATAATTTAGCTTCTCAGATTATTTGCTCAGCATACAGATTGAACAAGTATGGTGAAAGGATACAACCCTGACACACACCTTTCCTAATTTTAAAACACACAGTATCCCCTTGTTCTGTTTGAATGAATGCCTCTTGATCTCTGTACGGGTTCCTCATGAGCACAATTAAGTGTTAAGGAATTACTGTTTTTCATAGTGTTACCCAAAATTTGTTATGATCGATGCAATCAAATGTCTTTGCATAGTCCATAAAACACAGGTAAACATCTTTCTGGTATTCTCTGCTTTCAGCCAGGATCCGTCTGATATCAGCAATGATGTCCCTGGTTCCACATCCTCTTCTGAATCCAGATTGAAATTTTTTCAGTTTCTGGTTGATATACTGCTGCAGCCACTTTAAAATGATCTTCAGTAAAATTTTACTTGCCTATGATATTAATGATATTGTTCGATAATTTCCATATTCAGGTGGATCACCTTTTTGGGGAATGGGGTAAATATGGATCTCTTCCATTTGTTTAGCCAGGTAGTTGTCTTCCAAATTTTTTGGCATAGACAAATGAGCACTTCCAGTGCTCCATCGATTTGTTGAAACATCTCAATTGATATTCTTTCAATTACTCAATTACTGGAGCCTTGTTTTTTGCCAATACCTTCAGTGCAGCTTGGACTTCTTCCTTTGGTACCATCAGTCCCTGATCATATGCTACCTCCTGAAATGGTTGAACATCGACCAATTCTTTTTGGTACAGCGACTATGTACTCCTTCCATCTTCTCTGGATGCTTACTGCATCATTTAATATTTTCCCCGTAGAATCCTTCAATATTGCAACTCAAGGCTTGAATTTTTTCTTCAGTTCTTTCTGCTTGAGAAATGCTGAGTGTGTCCTTTCCTTTCAGTTTTCTATCTCTAGGTTTTTGCACATGCCATTATAATACTTTGTCCTCTCGAGCTGCCCTTTGAAAACTCCTGTTCAGCTCTTTAACTTCATCATTTCTTGCTTTTGCTTTAGCTACTTGACATTTAAGGGCAAGTTTCAGAGTCTCATGTGATATCCATTTTGGTTTTCTCTTTCTTTCCTGTCTTTTTAATGACCTCTTGCTTTCTTCATGTATGATGTCCTTGATGCCACTCTGCAACTTGTCTGGTCTACAGTCATTAGTTTTCAATGTGTCAGATCTATTCTTGCAATGGTCTTTAAATTCAGGTGGTATATATTTCAAGGTCATACCTTGGCTTTCTTGGGCTTATTCTAATTTTCTTCAGTTTCAACTTGAACTTACATATGAGCAGTTGATGGTGTATTTCACAGTCAGCCCTTGGCCTTGTTCTGACTAATGATATTGAGGTTTTCCATCACCTTTTTCCACAGATGTAGTCAATTTGACTCCTGTGCATTCCTTCTGGCCAGGTCCTCATGTATAGTCACATTTATGTGTTGAAAAAAGGTATTTGCAATGAAGAAGTCATTGGTTTCACAAAATTCTATCATGCAATCTCCAGCATTATTTCTATCACCTAGGCCATATTTTCTAATTACTGATCCTTCTTTGTTTCCGACTTTTGCATTGTAATCACCAGTAATAATCAATGCATCCTGATGGCATGTTCGATCCATTTCAGACTGCAGAAGCTAGTAAAAATATTTTCTTCATCTTTGGGCTTAGTGGTTGGTGCATAAATTTGAATAATAGTTGTATTAACTGGTCTTCCTTGCAGGGGTATGGATATTATCCCATTACTGACAGCACTGAACTTCACGAGAGATTTTGAAATGTTCTTTTTGCTGATGAAGGCAATGCCATTCCTCTTCATGTTGTCATTCCTGGCTAGTAGACCATATGATTGATTCAAAATGGCAAACACTAGCCTGTTTCAGCTCACTAATGCATACGATATGGATGTTTATGCATTCCATTTCATTTTTGATGATTTCCAATTTTCCTAAATTCATTCTTTGTACATTCCATGTTCTGATTATTAATGGATGCTTGCAGGTGTTTCTTCTCATTTTTGAGTTACGCCACATCAGCAAATGAAGGTCCCAAAGCTTGACTCCATCCATGTCATTAAGGTCAGCTCTACTTTGAAGAGGCAGATCTTCTTCAGTTGTATTTTGAATGCTTTCCAACCTAAGGGGATCATCTTCCGGCACTATATCAGACAATGTTCCTCTGCTATTCATAAGGTTTTCACTTGCTATTTCTCTTCAGAAGTAGAACTCCAGGTCCTTCTTTCTAGTCTGTCTTAGTCTGGAAGCTCAGCTGAAACCTGTCTGCCATGGGTGACCCTGCTGGTATTTTATGCTGGTGGCATAGCCACCAGCATCACAACTCGCAAGCCCCCACAGTATGAAAAACTGACAGACACATGGGGGAAATTTAAAATAGAACTCAATATTTTTGAAACATAGGTGAACTCTTCATCCCACCGTGGCTCAAATACTTATTAAAGGAAAGATATGTGAAAAACACAGTCTCAAGTATGGTGTGAAATATGAAAAGAGCTGTGCCATTTGAGAAGATAAAGTATAAGCATAGTATTAGAATGGAAATATTGTGTAGTGGAAAGTGCATATCTTTGGAGTAAAAAAGATCTAGGCTTGAATCCACTCCATGCCCTACACTTACTAGGTACACATAACTGTCAAATTACTTAAATTCTATAAGCCTCATTTTCTCAACTCTAATCTTGAAATGATAATTTTTACCTCAGAGGGTGATTAGGAGAATTTAATTAGTATATATAAAGAGTTTATTAGCGTGCTTAGTGCATGGTAGACACTCAGTACATTATAGTTATAATAGCATACGTTTTACAAAGTACTGAATACAAACCAAGATATATCACACTTCTGTTTATGATTAACTCCTAATTGTCATAAGTCAAAAATTTTCACCAAGGGCTGGAGTGACCTGAGAAGATTCACAGTGTAAAGTCAAGTCATCTGTACCTTAAATAATAAAGAAGGCTTAACCTTGGTTCCCTCCTTTCACCCCAGAAAGCCAAACCTGATTCATGAGCTTACATGAATTCACTTCATTGAGTGATGGTCCCAGGGAAAATCAACTGGGGGTGAAAAGAAAGGAAGGGGACTGGAGAGAAGGGAAGGGGGGGAAGGCCATGAGATGGGCCTGAGTGGGCTCACACCACTGAGACTAATCACACTCTACCTTTTACAACGTGCCTCAGAGTTACCATCCTTAGGAGAGGAAGAAGGAGGCTGTTATCCACAACTGCTCTGCCCGATGTGATAAGAGCTTCCCACTGGGGTCTTAACTCCCACCAGTGGGCAGACAGCAAGACCTATAGGGCAGCTGAAGGCAGGTGCAGGGGCTACACCTTCAGGAAGCTTTTGCCTCAGAATTGCTGAAGAAAAAAGTGAGATGAAAGGAGGTGAGACTGGGTATCTTAGTCTAGGTTCTCTAGAGGGGCAAAACAAATGAAGCATATATAGATATACATACAGAGAGAAATTTATTTCAAAGAAATGGCTGACATAATTGTGAGGAAATGGCTTATCCAATTATGGGGGCTGCCAAGTCTCAAATCCACGGGCCAGGCAACAGGCTGAAGACCTCTGCTGGCTCATGTGGTTGCAGGAGTTAGCATACCCAAACCTGCAGGTCAGATTGGAGGCCTCTGCTGGCTCACAGAGTTTCCAGGGTTGACAAATCCAAATTGCAGGTCAGGTGGCAGCCCAGAGACTTCTGCAGGCTTATGTCCCAAGAACCGTAGGGCATGCAACGAGAAGAGCACAGGGTTGAGAGACAGCAAGTTTGCCAGAACACCTATTTATATAGTGGAGGCAGGACGCATTCTCAAGTAAACTCCCCTTTCCACTGATTTGCTGCTCACATCAGATCACAAAATGGAAAGTAATTACATAGTGTCTGTCAAACCACTGAGAATCACAGCCGAGCCAACTTGACACATACATTTACCATCACACTGGGCAAAAGGGATCTGATACAAACACTACTGCCATTACAAGTACTATTACTCACAAACTGTTAAGAACTTGACTACTATTTGAAAGGTTGGTGGTTTAAATCCACCCGGAGGCATCGTGGAGGATGGACCTGGTGATCTGTTTCTGCAAGGTCACAGCCTTAAAAGCCCTATGGAGCACTTCTACTATGCACACACTGGGTCCCCATGAGTCAGGATTGACTCAATGGCAACTAACAACAACTAACACCAAGTATTATTACTACTGCTACTACTACTAATCAAGAGTGTTATTGATTGCATAGGCTTATTCTGTTCTAGTTACTATGTTGATTCATTAATTTAATGCAGTCACACTAGCTTTATGAAATGGGGGCCACAGTAATCATTATATGAAGGAGAATACTGAAGAGCAGGAAAGTTAGCAATTTGTCTAAGCTTACACAGCTAAGAACAGTAGAACAAAAGTTTAAGCCCAAGCACTTTGGGCCTACAGTTTACTTTCTTATCTGCTATATCTATGGCTTCGACATGGGGCTGACATGAGTCAGAATTTACTCAAAGTCAACAAATAACAACAGTCAGAGAAGGAAGAGGCCATATTCTGAGGAAGAAGTGACGTGAGTTAACATGTGGACAGAATGAAGGGACTATTAAATGTGAGTCAGTTGAGGCAGAGGGACTCTGTGCAGGCTTAGTGGAGACCATGGCATGAAGACAGACAAGTGCCACATCTGGAGAATTGTGGGTTTTGACAAGGTCAGTATGTATTAGAACAATTAGTATGGCAGCATTGGTAGGCTAGGTTAGAAAACCCAAAAACTAGAAGTTAAATGATTAACTTCTCAGGAGTGAGAATGATCAGGGGAGGGGGGACAGTGGTGGACGCTATGAGACAAAGAGACCTGGTGACTGACAATAAGTTTAGTGACCATGTAAACAAAATCCCAGTTGGCTTCACAAACACTGTCACCATTACCAAATACAGATTCAAGGAAATGTGATTTTAGGAAAAAATAACATTTAGCTGCAAATATATCTTCAAATGTACATTCGACATAGGAATGTATAATGTCTCATGTGAGATTAGAAATCTCCGTTTTTAAACGAACTTCCCATCCATTCTCTGCCATCAAAACATCCTAAGAAATAGGTATTGTTATGAATTGAATTGTGTCCCCCCAAAGTGTGTGTCAACTTGGCTAGGCCATGATCCCAGTATTGTGTCATTAATTGTCCACCATTTTGTCATCTGATGTGACTTTCCTATATGTTGTAAATCCTACCTCTATGATGTTAGTGAGACAGGATTAGAGGCAGTTACATTAATGAGGCAGAACTCAATCTACAAGATCAGGTTGTATCTTGAGTCAATCGTTTTTGAGATATAAAAAAAGAGAAGTTAGCAGAGAGACACAGGAACCTCATACCACCAAGAAAATAGTGCCAGGAGCAGAGCATTGGACCTGGGGCCCCTGTGAAGAGAAGCTCCTAGACTAGGGGAAGATTGATGACAGGCACTTTCCCGCACAACCAACACAGACAGAAAGCCTTTCCCTGGAGCTGGTGTCCTGAATTTCTTTGTTAAAGCCACCTACTTGTGGTATTTCTGTTGTAGCTGCACTAGATAACTAAGACAGGTATCTATTTTGAAGATCATCTTATTCACCATTAATTTTTTAACCACTCAACAAATTTTTACTAAGAAATTTATATCTGTTTAATCATAATGTAAAATCGTAAAATCTTACACATCACTAGATCTGGGAGTTAACTTGAATTTCCTTTCTAGATTAAAAAAAAATTAGTAGGGGCATTTATTTCAGTAAATCTGATCACTAGACTTGAGTTAGATTTGCTCACTAATTTAAACATGACCTACTCTATTTGGGCTTATGAAATCAAAATAGCATGTATTTTGTTTGTAAATATATATTTGCACTTGTTAAATAATGGTATGTTGGAATTTAATAATAAAAATCTTTCTTTTATTTTTATTCAAAAACAATTACAACTCATTTATCCTCATGAAATAAAAAAGATGCTTTATATCTCACTTGTTGACACTAATGACATACTACATGGGGTGATTTGCAATAGCACTGGAATGCTCTTTGCCTACGTTTGTCTGTCCACTGTCCGCAGAGACAATAATAGAGACTTATGAGGAAATGCATGCAAATATTGATGATCTTTTTATTCAGTGAGAAAATGCATTTATGATACCTGCAGAACAAAGAATTGTTTAAATTTGAATATGCTGCTCGGGCAGATGGAGTGACACTGAAAAATATTTTAAATATGTAAATTTTGTTAAACCCATAGAAGTCATTATTGTTGCCAACTGCCTACTGGGATCTCTTTAGCTCAAATTTATAGTTTATATACAGAATTCAATCTTCCTCTCAAAATTCCTCTCAGAATTCTCTGACTCCCCCAGAGAGAGCCAATCACTCAGCCTGCAGTCTGTATAGACCTTCATTTCTGAAACCCTTAAACTAGATTTCAATTATTTCTTTTTAAGTTGGTCATTTATTTACTTATTTTTTATATTTTATTGTGTTTTAGGTGAAAGTTTACACAGCAAATTTGGTAGTCATTTAACAATTTTTACACAAATTGTTCTGTAACAGTTTGTATAATTTTTCACAATGTGTCAACATTCTCATTATTTCCATTCTGTTTGTTTTATTTCCATTAATATAGCTTTTCTGTCCCTCCTTAACTTCTCATTTTTGTTTTACGGTAAATGTTGGCCATTTGGTCCCATATAGTTGATTATTTAAGGAAACACAGTACTCATGGGTGATATTGCTTATTTTAGAAACCAGTCTAGTAGCTTTGGTCTCAAGTTTAAAGGGTAACTTGGGGCAATAGTCTCTGGGCCTCCTTTACCCTCTTCTGATCCAGTGACTCTGGGCTCTTTTAGAAATTTGAGTTTCGTTCTATGTTTTTCTCCCTTCCTATCTGGGACCTTCTATTGTGTCCTTGATCAGAAAGTTCTGTGGTGATAGTTGGGCACCATCTAGTTCTTCTGATCTCAGACTAGATGAAGCCTTGGTTCATGTGGGCTATTAGTCCTGTGGACTAGTTTCTTCTTTGAGTCTTTGGTTTCCTTCATTTTTTTTTTTTTTGTTGTTGTTGTTCCAGACAAGTAGAGACCAATAGTTGTATCTTAGATGATTGCTCACAAGCTTTTGAGACCCCAGATGCTACACACCAAACTAAGATGTAGAGCATTAACTTTAGGAACTATGTTATGCCAATCCACAGAGTTGTCCCACGAGACTATTGTCCCAAGCCTTAGAACCAAGTAAACCAATCTCATGAGGTGATTGGTCATGTCTAGGAAGTATCTATAACTGTGCCCCCATGTGGTTTATTATATATATATATAATCATATTTATCTATCTATAGTACACACAAACATGTATATACATATGCCTTTTTTTTTTTATAGATATACCTAAACATGTATATCCGTATACTCACATATACCTTTCTGTACACATATAGCATACATATCTACCTATATAACCACACACATATATTTTTGGTTCTTATTATTGATGTTGCAAAATTGTATGTTCTATCATTTACTAAAATTGTCCCTTATTCTTGTGTATTTCTTAGTGTCTTCATTTACCTTGGACAGGTTCTGCACACTTCACCCATGTTGGGTATTGCCTTTCCCATCACCAAAAATAACAAGCATATACTATCTAGAAAGTGATTCCCCCTCCCTCACCCTACAAAGAACATTGCTTTCTGTGTGACTTTTTGTAAAAGTGAGATGGTACAATATTTGTCCTTCGGTGCTTGCCTTATTTCACTCAGCATAATGTCCTCCAGATTCGTCCATGTTATATTTCATGGGCTCCTCATTATTCTTTATAGTTGCATAAATATTCCATTGTATGCGTATACTAAAATTTGTTTAAACATTCATTCGTTAATGGGCACTTAGGTTGTTTCAAATTTTTGCTACTGTGAATAATATTGCAATGAACATAGGTGTACATATGTCTATTTGTGTCACCGCTCTTACACCTCTAGGATACATACCTAGGAGTGGGAGTGCTGAATCATAAGATATTCCTATTTCTAGCTTTCAGAGGAAGCACCATACCAATTCCCATAGTGGTTATAGATGGAATCTCACTGTAGTTTTGATTCACACCTCCCTAATGGTTAACGATCGTGGGCATCTTTTCATGTGTTTGTCAGACAACTGAATGTCTTCTTTGGTGAAGTGTCTGTTTATGTCATTTGCCCATTTTTTTATTGGATTGTTTGCCTTTTTGTTGTTGAGTTGTTGATGTTTTCAACATATTTTAGAGACTAGACCCCTATCAGATATGTTATTACCAAAGATTTTTTCCAAGTCTGTTGGTTATCGTTTAACTTCCTTGGTAAAGTATTTTGATGAGTATAAGTATTTAATTTTTAGGAGCTCCTAAAATAGATACAGATTTTTTTTCCTGCTGTTCGTGCATTTGTAGTTGTGTTTGATAGTGTTTATGCCAAAAATTAGGTCTCCTACATCTGTCCCTAAGACTATAAAGCTAAGACTTTATAGTCTTAGCTTTAACATTTAGGTCTTTGATTGATCTTGAGTTAATTTTTGTGTATGTTGTGAGGTATGGATCCTGTTTCCTTTTTCTGCAAATGGATATCCAGTTTTGTGAGCACCATTTGTTAAAGAGACTGTTTCTCACCCACTGATGGACTTGGACCCTTTTTGGAAGATCAGCTGCCCATAGATGGATAGATTTACTTCTGGGTTTTCAATTTTGTTCCATTGGCCGTCGTGTCTGTCCGGCCTGTCATTGAACCAGTACTAGGCTGTTTTGATTACTGTGTCTGTATAGTAAGTTTTGAGATTGGGAAGTTTGAGACCTCCTACTTTGTTCCCCTTCAATATTGTTTTGCCTATTTGGGGCTCATTCTATTCCGTATAAAGTGGATGATTAATTTTTTTTTTCCATTTCATTAAAAAATGCTGTTGGGAGTTGGATCAGGATTGAATTATATTTATAGTGGTTAAGAGCTACGGCTGCTAACCGAAAGGTCTGCAGTTTGAATCCACCAGGTACTCCCTGGAAACCGTATGGGGCAGTTGTACTCTGTTCTATAGGGTTGCTATGAGTCAGAATCAACTTGACAGCAATGGGTTTGGTTGGTTTTCGTTGGGTAGTATTAACATTTTCATAATGTTGAGTCTTCTGATCCATGAGCATGGAATCTTTTTCCATTTATGTTTCTTTCAGTTGTGATTTATAGTTTTCCTTTACAAGTAATTTGCATCTCTGGTTAGGTTTATCCCTAGGTATTTTATCCATTTGAGGGCTGTTGTAAATGGTATTGTTCTCTTGATTTCATTTTTGTAGTTCTTCTTGTTAGTGTAGAGGAGCCCAACTGATTTTTGTACATTTATTGTGTACCCTGCCACTTTTCTGAATCCTTCTATTAGATCTAGTAGCTTTCTTTCAGAATCTCTGGGATTTTCTAGGTATGGGATCACATCATCTTTGAATAGAGATTGTTTTACTTCTTCCTTTCCAAGTTTGATATGCTTTGTATCTTTTTCTTGTCTTATTGCTCTTTCTAGGACTTCCAATATAATACTGAATGAGAGTTGATACAGTGGGCATCATTCTTTCATTCCCATTCTAAAGCAGAAGGCTCTCAGGTGCAATGATTTTTTAATCTGTTATCCCATCTTATTATATAACTTCAGATCTGTGTCTTTTTGATCTCAGAATCCCTAGTTTCCCGCTGGACTTGGTATATATTGTTGTTGTTAGCTGCCCTCCTCATCCCATTGAGGCTCCATGCACAGTGGAAGGAAACAGAAATGTTGCCTATTCCTGCACCATCTCCATGATGCATTGTAGATCAGACCAATGTGATTCACAGGGTTCTCTCTCTCTCTCCTTTTTTTAACTGTTGTGAAAATATACACACAAAAACATTTGCCAGAACAACTTCCATATTTACAATTCAATGACATCAATTACATTTTTCATATTGTGCCATCACTATCACTATCCTTTTTCAAAATATTTCACCAACATTAACATAAACTCAATTCTCCCCCCCCCAAAAATTCCTGTTTTCCTATCCCTCCCACAAATGGTAACCATTAATAATCTTTTGTTTCTATATATTTGCTTATTCCATGAACGTGAGATCATATAGTATTTGCTCTTTTACAATTGACATATTTTACTCAGCAGTGTTTTCAAGGCACATCCATGCTGTAAATTTCTCTTTATGGCTGAGTAATATTCCATTGTATGTATATGCCACATTCTTTCTTATCCATTCGTCTTATGATGAACATTTAGGCTGTTTCCACCTTTTGGCAATTGTGAAAAGTGCTTCAATGTACATTGGTACTCATGTATTTGCTTGCAATCCTGCCTTCACTTCTTCAGGCTATATACCTAGAATTAGGTTTGCTGGGTGATATGGTAATTTTATATTCAACTTTGTGAGGAAACACTAAAATATGTTCCACAGTGGCAGTACCACTTTACGCTCCAACCAGCAATGGATGTGAGTTCTGGTTTCTCCATTACCTCACCAGCAGTTGTTTTCCATTTTTTTCATCATTACCGTTTTGATGGTGAGGTAATACCTCATTTGGCTTTGAATCGTATCTTCCTAATGGCTAATAATAGGAGACCTGGTAATGCAATTGTTAAGTGCTCAGCTGCTAACCAAAAGATCAGCGCTTCAAACACAACAGCCCCTCCACAGTAGAAAAGACCTAGCAATCTACTCCCATAAAGATTACTGCCTAGGAAACTATGGGGAAGTTCTACTCCTTCCTATAAGGTTGCTGTGAATCAGAATTGACTATATAGCACAAAACAACAACAACAATGGCTAATGATGTTGAGCATGTTTTCATGGGTTTGTTGACCATTTGAATATCCTCTTTGGTGAACTGTTTGTTCAAGCCCTTTGCCCAGTTTTTGCTTGAGTTGTTTGTCTTTTTCTTGTTAAGTGGTAGAATTTATATATATTTTTTGAATATTAAACCCTTACCGGATATATGGCTTCTCAAAATTTTCTCCCGATCTGTAGGTTGTCTTTTCACTCTGTTGATAAAGTCCTCTAACGTACAAAAGTGTTTAATTTTTATGAAAAAAAAAATTTATGAAGCCCCATCTATTTTGTCTTTTGCTCCTTGAACTTTTGTTATAATATCTGGTAATCCATCATAAAGCACTGGGGTTGACAGCCTCACCTCTACATTTCCTTCTTAGAATTTTGTGGTTTCAGTTTTTAGATTTAGGTCCTGGATCCATTTTGAATTGTTTTTTGTGTATGGTATGAGGCATGGACCCTGATTCATTCTTTGGTATGTGGAAATCTAATTTTCACAGCACCATTTGTTGAAGAGACACTTCCTCCCCCATTGAATGGACTTAGCAGCCTTGTTGAAAATCAGTTGACCATAGATATATGGATGTACTTCTGGACTTTCAGTTTTATTCCACTGGTCTATATTTTTGGTGGGTTTTTATATGTCTGTTAGTATACCAGTGTGAGGCTGTTTTAATTACTGTAGTTTTATAGTATGTTTTGAAGTCAGGAAGTGTGAGTTTACTACTTTATTCTTCTTCTTCAAGATTGCTTTAGCTATTTAGGGTCATTTGAAGATTGGCTTTTCCATTTGTGCAAAGAAGGCTGTTGGAATTTTGATGGGTATTGTATTGAATTTATAGATTGCTTTCAGTAATATTTACATCTTAACTATATTAAGCCTTCAAGTCCATGAATAGGAAATGTCCTTTCATTTATGCTGGTCTTCCTTAATACCTTTTATAGTAATATCTGACAGTTTTCTGTGTAAAATTCTTTCACCTTCCTGGTTAAATGTATTCCTAGGTACTATATCCTTTTAGATGTTATTGTAAATGGTAATATTTCCTCAATTTTCTCCTCATCTTGCTCATTGATGATCTATAGAAACCCAGCTAGTTTTCGCATATGGATGTTGTATCTCGCCTCTCTGCTGAATTAATTTATTAGTTCTAATAGCTTTCTTGTAGAATTTTGGGGGCTTTCAATGCATAGGATCATATAGTTTTGCTTCCTTCTTCCTGATTTGGATATCTTTTTTTCTTTTTCCCTAGCATAATTCCTCTGGCAAGGACTTCCAGAACAATGTTGAATAGCAGTGGTGAGAATGGACATTCTTATCTTCTTTCTGACCCTGATGAGAAGGCTCTCAGTCTTTATTAAATATTTTGTCAGTTGTGGGTATTTCAGAAATGTAATTTATTATATTGAGGAATTTACTTTCTATTCCTATTTTGTTAAGTGCTTTTATCTTGAAAGTGTGTTGGTTTTTGTCAAAAGCCTTCTTGGCATCATTTTAGATGATCATGAGTTTCTTTCCCTTTATCCTATAATAGTGATTGAGTTTGTAATGTTGAACGACCCTTGAATTCCTGGGATGAATCCCCCTTGATCATGGTGTATATTGCTTTTAATATATTTTTGGATTTGGTTTGCTAGTGTGTATGTATATATATATATATGTATATATATGTATGTATGTATGTAAAGAAATTTTGCATCCATGTTCATTAGGGATGTTGGTTTGTAGTTTTCTTATGATGTTCTTGTCTGGCTTTGGTATCAGTGTAATGTTTGCCTCATAGAAGATACAAAGTATTCCCTCCTTTTATATTTTTTAGAAAAGTTTAAGGAGGATTGGGGTTATTTCTTCTACAAATTTTAGTAGAATTCCCTAGTGAAGCCATCTGGTCCACAACATTTTGTTGTTGTCATTGGGAGATTTTTTGATTACTGATGCAATCTCTTGACTTCTTAGGACTCTGTTGAGACCCATTACTTCTTCTTGAATCATTGTAGGGAGTTTATGTGTTTCAAGAAATGTGACATTTCCTCTAAATTATCTTATTTGTTGGTGTACAACTGCTCATAATATTCCCTTACAATCCTTTTTATTTCTTTAGTGTTGGTTGTAACGTCCTGATTTTTGTTTCTAATTTTAGATATTTGCATCTTATCTCTTGTTTTCTTTGTTGAGCCAGCCAAATGTTCAACAATTTTGAAGATCATCCAAAAACCCAACTTCTGGTTTTGTAAATTCTCCCTATTGTTTTTCTATTTTCTGTTTCATTTATTTATGCTCTAATCTTTATTATGCTCTAATCTTTATTATTTCCTTTTTTGCTAATAGCCTCAGGTTAGTTTTTTCTTCCTTTTCTAGTTCCTAAGGATGTTGAGTAGGGTTCTCAATTTGGGATCTTTGCTCCTTTTTAATGAAGGCATGCATTGCTATAAATCTCCCTCTGAGTACTCCCTTTGCTTCATCTCATAAGTTTTTTTTTTTTTTTAATGTTGTGTTTTAATGCTTGTTCAGTTGTACGCATTTTTTATCTCTCTCCTGATTTCCTCTTTTACCTATTGGTTGTTTAGTAGTGCGCTATTTAGTTTCCACATATTTGTGTATTCTTCTGTTCTCTTCATGTTATTAATTTCTAGCTTCATTCCACTGTGATCAGAAAAGATACTTTGTATGATTTCAATCTTTTTAAATTTATTGATACTAGCTTTGTGCTCTAAGATACAGTCTATCTTGGGGAATGTTGCGTGTGCACTAGAGAAGAATTTACATTGTACTGATCTTGGATGAAGTGCTCTATATACGTCTGTTAGGTCTAGTTGTTTAATAGTGTTGTTCAAGTCTTCTGTTTCTTTATTGATTTTCTTTGTAATTCTTCTTATCCATTATCAAAAATGCTGCAATGAAGTATCCAACTATTATCATAGATCTATCTATTCTTCCCATAAATTCTGTCAGTATTTGCTTTATGAAGTTTAGTCCTGATACATGCTACAACATGAACGAAACTTCAGTGAAATAAGTCAATCACAAAAGGACAAATATTGTATGGTCTCACTTATATGAAAAGACAAAACTAGGTAATTATATAGAGACTACTGGTTTCTAGTGGTTACCAGGGGTGAGGGAGAGGGATAATGATTCTCTCTGTAGTGGTGAACATTTGTCTATGGTGATGGGAAAATTGGAATTGACTAAGAATAGTGGTCGACTCTACTTTGAGGAGGCAGCTCTTCCCAGTCATCTTCTGAGTGCCTTCCAACCTGGGGTGCTCATCTTCCAGCACTATATCAGACAATGTTCCGCTGCTATTCATAAGGTTTTCACTGGCTAATGTTTTTCACAAGTAGACTGCCAGGTCCTTCTTCCTAGCCTGTCTTAGTCTGGAAGCTCCGCTGAAACCTGTCCTCCATGGGTGACCATGCTGGTATCTGAATACTGGTGGCATAGCTTCCAGCATCACAGCAACACACAAGCCCCCACAGTACAACGAGCTGACAGACATGTGTCTTGGAAGAAGTGTGGCCAGAATGCTCCTTAGAGGCAAGGATGGTGAGACTGCTTCTTACATACTTTGGACATGTTGTCAGGAGGGATCAGTCCTTGGAGAAGGACATCATGCTTGACAGAGTACAAGGTCAGCGGAAAAGAGGAAGACCCTCAACAAGGTGGATTGACACAGCGGCTGCAACAATGAGCTCAAGCATAACGATTGTAAGGATGGCGCACGACCGGGCAGTGTTTCATTCTGTTGGGCATAGGGTTGCTATGAGTCGGAACCAACTCAACGGCACCTAACAACAACAAGAATAGTGATTACACAGCTTGGCTAATGTAGCTGTCATCACTAAGCTGTACCCCGGACTAAAATGAAATGGCAAAGAAAACATTTTATATAATTTTCCAACTATGACAGCAGCCAAAAGAGAAAGACTGCACTGTTGATACTAAACATAGGTAATACTAAATATATCATGGGACTAATTTCTTGGCTCAAAGGTTTAGGATCATGGCTTCGTGGATCTATCTAGTCAATCAGCCTAAATTTTTTAATATATATGTAATTTTTATTGTGCTTTAAGTGAAAGTTTACAAATCAAGTCAGTCTCTCACACATAAACCCATATACACCTTGGTACACACTCTCAATTACTCTCCCCCTAATGAGACAGCCTGCTCTCTCCTTCCACTCTCTCTTTTCATGTCCATTTTGAAAGCTTCTAACCCCCTCCACCATTTCATCTCCCCTCCAGGCAGGAGATGCCAACATAGCCTCAAGTGTCCACCTGATCCAAGAAGCTCACTCCTCACCAGCATCCCTCTCCAACCCATTGTCCAGTCCAATCCATGTCTGAAGAGTTGGCTTCGGGAATGGTTCCTGTTCTGGGGCAACAGAAGGTCTGGGGGGCCATGACCACCAGGGTCCTTCCAGTCTCAGTCAGACCATTAAGTCTGGTCTTATGAGAATTTGGGGTCTGCATCCCACTGCTTTTCTGCTCCCTCGGGAGTTCTCTGCTGTGTTCCCTGTCAGGGCAGTAATCGGTTGTGGTTGGGCACCATCTAGCTCTTCTGGTCTCAGGCTGATGCAGTCTCTGGTTTATGTGGCCGTTTCTGTCCCTTGGGCTCGTAATTACCTCGTGTCCTTCATTCTCTTTGGTCCAGGTGGACTGAGACCAATTGTTGTGTCATAGATGACTGCTTGCTAGCTTTTAAGACCCCAGACACCACTCTCCAAAGTGGAATGCACAATGTTTTCTTAATAGATTTTATTATGCCAATTGACTTAGATGTCTCCTGAAACCATGGTCCCCAGACCCCTGCCCCTGCTGCACTGGCCTTCGAAGCGTTCAGTTTATTCAGGAAACTTCTTTGCTTTCGCTTTATTCCAATTGTGCTGACCTCCCCTGTATTGTGTGCTATCTAACCCTTCACCCAAAGTAGTTCTTATCTACTATCTAATTAGTGAATGCCCCCTCCCACCCTCCCTCCCTCCCCCCTCTCGTAACCACAAAAAAATGTTTTCTTCTCAGTATAAACTATTTCTCAAGTTCTTATAATAGTGGTCTTATAAAATATTTGTCCTTTTGCAACTGACTAATTTCACTCAGCATAATGCCTTCCAGGTTCCTCCATGTAATGAAATGTTTCACAGATTCCTCACTGTTCCTTATCAATGTGTAGTATTTCATTGTGTGACTATAACATAATTTATTTCTCCATTCATCTATTGATGGGCACCTTGGTTGCTTCCAACTTTTTGCTATTGTAAACAGTGCTGCAATAAACATGGGTGTGCATATATCTGTTCGTATAAAGGCTCTTATTTCTTTAGGATATATTCCAAGGAGTGGATTCCTGGATCGTATGGTGGTTCTATTTCTAGCTTTTTAAGGAAGTGCCAAATCGATTTCCAAAGTCGTTGTACCATTTTACATTCCCACCAACAGTGTAGAAGTCTTCCAATCTCTCCACAGCCTCTCCAACATTTATTCTTTTGTGTTTTTTGGATTAATGCCAGCCTTGTTGGAGTGAGATGAAATCTCATTGTAGTTTTGATCTGCATTTCTCTAATGGCTGATGATCAGAACATTTCCTCATATATCTGTTAGCTACCTGAATGTCTTCTTTAGTGAAGACATATCTTTGCCCATTTTTTAATGGGGTTATTTGTCTTTTGCAGTTGAGTTTTTTTTTTTTATCTTTTGCAGTTGAGTTTTTGCAGTATCATGTAGATTTTAGTGCTCAGGAGCTGATCAGAAATGTCATAGCTAAAAACTTTTTCCCTAGTCTGTAGGTAGTCTTTTTACTGTTTTGGTGAAGTCTTTGGATGAGCATAGGTATTTGATTTTTAGCAGCTCCCAGTTATCTAGTTTTTCTTCTTCATTCATTATGTTTTGTATACCGTTTATGCCATGTATTAGGGCTCCTAACTTTGTCCCTATTTTTTCTTCCATGGTCTTTATTATTTTAGATTGTATATTTAGGTTTTTGATCCATTTTGAGTTAGTTTTTGTGCATGGAGTGAGGTATGGGTCTTGTTTCATTTTTTTGCAGATGGATATCCGGTTATGCCAGAACCATTTTTAAAAAGACTGTCTTTCCCCCAGTTGACTGTTTTGGGGCCTTTTTCAAAAATCAACTGCTCATATGTGGATGGGTTTATGTCTGGATTCTCAATTCTGTTCCATTGGTCCATGTATCTGTTGTTGTACCAGAACCAGGCTGTTTTGACTACTGTGGCGGTATAATAGGTTCTAAAATCAGGTAAAGTAAGGCCTCCCACTTTGTTCTTCTTTTTCAGTAATGCCTTATTTATCCAGGGCCTCCTTCCCTTCCATATGAAGTTGGTGATTTGTTTCTCCATCTCATTAAAGAATGTTGTTGGGATTTGGATCAGAATTGCATTAAATGTATAGATTGCTTTTGGTAGAATAGACATTTTAATAATGTTAAGTCTTCCTATCCACGAGCAAGGTATTGTCTTCCAATTATGTAAGTCTCTTTTGGTTTCTTGCAGAAGCGTACTGTAGTTTTCTTTGTATAAGTCTTTTACATGTCTGGTAAGATTTATTCCTAACTGTTTTATCTTCTTGGGGGCTACTGTAAATGGTATTGATTTGGTGATTTCCTCTTCGATGTTCTTTTCATTGTTGTAGGGGAATCCAACTGATTTTTGTATGTTTTTCTTGTATCCTGATACTCTGCTGAACTCTTCTATTAGTTTCAGTAGTTTTCTGGAGGATTCCTTAGGGTTTTCTGTGTATAAGATCATGTCATCTGCAAATAGAGATACTTTTACTTCTTCCATGACAATCTGGATGCCATTTATTTCTTTATCTAGCCTAATTGCTCTGGCTAGGACCTCCAACGCAATGTTAAATATGAGCAGTGATAAAGGGCATTCTTTTCTGGTTCCCAATCTCAATGGGAATATTTTCAGGCTCTTTTTTTTTTTTCATTTAGGGTGATGTTGGCTGTTGGCTTTGTATAAATTCCCTTTGTTATGATGAGGAATTTTCTTTCTATTCCTATTTCGCTGAGGGTTTTTATCATCAATGGGTATTGAACTTTGTCAAATGCCTTTTCTGCATCAATTGATAAAATCATGTGATTCTTGTCTTTGGTTTTATTTATGTGGTGGACTACATTGTTTTCTAATGTTGAACCATCCCTGCATACCTGGTATGAATCCCACTTGGTCATGCTGAATTATTTTTTTTTGCATATTTTGTTGAATTCTATTGGCTAGAATTTTGTTGAGGATTTTTGCATCTACATTCATGAAGGACATAGGTGTATAATTTTCTTTTCTTGTGGTGTCTTTACCTGGTACTGGTATCAGGTATATGGTGGCTTCATAGAATGAGTTTGGTAGTATTCTGCCTTTTTCTATGCTCTGAAATACCTTTAGTAGTAGTGGTGTTAACTCTTCTCTGAAAGTTTGGTAGAACTCTGCGGTGAAGCAGTCCAGACCAGGGCTTTTTTTTGTTGGGAGTTTTTTGATTACCTTTTCAATCTCTTCTTTTGTTATGGGTCTATTTAGTTGTTCTAGGTAGGTAGTGTGTTTCTAGGAATTCATCCATTTCTTCTAGGTTTTCAAATTTGTTTGTGTATAGTTTTTCACAGTAATCTGATATGATTCTTTTAATTTCAGTTGGGTCTGTTGTGATATCGCCCCTCTCATTTCTTATTCAGGTTATTTGCTCCCTCTTCCATTTTCCTTTTGTCGGTTTGGCCAACGGTTTATCAATTTTGCTAATTTTTTCAAAAAACCAGCTTTTGGTCTTGTTAATTCTTTCAATTGTTTTCTGTTTTCTATTTCATTTGGTTCAGCTCTAATTTTTATTATTTGTTTTCTTCTAGTGCCTGTGTGTTTCTTTTGTTGCTCTCTTTCTATTTGTTCAAGTTGTAGGGATAATTCTTTGATTTCGGCCCTTTCTTCTTTTTGGATGTGTGCATTATTTGATATAAATTGGCCTCTGAGCACTGCTTTTGCTGTGTCCCAAAGGTTCTGATAGGAAGTGTTTTCATTCTCATTGGATTCTTTGAATTTCTTTATTCCATCCTTAATGTCTTCTATAATCCAGTCTTTTTTGAGCAGGGTATTGTTCAGTTTCCAAGTGTTTGATTTCTTTTCTCTGCTTTTCCTGTTATTGATTTCCACTTTTATGGCCTTATGGTCTGAGAAGATGCTTTGTAATATTTCAATGTTTTGGATTCTGCTAAAAGCCTAATTTTTTTTAAGTTTCTGTTCTACCTCCTAGTTCAGTGAGCAGCACCTGAGCCCTTAAAAATCTCGCTAGCAGTCACTCAACATACAATAATTTGTCTCCATTCACCTGGAGCAGCAAAGGAAGAAGACAAAGGAATTAGAGAAGGAAATGGACTGCAGGTCTCTTTACATCTATGGACTACTACTTCCCTTGCCAGAAGATAAAAATAAATGGATGGTGCCCTGCTACCATTACTGAACATTTTGATCTAAGACCTAGTTGATGGCACTTGTTCAAAAGGAGTAGAATTGTGGAACAGAACTTCAAACTCATATGTAAACCAGAATTACTGGATCCATTGAGACTAGGGGAACCCCAGACTTATTGTCTGGAAATAACCTTTAAACCTTGCACCAAAATTGTCCCACAAAGTCATTGGTAAACTAAACAATAGCTTAGCTCAATTAATAAAGAATTTTTGTCTTGAACATTGCATTCTTATAAAGAAATATCTATGTGAGTTCAACTTGACAATTATTAATCTAAAGCACAGATGAGAACTTTAGAGAGTAGTTTAGATTAACAATAGTGGAATATGGGGAAAAAAGTGACTATTACAAATTCAAGAAATGTCTAATCTCTAAAATCTACAGGAAAATCCAACACCTCTACAACAAAAAGGGAAATGATACAATTAAAAAATGGGTAAAGGAAATGAACAGACACTTTACAAAGACATTCAAGCAGGCAACAGACCCATGAGGAAATGCTCACGATCACTAGCCATTAGAGAAATACAAATCAAAACCACAATGAGATACCATCTCACCCTGGCATTGCTGGCACGTATAAAAAGAACAGGAAATAACAAATGTTGGAGAGGCTGCAGGGAGATTGGAACTCCTATGTACTGCTGGTGGGAATGCAAAATGATACAACTGTTTTGGAAAATGATATGGGTAGAAAGCCAAAAATAGAAATACCATATGATTCAGCAATCCCACTCCTAGGAGTATATCTTAGCGAAACAGGAGTCATCACACAAATAGACATATGCATACCCATGTTCATTGCAGCATTGTTCACAATAGCAAAAAGATCTGCAGATGCCCATCAACAGATGAATGGATAAACAAACTAAAGTACATACATTCAATGGAGTACTACACAAGGATAAAGAACAATGAAGAATCTGGGAAGCATCCGACAACATGGATGAATCTAAAGGTCATCATGCTGACTGAAATAAGTCAATCACCAAAGGACAAATATTGTATGAGAATACAATATAAAACTCATGAAAAGTTTCAACACAAAAGAAACAATTTTTGATCGTTATGAGGGAGGGGAGAGGTGGGGATGGAAAAACACTAAATACACAATAAATAAATAAATAGTAGCTTTGGTGAAGGGTAAGACAGTACTGGGGAAGCCAGCACAACTTGTCCAAGGTAAGGTCATGGAAGCTCCATAGACACATCCAAACTCCCTGAGGGATCAAATTGCTGGGGCTGAAAGGGCTGTGGGGACCATGGTCTCAGGGAATACATCTTGTTGAATTGGCATAACGTAGTTTATAAAGAAAATGTTCTGCATCCTACTTTGGTGAGTAGCTTCTGGCATCTTAAAAGCCTGTAAGCAGCCATCTAAGATACTCCTCTGGTCTTATACCTTCAGGAACAAGGGAGAATGAAGAAAACTAAAGATACAAGGGAAAGATTAGTCCAAAAGACTAATGGACCACAACTACCATGGCCTCCACCAGACTGAGTCCAGCACAACTGGATGACACCTGGCTACCACCACTGGCTACTCTGTCAGAGACCACAACAGAGCTGGAGAAAAATGTAGAACAAAATTGTAACTCACAAAAAAAGATCAGACTTACTGGCCCAACAGAGACTGGAGAAACCCGAATAATATGGCCCCCAGAAACCCTTCTAGCTCAGTAATGAAGTCACTCCTGAGGGTCACCCTTCAGCCAAAGATTAGACAGGCCTATAAAACCAAAATGAGTCTAAAGGGGCACACCAGCCCACGAGCAAGGACTAGAAGGCAGGAGGGCACAGGAAAGCTGGTAATAGGAAATTCATGGTCGAGAAGAGAGAGTGCTGACATGTTATGGTGTTGTGAACAAACATCATAAAACAGTGTGTGTACTAACTGTTTAAAGAGAAGCTAGTATGTTCTCTAAACCTTCACCTAAAGTACAATAAAAAAATATTAGTGGAACAATATGGGTAGAAATAATAACTATGTAACACAATGTAAAGTATGTAACTGATGTTACTGACCTGCACATTTAAAATTGTTAAATGAATGTGTGTTTGGTTTCATATATTGCCACTAAAAATAAATTTTAAGAAGTTCAGGCTTTGAGATTAGGTGCATAAATATTTGTAATAGCTAGTCTTCTGGATGAATTGTACCATTTACCCTTATGTGGTGTCCTTTTTTGTCTCTTGTAATAGATTTTGACTTAAAGGCTATTTTGTCTGATGCTAATATTGACGCACCAGCTCTATTTTAGCTACTGTTTACATGGAATGTTTTCTTCCATTCTTTCATTTTCAATCTATTTATGTCTTTGTGTCTGAGGTGTATCTCTTGTAGATATCATATTAAAAAAAAAAAAAAAAAAAGCCAAATCCATTGCCGTCAAGCCAATTCCAACTCATAGCAACCCAACAGGACAGAGTAAAACTGTCCCATAAGGTTTCCAAAGAGCACCTGGTGGATTTGAATTGTCCACCTTTTGGTTAGCAGCTGTAGCTCTTAAGCACTATACCACCAGGGTTTTCTTTTTTGTGTGTGTATATATATTTTATGTACTTCAGTTGCGCTTACCATGAGAATTACATTTAACAATTTATATTTAAAACAACCAGCTTATATTAATACCAACTAAACTAAAATAACATATAATCCATAGCTATACCACTCCCCTCCCCCGTTTTATTGTGGCTATCAGTGATTCAATCTTTGTAACGCAGTCCTAAATTTAAATTTAACTTCATTGTTATTGTTATTATGTATATGTGTTTATTTATTTATTAATTTATTTATTATTTAATTCCTTTTCCCTTATACAGTATTAAGTACATGCCAGTTGCATTTGCCAACCAACAATACCTTAACTATTGTTTTTATACTTGTCAAGCTATTTCCTTTAATGGTAATTTTTTCCGCCACTGTATGTACAACTTCAAGTTACTGTCAAATGTCTTTCCTTTTCTTCTGGAGGACACTGCAGTGTTTGTTGTGGGGCTGTTCTGATGGTAATAAATTCCTTCAGCTTTTGTTTATCTGGGAACATCTCAATTTTGTCCTCATTTTTGTATGAGAGTTTTGCCAGGTATAGTATTTTTGGATGACAGTTCTTTTTTTTTTCAGCACTTTAAAAATGTGTTCTCACTGCCTTCTTGCCTGCATGGTTTCTGCAGAGAAATTGGCACTAAATCTTATTGAAGATCACTTGTAGGTGACATTACCTTTTCTTGTGCTGCTCTCAAAATTTTCTCTTTGCCCTTGGTTTTTGAGTGTTTGATTATAATATGACTTGGTGTGGCTCTATTTACATTTATTTTATTTGGAGTTCATGAAAATTTTGGATGTATCAATTCTTGTCTTTGATCATATTAGCGAAGATTTCAGGCTTTGTTTCTCAAAAAAAAATTTTATGTACTTTTTCTTCTCCTCTGGGACCCCCCCCCATAATGTGTATATTATTCCACTTAAAGTTTTCCCAAAAATATCTTTGTTCATATTTCTTCATTCTTTTTTTTCTACTCACACTGAACAACCTTTATTGCCCAATCTTTGCATTCACTGGTTCTTTCTCTTTCCTATTCATATCTGCTCTGAAGTTCAGAGAATTGTTCATTTCTGTTAAAGTACTTTAACTTCAGTATTCCTTTTTGTTTTATTTATGTATCTTTATTGACCACTACATGTCTGTCAGTTTGTCGTACTGTGGGGGCTTGCGTGTTGCTGTGATGCTGGAAGCTATGCTACCTGTATTCAGATACCAGCAGGTTCACCCATGGAGGACAGGTTTCAGCTGAGCTTCCAGACTAAGACAGACTAGGAAGAAGGACCCAGCAGTCTACTTCTGAAAAGTATTAGCCAGTGAAAACCTTATGAATAGCAGCATAACCTTGTCTGATATAGTGCTGGAAGATGAGCACCCTAGGTTGGAAGGCATGCAAAAGATGACTGGGGAAGAGCTGCCTCCTCAAAGTAGAGTCGACCTTAATGGCATGGATGGAGTAAAGCTTTCAGGACCTTCATTTGCTGATCTGGCACGACTCATAATGAGAAGAAAGTGCTGCAAACATCCATTAATAATCGGAACCTGGGATATACGAAGTATGAATCTAGGAAAATTGAAAATCGTCAAAAATGAAATGGTACACATAAACATCAATATCCTAGGCATTAGTGAACTGAAATGGACTGGTATTGGCCATTTTGAAATGGACAATCATATAGTCTACTATGCTGAGAATGACAGCTTGAAGAGGAATGGTGTTGCATTCACCATCAAAAAGAACATTTCAAGATCTATCCTGAAGTACAATGCTGTCAGTGGTAGGATAATATCCATATGCCTACAAGGAAGATCAGGTAATACGACTATTATTCAAATTTACGCATCAACCACTAGCACCAAAGATGAAGAAACAGAAGGTTTTTATCAGCTGCTGCAGTCTGAAATTAATCAAATGTGCAATCAAGATGCAATGATAATTACTGGTGATTTCAATGCAAAAGTTGGAAACGAAGAAGCATCAGTAGTTGGAAAATATGGCCTTGGTGATAGAAACAATGCTGGAGATAAAATGATAGAATTTTGCAAGACCAACAACTTCTTCATTACAAATACTTTCTTTCACCAACATAAACGGTGACTATACACATGGACCTCACCAGATGGAACACACAGAAATCAAATTGGCTACATCTGTGGAAAAAGGTGATGGAGAAGCTCAATATCACCAGTCAGAAAAAGGCCAGGGGCTGACTGTGGAACAGACCATCAATTGCTCATATGCAAGTTCAAGCTGAAACTGAAGAAAATCAGAGCAAGTCCACGAGAGCCAAAATATGACCTTGAGTATATCCCACCTGAATTTAGAGACCATCTGAAGAATAGATTGGACGCATTGAACACTGGTGACTGAAGACTAGACGAGTTGTGAAACAACATCAAGGACATCATTCATGAAGAAAGCAAGAGGTCATTGAAAAGACAGGTAAGAAAGAAAAGACCAAGATGGATGTTGGAGGAGACTCTGAAACTTGCTCTCAAACGTCAAGCAGCTAAAGCAAAAGGAAGAATTGATGAAGTAAAAGAACTGAACAGGAGATTTCACTGGGTGGCTTGAGAAGACCAAGTAAAGTATTATAATGACCTGTCCAAAGAGCTGGAAATGTAAAACCAAAAGGGAAGAACACACTCTGTGTTCTCAAGCTGCAAGAACTGAAGAAAAAATTCAAGCCTCGAGTTGCAATAGTGAAGGATTCCATGGGGAAAATATTAAATGATACACGAAGCATCAAAAAAAAGATGGAAGGAATACACAGAGTCATCATAACAAAAAGAATTAGTTGATGTTCAACCATTTCAAGAGGTGGCATAGGATCAGGAACTGATGGTACTGAGGGAAGAAGTCCAAGCTGGTCTGAAGGCATGGGTGAAAAACAAGGGTCCAGGAATTGATGGAATATCAATTGAGATGTTTCAAAAAACAGATACAGCGCTGGAGGTGCTCACTCATCTATGCCAAGACATATGGAAAACAGCTTTCTGACCAACTGACTGGAAGAGATCCATATTTATGCCTATTACTAGGAAAGGTGATCCAACCGAATGTGGAAATTATAGAACAATATCATTAACATCGAACGCAAGCAAAATTTTGCTGAAGATCATTCAAAAGCAGATGCAGCAGTATACCAACAGGGAACTGCCAGAAATTCAGGCCGGTTTCAGAAGAGGATGTGGAACCAGGGATATCATTGCTGATGTCAGATGGATCCTGGCTGAAAGCAGAGAATACCAGAAGGATGTTTACTTGTGTTTTATTGACTATGCAAAGGCATTTGACTGTGTGGATCATAACAGACTATCGATAATATTGCAAAGAATGGGAATTCCAGAACACTTAACTGTGCTCATGGAGAACATTTACATAGATCAAGAGGCAGTTGTTTGCACAGAACAAGGGGATACCAATTGGTTTAAAGTCAGGAAAGGTGTACATCAGGGTTGTATTCCTTCACCATACCTAGTCAATCTGTATGCTGAGCGAATAATCCAAGAAGCTGGACTGTATGAGGAAGAACAGGGCATCAGGATTGGAGGAAGACTCATTAACAAACTGTGTTATGCAGATGACACAACCTTGCTTGCTGAAAGTGAAAAGGACTTGAAGCACTTACCAATGAAGATCAAAGACCACAGCCTTCAGTATGGATTGCACCTCAACATAAAGAAAACAAAAATCCTCACAACTGGACCAATGAGCAACATCATGATAAATGGAGAAAAGATTGAAGTTGTCAAGGATTTCATTTTACTTGGATCTACAATCAACAACCATGGAAGCAGCAGTCAAGAAATCAAAAGACGCATTGCATTGGGTAAATCTGCTCAAAGGACCTCTTTAATGTGTTGAAGAGCAAAGATGCCACCTTGAAGACTAAGGTGTGCCTGACCCAAGCCATGGTATTTTCAATCTCATCATATGCATGTGAAAGCTGGACAATGACTAAGGAAGACTGAAGAAGAATTGATGCCTTTGAATTGTGGTATTGGCGAAGAGTATTGAATATACTGTAGACTGTCAGAAGAACAAACAAATCTGTCTTGGAAGAAGTACAACTAGAATGCTCCTTAGAAGCAAGGATGGCAAGACTACGTATTACATACTTTGGACATGTTGTCAGGAGGGGTCAGCCTCTGGAGAAGGGCATCATGCTTGGCAAAGTACAGGGTCAGCGGAAAAGAGGAAGACCCTCAATGAGGTGTACTGACATAATGGCTGCACCAATGGGCTCAAGCATAACAAAGATTGTAAGGATGGCGCAGGACTGGACAGTGTTTCATTCTGTTGTGCATAGGGTTGCTATGAGTTGGAGTCAACTGAATGGCACCTAACAGCAACAACAATCTTTACCGAAATCTTTGTTTTGTTCTTTGGTCATTTTCCTGATTTCCTTTAGTTCTTTTTCCTTATTTTCCTTTAACTATTTAAGGATGGTTAATATTGCTGCTTTAAACTCTTCATCTAGTGATTCTGTTACCTGTCCTTCCTCATGGAGACTACCCTCTTAATCTGTTCTTTTTCATGGACCATTCTTTCCTGACCCTTCGTATGCTTCGTAATTATTGGTTGTAATCAGGACATTAAGCTTTTTTACTGTGGTAAATGGAAATTAGATTCTTTCACTTCTCTAGCATTTGCTGTTCTTTATTATTGTTATTATTATTTTACATTATTGAAGGTGTATGTCTCTGCTTCAACTCCAGACTCTTCTTCTGGTTTCATTTGCTATTGTCTTTTCCCTATTAGTTTCCCTGTTCAGGGCCACTATCCATCACTGTTTCACCACTCAGTTCCCTGAGTGGGAGGCCAATTTAGCACCAAATTCTATGGTTTGTAGTATTTCTATAGTTGTCTTCTCTCAAGTTATTGTGGAAACTGATCATATTACTTTGGTACCAGATTCCCCCACCCCCAGATAAGCCAGGTATGTCCTTCAAGTGCCATGTCCCCTGTTTGGGAATACCAGATGTCTCATTACCATAATCCCCCTGTGCCCTCAGCTGTGAAAGTATGGCATTGGATTCCTCACCGTGGAGCTGAAGCTGTTGCAGATGTACCATGAGATTTTCCTTCCAGCCTCAGAGTTCCACCCTGGAAGCAGCATCTATTGCCAATTTACCAGGTGTTCTCACTGTTCACAAACTGCAGCCCTCTCTGTTTTCAACTTGTTGCTTCTTCTTGGACCGATGGAAACCCCAGTCTGTGTTGTGCTCACAGAGCTCTTATATCCCGAGTTTGACTGCTCAGAAGCTTTGAGCTGCACTGCAGTTACCAAGTCTCTTTGTTGCAGACCTGAGTGCTCACTATCTCAGGTTTGTGCTATAATCACTGAGCCACTCTATCCCATGTCCTATTGCCCAGGTGCTTCAGCACTCTCTTTGCTCACCAAGCCTCTCTGTCTTAGGCTGAAATGTTCATGAACATAGGCCTGTGCTATGCTGCTGTGCGACTTTCCAGTTGTTTCAGCCCACATCGTGCTCACCCAGTATCTCAGTCCCAGGCCTGCATGCCCAGGAACTCAGGCTCATGCTATACTTGCAGAGCTTCTTCACCTCAGGTCCAGCTTCTCAGTTGCCTTCACTGGGGTCTGGCTCTTTACAAAGTCCAGGCCTCAATGAGCTCTGTAGTCTCAGGCCCTCAGTGTGCCACAGGGCCCTTTCTTAGGTCTGGGTGTTCAGATAGTGCTTTCTGTAGGGCCTGGATGTTCACAAAGTCCGGGATGCACAGCACTCCTCACACTGCTTTCTCCCAGGGCCTAGGTGGTCTCAGACCTCTGGTGTGACACAGTGCCCTTTGTAAAGTCAGTGTGACCAGGCTTCCCTGCTTGCAGTGCCCTCAACAGGTCCTGGCTATTCACAAAGTCCAGGCCACAATGTGCTCTGCGCCTGTTATCACCACCCCAAGGTGGCTCTGCTATGTTTGAGACGAGAGTGGAGTAAGGATACTCTGCCAACCTTTGCTCTCCCATGGTCATTATTTTACCTTTTACCTGATTCAGTGTTCCCTTTGGTTCTTCAACCCTTTAACTGGTATCTGGAGCCCTAAAATCAATGATTTTATGTATATTTGCTTGTTTTCTTCTATAGTAATTGTAGGGGCTTGGGGTCTTTAACTGTTTAAGTAAACATCTTCCTCTGCCTCATTACTTGATCTTCCCATAGGGTTTTCCTTGGCTAATTTTCAGAAGTAGATCACCAAGCCTTCCTTCCTAGTCTTAGGCTGTGAAAGCTCTGCCGAAAACTATTTAGCATCATGGCAACACATGAGCTTTCATTAGTAGATGGATGGTGGCTATATATGAAGTCTACCGGCCAGAAATTAAACCTGGGCCTCCTGCTTGGAAGGCAAGAATTCTACTACTGAACTTTAATGCCTTAGGCTTGACACATAATAGATAGTTAATAAATGTGTATTAAGTTATGGCCATGTTTTGCTTGTGTGACTTATTTAGAATAGAAAGTAATAATTAAAAAGGTATAAAGAGAACCAAACTGCAGTGAATCTGCACAGACCTCATGAATTAGTTTCCACATATTCCCTGACCAATTTTCATTTTTATATCTTCTAAATTTGGCATCTAGATACTTCCAAACATTCAGATATTTGAAGGCTTTTTCAAAAGTTGCCAGTGAATGACTTATTGCCACCTTTATGCCTGTGTTACTCTACAATAGAAAATATATTTATATATCAAAATGATGAATTGGTCTTGTGTGATAAGTACAAATTCTGTTCAATAAATATTTATTGAGAGTCTTCTAGGTTACATATATCATGATAAATACCGACACACATAACTTGACATTTCACAACAAGCCTAAAGTATTGGCTTTGTAGGCTCAATTTTCAGACAAAGAGAAGGAAACTCAGCTTGGTTAAGGGATTTACCCATACTTAGAATTGATACAGCTAGGATATAAATGTAAGCGTGGTCATGCCCTGTTCACAACCTAATACTACATCTCCATTTTCAAAAATGAGCATGGAGTAGGTGACACATAAATGAAGACAAACATTATATGGAAATACACAAAACAGGTGTAAGTATTACCTTTTTATGCCCTACTTGCCCCATCAAAGAAAGATAATGAAATCTGGGAACTACTGTGTCAGCTTGATTTAGACACATTCAACTGTGATCACAGTATTTCCAGTTATAAGCAACACACAAATTTATTTTTGACATATCTCTAATAAAATGTATCCTATATGATTTTTTTTTTTTTTTTTTTTTTTACCTAAATACATTGTTATCTTACTTATGCTCTGACAGGAAGTCAATGACTAACACCATTTCAGTGTGGTATTAGCACCTGGTCTTCCCTGGAGAAAAAACAAGTGTGCTTCATTAAAGACAATGTGACAAGATTCAGATTTATGCTCGTGTTCTCTTTACATCGTTGTATTTCAACTGGGTGATTACTAGATATCATCTCCCAACAGTGTCTTGATTAAGTGCGTTAATTGCCTTAGAAAACTGTGATTGATATCAATTGGAAGAAATTATTACATATTACCATAGCAAAAACCCAAACCCGCTGCCTTCGAAGTGATTCCGATTCATAGTGGCCCTACAGGTCAGAGTAGAACTCCCCCATATGGTTTCCAAGGAGCGGCTGGTGGATTTGCACTTCTGATTTTGGGTTAGCAGCCTTAGCTCTTAACCACTATGCCACCAGGGCTCCATACAGTAATATAAGCAGTTGTTAAAATATATACACTTCTCTTTAGTTTCAACTGAGTTATTAACAAAAGTAGTAATACTCTGAAAGACCGTGCAGACAAACACATATTTCTCTTACTGCTATACACAAAATAAGAATATTGTATGCAGCTTAGGGTATAACATATCTTTTACTACTAACTACAATTCAGGATTTTAATGTAAGTGTAAATAAAGTTAATCTGCTGATGATTGATATAATTGTGACAATTTAGTGAATACCAACAAAGTACATTCATTCTAATGCTTCGAACCAACATCACAGGCTTCAGTGTACTAAATTCACTAGATTTTTTTCTATCTTATAAATTACCCATTATTTTAAAATTAAAAAAGTCCCAAAACATGGTTTTTATTATTTCATTTTTGTGTTTTGTCAGAATTCCACAAAATGTTTTGCCTGATGGTCAAATAACTAAAATTTCTCAAAGTGTAGCTTTAAAAAAAATAGCTTTAGTAAATTAACTATGAATTTCTTTGAACAGCCAATGCCTAGCTAATTCACTCAAATGAGAAAACAGCAAACCACCATATAAATGAGTGGTTATTGAGAATCTCTCCAATTTTTTCTAATGATGCTAGTCAGGCTAGTGGTGTAGACAAAGCAGTTGAGTGCTTGAATCTGTATCGTGTCCCTTACTATTTTAGGCTTGTATTATTTAAATATATATATATGTAGAATCACTCATGGGTGCTTGTAAAAATGCACATACCCAAAAACCACTCTCAGCCCTCAATCTGACTCAGTCTCTCCAGGGAACAGCTCAGGATTTCAAATTCCTCACAGATATTCCAAGTGATTCTGATACAGGTGGTCATGGACCCCACTTTGGAAATATACCCCCTTCTCACTTATCAATATGGTTAGATTCCAAAGACCAGGTATTATGCAAAATGGTGGATGACCACACCCGATCATAAAATGGAGGATGGCTAAATCATTAAACTACTGCCAAATAACATCATTACATAACTGCCGAACCACTGAGATTTATGGCTCAGCCAAGTTGACAGATAACCTTAACCATCAAAGCCAGAGTTACTCTCGCTTCACACCTAGGTATTTGTTACTGCCAGATCTACATTGTTAATGCACAAAATAGTCAGATAGTAGATCTTCTACTATTGCCATAAATGCAAAATGTCAGATAAGAAGAAAGTCAATAAGTGAGGAGAAGGTGTACTGATTTAAGTATAACTTCACAATGTGGCAAAAAGGGCATTGGGCTAAGTCACAAGCCGTGGTCCCAACTCACTCTGGGATCTTGGACAAAAGCATGTGACATCACTGGATCTCAATTTGGACTTCTGTGGGAGTTGAACTGTGCTTCTTTCTGGATTTAAAATACAGGTGTTCTTTGTGCACACCCATGCAGTGTGAGGGTGGTATGTCACCTGTGTCATCATTTCAGGACACACAAAGGTAGGAATACACACGGAAATGGTTTCATCCACTGGGTGAACTCTGGTCTTCATCACTTTCAATGCTCATCAGAGATTTTTAATAGCTCCTGATTAAAGTCTGTAACCCTTAAACGCTTAGCTACCAAGTGGTTTGCTAAGGTATGTCCATTTTATTGTTTTAAATACAGCCAATTGCTTAGTTATTTTAAGAAAAGCAGTAAATACGTGGAGAATATCTTATACGCTGGGTGCTCAATATCAAATAGTTTTAACAGTGTCACAGTGCTTTGTAAAATAAAGATTTCAAAGGGATTTATGCTAGCAATTAGAGACTAATAAGCTTTTGAAATGTGTTATGCAATTTAAAATGAGTAAACAAGAACAATTGTGCTTTATCATTGATATGTGATTGTAAGACATATTTATCAATAGTTACAATTAAAAAGATAACATAAACAAGTCAAATTATTGAAATAAATAATAAGAATACAATAAATTGTTAAGAAATTAGCCAATGTAACTGAATTACAATTTGCTATATCCATTCTTCTCATTTCATGGTGTAGATATGGCTAAAGATGAAAACAAAAGCATTGAGGAGGGGGCCAAGATGGCACTGTAGTTAAACATATAGTAATGTCCCTCTAAGAGAGAGTCTTGTATAAACAACGAAGAACAGACACAAATGGCAACCTTAAACTTCTGAACATCAAATGAAGGGTTGAAGAAACAAACTGAACACAGAATAAAAGGAGACACTGAACAAGGACAGCAGGAAAGTAGAAATTCTTGAATAATCCATGCCCTACATGCTAGCCCAGCCATTTTGGAGCAACTACAAGAAACATCCCTGAGTGAGGAGCCCAGGAAGAGACCACTAAGACAAATACAGTCTGAGATAAAGATACTGTGTAAACAACCCTGGCAAGGAATGACGAGGTGGGAGAGAGAAGGTTCAGGAGTACTGGCAAAGGTTCCGGTGTCCCTGGTACAGGCAGAAAGGGGAGGGAGTTAGGCTGTCCATGCATGCTTGTGTAGAGGACTTCCTTCTTGCTCTGAGACTAGACCATTAGTGTGGTTGCCTACATGCACTCTTGCTGAGGGGTTCCTCCACCCACCAAGCCCAGGCTATTAGCAAGAAGACCCCTCTTTCCTCCCCCACCTGTGTAGAGGGCTTCCTTCCCCCAACAAGACCAGGCCATCCAGGTACATTCAAAGGCCTGGCCCCATCCTATCCTCTGAACTAGAGACGCCCCTCACCCGTCCAGCCTGCACAGAAGGCTCTTGGGCTGCCCACACCAGTGCAAAAGCCCTATGCCAACCCCTCCCACTCCTAGGGACCCCTTGTTCAACTGCATCTGTTTGGAGGGTGCCTGAAATGCCTGTGCATGCCTGGAAGTCCCATGCCACCCTTCCTCCAGGGAACACCCCCCATCCATGCCTGGGTGAAGACCTCCTCCCTCTACCTCAGAAGTGATATCTGCACATGTGGAGGCCCCCAGTCTTGCCCCCATTGTATCACTTATCCACAACTGCATGGAGGGCTTGCCCCACCTGTCAAGGCTCTGCTGCCTGACTGTGAGTGCACAGATGACCTGCCCAGCATACCAGGTAGCACATCACCTTTCCATGCCAACACAGAGTCACCATCCCTCAACCACTGTGGAGTGACCGCAACCACTCGATATCTCATGTTTCTGCATAGGGAAGGGCCCTACTCTTTCACCTCCATGCAACCCTCCAAGGGATATCTTAAGTGCTCAATGCCATCAACCCCTTGTGTAGGCTGAACTCTCCATACCCACCAATGAAAGGAAACTACGGCCAGCCAACTAGTAGCTCCAAAGACATATATACTTCAATAACACAAAACAATAATAATTAAAATAATACAAAGGAAGGGAAACAACCTAAAGAGAAAAGAAACAAAATTCTTAATATATCAAAGCAAAAACAAATAAACAAGCCATAATGTCTCACAGACAGCAGAAAATAATAAAGCTTATGAAGAAACAGGAAAAGATGACCCAAACTAATAAAATAAAGGGGCAGAAATGGCCTCTGAGGGAGAAAAAAAAATGGAACTATCCAATAAAGACTTCAAAAAACTAGTACTAAGTTTCCTTAAAGAGAAAAGGAAGACACAGGGAAAAATCTAGAAAAATTCAGGAAAACAATACAAGAACAAAACAACAAATGCAATAAAGAAATGGTATCCTTAAAATAACAGCAACCAGAAATTCCAAAACTTAAAAATAAAGAACAGAATTAAACAACTCCATGGAAGAACACAGCAGTAGAAAAAAACAATGGAGGGAAGAATCAGTGAAATACAAGGCAAACTTTCTAGATTGCTCAGTTTGAGGAACAAATAGAAAAAAAGAATAAGGAAAAAGAACAAAGACTAAGCGTTATGTGGGACACCATCAAAAAAAAAACCAATATATACATAATAGAAATTCCAGAAGGGGAAAAAAAATACAGAAAGAATTTTTGAGGAAATAATGGCAAAGGACTTCCTATATGTCCTGAAAGACAAGAAAAATTTTATTCAAGAAGCTCAACAAACTCCATGTAGGATAGACCCCAGAAGAAACACACCAAGACTGCCATAATCAAATCATACCAGAACCAAAGACAAAGAAAAATACTTGAGAACAGCTGGAGAAAAGTGAACCAGCACCTGCAAAGGGGCCTCATTAAGATTAAGCACTGGTTTCTCATCAGAAACTATGAAAGCAAGAAGGCAGTGGGATGAAATATACAAGGTCCTGAAAGAAAAGCACTGCCAAGCAAGAATGATATATCCAACAAAATTATCATTCAAAGATGAGTGCAATATTAGGACATTCTCAGATAAACATAAATTAAGGGAATTTATAAGCATCAGAACAGCTCTACGAGAGAGTCCTTCAGAAAGAAAACCAATGACATCAGACAACAAACCCAGTAACCCAGTGCCGTCGAGTCGATTCCGAATCACAGACAACAACCCAATGTAAAAATACATAACAGTCACCTGAATAAGTATAACTGTAAAATACATTTAAAACTAGATTACAGGAATCCAAGATAGGAAGTTGTTATTAACAACAACATCGAAACAAAAGGAGGAACAAATGGTATACAGAATTTCCATACGTTGAGGAAGTTAAGCTGGTTTCAAGATTAACTGTTTGTTTTAAATGTTAAGATCATAAATGTAGACTCCATGGCAACCACAATAAAAATTAATAAATCTACTCACCAAAATTAAGAACAAAAAGACCTAATAATCACAAAAACAAGAAAAATAAATAAAAGAAAAAAACCCATATATAAAAAAGATTTCAACACATAAAGCAGAACACAGAAATCATTAGCATCACTGAAAACTGTAACAAAATTGCCGAGTAAATTATTCCCTACTTATAATCTCACTGAATTTAAATGGTTAAATGCTCCAGTCAAGGGACAGAGAATGGCAGAGTGAATAAACATGACCCACCCATATGCTTCCCACAAGAGACACACTTTAGGCACAAAGACATAAGTAGGCTAAAAGTCAAAGGATGGTGTTATAGATAAAATTATGTCACCCAAAAATGTGTGTTGTAAATCCTAACCTCTATGTTTGTGGTCATAATTCCATTTGGGAATGGGTTATCTCTGCTATGTTAATAAGGCAGGATTAGTGTAAGGTGTAATTTGAGTCAATCTTTTGAAATATAAAAGAGATTAAAAAAACGAGCAGAGCAGAGATGGGGGAAGATAGATGCCAAGACACATGGAGTTCTCCAAGGAACCAGGAAGCCGAAGCTGAAGAGACAAGGACCTTCCTCTAAAGCTAACAGAGAGAAAGACTTCTCCTAGAGCCACCACTCTGAATTTGGACTTCTAGTCTCCTAAACTGTGAGAAAAAAAAAAAAAAAGTTTGATAAAGCCATCCACTTGTGGCATTTCTGTTAAGCAGCACTAGATAACTAAGACAGGTGGGGGCGGGGGGGAAGCAAACAGTAATCAAAAGAGAGCAGGAGCGGCAATATTAATATCTGAAAAAAATGCACTTAAGGTCAGAATCCATTATAAGAGACACAGAAGGACAGTATATAACAATGTGTCCATTCACTAAGAAGACATAGCAATTACAAATATTTACACTCCCAGCATCAGAACCCTAAGATTTATAAAGCAAACACCAAGAGAGTTAGAGAAATAGACAGAGCTTCAATAACAGTAGGAGACTTTAATGTACCACTTCTGATGGATATAACAACTAGAAAGAAAATCAATAAAGAAATAGAAGACCTGAATAACACTATTAGCCAACAGGACCTAACAGACATATGTAGAGCACACTACCCAAGAGCATCACAACACATATTTGTTCTCCAAGGCACATGGATCATTCTCCAGAATAGAACACATTTTAGGGGCAGAGCCAACACGGCAACACAGGCAGACACATCATGCTGACCCTCAGCAGAGAAGACCTGAAAAACTGAATAAAACAGATACAAATGTAAATCATTGAAACAAAAAAGTATCAAAGGAGGGGATAAAGAACTAGACCAACCACCAAATGCAAGAAGAAGCTGACAGAAAACAGAGAATGAGGATATGGAATGACGGTCCCCTGCCAACTAACACAGCACAGTATTGCCATCTTGAACAGAGCCAGGAACAACCCGGGACAAGGAGTATGGAAAGGAAAGGAAACTTCACAGAGCTGCCAGCAGGAAACAAAGAACCTGGTAACCAGAGAAAAGCACTTTCCCATTCCTTACCCTTCTTCCCTGTACACCACCTCAACTCCTTCCCTACAAACCATGTCATGCTGCTTAGCTAGAAAGCCACTAACCTGCTGCCACCCTGACCTGCCCCTGGCCCTACTGCTTGGCTCCCACCATGCCATTTTCTCCCCTTTCTTCCTTTTGTTCCCCTCCCACCTACCCCTGTAGCCATCTCCCCCACTTCCTGCCAGACCCCACCAAGATGCCACATCTAGAAAGCCACCACTGTACTGGCCCACCACTGCCCCAGGTCCACCCTACCTCAGCCCCAGCCCCAGCCCCCACCATATTGCCTATTTTTTTTTTCTTCCTTCACCTAGCCCAATACATCACCTCCCGTCTCTTCCCCTCAGCCCCCACGTCTGCCCCACTTACACTGGCCAGCCCCACCACACTGCCATTTTTTTCCTTTTCTTTTATCTTTCTTCCTGTCATGGACTGAATTGGGTCCCCCAATAATATATGTCAACTTGGTTAGGCCATGATTCCCAGTATTGTGTGGTTGTTCTTCATTTTGTGATTGTAATTTATGTTAAAGAGGAGTAGAGTGGAATTGTATACCCTTAATCAGTTCACATCCCTGATCCAATGTAAATGGAGTTTCCCTAGGGTGTGGCCTTCACCACCTTTTATCTCTAAAGAGATAAAAAGGAAAGGGAAGCAAGCAGAGAGTGGGGGACTTCATAACACCAAGAAAGCAGTACCTTTGGACCTGGGGTCCCTGTGCAGAGAAGTGCCTATTCCAGGGGAAGATTGACAAGAAGGCCAACAAAGAAATAAAGCCTTCCCCTGGAGCTGACTCACTGAATTTGGACTTTTAGCCTACTTTACTGTGAGGAAATAAACTTCTGTTTGTTAAAGCCATCCACTTGTGGTATTTCTGTTACAGCAACACTAGATGACTAATACACTTCCCTTTTCTTTCTCCTGCCCACCCAGCTCCACACCCCTCCCCCCTCCCACTTTCTGCCGGCCCTTGCCATGCTGCTGCAGCTACAGTGTCCCTGGTGCTCAGGCCTGCTGCTACACCTGGCCCTCACTGCCCCTCCCTTCCTGCCATTTGGCCAACTGTTGAACAGTGGGAAGCAAGCCCAACCTATATCACTTCTCTTCCAACATCCCACCTATCTGGTGAGGGGCTGCGAACACTTCCACACAGCTGGACCAACTTCAGGTTGCAGACGGCGCCCTCCCTGTCCACCCTCAGCCACACTGACAAATCAGTGTGCAGTGAAGTAGGCTCTCCCTGTTGACTGCTGCCTTGCCTGCCCAGACAGGTGGTGAGAGCTATCATGCCCATAGATAAAGGAAGCAGTAAAGCATGCCTGGCCCACACACCCTGATGTATCAAAACATACCAAAAGAGTAGGGCAGGATAGAATACATTTTAGAACACAAAGTAAAGATTGATAAATGTAAAAATATTGAAGTTTTACCAAGCATGTTCTCTGACCATAATGGAATAAAGCTAGAAATCAATAACAGGAAAAATAAGAAAAAAAAATTAATACATGGAAGCAAAACAGCAAATTTACTAAAAACAAACAAAAAAACTATTGGATCATAGTAGAAATCAAGAATAAATTTTTAAAAATTACTTAGAATCAAACAAAAATAAAAACACAACATACCTTTGGGATGCAGCAAAACAGCACTCAGAGGGAAATTCATAGCAAAAAAAGCATATGTTAAAGATGAAGGAAGATCCCACATAAATAGTTTAACATGATAACTTGAACAAATACAAGAGGAAGAGCAAAAGAAGCCCAAAGTTACCAGAAGACAGAAAATAATGATCAGAGCAGAAATAAATATAGAATGGAAAACAATGGAAGGAACCAGAAAGACCAGAAGTTGGTTTTTTGAAAAGATCAATAAAATAGATAAACCATTGGCTAGACTGATAAAAGGAAAATATGAGAAGATGAAAATAAACAAGAAATGAAATTGGATATATTAAAACAGATCCAACTGAAATAAACAGGATCATAACATAATACTATGAAAAATTGTACACCAAAAAACTGGAGAAATTAAACAAAATGGACAAATTTATAGAAACAAACTATCTACCTAAACTAACACAAACAGAGGTAGAAAACTTAAACAGGCCCATAACAAAAGAAGAGATTGAATATGTCAATGAAAACCTCCAACCAAAACAAAACAAACAAAAAACCCTGGCCCAAATGACTTCACTGGTGAATTTTACCAAAAATTCAAAGAATTGTCACCAACTCTACTCAAACTCTCCCAAAACATAGAAGTGGAAGGAATACTCCCCAACTTATTCTATAATGCCAGCACTGATACTAAAACCAGATAAAAACATCACAAGAAATGTACAGACCAATATTCCTCATGAATACAAATGCAAAAATTCTTAGCAAAATCCTAGCAAACAAAATTAAAAAAATTATTAAGAAAATTATACGCCATGACCAATTGGGATTTATTCCAGGAATGCTGGGGTAGTTCAACATTAGAAAATCAATCCTCGTGATCTGCTACATAAATAAAATACACGAAAGAACAACATAATCGTTTCAAGAGATGAAGCAAAGGCATTTGATGAAACCCAACACACATTTCCTGATAAAGCCTCTAAAAATAGAAATAGAAAGGAAACTTCTCAACATACTTAAGGGCATATATTTTTTTAATGCAAAACCAACAGCCAGCATCATACTCAATGGAGAAAGACTGACAGCACTTCCCTTGAGAACGGGAATAGGACAAAGAAGCCCACTGTAACTACCCTTATTCAATATTGTACTAAAAGCTCTAGCTAGACCAAAAGGCAAGTGGGGGGGGGAAGTATCTAATTGTAAAGGAAGAAGTAAAGCTATCTCTATTCTCAGATGACATGATCCTATGCATAGAAAATCTCAAAGATTCCACAAGAAAATGGATGGATCTAATAGAAGAATTCAGCAACGTTGCAGGGTACAAGATCAACGTGCAAAAATCAGTTATTTCTTTATATCAGCTTGACCGAGGTAAGTGATGCCACTAAGTTTCACACAAGAAAAAGAATGTTTTGGTAAATGACATAATTTTGCAACATTAACAACTCTGTGTGTGTATTAAAATAAAACCAGTAGGGGCCACAGAAACTGATACTGATACTTCTTAGGCATAACCCATTACTTCATGGGATTAGTTTCCTTGGTTTGAAGACTCAGGGTCATAGGTCTGTGGGACAACTCAGTCAACTGACATAATTCATAAAGTTTATATTATTTATCTCAGTTTGGTAAGCAGAGTCTGGGTCTTAAAAGTTTGCAAGAGGCCATCTAAGATATAACTATTGGTCTCTACTTGTCTGAAACAGAAAGGAAAGAAAGAACTAAGATTCAGGGATGGAACTGGTCTATAGGACTAATTGTCTACGTGAACCACAGCTTCCTCTACCCTGAGACCAGAAGAATAAGATAGTGCCCAGCTACCACTACAAAATGTTCTGATCAGGGCCATAATTGCTGAATCTTGATAGGAAGGGAGAAAAAACGTGGAACGGAACTTCAAGTTCCCTCCAAAATTAGAATTACTGGACCCATTTAGGCTGCAGGAGCCCTGTTCTTGTAGTGATTAAGTTTGGCTGCTAACCAAAAGGTCAGCAGTTCAAATCCACCAGCTTCGCTCTGAAAATCCTATGGGGCAGATCTACTCTGTCCTATAAGGTCGCTATGAGATGGAACTGACTTGACAGCACCTAACAACAACACTGAGACTGCTGGAATCCCTGAGGCTGTTGCCCTGAGATACTCTTTAAACCTTGAACCGAAAATAACCCCTCAAGTCACCTTTTAGCTAAATAGCAGGTTTAAACTTCTAAAGAATATCACCCTTGAGGACTGTGCTGTTTTAAAAAATCATCTATATGAAACCAAATGGTCAACAATTACTTTAAAGCATAAATGAGAAGGCTGAGGATAGTGAGACTAGGTTAATGGGAAAGGAACAACTAGAATGGAAACAACGAGAATGCTGACATAGTCAAGAATATAACTAACATAATCAAAAAATGTGTGTAGAAATTGTTCCATGGGAACCTGTTTTGAAATGTATGCTTTCACCAAAAATATAATAAAATATTATTAAAAAACAAACCAAAAAAAGCATTTATTCAATTGTTTTTAATCTATTTTTAAATCTCCTAAACACTTTAGATCAGATATGTCAAAATATTTCCTATTATTTGACCAGCAAATTTCAAAGATAAAATTACATACATAATTATATAAGTCGACGGCACCTAACAACAAAAGCAAAAAATTATTACACACACACATACATATTGCTTTTGTTGTTAGGTGCTGTCAACTCTTTAACTCATAGCAACCCCATATGACAAAGTAGAACTGCCCTATAGGGTTTTCTAGGCTGTAATTTTAACGGAAGCAAGTTACCAGGTTTTTCTCCTGTGAAGCCACTGAGTACATTCGAACAGCCAACCTCTTGTTACCAGCTATATATACAAATACACAGAGCGAAAATGTCCATTTATATATACATACACACATGCAGCTAAAATGTCCATTTAATTAAAAATAACAGATATGAAAGTAAATTCAGTTAACCCTCTCTTCCTTCCATATCTGGTTTATTTTGCCAAGGGAGATTGTCCAAATAATTATCTTAGCATGTCCCTTTGTGTAGACTATAGTGACACCACTAGAAATTTAAAGACACCTCGGAAAAATCATTGCATAAAACCTCTTTTGGAATTTTAGTTTTGAAAATAGTTTAGATCTTCAGCTTTTCCACAGGAATTTTTCCCTGACTACTCATGTAAACACATCTATATTGATAGAAATTAATTGACCCTCACATGAAGTATGAAATTCTAGAAATCAGATTAATAATGTGTGTAAACTACCCAGCTAAGGTCTAAAACTAAGACTCATTGCTGTCGAGTACACTCTGACTTATAATGACTCTATAGGACACAGTAGAATTGCCCCATACCGTTTCCAAGGCAGTAATCTTTATGGAAGCAGGCTACCACATCTTTCTCCAGCATAGCAGCTAGTGGCTTCCAACCACTGACTTTTAGGTTAGTAAATGAAAGCTTTAACCATTGAGCTACCAGGGCTACTTACCCAAGGTCTAGTGCAAAGTAAGTGCTTAATAAATAGAAACTATGTGGTAGCAATTGTAATACCAGTAGCAATACAAAATATATATATTATGATTTTGTATAAAAAAAAATAGAACCCTTAAATATATTTTTTACTATGTTACAAATTATTATTTTAAAATAAAAAATTTCTCCAAAACACATAATTGCTATTATTTCATTTTTGTGATTTATCAGAACTACAAGAAATGATTTAAATGTTTGTTACAACAAAAGAGAATAGACAGTGATTGGCTGGTCTAAAAATTATGAGTAAGATGGAATTTAATATAAAAAAACAAAAAAGCTCATTGCCACTGAGTCAATTCTGACTCATAGTGACCCTATAGGAGAGAGTAGAACTGTCCCACACAGTATCCAAGGCTGTAAATCTTTACAGAAGCCGACTGCCACATCTTTCTCCCTTGGAGTGGTTGGTGGGTTAGAATTGCCAACCACTGTGCAACCAGGACTTCTTGAATTCAATATAATGTGTTTTAAAACATCTTAATTGAAGTTGAAGGAATATAAGAAAAGTATATAAAGATGTGGATCTTGAATGTGGAAAAGTTACCCATCATAGTCCTTTTCACAGCCAAGATAATAATAAGAGGCCGTAAGTCAACACAATGATTTAAGATATGGTGTCTCACGGAAAATGCGTTAGAAAGCACACTATAAAGAAGCCAGTTTCAAAATAATATATTCTTCATGTATGAAATTCAAAATCAGATAAAACATAACTTCAGTATTTGGAAATACAAGCTTAGTAAAGTTATTTTTAAAAACCAAGGAAGTGATTACCATAAACATCAAGGTGCTGGTTGCTAGGGGGCATAGGGATCTTCTGGTTCTCCCCTATTTCCTAACCTAGATCCCATGAATGCCTGCTTTGTGATCATTTGGTGGACTATACCTTTTATGTGCACTTTTCTGAATGCATGGTATATTTCACGAGTCGAAGTTTTAAAAGAAAAAAAAAAGGCATGCTGTAGATGGTACGTGGTATGGAATCATACAGAAAAAGACTTAATAGTTTAAAGTAGGTTTTTCCATTTCTCTACTGTCAAAATATAGACAAATTATCATCATTTAAGAAAAACAAAAATACGGATTTTCAAGGAAGGAAATACTGTCAAACATGTGGTAACATATCTCAGTTTTTAATCTGTCTGGCATGATGAGGCAACATTATCACTATTACAAGACATGAATTTCAGAGAAAGTATTGTCTTTGGGTAGACCAGTACACAAACACCATGTGAGAGTTTCTCCAGCTCCCCCGAGCCAGATCCTTCATCCCAAAGGAACTATTATTGGAGATGTTTCAGTTTATTCAGAACAAGAACCCCTCTTAAAATGGCTACATCTATATAAAATGTATGATAGCATGCAAACTGTGAGTCCTTTTATAGAAGAAAAAATTTTCTTCTGGTTCAATTAAATATGAAGTAGATATATCTTGCTAAAATTTCTGATTAATCAAAATATAACATGCCTTATAGTTTTCCCAATTTCTCAATTTCTTACCAATCTCATCACAGGTGAATATCTAGAGAGCTATTTCATACACACACACACATGCACACACAAAAGCCTTAAGCTTTAGGGATTAAGTCTCTCTTTAGAAGTCAAAATATTCACTGGCACTCTCCTGGGATGAGGTTGCCAGCTCTAATTTCCATCCAAAACTCTTGTCCCCAGTGCTGTTGCCCACAAACTGACCACCATCCTCTCCATTGCAAACTTCACTGATGACAGAGACAAAAGGAGGCATGCCTATTCATTCCCAGCTCCAAACATAACTACTGGCACTTCATAGTTGAGTAAATGAATAAATGATCAAAGTGTCTTTAATTAAAAATAGATCATTTAGAGGCGGGACCAAGATGGCTCACTAGGTAGAAGCTACCTCGGATCCCTCTTGCAACAAAGACTCAGAAAAACAAGTGAACCGATCACATACATGACAATCTACGAACGCTGACCATCAAACACAGATCTAAAGAGTTGACCTGAGTGACAGAGACTCAGCCAGCACAAGCAGGCTGCACACTGATGCGGCTGAGGAGAGAACGAGCAACCACAGGGAAGCAGCAACTGTTTTCAGAGCCTGGAGCCAGCGTCCCAGTCAGAAAACCTTGGCGCCAGGCTTTGGACTGGGAGCGGAGGAACTGACCATGGCTTCTGAGACAGCACAAGCACAGGATGCGGGCCTGACCCTAGGGGGGAACCTCGACCTAGCCAACGCACACAGGCTACACACCCCTTGGGAATCATCAGATAAAACAGTCTAAGGAGGGTGACACCTACCACCCTGTAGAGGTACATGCATTGGGTGCCTAAGGTACAGCTGCAGAGCCCACCCAAAAAGTGCTTTAGGATAGAGACACATCTACCTCACTGGAACTTGGGGGAAGCCTGTCAAGCATCCTGCACCCCCTGGAGTGTAACCCCCTGCTGCTACTAGAACCTGGTGCACACAACTATCACCACTACTCCTCTAAGTGAATAGGTGACAGTCTACACCACATACTTGGTGACTCAAAATCAGATTCTACTCAAGAATAGTGAATGGACTCTTAGGCTTATATATCTGGTAACAGCCCAAACCAGCTGGTAATAGGACATAAGTGATTCAAGGGCTACAACAATCAAGACAGCACAATCTAATAGCCCATCTATGTATATTGAAAGAAAACAAAACAAGACTCAGTGAGCAAATATAAAATAAATCATTACAATATCTTATACATGGCTTGGAGACAGCAGTTGATATCGAACCACATAAAGAAGCAGAGCATGATTGATTCTACAACTCCCCATATTAAAGAATCAAAATCTTTCCCAAATGCAGGTACAATCCTGGAATTGCCAGATGCAGAATAAAAAAACTAATTTACAGAATGCTTCAAGACATCAGGGATGAGCTCATAAATGAAATAAGGCAATCTACAAGAAAAGCCAAGAAACGCACTGATAAAGCAGTTGAAGACATCAAAAAGATTATTCAAGAACATAGCGGAAAAATTAATGAGCTGCAAAAATCCATAGAGAGACAGCATTCAGAAATCCAAAAGATTAACAGTAAAATTACAGAATTAGACAACTCAATAGAAATCAGAGGACCAGAATCGAGCAATTGGAATGCAGACTGGGGGAGAAGGAAGATAAGCCAATTGACACGAATATAGTTGAAGAAAAACCAGATAAAAGAATTGAAAAAAAGGAAGAAACTCTAAGAATCATGTGAGACTCTATCAAGAAGAATAACTTGCGTGTGATTGGAGTCCCAGAACAGGGAGGGATAACAGAAAATACAGAGAGAATAGTTGAAGATCTTTTGGCAGAAAACTTCCCTGACATCATGAAAGACGAAAGGATATCTATCCAAGATGCTCACTGAACCCCATATAAGATTGATCCAAAAAGAAAATCACCAAGACATGTTATCATCAAACTTGCCAAAACCAAAGATAAAGAGAAAATTTGAAAAGCAGCCAGGAATAAAAGAAATGTCTCCTACAAGGGAGAATGAATAAGAATAAGTTCAGACTACTCAACAGAAACCATGCAGACAAGAAGGCAATGGGATGATATATACAGAGCACTGAAGAAGAAAAACTGCCAGCCAATCATCATATATCCAGCAAAACTCTCTAAAATATGAAGGTGAAATTAAAACATTTACAGATAGACACAAGCTTAGAGAATTTGCAAAAACCAAACCAAAGCTACAAGAAATACTAAAGGAAATTGTTTGGTCAGAAAATCAGTAATATCAGATACCAACACAACACAAGGTCACAGAACAGAACATCCCGATATCAACTCAAATAGGGAAATCACAAAAACAAATTAAGATTAATTTTAAAAAGAAAGAAAATGCTCAAAACAGGGAATCATTGAAGTCATTATGTAAAAGATCACAATAATCAAAAAGAGGGACTAAATACAGGAGGCATAGAAGTGCCATATGGAGAGGAAAACAAGGCAATGTAGGATGATACGTTAGGTTTTTACTTAGAAAAATAGGGGTAAATATTAAGGTAACCACAAAGAGGTCTAACAATTTCATAACTCAAAATAAAAACTAAGGAACGAAGAGGGAGAAGGCCAAGATGGCCGACTAGGTAGACGCTACCTCGGATCCCTCTTACCACAAACACTCGGAAAAACAAGTGAATCGATCACATACACGACAATCTACGAACCCTGACCAACAAACACAGATTTAAAGAGTTGACCTGAGTGACAGAGACGGTGAACGAACAACTGTGGGGAAGCAGCAACTGTTTTCAGAGCCTGGAGCCAGCCTCCCAGTCAGGTAACCGTGGCGCCGGGTTTAGGACTGGGTGCAGGGGAGCTGAACACAACATCCTGTGATGGTCCAACCACAGGGCGCAGCCCTACACCCCTGAACTGACCCCGGGAGGGGGCCCAGCCAGTCCGCGTGGGTGGCGCGGCGACCTGGCCGGTGGAAGGAGAAGTCCCCGGGAGGCAGTGACTGGTTTTGGAGCCGGGAGTACAGCGTCCCAGCCGGGGAACCTTGGCGCGGGGCTTTGGACTGGCAGTGCAGGAACTGACCTCGGCTTCTGAGACAGCTCAAGCACGGGATGCGGGCCTGACCCTCGGGGGCAATCTCTACCCAGCCAGTGCACACAGGCCGTGTGCCCCTCAGGAATCTCAGATAAAACAGTCATCCCAAGCAAGATAAGTAACTTTGTCTATATTCCGGGGTGCTACTCTCTACTGTTTCTCTGAAACCCCCCTCCCCTTCCCAGGCGGCTTCATTAACATTGGAATTTCCTGAGCCAGAGGGAGAACTGCTCCACGCTTTTTCTTTTCTTTTTTTTTGGTCTTTTTCTAACCCATTCTTCTGGCCTGAGAGAAGCAACCACAAAAAACCCAGGGACTAAAAATTCTTCCCTAATTGGACTAAAAACACAGAACCAGCTCCAGCTAAGCATATGTGATCCACCGTCTTGGGCTTTCATCCCTACAGGGAACAAGGTGGCTATTATAATGCAGAGGCATTTCTGATAGGGATCTGACTGCATTTTTTTTTAGTGGATTTACTGGAAAGACAAGTTTCCCAGGTCTGTTATCTCTGCGTATTCGACAAAGCTCTAACTGACCCACAACAGGGAACTGAGGGCTGAAGCTCCCCCCAGACCACCTAGCCTCCTCCCTTAGGGGTCTAAGGAGGGTGACACCTACAAATCTGTAGAGGTACTTGCATTGGGGGCCTAAGGTACAACTGCAGAGCCCACCCACCAAGGTGCTTTAGGAATGGAGACACACCTACCTCACTGACACTTGGGGGAAGCCTGTCAGCATCCTGCCCCCCTGGAGTGTGAACCCCAGCTGCTACTAAAATCTGGTGCACACAACTATCACCACTACTTCTCAAGGTGGATAGGTGACAGGGTGCATCACACACTTGATGATCCAAAATCAGATTCTACTCAAGAATAGTGAATGGACTCAGGCATATATATCTGGTAACAGCCCAAAGCAGCTGGTAATAGGTCGTAAGTAAGTCAACGGCTACAACAATCAAGACAGCACATTCTAGTAGCCCATCCACGTACATTGAAAGAAAACAAAACAAGATAAGACTCAGTGAGCAAATATAGACTAAATCACTACAATGTCTTAGTGATGGCTCGGAGACAGCAGTCGATATCAAACCACATAAAGAAGTAGACCATGACAGCTTCTACAACCCCCCAAACAAAAGAATCAAAATCTTTCTCAAATGAAGACACAATCCTGGAAATATCAGATACAGAATATAAAAAACTAATTTACAGAATGCTTCGAGACATCAGGGATGACCTCAGAAATGAAATAAGGCAAACGGCAGAAAAAGCCAAGGAACACACTGATAAAACAGTTGAAGAACTCAAAAAGATTATTCAAGAACATAGTGGAAAAATTAATAAGTTGCAAGAATCCATAGAGAGACAGCATTCAGAAATCCAAAAATTTAACAATAAAATTACAGAATTAGAAAATGCAATAGGAAGTCAGAGGAGCAGACTCGAGCAGTTAGAATGCAGAGTGGGAAATCTGAAGGACCAGGGAATTAACACCAACATAGCTGGAAAAAAATCAGATAAAATAATTTAAAAATATGAAGAAAACCTAAGAATCATGTTGGACTCTATCAAGAAGGATAACTTGCGTGTGACTGGAGTCCCAGAACAGGGAGGGATAACAGAAAATACAGAGAGAATAGTTGAAGATCTGCTGACAGAAAACTTCTCTGACATCATGAAAGATGAAGGGATATCTATCCAAGATGCTCATCGAACCCCATTTAAGGTTGATCCAAAAAGAAAAACACCAAGACATGTTATCATCAAACTTGCCAAAACCAAAGATAAAGAGAAAATTTGAAAAGCAGCCAGGGAGAAAAGAAAGGTCTCCTACAAGGGAGAATCAATAAGTTCAGACTACTCAGCAGAAACCATGCAGACAAGAAGGCAATGGGATGACATATATAGAGCACTGAAGGAGAAAAACTGCCAGCCAATCGTCATATATCCAGCAAAACTCTCTCTCAAATATGAAGGCGAAATTAAGATATTTACAGATAAACACAAGCTTAGAGAATTTGCAAAAGCCAAACATACAAGAAATACTAAAGGAAATTGGTCAGAAAACCAATAACATCAGATACCAGCACAACACAAGGTCACAGAACAGAACATCCTGATATCAACTGAAATAGGGAAATCACAAAAACAAATTAAGATTAATTAAAAAAAAATGCTCAAAACAGGGAATCATTTAACTCAATATGTAAAAGATCACAATAATCAAAAAGAGGGAATAAATACAGGAGGCATAGAACTGCCATATGGAGAGGGATGCAAGGCAATATAGGACAATACAAGTTAGGTTTTTACTTAGAAAAATAGGGGTAAATATTAAGGTAACCACAAAGAGGTATGACAACTCCATAACTCAAAATAAAAACCAAGAAAAACGTAACGGCTCAGCAAACATAAAGTCAAATACTATGAAAATGAGGAACACTCGATTTACAAAAAAAAGTCTCAGCACAAAAAAGTAAGTGGAAAAATGAAATTGTCAACAACACGCACAAAAAGGCCTCAAAATAACAACACTAAACACATACTTATCTATAATTACGCTGAATGTAAATGGACTCAATGCAACAATAAAGAGACAGAGAGTCTCAGACTGGATAAAGAAACACAATCCGTCTATATGCTGCCTACAAAGGACACACCTTAGACTTAGAGACACAAACAAATTAAAACTCAAAGAATGGGAAAAAGTATATCAAGCAAACAATAAGCAAAAAAGAAGAGGAGTAGCAATATTAATTTCTGACAAAATAGACTTTACACTTAAATCCACCACAAAGGATAAAGAAGGACACTACAAAATGATTAAAGGGACAATTGACCAGGAAGATATAACCATATTAAATATTTATGCACCCAATGACAGGGCTGCAAGATACATAAATCAAATTTTAACAGAATTGAAAAGTGAGATAGACACCTCCACAATTATAGTAGGAGACTTCAACACACCACTTTCGGAGGAGGACAGGACATCCAGTAAGAAGCTCAATAGAGACACGGAAGAGCTAATTACAACAATCAACCAGCTTGACCTCATGGACTTATACAGAACTCTCCACCCAACTGCTGCAAAATATACTTTTTTTTCTAGCGCACATGGAACATTCTCTAGAATAGACCGCATATTAGGTAATAAAACAAACCTTTACAGAATCCAAAACATCGAAATATTACAAAGCATCTTCTCAGACCACAAGGCCATAACAGTGGAAATCAAGAACAGAAAAATTAGGGAAAAGAAATCAAATACTTGGAAAATGAACAATACCCTCCTGAAAAAAGACTGGGTTATAGAAGACATTAAGGAGGGAATAAGGAAATTCATAGAATGCAACGAGAATGAAAATACTTCCTATCAAAACGTCTGGGACACAGCAAAAGCAGTGCTCAGAGGACAATTTATATCGACAAATGCACACATACAAAAAGAAGAAAGAGCCAAAATCAGAGAACTGTCCCTACAACTTGAACAAATAGAAAGTGAGCAACAAAAGAATCCATCAGGCACCAGAAGAAAACAAATAATAAAAATTAGAGCTGAACTAAATGAAGTAGAGAACAGAAAAACAATTGAAAGAATTAACAAAGCCAAAAGCTGGTTCTTTGAAAAAATTAACAAAATTGATAAACCATTGGCCAGACTGACTAAAGAAATATAGAAAAGGAAACAAATAACCCGAATAAGAAACGATATGTGGCACATCACAACAGACCCAACTGAAATTAAAAGAATCATATCAAATTATTACGAAAAATTGTACTCTAACAAATTTGCAAACCTAGAAGAAATGGATGAATTCCTGGAAAAACACTACTTACCTAAAGTAACACAATCCGAAGTAGAACAACTAAATAGACCCATAACAAAAAAAGAGATTGAAACGGTAATGCAAAAACTCCCAACAAAAAAAAACCCTGGTCCGGATGGCTTTACTGCTGAGTTCTACCAAACTTTCAGAGAAGAGTTAACACCACTACTACTAAAGGTATTTCCAAGCATAGAAAATGACGGAATACTACCTAACTCATTCTATGAAGCCACCATTTCCCTGATACCAAAACCAGGTAAAGACATCACAAAAAAAGAAAATTACAGACCTATATCCCTCATGAACATAGATGCAAAAATCCTCAACAAAATTCTAGCCAATAGAATTCAACAACATATCAAAAAACTAATCCACCATGAGCAAGTGGGATTTATACTAGGTATTCAAGGTTGTTTTAATTTTAGAAAAACCATTAATGTAATCCACCATATAAATAAAACAAAAGACAAAAACCACATGATCTTATCAATTGCTGCAGAAAAGACATTTGACAAAGTCCAACACCCATTCATGATAAGAACTCTCAGCAAAATAGGAAGTGAAGGAAAATTCCTCAGCATAATAAAGGGCATCTATACAAAGCCCACAGCCAACATCATTCTAAATGGAGAGAGCCTGAAAGCATTTCCCTTGAGAATGGGCACCAGACAAGGATGCCCTTTATCACCGCTCTTATTCAACATTGTGCTAGAGGTCCTAGCCAGAGCAATTAGACTAGACAAAGAAATAAAGGGCATCCAGATTGGCAAGGAGGAAGTAAAATTATCTATATTTGCAGATGATATGATCTTATACACAGAAAACCCTAAGGGATCCTCCAGAAAACTACTGAAACTAATAGAAGAGTTTGTCAGAGTCTCAGGGTATAAGATAAACATACACGAATCACTTCGATTCCCCTACGTCTACAAAAAGAACATCGAAGAGGAAATCATCAAATCAATACCATTCACAGTAGACACCAAGAAGATAAAATACTTAGGAATAAATCTTACCAAAGATGTAAAAGACCTATACAAAGAAAACTACAAAGTACTAGTGCAAGAAACTAAAAGGGACCTACATAAGTGGAAAAAAATACCTTGCTCATGGATAGGAAGACTTAACATAGTAAAAATGTCTATTCTATCAAAAGCCATCTATACATACAATGCACTTCCGATCCAAATTCCAGTGACATTTTTTTAATGTGATGGAGAAACAAATCACCAACTTCATATGGAAGGTAAAGAAGCCCCAGATAAGTAAAGCATTACTGAAAAAGAAGAAAGTGGGAGGCCTCACTCTACCTGATTTTAGAACATATTATACAGCCACAGTAGTTAAAATAGCCTGGTACTGGTACAACAACAGGCACATAGACTAATGGAACTGAATTGAGAACGCAGATATAAATCCATCCATATATGAGCAGCTGATATTTGACAAAGGCCCAGTATCAGTTAATTGGGTAAAAAATAGTCTTTTTAATAAATGGTGCTGGCATAACTGGATATCCATTTGCAAAAAAAATGAAGTAGGACTCATACCTTGCACTATGCACAAAAACTAACTCCAAGTGGATCAAAGACCTAAACATAAAGACTAAAACAATAAAGATCATGGAGGAAAAAATAGGGACAACGTTAGGAGCCCTAATACAAGGCATAAACAGAATACAAAACATTACCAAAAATGATGAAGAGAAACCCGATAACTGGGAGCTCCTAAAAATCAAACACCTATGCTCCTCTAAAGACTTCACCAAAAGAGTAAAAAGACCACCTACAGATTGGGAAAGAATTTTCAGCTATGACATCTCCGACCAGCACCTGATCTCTAAAATCTATACGATTCTGTCAAAACTCAACCACAAACAAACAACCCAATCAAAAAGTGGGCAAAGGATATGAACACGCACTTCACTGAAGAAGATATTCAGGCAGCTAACAGATATATGAGAAAATGCTCTCAATCATTAGCCATTAGAGAAATGCAAATTAAAACTACGATGAGATTCCATCTCACTCCAACAAGGCTGGCATTAATCCCCAAAACACAAAATAATAAATGTTGGAGAGGCTGTGGAAAGATTGGAACTGTTATACACAGCTGGTGGGAATGTAAAATAGTCCAACCACTGTGGAAATCTATCTGGCGCTTTCTTAAAACGTTAAAAATAGAGCTACCATATAACCCAGAAATCCCACTCCTCGGAATATAGCCTAGAGAAATAAGAGCCTTTATACGAACAGATATATGCACACCCATGTTTATTGCAGCCCTCTTTACAATAGCAAAACGCCAGAAGCAACCAAGGTGTCCATCAATGGATGAATGGTTAAATAAATTGTGGTATATTCACACAATGGAATACTACGCATCAATAAAGAACAGTGACGGGAGAGCCAAGACGGCGGACTAGGCAGACGCTACCTCGGATCCCTCTTACAACAAAGACACGGAAAAACAAGTGAATCGATCACATACATAACAATCTACAAACCCTGAACAACAAACACAGATTTAGAGACGGAGAACGAACTAATACGGGGAAGCAGCGATTGTTTCCACAGCCTGGAGCCAGCGTACCAGTCAGATACAGCATAAGCACAGACAGCTGCTCCACCCCCCTGAACTAACCCCGGGAGGGGGACCAGCCGGTTTCACAGGCAGCATGGGACGCAGCCGGTAGGAGAAATCCCCGGGAGGCAGTGACCGGTCTTGGAGCAGAAAGAGCAGCGTCCAAGCCAGGGAACCGTCCCGCAGGGATTTGGACTGGACGCAGGTACGGCATAAACACGGAGAGTTGCTCCACCCCCCTGAACTAACCCTGGGAAGGGGACCAGCCGGGTCACATGGGCAGCATGGGACTCAGCCAGTAGGAGAAGTCCCCGGGAGGCAGCGACTGGTATTGGAGCGGGGAGAACAGCGTCCCAGCCGGGACACTCGGTCACGGCACAAGCACGGGGAGCTGCTCCACCCTTCTGAACTAACCCCAGGAGGAGGCCCAACTGGTTCTCGGAGGCGGCACGGCCACGCGGCTGGAGGGACGAGAAGTCCCCGGGAGGCAGCGACTGATTTTGGAGTCGAGAGTGCACCGCCCCAGTAGGGGAGCCTTGACGCTGGGCGTGGGGCTGGAAGCGGAGGATCTGACCGTGACTCCAACGGGACAGACCCCCCGGGGGCAATCTCCACACAGCCAGCACACATAGGCGACGCGCCCGCGGGAATCTCAGATATAATAGTCATTCCAAGCAAGACAAGCAACTCTGGCTATATTCTGAGGTGCTACTCTCCTATCTCTCTGTTCCCTCCCCCACCCTCCCCAGGCGGCTTCATTAACATCTGAATAGCCTGAGCCAGAGGGAGAACTCTGATAGGGATCTGACTGCATTTTTTTTTTAGCGGATTTTCTGGAAAAACTAGTTTCCCAGTGATGGCTCGGAGAAAACAATCCATATCAAACCACTTAAAGAAGCAGACCATGACAGCTTCTCCAACCCCCCAAACAAAAGAATCAAAATCTTTCCCAAATGAAGATACAATCTTGGAATTATCAGATACAGAATATAAAAAACTAATTTACAGAATGCTTAATGATATCACAAATGAAATTAGGATATCTGCAGAAAAAGCCAAGGAACACACTGATAAAACTGTTGAAGAACTCAAAAAGATTATTCAAGAACATACTGGAAAAATTAATAAGTTGCAAGAATCCATAGAGAGACAACATGTAGAAATCCAAAAGATTAACAATAAAATAACAGAATTAGACAACGCACTAGGAAGTCAGAGGAGCAGACTCGAGCAATTAGAATGCAGACTGGGACATCTGGAGGACCAGGGAATCAACACCAACATAGCTGAAAAAAAATCAGATAAAAGAATTAAAAAAAATGAAGAAACCCTAAGAATTATGTGGGACTCTATCAAGAAGGATAACCTGCGGGTGATTGGAGTCCCAGAACAGGGAGGGGGGACAGAAAACATAGAGAAAATAGTTGAAGAACTCCTGACACAAAACTTCCCTGACATCATGAAAGACGAAAGGATATCTATCCAAGATGCTCATCGAACCCCATTTAAGATTGATCCAAAAAGAAAAACACCAAGACATATTATCATCAAACTCACCAAAACCAAAGATAAACAGAAAATTTTAAAAGCAGCCAGACAGAAAAGAAACGTTTCCTTCAAGGGAGAATCAATAAGAATATGTTCTGACTACTCAGCAGAAACCATGCAGGCAAGAAGGGAATGGGACGACATATACAGAACACTGAAGGAGAAAAACTGCCAGCCAAGGATCATATATCCAGCAAAACTCTCTCTGAAATATGAAGGCGAAATTAAGATATTTACAGACAAACACAAGTTTAGAGAATTTGCAAAAACCAAACCAAAGCTACAAGAAATACTAAAGGATATTGTTTGGTCAGAGAACCAATAATATCAGATATCAGCACAAAACAAGGTCACAAAACAGAACGTCCTGATATCAACTCAAATAGGGAAATCACAAAAACAAACAAATTAAGATTAATTAAAAAAAAATACACATAACAGGGAACCATGGAAGTCAATAGGTAAAAGATCACAATAATCAAAAAGAGGGACTAAACACAGGAGGCATTGAACTGCCATATGGAGAGTGATACAAGGCGATATAGAACAATACAAGTTAGGTTTTTACTTAGAAAAATAGGGGTAAATAATAAGGTAACCACAAAAAGGTATAACAACTCTATAACTCAAGATAAAAACCAAGAAAAACGTAACGACTCAACTAACATAAAGTCAAGCACTATGAAAATGAGGATCTCACAATTTACTAAGAAAAACGCCTCAGCACAAAAAAGTATGTGGAAAAATGAAATTGTCAACAACACACATAAAAAGACATCAAAATGACAGCACTAAAAACTTATTTATCTATAATTACCCTGAATGTAAATGGACTAAATGCACCAATAAAGAGACAGAGAGTCACAGACTGGATAAAGAAACACGATCCATCTATATGCTGCCTACAAGAGACACACCTTAGACTTAGAGACACAAACAAACTAAAACTCAAAGGATGGAAAAAAGTATATCAAGCAAACAATAAGCAAAAAAGAAGAGGAGTAGCAATATTAATTTCTGACAAAATAGACTTTAGACTTAAATCCACCACAAAGGATAAAGAAGGACACTATATAATGATAAAAGGGACAATTGATCAGGAAGACATAACCATATTAAATATTTATGCACCCAATGACAGGGCTGCAAGATACATAAATCAAATCTTAACAGAATTGAAAAGCGAGATAGATACCTCCACAATTATAGTAGGAGACTTCAACACACCACTTTCGGAGAAGGACAGGACATCCAGTAAGAAGCTCAATAGAGACACGGAAGATCTAACTACAACAATCGACCAACTTGACCTCATTGACTTATACAGAACTCTCCACCCAACTGCTGCAAAATATACTTTTTTTTCCAGCGCACATGGAACATTCTCTAGAATAGACCACATATTAGGTCATAAAACAAACCTTTGCAGAGTCCAAAACATCGAAATATTACAAAGCATCTTCTCAGACCACAAGGCAATAAAACTAGAGATCAATAACAGAAAAACGAGGGAAAAGAAATCAAATACTTGGAAAATGAACAATACCCTCCTGAAAAAAGACTGGGTTATAGAAGACATCAAGGAGGGAATAAGGAAATTCATAGAAAGCAACGAGAATGAAAATACTTCCTATCAAAACCTCTGGGACACAGCAAAAGCAGTGCTCAGAGGCCAATTTATATCAATAAATGCACACATACAAAAAGAAGAAAGAGCCAAAATCAGAGAACTGTCCCTACAACTTGAACAAATAGAAAGTGAGCAACAAAAGAATCCATCAGGCACCAGAAGAAAACAAATAATAAAAATTAGAGCTGAACTAAATGAATTAGAGAACAGAAAAACAATTGAAAGAATTAACAAAGCCAAAAGCTGGTTCTTTGAAAAAATTAACAAAATTGATAAACCATTGGCTAGACTGACTAAAGAAATACAGGAAAGGAAACAAATAACCCGAATAAGAAATGAGAAGGACCACATCACAACAGAACCAAATGAAATAAAAATAACCATTTCAGATTATTATGAAAAATTGTACTCTAACAAATTTGAAAACCTAGAAGAAATGGATGAATTCCTGGAAAAACACTACCTACCTAAACTAACACATTCAGAAGTAGAACAACTAAATAGACCCATAACAAAAAAAGAGATTGAAACGGCAATTAAAAAACTCCCAACAAAAAAAAGCCCTGGCCCGGACGGCTTCACTGCAGAGTTCTACCAAACTTTCAGACAAGAGTTAACACCACTACTACTAAAGGTATTCCAAAGCATAGAAAATGACGGAATACTACCCAACTCATTCTATGAAGCCACCATCTCCCTGATACCAAAACCAGGTAAAGACATTACAAAAAAAGAAAATTATAGACCTATATCCCTCATGAACACTGATGCAAAAATCCTCAACAAAATTCTAGCCAATAGAATTCAACAACACATCAAAAAAATAATTCACCCTGATCAAGTGGGATTTATACCAGGTATGCAAGGCTGGTTTAATATCAGAAAAACCATTAATGTAATCCATCACATAAATAAAACAAAAGACAAAAACCACATGATCTTATCAATTGATGCAGAAAAGGCATTTGACAAAGTCCAACACCCATTCATGATAAAAACTCTTACCAAAATAGGAATTGAAGGAAAATTCCTCAACATAATAAAGGGCATCTATGCAAAGCCAACAGCCAATATCACTCTAAATGGAGAGAACCTGAAAGCATTTCCCTTGAGAACGGGAACCAGACAAGGATGCCCTTTATCACCGCTCTTATTCAACATCGTGTTGGAAGTCTTAGCCAGGGCAATTAGGCTAGACAAAGAAATAAAAGGTATCCGGATTGGTAAGGAAGAAGTAAAGTTATCACTATTTGCAGATGACATGATTATATACACAGAAAACCCTAAGGAATCCTCCAGAAAACTACTGAAACTAATAGAAGAGTTTGGCAGAGTCTCAGGTTATAAAATAAACATACAAAAATCACTTGGATTCCTCCACATCAACAAAAAGAACACCGAAGAGGAAATTACCAAATCAATACCATTCACAGTAGCCCCCAAGAAGATAAGATACTTAGGAATAAATCTTACCAAGGATGTAAAAGACCTATACAAAGAAAACTACAAAACTCTACTACAAGAAATTCAAAAGGACATGCTTAAGTGGAAAAACATACCCTGCTCATGGATAGGAAGACTTAACATAGTAAAAATGTCTATTCTACCAAAAGCCATCTATACATTTAACGCACTTCCGATCCAAATTCCAATGTCATATTTTAAGGGGATAGAGAAACAAATCACCAATTTCATATGGAAGGGAAAGAAGCCCCGGATAAGCAAAGCACTACTGAAAAAGAAGAAGAAAGTGGGAGGCCTCACCTTACCTGATTTCAGAACCTATTATACCGCCACAGTAGTCAAAACAGCCTGGTATTGGTACAACAACAGACACATAGACCAATGGAACAGAATTGAGAACCCAGACATAGATCCATCCACGTATGAGCAGCTGATATTTGACAAAGGACCAGTGTGAATTAACTGGGGAAAAGATAGCCTTTTTAACAAATGGTGCTGGCATAACTGGATATCCATTTGCAAAAAAATGAAACAGGACCCATACCTCACACCATGCACAAAAACTAACTCCAAGTGGATCAAAGACCTAAACATAAAGACTAAAACGATAAAGATCATGGAAGAAAAAATAGGGACAACATTAGGAGCCCTAATACAAGGTATAAACAGAATACAAAACATTACCAAAAATGATGAAGAGAAACCCGATAACTGGGAGCTACTAAAAATCAAACACCTATGCTCATCTAAAGACTTCTCCAAAAGAGTAAAAAGACCACCTACAGATTGGGAAAGAATTTTCAGCTATGACATCTCCGACCAGCACCTGATCTCTAAAATCTCCATGATTCTGTCAAAACTCAACCACAAAGACAAACAACCCAATCAAGAAGTGGGCAAAGGATATGAACACACATTTCACTAAAGAAGATATTCAGGCAGCCAACAGATACATGAGAAAATGCTCTCGATCATTAGCCATTAGGGAAATGCAAATTAAAACTACGATGAGATTCCATCTCACACCAGCAAGGCTGGCATTAATCCAAAAAACACAAAATAATAAATGTTGGAGAGGCTGCGGAGAGATTGGAACTCTCATACACTGCTGGTGGGAATGTAAAATGGTACAACCACTTTGGAAATCTATCTGGCGTTATCTTAAACAGTTAGAAATAGAACTACCATACAACCCAGAAATCCCACTCCTAGGAATATACCCTAGAGATACAAGAACCTTCATACAAACAGATATATGCACACCCATGTTTATTGCAGCTCTGTTTACAATAGCAAAAAGCTGGAAGCAACCAAGGTGTCCATCAACAGATGAATGGGTAAATAAATTGTGGTATATTCACACAATGGAATACTACGCATCGATAAAGAACAGTGACGAATCTCTGAAACATTTCATAACATGGAGGAACCTGGAAGGCATTATGCTGAGCGAAATGAGTCAGAGGCAAAAGGACAAATATTGTATAAGACCACTATTATAAGATCTTGAGAAATAGTAAACCTGAGAAGAACACACACTTTTGTGGTTACGAGGTGGGGAGGGAGGGAGGGTGGGAGAGGGTTTTTTTATTGATTAATCAGTAGATAAGAACTGCTTTAGGTAAAGGGAAAGACAACACTCAATACATGGAAGGTCAGCTCAATTGGACTGGACCAAAAGCAAAGAAGTTTCCGGGATAAAATGAATGCTTCAAAGGTCAGCGGAGCAAGCGCGGGGGTCTGGGGAACAAGGTTTGCGGGGACTTCTAAGTCAATTGGCAAAATAATTCTATTATGAAATCATTCTGCATCCCACTTTGAAATGTGGCGTCTGGGGTCTTAAATGCTAACAAGCGGCCATCTAAGATGCAGCAATTGGTCTCAACTCACCTGGAGCAAAGGAAAATGAAGAACACCAAGGCCACACGACAACTAAGAGCCCAAGAGACAGAAAGGGCCCCATGAACCAGAGACCTACAGTATCCTGAGACCAGAAGAACTAGTTGGTGCCTGGCCACAATCGATGACTGCCCTGACAGGGAGCACAGCAGAGGACCCCTGAGGGAGCAGGAGATCAGTGGGATACAGACCCCAAATTCTCATAAAAAGACCAAACTTAATGGTCTGACTGAGACTGGAGGAATCCCGGCGGCCATGCTCCCCAGACCTTCTGTTGGCACAGGACAGGAACCATCCCCGAAGACAACTCATCAGAAATGAAAGGGACTGGTCAGCGGGTGGGAGAGAGACGCTGATGAAGAGTGAGCTAATTATATCAGGTGGACACTTGAGATTGTGTTGGCAACTCTTGTCTGGAGGGGGGATGGGAGGATAGAGAGAGAGGGAAGCAGGCAAAATTTTCAAGAAAGGAGAGACTGAAAGGGCTGACTCAAGAGGGGGAGAGCAAGTGGGAGTAGGGAGTGAGATGTATGTAAACTTATATGTGACAGACTGATTGGATTTGTAAACGTTCACTTGAAGCTTAATAAAAGTTATTTAAAAAAAAAGAAAGAAAGCAATGGGACACAAGTAGGCAAATCTAAAAAAAAAAAAAGAACAGTGACGGATCTGTGAATCATTTCATAACATGGAGGAATCTGGAAGGCATTATGCTGAGTGAAACTAGTCAGGTTCAAAAGGACAAGTATTGTATAAGACCACTATTATAAGATCTTGAGAAATAGTAGAAACTGAGAAGAACACATTCTTTTGTGGTTACGAGAGGGGGGAGAGAGGGAGGGTGGGAGAGGGTTATTTACTGATTAGTTAGTAGATAAGAACTACTTTAGGTGAAGGGAAGGACAATACTCAATACAGGAAAGGTCAGCTCAACTGGACTGGACCAAAAGCAAAGAGGCTTCCGGGATGAACTGAATGCTTTGAAGGTCAGAGGAGCAAGGGCAGGGGTTTGGGGACTACGGCTTAAGGGAACTTCTAAGTCAATTGGCAAAATAAATTCTATTATGAAAACATTCCGCATCCCACTTTGAAGTGTGGCGTGCTAACAAGCGGCCATCTAAGATGCATCAATTGGTCTCAACCCACCTGGATCAAAGGAAAATTAAGAACACCAAGGTCACACGATAACTATTAGCTCAAGAGACAGAAGGGGCCACATGAAGTAGAGACTTACATCTTCCTGAGACCAGAAGAACTAGATGGTGCCGGCCACAACCGATGACTGCCCTGACAGGGAGCACAACAGAGAACCACTGAGGGAGCAGGAGATCAGTGGGATGCAGACCCCAAATTCTCATCAAAAGACCAGACTTAATGGTCTGACTGAGACTAGAGGAACCCCGGGAGTCATGGTCCCCAAACCTTCTGTTGGCCCAGGACAGGAACCATTCCCGAAGACAACTCATCAGACATGGAAGGGACTGGACAATGGGTTGGACAGAGATGCTGATGAAGAGTGAGCTACTTGTATCAGGTGGACACTTGAGACTGTGTTGGCATCTCCTGTCTGGAGGGGAGATGGGAGGGTAGAGAGGGTTAGAAACTGGTGAAACGGTCATGAAAGGAGAGACTGGAAGGAGGGAGTGAGCTGACTCATTAGGGGGAGAGTAAGTGGGAGTATGGAGTAAGGTATATATAAGCTTATATGTGACAGACTGACTTGATTTGTAAACTTTCACTTAAAGCACAATAAAAATTACTTAAAAAAATAGATCATTTAGCAACATTTTCTGGTTAGAAGATCTGCTCGACTTTAGCACTGGATTGAAAAACACCATCAGTTAGCCTTGCAAACAAAACAAAACATAAAATTAAATAGGATTTTTTTTTCTAGTTCCCATATGTCCTAACAAATCCAAAGATGGGTAGAAGTCATTCATTTCATTATCATTGTTTCTATTGCCCCCATGGCAATGCTACTGTTTGCAATCCAGTTACCTCTGATTACTAAAGAAGATTAAATTTTCAGTAAATTTTACTGGTAATAAGGTAATTGTATGGTGTATTTGTGTTTTCATTTCACATTTAAATTTTATAACAGCCTTGCATGTATATGTTTCTCTCTCAGCAAAGTTTTATGGTATTTAACACCAAGAATGCAAGGATTCTACCAACAAAACTGGCTTAGTACACAATGAAGCATAGTGCCTGTCTTAGTTATCTAGTGTTGCTATAACAGAAATACCACCAGTGGATGGCTTTAACAAACAGAAATTTATTGTCTCACAGTCTAGAAGGCTAAAGGTTCTAATTCAGGGTGCCCCTGCAGGGGAAGTCTTTCTGTCTTTGTCAGCTCCAGAGGATGGTCCTTGTCATTTATCTTTCCTTTGTCTAGGAGCTTCTCCATTCAGGAACTCCAGGTCCAGAGAATGTGCTCTGCTCCTGGCAGTGCTTTCTTGGTGGTATGAGGTTCCCGTGTCTCTCTGCTTGCCTCTGTCTTTCATATCTCAAAAGAGATTGACTTTAAACACAACCTAACCCTATAGATTAAGTCTTGTCTCATTAACACAACTGCCAATAACCCACCTCATTAACATCATACAGGTAGAATTTGCAAAACATAGGAAAAGCCCATCAGAGGACCAAATGATGGACAATCACACAATACTAGGAAACATGGCCTAGCCATGTTGATACACATTTAGGGGGGATGTGATTCAATCTATAACATTCCACCCTTTGGCACCCCAAGATTTATGTCTTTGCTACATGGTAAAACACATTCACCTCATAATATCATAGCAAAATTTTAAATCAACTCCAAGTCCAAAATCCAAAAATTCCTCTTAATCTGTGAAATCTAGAATACAAGTTATCTGTTTCCAACGTACAGTGATGGAACAGGCACAAAGTAGATATTTCCACTACCAATGGGAGAAATTAAAGGGAAAAAAAGGGATAACAGTCACCAAGCAAGTCAGCAGGACACATTACATTAGCCCTCAAGGGTTGAAAATAATCCTCTGCTCCCTGAGGTCATTTACACACTGGCCCTGCCCTCCAGATTACAGTTATTTGCCACACTTTCCGGATTCTGAGTGTAGGTCCCTTGGCCCTGGGCTTCAGCTCTGCCTTCCAGGCCCACTGGAATGGCAACTCTTTTCTCTGTCAGCTTTAGGCAACCCCATTCTCCTAGTTCGTCTGAGTGGGGACTGTACCATTTGAGACCCTAGAAGTTGTGGCCCTACCCTTTGAGACTGTGGCAGCTCTGGTTCTTGTGTTTCTTGCCTCTTCAGCTTCTGCTTCCTGGTTCCTTTGCCTTTTAGCCCCTTGAGCCTTTTCACCCATTTCTGCCCTGCTGGGTCAAGTGTTTCAAAGCTCTTTAGCTCCGCTGCTAAATGCCTGGAGGCACCCCACACCTCCAGTAAACTTCAGCCAGAAGGCATTCAGCTCTCTTGCTCTGTGGATCAGCAAGCCTAGCTCCACCAATAAGTACCTAGAGGCACCACACTCCACCATGAATCCTTCTGTGCAAAGACACTCAGCTCTCTTGCTCCATTGGGTCAGCTCCAGCGCTGTCTTGCATTGGTCTCCTGGTTCTGCTGCTTCAGGTTCTCTGCTGCTGTTGGTTCCCTGGTGCTGCTAGTTCCATTGTAACAGCTCTCCTTGTTTCCTTCTGAGTCCTCACCAGAATTGTCTTTGATGTCCATAATTCCACCAACAGTCTCTTCAAGGCAATTTTGGCTTTTACTATTACTGACTTTAAAACTCTTCCAGCCTGTATCTGTTCACAGTTTTGATTTACTTCCACATTGTAGGTGTCTATTAGAGCAGCACCCCACTCTCCTGGTACCAAATTCTGTCTTAGTTATCTAGTGCTGCTATAACAGAAATACCACCAGTGGATGGCTTTTACAAACAAATTTATTCTCTCACAGTCTAGTAGGCTAGAAGTGTGAATTCAGGGTGCCACCTTCAAGGGAAAACCTTCTCTCTGTGTCAGCTCCAGAGGACGATACTTGTCATCTATCTTCTCTTGGTCTAGGAGCTTCTCTGTGCAGGAACCTCGGGTCCAAAGGACTCGCTCTGCTCCTGAAGCTGCTTTCTTGATGGTATGAGTTTCCCCTGTCTCTCTGCTTGCCTCTGTCTTTCATATCTCAAAAGAGATTGTTGAGGTGGAGCCAAGATGGCGGACTAGGCAGACGTTACCTCGGATCCCTCTTACAACAAAGACACGGAAAAACAAGTGAATCGATCACATACATAACAATCTACAAACCCTGAACAACAAACACAGATTTAGAGACGGAGAACGAACTAATACGGGGAAGCAGCGATTGTTTCCAGAGCCTGGAGCCAGAGTACCAGTCAGGTACGGCACAAGCACAGAGACCTGCTCCACCCCCCTGAACTAACCCCGGGAGGGGGACCAGCCGGTTCCACGGGCGGCGTGGGACGCAGCCGGTAGGAGAAGTCCCCGGGAGGCAGTGACTGATCTTGGAGCAGAAAGAGCAGCATCCGAGCCGGGGAATCGTCCCGCAGGGATTTGGACTGCACGCAGGTACGCCATAAACATGGAGAGTTGCTCCACCCCCTGAACTAACCCCGGGAAGGGGACCAGCCGGGTCGCGCGGGCGGCGTGGGACGCAGCCGGTAGGAGAAGTCCCAGGGAGGCAGCGACTGGTATTGGAGTGGGGAGAACAGCGTTCCAGCCGGGACACTCGGTCGCGGCACAAGCACGGGGAGTTACTCCACCCATCTGAACTAACCCCGGGAGGGGGCCCACCTGGTTCACGGGGGCGGCACGGCCACGCGGCTGGAGAGACGAGAAGTCCCCGGGAGGCAGCGACTGATTTTGGAGTTGAGAGTGCACCGTTCCAGTAGGGGAGCCTTGACGCTGGGCGTGGGGCTGGAAGCGGAGGATCTGACCGTGACTCCAGCGGGCCAGACCCCCTGGGGGCAATCTCCACACAGCCAGCACACATAGGCGACGCGCCCGCGGGAATCTCAGATATAACAGTCATTCCAAGCAAGACAAGCAACTCTGGCTATATTCTGAGGTGCTACTCTCCTATCTCTCTGTTCCCTCCCCCACCCTCCCCAGGCGGCTTCATTAACATCTGAATAGCCGGAGCCAGAGGGAGAACTCTGATAGGGATCTGACTGCATTTTTTTTTAGCGGATTTTCTGGAAAAACTAGTTTCCCAGTGATGGCTCGGAGACAGCAATCCATATCAAACCACCTAAAGAAGCAGACCATGACAGCCTCTACAACCCCTCAAACAAAAGAATCAAAATCTTTCCCAAATGAAGATACAATTTTGGAATTATCAGATACAGAATATAAAAAACTAATTTACAGAATGCTTAATGATATCACAAATGAAATTAGGATATCTGCGGAAAAAGCCAAGGAACACACTGATAAAACTGTTGAAGAACTCAAAAAGATTATTCAAGAACATACTGGAAAAATTAATAAGTTGCAAGAATCCATAGAGAGACAACATGTAGAAATCCAAAAGATTAACAATAAAATTACAGAATTAGACAACACACTAGGAAGTCAGAGGAGCAGACTCGAGCAATTAGAATGCAGACTGGGACATCTGGAGGACCAGGGAATCAACACCAACATAGCTGAAAAAAAATCAGATAAAAGAATTAAAAAAAATGAAGAAACTCTAAGAATTATGTGGGACTCTATCAAGAAGGATAACCTGCGGGTGATTGGAGTCCCAGAACAGGGAGGGGGGACAGAAAACACAGAGAAAATAGTTGAAGAACTTCTGACAGAAAACTTCCCTGACATCATGAAAGACGAAAGGATATCTATCCAAGATGCTCATCGAACCCCATTTAAGATTGATCCAAAAAGAAAAACACCAAGACATATTATCATCAAACTCACCAAAACCAAAGATAAACAGAAAATTTTAAAAGCAGCCAGACAGAAAAGAAACGTTTCCTTCAAGGGAGAATCAATAAGAATATGTTCTGACTACTCAGCAGAAACCATGCAGGCAAGAAGGGAATGGGACGACATATACAGAACACTGAAGGAGAAAAACTGCCAACCAAGGATCATATATCCAGCAAAACTCTCTCTGAAATATGAAGGCGAAATTAAGATATTTACAGACAAACACAAGTTTAGAGAATTTGCAAAAACCAAACCAAAGCTACAAGAAATACTAAAGGATATTGTTTGGTCACAGAACCAATAATATCAGATATCAGCACAACACAAGGTCACAAAACAGAACGTCCTGATATCAACTCAAATAGGGAAATCACAAAAACAAACAAATTAAGATTAATTAAAAAAAAAAATACACATAACAGGGAATCATGGAAGTCAATAGGTAAAAGATCACAATAATCAAAAAGAGGGACTAAATACAGGAGGCATTGAACTGCCATATGGAGAGTGATACAAGGCGATATAGAACAATACAAGTTAGGTTTTTACTTAGAAAAATAGGGGTATATAATGAGGTAACCACAAAAAGGTATAACAACTCTATAACTCAAGATAAAAGCCAAGAAAAACGTAACGACTCAACTAACATAAAGTCAAACACTATGAAAATGAGGATCTCACAATTTACTAAGAAAAACGCCTCAGCACAAAAAAGTATGTGGAAAAATGAAATTGTCAACAACACACATAAAAAGGCATCAAAATGACAGCACTAAAAACTTATTTATCTATAATTACCCTGAATGTAAATGGACTAAATGCACCAATAAAGAGACAGAGAGTCACAGACTGGATAAAGAAACACGATCCATCTATATGCTGCCTACAAGAGACACACCTTAGACTTAGAGACACAAACAAACTAAAACTCAAAGGATGGAAAAAAGTATATCAAGCAAACAATAAGCAAAAAAGAAGAGGAGTAGCAATATTAATTTCTGACAAAATAGACTTTAGACTTAAATCCACCACAAAGGATAAAGAAGGACACTATATAATGATAAAAGGGACAATTGATCAGGAAGACATAACCATATTAAATATTTACGCACCCAATGACAGGGCTGCAAGATACATAAATCAAATTTTAACAGAACTGAAAAGCGAGATAGATACCTCCACAATTATAGTAGGAGACTTCAACACACCACTTTCGGAGAAGGACAGGACATCGAGTAAGAAGCTCAACAGAGACACGGAAGATCTAATTACAACAATCAACCAACTTGACCTCATTGACTTATACAGAACTCTCCACCCAACTGCTGCAAAATATACTTTTTTTTCCAGCGCACATGGAACATTCTCTAGAATAGACCACATATTAGGTCATAAAACAAACCTTTGCAGAGTCCAAAATATCGAAATATTACAAAGCATCTTCTCAGACCACAAGGCAATAAAACTAGAGATCAATAACAGAAAAACGAGGGAAAAGAAATCAAATACTTGGAAAATGAACAATACCCTCCTGAAAAAAGACTGGGTTATAGAAGACATCAAGGAGGGAATAAGGAAATTCATAGAAAGCAACGAGAATGAAAATACTTCCTATCAAAACCTCTGGGACACAGCAAAAGCAGTGCTCAGAGGCCAATTTATATCCATACATGCACACATACAAAAAGAAGAAAGAGCCAAAATCAGAGAACTGTCCCTACAACTTGAACAAATAGAAAGTGAGCAACAAAAGAACCCATCAGGCACCAGAAGAAAACAAATAATAAAAATTAGAGCTGAACTAAATGAATTAGAGAACAGAAAAACAATCGAAAGAATTAACAAAGCCAAAAGCTGGTTCTTTGAAAAAATTAACAAAATTGATAAACCATTGGCTAGACTGACTAAAGAAATACAGGAAAGGAAACAAATAACCCGAATAAGAAATGAGAAGGACCACATCACAACAGAACCAAATGAAATTAAAAGAATCATTTCAGATTATTATGAAAAATTGTACTCTAACAAATTTGCAAACCTAGAAGAAATGGATGAATTCCTGGAAAAACACTACCTACCTAAACTAACACATTCAGAAGTAGAACAACTAAATAGACCCATAACAAAAAAAGAGATTGAAACGGTAATCAAAAAACTCCCAACAAAAAAAAGTCCTGGCCCGGACGGCTTCACTGCAGAGTTCTACCAAATTTTCAGAGAAGAGTTAACACCACTACTACTAAAGGTATTCCAAAGCATAGAAAATGACGGAATACTACCCAACTCATTCTATGAAGCCACCATCTCCCTGATACCAAAACCAGGTAAAGACATTACAAAAAAAGAAAATTATAGACCTATATCCCTCATGAACATTGATGCAAAAATCCTCAACAAAATTCTAGCCAATAGAATCCAACGACACATCAAAAAAATAATTCACCCTGATCAAGTGGGATTTATACCAGGTATGCAAGGCTGGTTTAATATCAGAAAAACCATTAATGTAATCCATCACATAAATAAAACAAAAGACAAAAACCACATGATCTTATCAATTGATGCAGAAAAGGCATTTGACAAAGTCCAACACCCATTCATGATAAAAACTCTTACCAAAATAGGAATTGAAGGAAAATTCCTCAACATAATAAAGGGCATCTATGCAAAGCCAACAGCCAATATCACTCTAAATGGAGAGAACCTGAAAGCATTTCCCTTGAGAACGGGAACCAGACAAGGATGCCCTTTATCACCGCTCTTATTCAACATCGTGTTGGAAGTCTTAGCCAGGGCAATCAGGCTAGACAAAGAAATAAAAGGTATCCGGATTGGCAAGGAAGAAGTAAAGTTATCACTATTTGCAGATGACATGATTATATACACAGAAAACCCTAAGGAATCCTCCAGAAAACTACTGAAACTAATAGAAGAGTTTGGCAGAGTCTCAGGTTATAAAATAAACATACAAAAATCACTTGGATTCCTCTACATCAACAAAAAGAACACCGAAGAGGAAATTACCAAATCAATACCATTCACAATAGCCCCCAAGAAGATAAGATACTTGGGAATAAATCTTACCAAGGATGTAAAAGACCTATACAAAGAAAACTACAAAGCTCTACTACAAGAAATTCAAAAGGACATACTTAAGTGGAAAAACATACCTTGCTCATGGATAGGAAGACTTAACATAGTAAAAATGTCTATTCTACCAAAAGCCATCTATACATTTAACGCACTTCCGATCCAAATTCCAGTATCATATTTTAAGGGGATAGAGAAACAAATCACCAATTTCATATGGAAGGGAAAGAAGCCCCGGATAAGCAAAGCACTACTGAAAAAGAAGAAGAAAGTGGGAGGCCTCACCTTACCTGACTTCAGAACCTATTATACAGCCACAGTAGTCAAAACAGCCTGGTATTGGTACAACAACAGACACATAGACCAATGGAACAGAATTGAGAACCCAGACATAGATCCATCCACGTATGAGCAGCTGATATTTGACAAAGGACCAGTGTGAATTAACTGGGGAAAAGATAGCCTTTTTAACAAATGGTGCTGGCATAACTGGATATCCATTTGCAAAAAAATGAAACAGGACCCATACCTCACACCATGCACAAAAACTAACTCCAAGTGGATCAAAGACCTAAACATAAAGACTAAAACGATAAAGATCATGGAAGAAAAAATTGGGACAACCCTAGGAGCCCTAATACAAGGTATAAACAGAATACAAAACATTACCAAAAATGATGAAGAGAAACCCGATAACTGGGAGCTCCTAAAAATCAAACACCTATGCTCATCTAAAGACTTCACCAAAAGAGTAAAAAGACCACCTACAGATTGGGAAAGAATTTTCAGCTATGACATTTCCGACCAGCGCCTGATCTCTAAAATCTACATGATTCTGTCAAAACTCAACCACAAAAAGACAAACAACCCAATCAAGAAGTGGGCAAAGGATATGAACACACATTTCTCTAAAGAAGATATTCAGGCAGCCAATAGATACATGAGAAAATGCTCTCGATCATTAGCCATTAGAGAAATGCAAATTAAAACTACGATGAGATTCCATCTCACACCAGCAAGGCTGGCATTAATCCAAAAAACACAAAATAATAAATGTTGGAGAGGCTGCGGAGAGATTGGAACTCTCATACACTGCTGGTGGGAATGTAAAATGGTACAACCACTTTGGAAATCTATCTGGCGTTATCTTAAACAGTTAGAAATAGAACTACCATACAACCCAGAAATCCCACTCCTAGGAATATACCCTAGAGATACAAGAGCCTTCATACAAACAGATATATGCACACCCATGTTTACTGCAGCTCTGTTTACAATACCAAAAAGTTGGAAGCAACCAAGGTGTTCATCAATGGATGAATGGGTAAATAAATTGTGGTATATTTACACAATGGAATACTACGCATCGATAAAGAACAGTGACGAATCTCTGAAACATTTCATAACATGGAGGAACCTGGAAGGCATTATGCTGAGCGAAATGAGTCAGAGGCAAAAGGACAAATATTGTATAAGACCACTATTATAAGATCTTGAGAAATAGTAAACCTGAGAAGAACACATACTTTTGTGGTTACGAGGGGGGGAGGGAGGGAGGGTGGGAGAGGGTTTTTTATTGATTAATCAGTAGATAAGAACTGCTTTAGGTGAAGGGAAAGACAACACTCAATACATGGAAGGTCAGCTCAATTGGACTGGACCAAAAGCAAAGAAGTTTCCGGGATAAAATGAATGCTTCAAAGGTCAGCGGAGCAAGCGCAGGGGTCTGGGGAACAAGGTTTGCGGGGACTTCTAAGTCAATTGGCAAAATAATTCTATTATGAAATCATTCTGCATCCCACTTTGAAATGTGGCGTCTGGGGTCTTAAATGCTAACAAGCAGCCATCTAAGATGCAGCAATTGGTCTCAACCCACCTGGAGCAAAGGAAAATGAAGAACACCAAGCCCACATGACAACTAAGAGCCCAAGAGACAGAAAGGGCCACATGAACCAGAGACCTACATCATCCTGAGACCAGAAGAACTAGTTGGTGCCCGGCCACAATCGATGACTGCCCTGACAGGGAGCTCAGCAGAGGACCCCTGAGGGAGCAGGAGATCAGTGGGATGCAGACCCCAAATTCTCATAAGAAGACCAAACTTAATGGTCTGACTGAGACTGGAGGAATCCCGGCGGCCATGCTCCCCAGACCTTCAGTTGACACAGGACAGGAACCATCCCCGAAGACAACTCATCAGAAATGAAAGGGACAGGTCAGCGGGTGGGAGAGAGATGCTGATGAAGAGTGAGCTAATTATATCAGGTGGACACTTGAGATTGTGTTGGCAACTCTTGCCTGGAGGGGGGATGGGAGGATAGAGAGAGAGGGAAGCCGGCAAAATTGTCAAGAAAGGAGAGACTGAAAGGGCTGACTCAAGATGGGGAGAGCAAGTGGGAGTAGGGAGTGAGATGTATGTAAACTTATATGTGACAGACTGATTGGATTTGTAAACGTTCACTTGAAGCTTAATAAAAGTTATTATAAAAAAAAAAAAAAGAGATTGTTTTAAAACACAACCCAATACTGTACATTGAGTCCTGCCTCATTAACACAACTTCCACTAACCCAACTCATTAATATCTTACAGGTAGGATTTACTAATGCACAGGAAAATCACAATGATGACAGAATGGTGGACAGTCACACAATACTGGGAATCATGGCCTAGCCATGTTGATACACATTTTTGGTGGACACAATTCAATCCATAACAGTGTCTTACAGAAATCAGTCAATTGTAGTTAATAAAAAGTTATTTCTTACTATGTGTAAGATTCTGTGCTAAAATCTTAATCAATATAAGTAGATATTTTTACAGTAGAAATAACATTGAGAAGAGAATACTAAATTCTAGCTTTATGGTAGTTACTTAATATCAATTGATGATGTAATTTAAGTGAAATGAACTTTTTTCCATCTGAAGAAAAATGAACTTAAGCTAAATCATTTCTCTATATTTTTTCAGTAAAAAATGAAAATTGATTATATTTGTAATGAATCATATTGCAGGTGAATAAGAGAGAAAACAATTTTAGATAGAAAAGTGTCCTTTGAAGTGTTCGACACATTCTCCTTCCCTTTTTGGAAATTTACTTCAACAAAGGTTATTCAGCCAAGTCAAGATCACAGTGTTGGTGAACTGGACATTATCATTGTTTTGCTAGTGTGTTTGTTTATTGTCTTGGTTACCTTTCTTTCGGTACTACATTTAAAGATGTGCCATTGGCTTCAGACTATCCTTCTGGACAGGAGGTCTCTGATTAGTCAGCACTCTAGCATCAATGACTCATGTACACACAGGAAGGGGACACTAGTCAGGTGCAGCAAGATGTGATATGCTTTGCTTAGATTTTTAGAAAAAAATATTCTCTCCTCCAAGAAACACCTCAAGACATTCTCTCTCTTCACCTAGACCTGTGCTTCCTAAATGTGTCAAATATAAGTCATCCAACTCATAACCCACTGCTGTCGAGTTAATTCTGACTCATAGCAACATTATAGGACATAGGGTTACCAAGCAGCACCTGGTGGATTTGAACTGCCGACCTTTTTGTTAAGAGCTGTAGCTTTTAACCACAAAGCCACCAGGGTTTCCTAAGTCACCCAAGGCACCAGTTAATCAGTGCCCTCACTTCAGACCACCTGGACCAGAATCTTCATAAGATGGTCATGCAAATCCATATGTATAAAAAGCTTCCCAGGAGAGTATTACAAAACGTCAAGGTTGGACAACATTGGCCTACAATGACCCTTGCTATTCACATATGGTTTGTTGGAGAAGAAGCAGCACCACCACCAGAGAACTGGTTCAAAATGGAGACTTCCAGGCCCATTCCCCATCCTATTGAATCTGAGTCTGGATTTCAACAAGTTCTTCAAGATGTTCCGTAAGTGTATTAAAGTTTGAGAAGCACTTTAATTAGATCAGTGGTGTTAAAAGTGTTATCCATGGGCCAGCAAGAACAGTATCATCTGGGAATTTGTTACAAATGCAAATTCTTAGGCAATGGTGTAGAATCAGGAACTTGTGAGGTGAGGCCTAACAAGGTATGGTTTAACAAACCCAACATTACTTGAGCATCAGTAACTCAGAGAGTATTACGCAAAGATCCAATGCTGCAGCAGTCATTTGCAAAGGATGAACGTCTGGAGTTGTCCTATGTAGGTGGAGGATGAATGAAGCTAAATGCTGAGGAATGCAGGACATAGAGGACCTGGCTCTTGTCCACATCTTTGAGCTGCTTGATCTAGGCTAGTTTTACCTCCACATTTCTCATTTCAATGAAACAATTTGTATTTTGCTTTTTGTCACTCGAAACAGAAAGAATCCCAATGACCACAGCGAGTTCTAAGCAGAACTAGCTGGAAGACGCAGCGTGAAAGGAGACAGTTAAGATGTCAGTGATAAAGAATGATGCTTGATACTAAGCTGAATACACACAGTAAAAGATCGTGTCACATAAATAATGTCAACATTCTTGGCTTAGACTGGTGATAGAGTGTTGTGCAAATGTTACAGAAAAATGAAGATGAGTGCAACATGGCAAGAGAAGAAGACTCAACCTTAGTGCTGCTTAATTTGAAGAAGAATTTTCTTCTTTTCTTTTCCCCCCAATGGCAAATACTGTGGGTGACTGCATCCGGGAGGAAATTTCAGCAATGGTTAGTTTGTTAATTGTGTCAACTGTATACTCACCGTGGTGAAAATAGAGGAAGAATTACATCATCATGAGGAGATTCTTCTTTCCTTAAGGATGTAAAGGAAGACACTCATATTCCAAGCGATCATTTTCCCACCTCAAGGTGCTTGAGATTATTTTCGTCTCTTAATTTCTGTTCTATTAGTATTTTTATGTCATAAGAAAATACTAGATAAAAATGTTCAAATAATGTGAAAAAAGACATGGCCATAGTTATTATGTCCTGAAAGTTCAATAATAAATATGTAAATAGAGAAGTAACTTGAATTCTAAATCATTAAGAATTTATTGATTTATTTCGTATTTTGATAACAGTTTACATTATACTGTTGTTAGGTGCTATAGAGTTGGCTCCGACTCATGGTAATCTTATATGTTACAAAATAAAATGCTGTCTGGTCCTCGTCATCTTCTTGATAATTGGTCTGTTTGAGTTCATTGTCGTGGCTATTGTGTAGTGCATTCCAACCTAGGGGGCTCATCTTCCATCTCTATATTGGACAATATTCTGTTGTAACCCATAAGGTTTTAAATAGTTGATTTTCAGCAGCAGATCACCTGGCCTTTCTTCCTACTCTGCCATAGTCTAGAAGCTCCACAGAGACTTGTACACCATAGGTGACATTACACAAACTACTGCAGTATGGCAAACTGAAAGACAAGTGGATAGCTTTTTAATTCACTCTTATGTGCTATGTAAGCATATTTCAGTAGAAAACATTTCAAGCTTCTGTGTGTGTCACATTAGGAACAGATTCAATAGTTTGAAGCTGCCTTATGAAACCACAAGCATTCACCACATATATTTGTGTAATGGATAATTAGATGTCTTAAGTCCAATGGCAAGAAACTATTCGCAGATCCACACAAAATTGTTTCCCTCTTCAAGATGTTAGAATAGGCCCTTTTAATTTCTAGAGTACAAAAGAAAAACACAGACATCAGATTCTCCCCAAATACATCCTCCTGCAAAGAAGAGTGCACTATTCACAAAACAGATTGGCTCCATCATATTAGAAGAGAACAATTTAGTGGATACAGGTTTTTAGTTTCTAAATGTCACCTAATTCCAAAGAAACAACATTTTTAGGATGCAATGGCTTGAAGATTTGGCACATGATATACTGTATCATATAGCAGTATGGCAAAGATGTCAAAACACATATTTTATATTACTGTACTTTTACCCAAGTAACATGCACCTTCTATGTTTGTTTGCCAACAGCACTCTCCCTCTACAAGGTATTTTCCTAAGTGCTGTATGCTAATTTTTTTACAGCAACATGAAAAAAAAAAAAAAAACTGTCATAGCCGTGATTATGAAAATACCTCGTGGGGAGAGGGCATGGTTGGCAAACAAACTTCGAAGGCACACATTATTTGTAAAAATATGGTACTCCTCAAATCCTTCATAGCTGACAGTTTTTTAAACAAGAAGTCAGAAAGAAAGTTGCATGGTACAGTCTGGAAAACGTGACAGAAACTATAAATGTGGAGTTTTAAACATATCCAGTATGGATCCTGCCCACGAAGGACCCTGGGACTGAGCAAAAGTAACTGACCTGACAGTAACCCAGTCCATAGTGAGACATGGACTTGTTTCTCTTAACCAGACTTGTTTCTCTTTCTTCTTCCCTTCCCCCTTTCTGAACCAACAGCTACTGATTAAAGGCCTTAAAGTACAAATCCAGCCATCGGTCTTGGCAAAGTTAACTTCTCAGGCCCTTCCCCTCCTCCCCCAATGTTTTTAAGCTTTACTTTCCCCCTTCCTTCTTTCTGTGGAGTTGGTATCACATTCCTTTCCCCATTTGTAATTTCCCCACTCTTTCAGTATATAAATGTTAGAACGAAGGCCCACGGTGAGTGCCAACATCATAACCTAGGTTAATGGCCAGTGCTCTGCAGTTTTGCCCTTGGGAATCTGCACTGTCCTCCTATACATAAATTTCCCCTTACTAAAGCCTTTAATGCAATCAACCTGGCTTTTGCAGCCTCTTTCTATGGAATTCGAACCAAGATTTTCCCAGAGCTTTTAGGGGCTGCTTTACCTCCCAGGACTCCAGATTACACCTGTGGTGCTTCCCCAACAGCCGGCCAGACAGGAAGATATCAACAACACAACAAGAAAAGTGGTATATTCAGTTTGCAAATTTGATCTTAAATTACCTTTACAATAAGGATTTCCTAGAATAGAATTTTACCAAGTTCAGTTAGTTTTTAGTTTGTTTGAGGAAGTTAGTGGATCAATACATGATGTTATAGCAAATATTTTTCAATACTTTAATTCTTTGTAGTGTCTACAACCTTGCAAACAATCTGAGGAAAATATGTATAGTAGCTCTAAGTAAATCATTTTAGGCAAAAACATAATAGTAACAAACTGAAATACAGTACTCATAAAAACAATTTAATTTTAATTAATGAAATATTAAATATTTTACAAGTGAAGCACTTGCTTAATAATTAACAATGGCTCAGATACATGTAAGTTAATAATAAACTTTTAGCCCATGTTTGGCTGTTAAGGACTATGAAGGGTATGAGATTTTACTACACTTACAAGCTCACAAGTTAGCTTGCCCCAGTTTTAAGGATGCTGGCAGAACACAAGAGACTCTTGGGTCAGAAACAAAGGACTCAGCATATTTGTGTCAGCCCCCCTTGTCTCCATGTACCACAGGGCTTGTAGGGGCGGGCCCAGGCAAGTCCTGCTCAAGCAGTGGGTAGCATGAGAGTAGAGGAACCTTGGGCTCAGGGAGCCCAAGTATTTTATAGAAGGTGGTAAACATCTCTGCCTTCTGCTCTGTGGAGGGATGTTATCATTCTATGCTGCTCACTAAGCAGGTTCCCCTTTGCTCTGGAGGGAGACACTGCTCTTTCCTTCTATGACCATTTGCTATGCAAACACCCTTGAAAAGATGCATAAAAAAAAGGGCAGTCAATATACTTGAGGATAGATGAGAAACCAAACAAAATATGAAACCCAATGCCATTGAGTTGATTCTGACCAATAGTGGCCCTACAGGACAGAGTAGAACCATCCCATGGGGTTCCCAAGGAGTGCCTGGTGGATTTGAATGGCTGACAAGACATTGTTTAAACGTATCATAAAAGAAAACAGATGAAAACCCATCAATCCTTTTCAGGATATCACATTGTGCTGATATCACAAGACCTGGGACGTTGAAGGAAAATTGAGTTATCAAGTAAAGGCTGAGCAGATGGACAATTCAGGTTGCTTATATATATATATATACATGTTGCTATGTAGATATATTTTAAATATGGAATTGGAAACGGTGGCAGATTGCATTTGCTGTTATTTTTAGGTACCTTCGAGTTGGTTCCAACTCAAATCACTGCCAAGTTTGTTTCCCAATTTACTTTAATTGGAGGAAAGCACTTGGAATAATTTGTAATGCTGATCCACATGGTCTTGTGCATTTCCACATGAATAGTAACATTTGTTAATAATTAAATTTTTAAACATTTTTTATTATCACATTTTTTGAGAATTAGAATTGAGTCACTTTGTAGTTTACCCTAACATTTCTCCATAAAGTCTTACACTTACAAGAAAGTTATCCTTTTTTTTTTTAATGTGAAGATTTTAGTGAATTAATTGGGGTAACAATACAGTCAGAAAATCAATAATGTGTATAGGTGGGAAGGGGATAGAAAGAAATCCCGGTGGAAAAGTCAGAGGTATACAAGTAAGAAGTGAGAGACCAGAAGACTGGAGGTGATCCTATAGGACAGAGTAAAACTGTCCCATAGTTTCCAAAGAGCTGCTGGTGGATTTGAACTGCCAACTTTTTGGTTAGCAGCCAATCTCTTAACCACTGCACCACCAAGGCTCCTGAAAGAAACAAATAGAAAGAAGAAATAGAATTAAAAAATGGTGTTTTTGTTGTTGTTGTCATTTATTTGTTTATTTTTGTTGTTGTTTGTTTTTACGTTAGCATTCGCTCTCATTAACCTAAAAGATGTTTTACAAAAGTTTACCTGGGGAAAGTTGAGAGACCTCTCCAGCTCCTTTCACGCATTTCATTTAGCACACTGTTATTTTCACATACACACAGAGGCACATTTTAGACAGACTAACAAAATCACTTTTAGATGTAAGGACTTTACTGCTATCATTGATGCAAGACTAGCTCAAAGCAAACTTTCCTGAAAAAGGATTATCATATCAGGAAAAGCAAAGAAAACAGAGATGTGAAAATTGGAGACAAGCCAGGGTTATGTTGTGTCATAAAGTGCTAGGGAGCAGATTTGGGAACAGTTAATGCCAGCAGGCTAAGCTGTACAGACCCAGAAAGCAGACTGCACATGGCAATGGGGACTAGAGCCCCCTTCTAGGGGCCAAACTGTGAGGCAAGGGCTGTGCAGGGTATAAACGCAGCGAATCAAGGGGACCTGTCAAGTGAGGTGCAGTTTCTCAGATTATGAGAGTGAACTTGAAGACTGAGCACAGAGCAGAATAAAAGGCATGTCTATTTTGGGAAATTTTTTGACTTTCATGTACCCAAAGAACAAACCAGCTGACAGCTCCTGGTATGACAGCAAAGGCAAAAGGGAACAGAGAAGGACATTCTGTAACTGGAAGGCAGCAGTATTAACTTTCACACAACATTGACGGCCATGAGGTGACCTGCCTGCTGTTGATTACAGCAAGGAGGTCAGGAGGTCATTTTTGGAGGTACAGAACATCAGGGTGTATATTTCTTAAAATACGGGGACACAAAGGACGATCAAATATGTACAAATTAATCTACAACGATAAGAAAAGTTTCAGGCAGGAAACAGCTTTATTGTCATACTTCATGGTTTGAACTTGCATATTTGATTAAGTCTAAAATACATTACCATATCTGCATAAAAAACAAAAAACCCATTGCCACTGAGTTGATTCCAAATAATAGTGACTCTGCAGGAAGGAGTGGAACTCCCCCATAGGGTTTCCAAGGCTGTAAATCTTTACAGAAGCAGACTGCCTCATCTTTCTCCCACAGGCAAAGCAGCTGGTGTGTTTGAACCACTGACCTTTTGGTTCCCAGTGGAACGCATAATAACTGCACCAGCAGGGTTCCTTTTATCTGCATAAAAGGTGATACTTGTCCTTTGTACAAGGTTCTAATTTATTGACTAAATTAATTTAAATGCTGCTAAAAATAAATTATTTTTCTATACTTTGGCAAAGTTATTTGGTAATTTGTTTTGAAAGTTGGGCACAGTGTTATTGAATTAGTGCTTTCTGGCACCTGCATCATTCCTAACCTCATCAGAAGTCTTGAAGTATAAACTTGAAACCTAGGACACTTGTTTTTAGGGTCTCTCATTCCACTATTAATTTCTCTCTTCAGTGCCTCAAATTCAAACACACAACTGTCCTTATTCTGTCCTGCTCAGTTTCCTGAGGGTATAGCTAAAAGGTCCTCACTGTTACTTTTATGCTTTATTATTCGATGAACTTAAAAAAAAAAAGCCTTTATCCTAATGAATACTGAGCAAATATGAGAGTGTGAATATTCCTCCAATCAAGCTGGGAATGCAATTTTTGTATGACAAACACGAATTGATGTTTCCTTGACTTACTTTCACATCTATAAAGTTCAAAGTGCTTTGGAAATAGACCATGTGCTAGTAATAAAAGGACTGACCAGGGCTTGCCACCAGGGCATCCTAGGGCCCAGCACAGTCCCTGCCCCATGGGGGGTGCATGCAATAAGTTGAGATAGCTGGGAAAGGCTTTCACCAGTAAACTGGGGTTTGGATTTTAAAGACACAGAATAAGAGGGAAGCAGTTAAAACAATATAAAAAGAGAAAACACAGCTTCCGAGTGGATACACAGTCGATGTTGACATAATCAAACATCTGCCACTGGGTTATTGAAGGGGACAGTGTTCAGGACAATGATGAGCCCTTGGCTTCGGAATTCATCATAAGATTTTTTTTTTCCTCATTAAGCCTATTTCGTCATTTCCAAAGTAACCAAAGGTAAAATTACAGTTCTTAAAAGTGCACCAGTAAATAGTTGTCAATGAACTGGAAGATATCCTAGGTGAAAAGAGAAAATAATTCTGGAAATACAGATAAATGCGAGTGACCTGGCAAGGGTAATTAAGAGATGATTACATTGAACCTATTTTGAGATTAAGTCTAGTCAATTTCCTTTAAGTCCAGTTTTATTGCATAGAAAATGATGTTAATATAATATAAAGTTTATTCCTCATGGCAATGGGAGGAATAGTGATAATTTCCAAATGCCAGGAACATTTGTATTGATTTTAGAGCATAATTTTGAACTTACTTTCATACTTGGAGAATTCACGTGACTTCAAAGTCAATAAAGTCATATTCTGAAATATATCTGGGAAACAATATGCACACCTTACTCTTTCAGTTCAATTTGACTCAGCACATGCTGATAGACTTTCACATGTCCAGGTAGTAGAGGATGCAGGGATATTAAGATGTGGAGGACTAGCTCTTGTCCTTAGAGTTTTCTGGTGAGCAGGACCAGGAGATAAGGGCCACATTTACAAAAAGCCTAGTGACTGTGTCTACTGCAGACTATGGGAAATGGGCATGAAGGAACAATGATGGGAGGGAGGCAGGTACTAGGCTTCACTTATCACTTCTCTGCAACTTCTGTTCTGACATCAGCTACACATGCAGCATGTTTAATCTGACCCGACCCACCAGGAGCAAGGTCAGACTTCATAAGTTAAAGGTCACAGTCTTCCAGACTTCCAATTCTTCCCAAGACATCAGATGGCAGCTGCTAGCTAGGGAGTGCAAACATTTTTACTTCTGACTTCCTTGCTACAAATTCAGGGGTTTCTTCTACTCCTCTCAAGGTACCAGCTATCGACTGTCTCAACTGTGTGGTGGAGAGGTGGGTATTTTATGGTTGACATTACTTTGTCTATTAAACAGGGTCCTCACCTACCCACATCATGGGCCTAAGGACTGGTGGCTTCACTCAGGTCAACCAGCCACCAGTGACAGAGATCCAAGGATAACTGGTGCCTCCCAGTCCTTACAACCAAAAACATTGGGTGCCCATCGTCAGTCTGCAGAACCCACCCACCTGTACGCTATAGGAAACAGGCACACACTTTCCTCAGAGACACTTGGGGGACAATTCTCAGCCCCTACATTGTTCAGAGCATGACCCCCTGCTGCAACCATGTACTGGTACCTACACAAATCACCCCTGTCCCTCTAAGACTCTAGGAGAGAGCCCGTACAACACACTTGATGATCAGCTACCTGGACACGTGAGCTCAATTCATACAAGAAAAGTAAATGGACTTCTAGACTGACATATCTGATAACAGATCTAGCGATATAGGGACAGGACTTCAGAGATCAAAAGGCAAAAATGATCAAGCTAGCTCACTCAAGCAACCCATTTTGGCATAGCACAACAAAACAAAGCAAGAGGCTACGACATGGTAGGCAAACATGAAAAAAGCTAAAACAATAACTTATAGATGGCTCGGAGACAACAGTCAATATCAAGTCACATAAAAAAACAGAGCATGATCACCTCAACAAGCTTTCAAAACAAAAAATCAAGGGGTCTTCTAGATGAAAGTGCCTTCCTGGAATTACCAGAGACAGAATACAAAAGATTAATATACAGAACCCTACAAGACATCAAGAAGGAAATCAGGCAACATGCAGAACAACCCAAGGAACACACAGATAAAGCACTTGGAGAAATTAAAAACTTTATTCAGGAACATAATGAAAACATTAATAAGCTGGAAAAATCCATAGACAGACAGCGATCAGATATTCAGAAGATTAACAGTAAAATTACAGAAGTAGACAACTCAATAGAAAGTCAGAGGAGCAGAATTGAGCAAGTGGAAGGCAGAACTTCTGAACTTGAAGATAAAGCACTTGGCACTAATATATTTGAAGAAAAATCAGATAAAAGAATTTAACAAAATGAAAAAATCTTAAGAATCATGTGAGACTGTATCAAGAGAAATGACCTACGAATGATTGCAGTACCAGAACAGGGAGGAGTAACAAAAATACATATAGAATTGTTGAAGATTAGTTGGCAGAAAACTTCCATGATATCATGAAAGATGAGAAGATACCTATTGAAGATGCTTGTCGAACTCCACATAAGGTAGATTTAAAAGGAAGTCACCAAGACATATTATAATCAAACTTGCCAAAACCAGAGATAAAGAGAGAATTGTAAGAGCAGCTGAGGATAAACGAAAAGTCACCTACAAAGGAGAGCCAATAAGAATAAGCTTGGACTACTCGGCAGAAACCATAAAGGCAAGAAGGCAATGAGACGACTTATATAAAGCATTGAAGGAGCCAAATTGCCAGCAGAGAATAATATATACAGCAAAACTGTCTCTCAAATGTGAAGGTGAAATTAGGACACTTCCAGATAAACAGACATTTGGGGAATTCGTAAAAACCAAACCAAAGCTACAGGAAACACTAAAGGGAGTTCTTTGGTTAGAAAATCAATAATATCAGATATCAACCCAAGACTAGGACACTGGGCAGAGCAATCAGAAGTCAACCCAGATAGGGAAATCACAAAAACAAATCAAGACAACAAAAAAATGCTAAAAATAGGGAAACGGCAATGTTATTATGTAAAAGAAGACAACATTAAAATAATAAAGAGGGACTAAGAAATGTAGTCATAGATCCACCAGATGGAGAGGAAGACAAGGCAATACAAAGAAATAAAATTTGGGTTTAAATTCAGAAAAATAAGGGTAAATAATAAGGTAACCACAAAGGAGACAAACTATCCTACAGATCAAAACAAAATACAAGAAAAAAAATAGAAACTCATCAGAAACAAAGTCAACAACGAACATGAGGAAAGGACAATATATAATCTACTCAGTACATAAAATCAAGTGGGAAAAAGAAACTGTTAATAACAGAAAAAAAAAGACATCAAAATGATAGCACTGAATTCATACCTATCCATAATTACTCTGAATGTAAATGGATTAATGCACCAATAAAGAGACAGACAGTGACAGAATGGATTAAAAAACATGATCCGTCTATATGCTGCCTACAAGAGACACACCTTAGACTTACAGACACAAACTAAAACTGAAAAAAAAAAGGATGTAAAATATATGCCAAGCAAACAACAATCAAAAAGAGCAGGAGTGGTAATATTAATTTCTGACAAAATGGACTTTAAAGCTAAATCCATCATAAAGGATAAGAAAGGACACTATGTAATGATTAAAGGGACGCTAAGATGAAAGAAGATATAAAATTATTAAATATTTATGCACCCAATGACTGGGATGCAAGATACATAAAACAAACTCTATCAGCATTGAAAAGTGAGATAGACAGCTCCACAATAATAGCAGGAGACTCTGACACACCAGTTTTGGTGAAGGACAGGACATCCAGAAAGAAGCTCAATAAAGACACAGAAGATCTAAATGCCACAATCAACCAACTTGACCTCATAGACACACACAGAATACTCCACCTAAGAGCAGCCAGGTGTACTTTCTTTTCTGGTGCACATGGAACATTCTCTAGACTAGAACTCATATTAGGTCATAAAGCAAGCCTTAGCAGAATCTGAAACATTGAAATATTACAAAGCATCTTCTCTGACCATAAGGACATGAAAGTGGAAATCAAAAAAGAAAAAGCACAGAAAAGAAATCAAACAATTGGAAACTGAAAAATACCCTGCTCAAAAAGACTGGATTATATAAGACATTAAGGATGGAACAAAGAAAATCATAGAATCCAATGAGAATGAAAACACTGCCTATCAGAACCTTTGGGACACGAGAAAAGCAGTGTTCAGAGGTCAATTTATATCAATAAATGCACGTGTACAAAAAGAAGAGGCCAAAATCAAAGAATCACCCCTACAACTTGAACAAATAGAAAGAGAGCAACAAAAGAAACCTTCAGGAGGCGGGGCCAAGATGGCGGACTGGGTGGACGCTACCGCGGATCCCTCTTGCAACAAAGACTCGAAAAAACAAGTGAATCGATCACATACATAGCAATCTACGAACCCTGAACAACAAACACAGATTTAGAGATGGAGAACGAACAAATACCGGGAGGCAGCGATTGTTTTCAGAGCCTGGAGCCAGCGTACCAGTCAGGTGACCTTCGGAGCCCGATTTGGGGCAAAGCCCAGGGGGGCAGACGGCACAAAAAAGGGGCCTAGCCCTGGCCCCCGAACTCATTCCGGGAGGGGGCCTAGCCGGTTTGCGCGGGCAGCGTGGCGGCGCAGCTGGTGGGAAAAGTCCCCAGGAGGCAGTGACGGGTCTTGGAGCGGGGAGAGCAGCGTCCCAGCCGGGGAGCCGTCCCACCGGGATTTTGGCGGGGCGCAGATACGGCATAGGCGCGGCAAGCTACTCCATCCCCCTGAACTAACCCTCGGAGGGGGCCCAGCCGGGTCCCGCGGGCGGCGAGGCGGCGCAGCCGGTGGGAGAAGTCCCCGGGAGGCAGTGACAGGTCTTGGAGCGGGGAGAGTGGTGTCCCAGCTAGGGAGCCGTCCCGCAGGGATTTTGGCGGACCGCGGGCACTGCATAAGCACAGGGAGCAGCTCCACCACCCTGAACTAACCCTGGGAGAGGGCCCAGCAGGTTCATGTGGGCGGCGTGGTGACGCAGCCGGTGGGAGAAATCCCCAGGAGACAGTGACGGGTCTTGAAGTGGGGAGAGTGGCGTCCCAGCCGGGACACGCGGTCACGGTGCAGGCGCGGGGAGCTGCTCCGCTCGCCTGAGCTGACCCCGGGAGGGAGCCCAGCCGGTTCGCGGGGGGGCCCGGCGACGCAGCAGGCGGGACAGGGAGTCCCCGGGAGGCAGCGACTGATTTTGGAGACAGGAGTGCACCGTCCCAGGCTGGCAGCGGAGGATCTGGCCGTGACTCCAGTGGGCCAGACCCCCGGGGGCAATCTCCACACAGCCAGCACACACAGGCGATGCGCCCTGCGGAAATCTCAGATATAATAGTCATTCCAAGCAAGACAAGCAACTCTGGCTATATTCTGAGGTGCTACTCTCCTACCTCTCTGATCCCTCCCCCACCCTCCCCAGGCAGCTTCATTAACATTCGAATAGCCTGAGCCAGAGGGAGAACTCTGATAGGGATCTGACTGCAGTTTTTTTTTAGCGGATTTTCTGGAAAAACTAGTTTCCCAGTGATGGCTCAGAAACAGTAGTCCACATGAAACCACATAAAGAAGCAGACCATGACAGCTTCTCCAACCCCCCAAACAAAAGAATCAAAATCTTTCCCAAATGAAGATACAATCCTGGAATTATCAGATACAGAATATAAAAAACTAATTTACAGAATGCTTCAAGACATCACAAACGAAATAAGGCAAACTGCAGAATAAGCCAAGGAACATACCAATAAAACTGTTGAGGAACTCAAAAAGATTATTCAAGAATATAGTGGAAAAATTAACAAGTTGCAAGAATCCATAGACAGACTGCATTCAGAAATCCAAAAGATTAACAATAAAATTACAGAATTAGACAACGCAATAGGAAGTCAGAGGAGCAGACTCGAGCAATTAGAATGCAGACTGGGACATCTGGAGGACCAGGGAATCAAAACCAACATAGCTGAAAAAAAATCAGATAAAAGAATTAAAAAAAATGAAGAAACCCTAAGAATCATGTGGGACTCTATCAAGAAGGATAACTTGTGGGTGATTGGAGTCCCAGAACAGGGATGGGGGACAGAAAACACAGAGAAAATAGTTGAAGAACTCCTGACACAAAACTTCCCTGACATCATGAAAGACGAAAGGATATCTATCCAAGATGCTCATCGAACCCCATTTAAGATTGATTCAAAAAGAAAAACACCAAGACATATTATCATCAAACTCGCCAAAACCAAAGATAAACAGAAAATTTTGAAAGCAGCCAGGGAGAAAAGAAAGGTTTCCTTCAAGGGAGAATCAATAAGAATAAGTTCAGACTACTCAGCAGAAACCATGCAGGCAAGAAGGGAACGGGACGACATATACAGAGCACTGAAGGAGAAAAATTGCCAGCCAAGTATCATATACCCAGCAAAACTCTCTCTGAAATATGAAGGCGAAATTAAGATATTTACAGATAAACACAAGTTTAGAGAATTTGCAAAAACCAAACCAAAACTACAAGAAATACTAAAGGATATTGTTTGGTCAGAGAATCAATAATATCAGATACCAGCACAATACAAGGTCACAAAACAGAACGTCCTGATATCAACTCAAATAGGGAAATCACAAAAACAAATTAAGATTAATTAAAAAAAAATAATACACATAACAGGGAATCATGGAAGTCAATAGGTAAAAGATCACAATAATCAAAAAGAGGGACTAAATACAGGAGGCATTGAACTGCCATATGGAGAGTGATACAAGGTGATGTAGAATGATACAAGTTAGGTTTTTACTTAGAAAAATAGGGGTAAATAAAAAGGTAACCACAAAAAGGTATAACAACTCCATAACCCAAAAAGCCAAGAAAAACGTAACGACTCAACTAACATAAAGTCAAACACTATGAAAATGAGGATCTCACAATTTACTAAGAAAAACGCCTCAGCACAAAAAAGTATGTGGAAAAATGAAATTGCCAACAACACACATGAAAAGGCATCAAAATGACAACACTAAAAACTTATTTATCTATAATTATGCTGAATGTAAATGGACTAAATGCACTAATAAAGAGACAGAGAGTCACGGACTGGATAAAGAAACACGATCCATCTATATGCTGCCTACAAGAGACACACCTTAGACTTAGAGACACAAACAAACTAAAACTCAAAGGATGGAAAAAACATATCAAGCAAACAATAAGCAAAAAAGAAGACGAGTAGCAATATTAATTTCTGACAAAATAGACTTTAGACTTAAATCCACCACAAAGGATAAAGAAGGACACTATATAATGATAAAAGGGACAATTGATCAGGAAGACATAACCATATTAAATATTTATGCACCCAATGACAGGGCTGCAAGATACATAAATCAAATTTTAACAGAATTGAAAAGTGAGATAGACACCTCCACAATTATAGTAGGAGACTTCAACACACCACTTTCGGAGAAGGACAGGACATCCAGTAAGAAGCTCAATAGAGACACGGAAGACCTAATTACAACAATCAACCAACTTGACCTCATGGACTTATACAGAACTCTCCACCCAACTGCTGCAAAGTATACTTTTTTTTCTAGCGCACATGGAACATTCTCTAGAATAGACCACATATTAGGTCATAAAACAAACCTTTGCAGAGTCCAAAACATCGAAATATTACAAAGCATCTTCTCAGACCACAAGGCAATAAAACTAGAAATCAATAACAGAAAAACTAGGAAAAAGAAATCAAATACTTGGAAAATGAACAATACCCTCCTGAAAAAAGACTGGGTTATAGAAGACATCAAAGAGGGAATAAGGAAATTCATAGAATGCAACGAGAATGAAAATACTTCTTATCAAAATGTCTGGGACACAGCAAAAGCAGTGCTCAGAGGACAATTTATATCGATAAATGCACACATACAAAAAGAAGAAAGAGCCAAAATCAGAGAACTGTCCCAACAACTTGAACAACTAGAAAGTGGGCAACAAAAGAACCCATCAGGCACCAGAAGAAAACAAATAATAAAAATTAGAGCTGAACTAAATGAATTAGGGAACAGAAAAACAATTGAAAGAATTAACAAAGCCAAAAGCTGGTTCTTTGAAAAAATTAACAAAATTGATAAACCATTGGCTAGACTGACTAAAGAAATATAGGAAAGGAAACAAATAACCCGAATAAGAAATGAGAAGGACCACATCACAACAGAACCAAATGAAATAAAAAGAACCATTTCAGATTATTATGAAAAATTGTACTCTAACAAATTTGAAAACCTAGAAGAAATGGATGAATTCTTGGAAAAACACTACCTACCTAAACTAACACATTCAGAAGTAGAACAACTAAATAGACCCATAACAAAAAAAGAGATTGAAACGGTAATCAAAAAACTCCCAACAAAAAAAAGTCCTGGCTCGGACAGCTTCACTGCAGAGTTCTACCAAACTTTCAGAGAAGAGTTAACACCACTACTACTGAAGGTATTTCAAAGCATAGAAAATGATGGAATACTACCCAACTCATTCTATGAAGCCACCATGTCCCTGATACCAAAAGCAGGTAAAGACATTACAAAAAAAGAAAATTATAGACCTATATCCCTCATGAACATAGATGCAAAAATCCTCAACGAAATTCTAGCCAATAGAATTCAACAACACATCAAAAAAATAATTCACCCTGATCAAGTGGGATTTTTACCAGGTATGCAAGGCTGGTTTAATATCAGAAAAACCATTAATGTAATCCATCACATAAATAAAACAAAAGATAAAAACCACATGATCTTATCAATTGATGCAGAAAAGGCATTTGACAAAGTCCAACACCCATTTATGATAAAAACTCTCAGCAAAATAGGAATTGAAGGAAAATTCCTCAACATAATAAAGGGCATCTATGCAAAGCCAACAGCCAATATCACTCTAAATGGAGAGAACCTGAAAGCATTTCCCTTGAGAACGGGAACCAGACAAGGATGCCCTTTATCACCGCTCTTATTCAACATCGTACTTGAAGTCCTAGCCAGGGCAATTAGGCTAGACAAAGAAATGAAGGGTGTCCGGATTGGCAAGGAGGAAGTAAAGTTATCACCCTTTGCAGATGACATGATCTTATACACAGAAAACCCTAAGGAATCCTCCAGAAAACTACTGAAACTAATAGAAGAGTTTGGCAGAGTCTCAGGTTATAAAATAAACATACAAAAATCACTTGGATTCCTCTACATCAACAAAAAGAACACCGAAGAGGAAATAACCAAATCGATACTATTCACAGTAGCCCCCAAGAAGATAAGATACTTAGGAATAAATCTTACCAAGGATGTAAAAGACCTATACAAAGAAAACTACAAAGCTCTACTACAAGAAATTCAAAAGGACATACTTAAGTGGAAAAACATACCCTGCTCATGGATAGGAAGACTTAACATAGTAAAAATGTCTATTCTACCAAAAGCCATCTATACATTTAACGCACTTCCGATCCAAATTCCAATGTCATATTTTAAGGGGATAGAGAAACAAATCACCAATTTCATATGGAAGGGAAAGAAACCCCAGATAAGCAAAGCATTACTGAAAAAGAAGAAGAAAGTGGGAGGCCTCATTCTACCTGATTTCAGAACCTATTATACAGCCACAGTAGTCAGAACAGCCTGGTACTGGTACAACAACAGGCACATAGACTAATGGAACAGAATTGAGAACCCAGATATAAATCCATCCACGTATGAGCAGCTGATATTTGACAAAGGACCAGTGTCAGTTAATTGGGGAAAAGATAGTCTTTTTAACAAATGGTGCTGGCATAACTGGATATCCATTTGCAAAAAAATGAAACAGGACCGATACCTCACACCATGCACAAAAACTAACTTCAAGTGGATCAAAGACCTAAACATAAAGACTAAAACGATAAAGATCATGGAAGAAAATTAGGGACAACCCTAGGAGCCCTAATACAAGGCATAAACAGAATACAAAACATTACCAAAAATGATGAAGAGAAACCAGATAACTGGGAGCTCCTAAAAATCAAACACCTATGCTCATCTAAAGACTTCACCAAAAGAGTAAAAAGACCACCTACAGACTGGGAAAGAATTTTCAGCTATGACATCTCCGACCAGTGCCTGATCTCTAAAATTTACATGATTCTGTCAAAACTCAACCACAAAAAGACAAACAACCCAATCAAGAATTGGGCAAAGGATATGAACACACATTTCACTAAAGAAGATATTCAGGCAGCTAACAGATACATGAGAAAATGCTCTCGATCATTAGCCATTAGGGAAATGCAAATTAAAACTACGATGACATTCCATCTCACACCAACAAGGCTGGCATTAATCCAAAAAACACAAAATAATAAATGTTGGAGAGGCTGCGGAGAGATTGGAACTCTCATACACTGCTGGTGGGATTGTAAAATGGTACAACCACTTTGGAAATCTATCTGGCGTTATCTTAAACAGTTAGAAATAGAACTACCATACAACCCAGAAATCCCACTCCTCGGAATATACCCTAGAGATACAAGAGCCTTCACACAAACAGATATATGCACAGCCATGTTTATTGCAGCTCTGTTTACAATAGCAAAAAGCTGGAAGCAACCAAGGTGTCCGTCAACGGATGAATGGGTAAATAAATTGTGGTATATTCACACAATGGAATACTACGCATCGATAAAGAACAGTGACGAATCTCTGAAACATTTCATAACATGGAGGAACCTGGAAGGCATTATGCTGAGCGAAATGAGTCAGAGGCAAAAGGACAAATATTGTATAAGACCACTATTATAAGATCTTGAGAAACAGTAAAAACTGAGAAGAACACACACTTTTGTGGTTACGAAGGGGGGAGGGAGGGAGGGAGGGAGAGGGTTTTTTATTGATTAATCAGTAGATAAGAACTGCTTTAGGTGAAGGGAAAGACAACACTCAATACATGGAAGGTCAGCTCAATTGGACTGGACCCAAAGCAAAGAAGTTTCCGGGATAAAATGAATGCTTCAAAGGTCAGCGGAGCAGGGGCGGGGGTCTGGGGAACATGGTTTGAGGGGACTTCTAAGTCAATTGGCAAAATAATTCTATTATGAAAACATTCTGCATCCCACTTTGAAATGTGGCATCTGGGGTCTTAAATGCTAACAAGTGGCCATCTAAGATGCATCAATTGGTCTCAACCCACCTGGAGCAAAGGAACATGAAGAACACCAAGGTCACAGGACAACTAGGAGCCCAAGAGACAGAAAGGGGCACATGAACCAGAGACCTACATCATCCTGAGACCAGAAGAACTAGTTGGTGCCCGGCCACAACCGATGACTGCCCTGACAGGGAGCACAACAGAGAACTCCCGAGGGAACAGGAGATCAGTGGGATGCAGACCCCAAATTCTCATAAAAAGACCATACTTAATGGTCTGACTCAGACTGGAGGAATCCCGGCGGCCATGCTCCCCAGACCTTCTGTCGGCACAGGACAGGAACCATCCCCGAAGACAACTCATCAGACATGAAAGGGACAGGTCAGCGGGTGGGAGAGAGATGCTGATGAAGAGTGAGCTAATTATATCAGGTGGACACTTGAGAGTGTGTTGGCAGCTCTTGTCTGGAGGGGGGATGGGAGGATAGAGAGAGAGGGAAGCTGGCAAAATTGTCAGGAAAGGAGAGACTGAAAGGGCTGACTCAATAGGGGAAGAGCAGGTGGGAGTACGGAGTAAGATGTATGTAAACTTATATGTGACAGACTGATTGGATTCGTAAACGTTCAGTTGAAGCTTAATAAAAGTTAATAAAGAAAAAAAAAAGAAACCCTCAGGCACCAGAAGAAAACAAATACTAAAAATTAGAGCAGAGCTGAAAGAAATAGAAGATGGAAAAACAATTGAAAGAGTTAACAAGACCAAAAGCTGGTTCTTTGAAAAAATCAACAGAATTGATAAACCACTGGCCAAACTGACAAAAGAAAAACAGGAGAGGAAGCAAATAACCCAAATAAGAAAAGAAATGGGTGATATTACAACAGACCCAACTGAAATTAAATGAATCATATCAAATTACTATGGAAAATTGTACTCTAACAAATTTGAAAACCTAGAAGAAATGGATGAATTCCTAAAACACACTACCTACCTAAACTAACACAAACATAGGTAGAACAACTAATTAGACCCATAACAAAAGAAGAGATTGAGAAGGTAATCAAAAACTCCCAACGATAAAAAGCCCTGGCCTGGATGGCTTCACTGCAGAGTTCTACCAAACTTTCAGACAAGAGTTAACACCACTACTACTAAAGATATTTCAGAGCATAGAAAAGGACAGAATACTCCCAAACACATTCTATGAAGCCAGGAAATCCCTGATACCAAAACCAGCTAAAGACACCACAAGAAAAGAAAATTATAGACCTATATCACTCATTAACTTAGATGCAAAAATCCTGAACAAAATTCTAGCCAATAGAATTCAACAATATATCAAAAAAATAATTCACCATGACCAAGTGGGATTCATACCAGGTATGCTGGGATGGTTCAACATTAGAAAAACAATTAACGTAATCCATCATATAAATAAAACAAAAGAATCCCATGATTTTATCAATTGACACAGAAAAGGCATTTGACAAAGTCCAACACCCATTCATGATAAAAACTCTCAGCAAAATAGGAATAGAACGAAAATTCCTCAGCATATTAAAGGGCATTTATACAAAGCCAACAGCCAACTCATCCTAAATGGAGAGAGCCTGAAAGCATTCCCTTTCAGATAGGGAACCAGACAAGGATACCTTTTATCACCACTCTTATTCAACATTGTGCTGGAGGTCCTAGCCAGAGCAATTAGGCTAGATAAAGAAATGAAGGGCATACAGGTTGGCAAGGAAGAAGTAAAAGTATCTCTATTTGCAGATGACATGATCTTATACACAGAAAACCCTAAGGAATCCTCCAGAAAACTACTGAAACTTATAGAAGAATTCACCAGGGTACCGGGATTCAAGATAAATATACGAAAATCAGTTGTAATCCCTACACCAACAAAAAGAACATGAAAGAGGAAATCACCAAATCAATATCATTTACAGTAGCCCCCAAGAAGATAAAATACTTTGGAGAAAATCTTATCAGAGATATAAAAGACTTATACAAAGAAAACTATAAAACACTTTTGCAAGAAACCAAAAGAGACCTACATATGTGGAAAAACATTCCTTGCTCATGGATAGGAAGACTTAATATTACAAAAATGTCTATTCTACCAATAGTGATCTATAGATTTAATGCAATTCCAATCCAAATTTCTATGACATTTTTTAATGAGATGAGGAGATAAATCACTAACTTCATATGGAAGGAAAAGAGTCCCTGGATAAGTAAAGCATTACCGAAAAAGAAGAACAAAGTGGGAGGCCTTACTCTTCCTGATTTTGTATCCTGTTATATGGCCACAGTAGTCAACAACAGAGACATAGACAAATGGAACAGAATTGAGAATCAAGACATAAATCCATCTACATACGAGCAGTTGATATTTGACAAAAGCCACAAAGCAGTTAAAAGGGGAAAAACCCACTGTCATTGAGTCAATTCTGACTCATAACGACCCTATAGGACAAAGTAGAACTGCCCCATAGAGTTTCCAAGGAGTGCCTGCTGGATTTGAACTGCCAACCTCTTGGTTAATAGCCATAGCACTTAACCACTACACCATCAGTGTTTCCAAATGGGGAAAAGAAAGTTTTTTTTAAAAAACTGGTACTGGCATAACTGGATATCCATCTGCAAAAAAAAAAAAAAAAAGGAAACATGACTCATACCTCATACATGCAGAAAATGAACTCAAAATAGATCAAAGACCTAAATATAAAATCTAAAACAATAAAGATCATGGGAGAAAAAATAGGGACAACATTAGGAGCTCTAATACACGGCATAAACAGTATACAAAACATTACTAACAATGCAGAAGAAAAACTAGATAACTGGGAGCTCCTAAACATCAAACACTTATGCTCATCCAAAGACCTCACCTAAAGAGTGAAAAGAGGACCTACAGACTGGGAAAAAGTTTTTAGCTATGACATTTCCGATCAGCCCCTGATGCCTAAAATCTACATGATACTGCAAAAAGACAACGCAATTAAAAAATGGGCAAAAGATATGAACAGACACTTCACTAAAGAAGACATTCAGGTGGCTAACAGATACATGAGGAAATGCTCACGATTATTTGCCATTAGGGAAATGCAGATCAAAACTAAAATGAGATTCCATCTCACTCCAACAAGGCTGGCATTAATCCAAAAAACACAAAATAATAAATGATTGAGAGGTTGTGAAGAGACTGGAACACTTATACACTGCTGGTGGGAATGTGAAATGGTACAACCACTTTCGAAATCAATTTGGCCCTTCCTTAAAAAGCTAGAAATAGAACTACCGTACGATCCAGCAAACCCACTCCTTGGAATATATCCTAGAGAAATAAGAGCCTTTACAATAACAGATACATGCACACCCATGTTCACTGCAGCACTGTTTTCAATAGCAAAAAGATGGAAGCAACCTAGGTGCCCATCAACAGATGAATGGATAAATAAACTATGGTATATTCACATGATGGAATACTGTGCATCAATAAAGAACAGTGATGAATCTGTGAAACATTTCATAACATGAAGGAATCTGGAAAGCATTATGCAGAGTGCAATTTGTCAGTTATAAAAGGACAAATATTGTATAAGACCACTATTATAAGAACTCAAGAAATAGTTTAAACTGAGAAGAAAACATTTTTTTTTTTGTGGTTACAAGGCGGGGAGGGAGGGAGGGAGGTTAAGAGAGAGGTATTCACTAATTAGATAGCAGATAAAAGCTACTATATGTGAAGGGAAAGACAACACACAATACAGGAGAGGTCAGCACAACTGGACTAAACGAAAAGCAAAGAAGTTTCCTGAATAAACTGAATGCTTCAAAGGCCAGCATAGCAGGGGCTGGTATTTGCAGACCATGGTTTCAGGGGACATCTAAGTCAATTGGCATAATAAAACCTACTAAGAAAACATTCTGCATCCCACTTTGGAGAGCAGTGTCTGGGGTCTTAAAAGCTAGCAAGCGGCTATCTATGACGCATCAATTGGTCTCAGTCCCCCTGGACCAAAGAGAATGAAGGACACGAGGTAATTACGGGCCCAAGGGACAGAAATGGCCACATAAACCAGAGACTGCATCAGCCTGAGACCAGAAGAACTAGATGGTGCCCAGCTGCAACCGATTACTGCTCTGACAGGGAATACAACACAGAATCCCTGAGGGACCAGGAGAGCAGTGGGATGCAGACTCCAAATTCTCGTAAAAAGACCAGACTTAATGGTCATGGCCCCCAGACCTTCTTTTGGCCCAGGACAGAACCATTCCCAAAGCCAATTCTTCAGACAGAGATTGGAAGGGACAATGGGATGGACAGGGATGCTGGTGAGGAGTGAGCTTCTTGGATCAGGTAGACACTTGAAACTACGTTGGCATCTCCTGTCCGGAGGGGAGCTGAGAGGGTGGAGGGGGTTAGAAGCTGGACATTAAAAGAGAGAGTGGAGGGAGGGAGCAGGCTGTCTCATTATGAGTAGGCTCTCTCATTAGGGGGGAGCAATTGGTTGTATGTAGCAAGGTATATACAATTTTTTGTGTGAGAGACTACCTTGATTTGTAAACTTTCACTTAAAGCACAATTAAAAAAAAAAAAAAGACACCAGCCATAAGCTCAGGAGTTCCAAACCCTCCTCCCTTCTGATCTGCTAGCTCCCACTACTCTGTCAAGTTTAATAATTCTCCAGAAGTGTTTTTTTACTTACTATAGTTTTATTTTTATTTTTATTTTATTTTTTTATAGTTTTATTAGTGCAAAAAGGATACAAAAGAGAAGATGCATATGATGACATCTGTGAGGGTTCCCAATGTGGAGATTCTATATTCGAAAGGGTGTATTACCCTCCCATGTGTATGGATGTTTTTCACCAACCAGGAAGCCAATGGACCTTCCATGACCAGAGCCTTCAGTGGGGCATCATTACATAGTCATAGTTGGTTGACTCATCTTCTAGTCCCTGCTTTACAAGGTAGGCTGATACTGTTGTTGTTGTTCTTGTTAGATGCCATCAAGTCAGTTCCAACTCATAGCGACCCTAAGCACAACAGAACGAAACACTGCCTGGTCCTGTGCCATCCTTACAATCGTTGTTATGCTTGAGCTCATTGTTGCAGCCACTGTGTCAATCCACCTTCTTGAGGGTCTTCTTCTTTTCCGCTGACCCTGTACTCTGCCAAGGATGATGTCCTTCTCCAGGGACTGATACCCCCTGACAACATGTCCAAAGTATGTAAGACGCATTCTCGCCATCCTTGCCTTGAAGGAGCATTCTGGCTGCACTTCCTCAAAGACTGATTTGTTCGTTCTTTTGGCAGTCCATGGTATATTTAATGTTCTTCACCAACACCACAATTCAAAGGCATCAACTCTTCTTCTGTCTTCCTTATTCATTGTCCAGCTTTCACATGCATATGATGTGATTGAAAATACCATGGTTTGGGTCAGGTGCACCTTAGTCTTCAGGGTGACATCTTTGCTCTTCAACACTTTGAAGAGGTCCTTTGCAGAAGATTTGCTCAGAGCAATGTGTCTTTTGATTTCTTGACTGCTGCTTCCATGGCTGTTGATTGTGGATCCATGTAAAATGAAATCCTTGACAACTTCAATCTTTTCTCCATTTCTCATGATGTTGCTCATTGGTCCAGTTGTGAGGATTTTTGTTTTCTTTATGTTGAGGTGTAATCCATACTGAAGGCTGTGGTCTTTGATCTTCATTAGTAAGTTATTCAGGTCCTCTTCACTTTCAGTAAGCAAGGTTGCGTCATCTGCATAACGCAAGTTGTTAATGAGCCTTCCTCCAATCCTGATGCCCCGCTCTTCTTCATATAGTCCAGCTTCTCGGATTATTTGTTCAGCATACAGATTAAACATATATGGTGAAAGAACACAACCCTGACGCACACCTTTCTGGACTTTAAACCAATCAGTATCCCCTTGTTCTGTCCGAACAACTGCATCTTGATCTATGTAAAGGTTCCTCATGAACACAATTAAGGGTTCTGGAATTCCCGTTTTTCACAGTGTTACCCATAGTCTGTTATGATCCACACAGTCAAATGCCTTTGCATACTCAATAAAACAGAAGTAAACATCCTTCTGGTATTCTCTGCTTTCAGCCAGGATCCATCTGACATCAGCAATGATATCCTTCGTTCCATGTCCTCTTCTGAAACCGGCCTGAAATCCTGGCAGTTCTCTGTTGATATACTGCTGCAGCCGTTTTTGAATGATCTTCAGCAAAATTTTGCTTGCGTGTGATATTAATGATATTGTTCTATAATTTCCACATTCGGTTCGATCACCTTTCCTAGTAAAAAAAAAAAATAGGCATAAATGTGGATCTCTTCCAGTCAGTTGGTCAGAAAGCTGTTTTCCATATTTCTTGGCATAGACAAGTGAGCACCTCCAGCGCTGCATCTGTTGAAACATCTCAGTTGGTATTCCATCAATTCCTGGAGCCTTGGTTTTCGCCAATGCCTTCCGAGCAGCTTGGACTTCTTCCTTCAGTACCAGCGGTTCCTGATCATATGCCACCTCTTGAAATGGTTGAATATCGACTAATTCTTTTTGGTATAGTGACTGTGTGTATTCCTTCCATCTTCTTTTGATGCTTCCTGTGTCATTGAATATTTTCCCCCATGGAATTCTTCACTATTGCAACTCGAGGCTTGAATTTTTTCTTCAGTTCTTTCAGCTTGAGAGATGCCGAGCATGTTCTTCCCTTTTGGTTTTCCATCTCCAGCTCTTTGCACATGTCGTTATAATACTTTGTCTTCTTGAGAGGCTCTTTGAAATCTTCTGTTCAGTTCTTTTACTTCATCAATTCTTCTTTTTGCTTTAGCTGCTCGATGCTTAAGAGTTCCACATGTCTGTCAGTTTGTCGTACTGTGGGGGCTTGTGCATTGCTGTGATGCTGGAAGCTATGGCACCGGTATTCAGATACCAGCAGGGCCACCCGTGGAGGACATGTTTCAGCTGAGCTTCCAGACTAAGACAGACTAGGAAGAAGGACCCTGCAGTCTACTTCTGAAAAGCATTAGCCAGTGAAAACCTTAAGAATAGCAGCAAAACATTGTCTGATATAGTGCTGGAAGATGAGCACCCCAGGTTGGAAGGCACTCAGAAGATGACTGGGGAAGAGTTGCCTCCTCAAAATAGAGTCAATCTTAATGACGTGGATGGAATAAAGCTTTTGGGACCTTCATTTGCTGATGTGGCATGACTTAAAATGAGAAGAAATAGCTACAAACATCCATTAATAAACGGAACCTGGAATGTACAAAGTATGAATCTAGGAAAATTGGAAATTGCCAAAAATGAAATGGAATGCATAAACATCGATATCCTAGGCATTAGTGAGCTGAAATGGACTGGTATTGGCCATTTCGAATCAGAGAATCATATGGTCTACTATGCTGGGAATGACAACTCGAAGAGGAATGGTGTTGCATTCATCGTCAAAAAGAACGTTTCAAGATCTATCCTGAAGTACAACGCTGTCAGTGATAGGATAATATCCACATGCCTACAAGGAGGACCAGTTCATATGACTATTATTCAAATTTATGCAGCAGCCACTAGGGCCAAAGATGAAGAAATAGAAGATTTTTATCAGCTGCCGCAGTCTGAAATTGATCGAACATGAAATCAAGGTTCATTGATAATTACTGGTGATTGGAATGCGAACGTTGGAAACAGAGAAGAAGGATCAGTAGTTGGAAAATATGGCCTTGGTGATAGAAACAATGCCAGAGATCGAATGATAGAATTTTGCAAGACCAACGTCTTCTACATTGCAAATACCTTCTTTCACCAACATAAACGGTGACTATACACATGGACCTTGCCAGACGGAACACACAGAAATCAAATTGACTACATCTGTGGAAAGAGATGATGGAGAAGCTCAATATCATCAGTCAGAACAAGGCCAGGGCCCGACTGTAGACAATTGCTCATATGCAAGTTCAAGCTAAAACTGAAGAAAATCAGAGCAAGTCCACGAGAGCCAAAATATGACCTTGAGTATATCCCACCTGAATTTAGAGACCATCTCAAGAACAGACTGGACACATTCAACACTAGTGACCACAGACCAGGCGAGTTGTGGAATGACATTAAGGACATCATCCATGAAGAAAGCAAGAGGTCACTGAAAAGATAGAAAAGAAAGAAAAGACCAAGATGGATGTCAGAGGAGACTCTGAAACTTGCTCTTGAGCATTGAGCAGCTAAAGCAAAAGGCTGATACTAGGAGGTAGTATTTCTGGTTTGACTAGTTCCCACCTGTGTTACCTCATCAGTATAAACTAGCAGTTGTGGTCTGGTGGCATTTAGGTAACAACAACAACAACAACAAAAAAATCCATCCCAGTGATTCCAACTCATATTAACCCTATAGAACAGAGTAGAAGAGTTTCATAAAGTTTTCAAGGGTGTAAATCTTTATGGAAGCAGGCTGCCATATCTTTCTCCCATGGAGAGGCTAGTTGGTTCAAACTTCCAACCTTTCTGTTAGTAGTGGAGGACTTAACGATTGTGCCAGCAGGGCTCAAATAGGTAACACAGGTACCTCAATTACTTGGGAAATTAGAAAGTTTAGAAGTAACTCTCAGGAACGAAGGACAACGACGAATTCTTTGGGTAAATTTCATGTAAGCACAGAGGTGAAGCCAAATCCTCAGGGAAGAGCAGCTTCTCAGGCAGAACACGGAGGGGAGGCTATCCTCAGAGGAGAAACTGCATGTGCTCAGGCCCTAGGCATGGTTTGGATGTAAACCAGCAGGGAGCTCAGGTGGTAATGCTCTCACTAAGGCCAGAAGGGCAGGAGTGGCCAGCATCAGAGCCCCGAGTCGTGCTGAGGCCTGTGGATCTGGAGGACCAGCATTGAGCCCAGCACTGCACATGCACTGCTTAATGAGTTCTCACCTGTGTCAGCAATTCCATATTATGAATACGAAAACAGACACAAAGAATATCAAGTAGTAGCCAATGTAACACTGTTACTTATTCTCATAGATAAAACTGAACATTTCTTTTAGACTCTAAAACTCTGGTTCTGTGCATATGGCACTGTGATGCCACTTAGAATTATAAGGAGAAATCAAAGCCCCAGACTAACAGGCCCACTGAATCAGGTAGTTTGCCTTAAAGTTTTGAGGCTGTCCCAGTAAGGACAGTAAACTGAGCACTCATTTGACTTCTATGCACCCAAAGGCCCAACTGAAATGGATTCCTAGAAGAAACAAACCTCTCAAATGAAGGTAATATGTGGGTGAAAATCAGCAATGCAATGGCGATTTCAAAAAACTGGTAGAAAACGGTGGTAGGATCTCAACAGAAGAAAAAGCCAGAGCCCAAAATGAACCATGCCATTAATGCCTGGGGGTGGTATGAATGGACTCGCCCTCCAGAACTATAAAGGTCTCCGAGCTCCGGACCAACAGATGCAATCAAAAGTTTGCAGTCTAAATGCTGTGGTCAACTCAAGGCAAATAGTCAAAAGCTTTTTCTGTCAACAAAGTAAGTTAACTCTTGGGAGTGTTAGGCTAAAGATGAGAATATTGTTGTCCTATAATAAAATAATAATAATAATAATAAAGCCCTCTTTATTCTTACAGCATAGTGATCCCATGGCTTGAGTTTAATTCCCACAGTGAAGCCTGTGTGCCTCCCCTATCCCACACTAAAATTTCATTCACATTTTGTCCTGAGGGAGCAACCTACAGGGGAGAAAGCATACCTATGCAATACCAAAAAGGCACACTCTTTTACTCCCATCCTTCTTTCTCCAGTATGAACAAATACCACCCCCAGGAAAATAAGGACAACAGCTACATGTGAAAGAAGGACCATGATTAACAAACAGAAACCCTGGCCCTAGAGAAAGAACTTAAAAACAAAAGACAAGTCAGAAAAAAAAAAAGTACCAATTTTAAGGGAACAAAACTTTAATATGCTCATATTTTAGTAAATTATATATCCATTAAAAAAGAACATATTCTATGAAAAAATAAACAATTCCAGAATTTACATAAAAATATTGCAATCTCAAAACAACAAAATAACTCAAGCAAAATCTTAAAGTCATCATGATTAGGGTGCAAAGACAGAGACAGAAAGCAGAACAAAGATAGAAGACGCACAATTCAGAGGTTTCAATATTCAACCAAAGTAAATTCAAAGAAGATCGATAAAGGGAGAAGAGGAATACAGAAAACGAAAGGCCCCAGTGCTGTAGAAGCATGTGTAACTTCAGATCCAAGAACCCTCTTAGTGTCTACTCCATAAGGTACCTCAAGATGACCCACAAATTAAGACAAGATTCGAGCACTTCCAAGAGAGGAATCAGTTGATTATGAAGTGAATGTGAAACATAGGCATCTGATTCCTCCACAGCAGCACATGATGGTAAAGACCCTCGAGCAATGCCATTAGGGTTCTGGGACAAGATACTTTTCAGCTTTTCATTGGAACATGAAGGCAGAACAAAGATATTTTTGGACCTGAATAGGCTTACAGATTTTGCCTTTCACATGTCCTTTCTATATTATAGTAAAGTAAATACATATATGAAGAAACACACAATTTAAAATTAAAAAGACACTACTTACACCAAAAAAACTAATATAACTCTCAAATTTAGGCAGGAGTAGTAGACCATAGAAATGCAGCCATAATGTTCCTTAGAAGCTTGGATGGCAAGACTAACTTATTTTGGAATGTCCTCAGCAAAGACCAATTGCTATAAAAGGACACTATGTTTGGTAGAAGGTCAGCACAAATGAGGAAAAACTGCAATGAGATCAATTGACCCAGTCAACCCAACACTGGACTTGAACACACCAATGATCATAAAGATGGTACAGGACCAGGCAGCATTTCATCCGGGTATACATAAGAACAACCTAATTTGGAGATGACTTGACATCAACTAACAACAACAATAACAACATCAGTAGGCACATAAAGAGGTAATGTAGTTGAAATCAGTTTTCTTCTTTCAATAGATTACACCTAAACTGATAAATCATAGAGACATAGACATATTATTTAGATGAAAGCTGACAACATAATTAATAAGAAAATCAATAAATGACTATACAAAGGTTTAGGTTCTTCAATTCTCAAATCTTGTATTAAATAGCTGTTTAGCATTAATTTGTCTGTTTCTTCAATTGTAAAATGAAATAATTGGATTAAAATTCTCTGTGAGGCAACATTATTTAAAAGAAATAGTGTAGGAGTTGAAAGTAAACTGACGTACTTTTAAATTCTCCTTCTACAACCTCAGACCTCAAGTCTCCTTGTCTGAAAACTGTCAAAAGCCAAATTGTGGCCCATGCAGTCTGCGGCCCTGGCGTTCTAATTGCTCTTTCTTTAAGTTTCTGACTTGGCATTTCCTATCTTGTCACTCAGTCTCTCCACAGTCGTGGGCTGTAACTAGCCCTCTCAATCATGCCCACAAAGATGTGGTGAAACCACATGAAATTGCTCCCTACAGATTAGTAAGGAAGCAAAAATAAGCTCATGCTTATCTTGCCTACTGAGTCATCAGCCCCTGTCAGGGATTATATATTTGAAAAGAGGCTTCGATTCTTTAGGATGGTGCTGTGGGGTTGGGAGAGAGACAGATGCAGCCATGCCAGGAAGCAAAATCTTTGATGTGGTGAGAAAATGTGAAATTGTTAACTACAAATGATCTGGTAAGCAAGGCAAGCATCCTGCTTACCTTGCCTATTGTATAACCTGCCCTGATTTCATATCTAAGTACATTGCTTCACATCCTTCAGCTTTTGGAAAGCTTAGAATCAAAGTTGTATCCTGATTTCACAGAACTGCATACACACACTTCTGTGTACCCATTCACCCTTAATTTTATGATTTCTAGCAGAAAAATGGAGACTTCAGTTCTATGTTTTCGAGGACTTGAATTCTGCCATCTACCGTGAAAGCTTGGAAAAAAACCCTGAAGGAAATGCACCTTTACCAACACCTTGATTGCAGGTTTGTGAAACCCTAAGCAGAGGATACAGCTAGGCCATGCCTGGAGTCTTGACACATGGAAGCTGTGATAATAAAGCATATTAAGCCCCTAAATTTGTGGTCATCTGTCACTCAGCAATAGAAAACTAATATAGCAGAGGAGATAGTAATATCGCCTCTCAGGCTGCAAGAATTACCTACACATAGCCAAAACCAAAAAGAAGAAACCAAACCCATGGCCATTGAGTAGATTCTGACTCATAGTGACTTCATAGAAAAGAGTAGAACTGCCCCACAGGGTTTCCAAGGAGAGGCCGGTGGATTCGAACTGCCGATCTTTTGGTTAGCAGCGGAGCTCTTAACCACTGTGCCACCAGGGCTACTACACATAACCAGGGTAAGGTAAAACAATATATAATTACAGTTCATTCGTTTTTTAATTACTACATTTGTGATTCAGTGCTGATAGAACACAAAGAAATGTGATTCCAATCACAAGAAGTCTAAAATCCAGTATTAAAAATAAAATAGGAGATAAAAAGTTATTAGTATTATATAGAGTATTCCAGACATGATGTGACCATGTTGCAAAGATTTTTGAAGGAATCTAATTTAACAGAAGCTTGGCTATGTTTTAGTTTGCGAGAGTTGATAGCGCCTTTTAATAAAAAAGGTACATCTTTAATGTTTACTCCAGAGATAAAGAGCTGTCTGTAACTTTTAAACCTCTGAGGGGAAAAAGCCAAGGCTTCTTTGGTAATCCCTAATAAAGGACAGCAGTGGTTTGCATCAGCGGGATGCAGAGAGAATGTGCAGGCTGAGCTTTCCAGATGCAGGCGACCAGGGACAGAGCTTGGCGACAACAGTGAATTGCTCACCCCTCTGCCTTCGCAGACGGGCCTGCTCCTTGCTGAGGGCACCACATCCTCCTCACAATGGGGAATCAGGTGCACTCCACCAACAATTAGTGCTTCTAGAACAGTGGGGGTTTCTTCTGGTGCCAGATATAATACCAATCCCTGGAAGCATGTGATTTGTGGCTAAAGAATGAGTCTTTGATCAAGGCCTTTCCAGGCGGCTTTCATTCTTTATTTGCTGATTCTTCACACGTTTCCATTTCTGTTTAAAGCACCATTCCTGCTATTATACTGGGGATGAGTTCTGTGGTTGGACTCTGTATTATGAATGAAAAGGGATGGTATGTGGCCTCAGTGCATTATATGTCAGCAATGTAAAAGAACACATCTCACGTACACACACACGTGTGTACACATAAAAAAAATATATATATATTTTACACATACACACACACATAAACATCACTGATTAAAAGCATCTAAATGCATGCTCATTCCACATTTGGCTTCTGGATCATCCTAACATGGTCCAAAATAGCTTGCCATATCTCATAAAAGGAAATATTTGACTTGATTTATGTATCAAAGTGACACCCTTATTTTTCAGAGTTTGGTAGGTTCTGCTTGCCTAGAATAGTAAAAAAAAGACTTTGAAATGGTCCAGTCACAGTGCTATTTTCAGTAAGTTGTATAATTGCTAAAGGTGCTCTTTTAATGCAGGTACTCTGGGAGGTCTAAATCCTGTGAGACTAGGCAAGAGAATTTCCACTGCTTCTGAATATGTTTATCAGCTGTCTTAATTTGGGTATTGGATGTTTTGAGGGGAACCTCACTGGCAGTGGGCACCCCCAGCCCTGTGGGTCCTCTGCAGTTCAAAGCAGAATCAAAATTCCCCTCCCTAAACCAAGCCAAAACTTTGAGTCGATTCTGACTTATAGTCTCCCTAAGAATCAGACAGAGTAGAACTGTCCCGTAGGGTTTCCAAGGCTGTAAAGCTCTATGGAGGCAAACTGCCACATCTTTCTCCTGTGGAAGAGCTAATGGGTTTGGACCATTGACCTTTCAGTTATCAGTCGAGCACTTTAACCACTGCACCATCAGGACTCCTTAGGACTCAATTAAAATGTGGATAGTGGTACTCCACCACTGTTTTGAAAACTACCTTCCAATCTTAGGGTACATATCTAATTTTATTTACACTTAACACTTAATTTAGATAAGTCTACCTTCCTGGTCTTAGTTTTGCAGTATCTAAAATGAGGTGGTTGGAAATGAGATTCCTTAAAGTCTGTTCTAGATCCCAAATTCTCTGAGTTCACGTTTCAGTCTCTTTTGTAAAGGAAAGGAAAGGAAAGCCAACTATTTTAACAGTGAGAAGAGGGAGGATATAACCATAAGGAAAAAAGTTAGTGTATTGTAATGACTACCTTTGTTAAAAAAAAAAAAAATGGATAAAATACAGACTACACACAGAAAAATTTACAAAAATGCTCTGAGCCTCCTTTACTTGGTGCAAACACAGCATAAAGAGGAACAGAGATTAATATAGATTAATAAAAATTATTTAAAGGGGAAAACTTTTCAACTGGAGTAGGTAATATTTTGTTGTTATTAGCTGCCATCAAGTAGCCCCCAGACTCATGATGACACCATACACGATGGAACGGAACCACTGTGATCTATAGGGTTTTCATTGCCTAATCTTTCAGAAGTAGATTACCGTGACTTTCTTCCTAGTCTGTCTTAGTCTGGCAGCTGCACTGAATCATGTTCAGCATCACAGCAACACGCAAGCCTCCACTGACAGATATGTAGTGGCTATACTTGAGGTGGAATACTATCTTAAAAAAAGGCGGGGGGGGAATACCTTTTTTAGATAGTTTCAACATTAAACAAACAAACAAAAAAAGAAATCTTTGGAGCCCTGGTAGCATAGTGGTTAAGAGTTACAGCTGCTAACCAAAAGATCGGCAGCTCAAATCTAACCACTCCTTGGAAACCCTATGGGGCAGTTCTACTCTGTCCTGTAGGGTTGCTACGAGTCACAATCAACTCGACAGCAACAGGTTTGAATTTTTTGTGTGTGTATGTGGGGGGGGGGGATTTAGTATTTATAAGTATACAAATATCATGAAAGAAGTATGCTTTGGGAAAATATAAATACCATACAGGAACCCTGGTGGAGCAATGGTTAAGCTGCTAGCCAATGGGTGGGCAGTTCAAAACCACAGCTGCTCCATGGGAGAAAGATGTGGCAAACTCCTCCGTAAAGATTTTCAGCCTTGGAAGTGCTGTGAGGCAATTCTACTCTGTCCTACCGAGTCATTATGAGTCAAAATCGACTTGACGGCAACAGGTTCAGTTTTGGTTTTAAATATCATACATTTAGCTATTGTGACTTACATGTATTATGATTCCAACATTTTGTGAAGTTTACTTATTAGCCTTTTGTGGAATAACAAAACTTGATGTTAATAATTACGACAACCAGCATTGTAGGATACCAGTCTACTTGTTTGGAGCCCTGGTGGCATAGTGGTTAAGAGCTTGGCTGCTAACCAAAAAGTTGAATCCACCAGCATCTTCTTGGAAACCCTATGGGGCAGCTCTGCTCTGTCCTATAGGTCCACTATGAGTCAGAGTTGACTCAACGGCAACAGGTTTGGTCTACTGATTGGGTGCTCTATCTGAAACAATATTAAGTTTTGGAGGAGAATGACTAGCTGACCTGTCATGTAAAAAAAAAAAAAAAGTAAAATGGTGGCATCAGAGGTCCTCTAACTCATGAGAGGGGAGGATAATCACCGTCAGCACCAGCCCAAGGCTGATTCCACTCTCCAACCGTTTTACCATTTCTGACACCAGCCATCCCTCCTATGGCACTCTCTACTTCTCTGCTGGGTTTGATAGCTCATTGCAACGGCCATACAGAACTCACAGAACATACTTTTGATTATGGGACTTATTAGGGAAGTAACAGGCTACAACTTGAGATCAGTATCAACTCAGAACTAACAGGAACAACTCAGGATACAGTTCTTCAATCAGGACAGCTTCTTTTCTTCTTGGATGCTGTCCTGGGTCACATTCGGGGTCTTGCTGCTTCCCTGCTTGGGCAAGCTCTACAGCTCTATTTTAGCTCTGCTGATAAGTGCCCAGAGGCACCCCACTCTGCCAGGAAGCCTCCTGGTAAAGGTGCTCAGCTCTCTCACTCCACAGGTCAGCCAGCCAGCTGCAGCTGTCTTGTCCCACTGCTGTCTCCACTGTTACAGCTCTGTTTCCTGGGTCTAGGCGGTTCTCGGTGCAGGGCCCTGGGTCCAAAGAACATGCTTTGCTCCTGGCTCTTCTTCCTGATGGTAGTGAGGTCCCCCCTCAACCTGTTGAATTGGCTCTTTTCAAGTCTTGTGGGATGGTAAAACTGACCAATCCCCTATAAAGATTCATGCACCTTATTTGCATAGCCCCAGACAGTCATTTAATGGAAGTTGCAAGACTATTGCTACAAAGGCCATATAAGTGTGATTCATTGCACCACAACTTTGCAGATTTACTGAACTATATACTATCTTGTTTCATTTTTAAATGCTTAATATATTATCTTAACTTCTAACAAAATTATAAACATGAAAATATCCTTGATGGTAGGTTTTTTAATTCCCTTTTTCCCCTCCCCCAGAGAACACAGCATATGTAACTTGGAGGTGGTCTTTTTTCAATTAATAGAAAAAAACTTTTTTTCATTTAAGGAGGACTTTTTTTTTTTCAGTGGTATTGCCCCATCACAAAAGATCATCAAGCAATTGCCTGCCTGCATCAAGAAAGATAACTTGAGCTATCTTTTTTAAAAAATTTTTTAAGGTAAGTCTCTTAAACTGTTAATCACTCTAGAGTTTATTTTCCAGGTGTTCAGCCAGTTACCTCCTGATGATGAATAAGAGAACCTCCAGCTGTTCTCAACCCTTTAGCTCTCCTTAGATTGGTTGCTAATTTGTTTATAACTCTATTGAACTTTTCATTTGTTTTTACTGTTTTCCTTTCAGTTTGTCATTCTAGGGTCTGTGTTTCCTTGTGCTATCTTTATGTTAGAGACATATTTATTTCTGGAACATCTCAGTGAATGTTTTTGTTTAAAGCCAAATTATTAAGCTGCATTATAAAAGTGTGTGATATAGGAATATATATATAAAAGAAAAGGAAAGGAAAGCATTATTAGTCAAATGAGATATGCATTTATTGATTTAAAGGTTAATTCTCTAGAAAACTCTAAGAGTAGTATTCATCCTTGTATTCTAAGAATACTTGAGTGTGTTTATCTCTCAGATATAAGCTGAGCCTCTGACTAGACAAACCGTGGATGAAGGGCAATTCTTTTTGTGGAACTACTCCATCTCAGTGACCCACTCATCTCAGTTTAAAGGGGCTTTTCTGATTTTACTCTGAAAGTCCTACATCTCAAGAATGAGAATTCCCTTCAATCTGGGCAAATCAGAAAGGTCGGATACCATAATCCTAACTAATACATGAAGAAGTCTAATAAAATTAGGATACCTCCATTTGCACCCTTAATGAGTAATGGATCTAGGTAAGGAGAATCATCACCACAAAAAGGGTTATTGAACACTGTGTGCTTCCTGAAGGAACTCCATGCATCCTACCAAAAGCAAACAAACACACTAAGCCTAAAATTTTCAAGCCTCACACAACTGCTAATTTACAGGACAAACAACACATGAAAACATCTGAGTGAAGGATACAGATATACATTAGAAAAATCCAGACTGGAAAACTCTGCAAAAGACATCTGGTTTCTTCAGCAAATACATTTCAAGGGAAAGAGAAAAGAGAGTGATGTCGAGAGAGAGAGAATTCATAGATTCAAACTTTTGAAGCAGAGCCTGCACCTTGATCACCTCTGCAGCACAGACACAAGACTCACTCAAAGATGGTGGGTTACACAGATAATAGATAAAATTTTCCTGACACTTCTAATAGTGAATTTTTCCCTATGGAATCTAACCACAATTTGTTCTCCTTGTCTTAATATATTCTGCTTGTTTTAGACTTAATGAACAGTAAGCCTCTTAATGTCTTAATTTATAAATAGTGCAGTATCTCTTTGATGCAACACACCTAAGTGTTAAGCAATACACATTATAAAAACTGAAGTAGCATCAAATGAACCAGGGGGTATAGTTTTAATCACTTGCATGCGCACCGCGTATACTGAAATGGCTTGCTAGAAAGTCCAAGCAATGTTGTTAAAAGACAGACATCTAACCTAGATCAGGTGCCCATAGTGTAGACATGCTGGATTGATTACCTTTATGCTCCCTCTCTGGGGGAAAATAAATCAGTGTCATTGCTGCACATCTTAAATCCAGAGTGATTCATTTATACTTCAGTTGTCACGCCCATCACAGGGTATTTCCTGTGGGGTTTGTAATATTCATTTTCATTAAATTTATCCTGAAAGTTCAACTAAGTGGTTCTGGATCAGAGACAGATTTCTGATTATCGCACTGTAAGTCTAAAATGCCTCACCCTGCCTTGCCCTAGTTCTTACCCGTAGCCACTGACAAGAGCCAGGCCAATGATCTACAGGAGTAGCTGAACACCTCCTACTGAAGAGATGAAGAACAATGCATTTTTTCTGTTTATATACAGGAAAGCATCCATCCCCCTCTACGCCCAAAAGGAGAGAGAAAGAAAACAAAAAAACTTTTGCTCTTTGAGATAGGATGGGAAAATTTAAGACTCTAAATTTTTGGAAGGTAAATATGCTTTCCAAGGGCTGGATAAACCCAACTGTCTCTGGCTTTTAGGACATAGTGATGTCTCCAAGTTCCCAGGCCTCGTTCCTCCTTGAAATAAAAATACCTAAGAAGATAAGTGGAGTCCCTGGGTGGTGTAAACTGTTAAGCACTGGGCTGCTAAACAAAAGATTGGAGGATCTAGTCCACTCAGTGGCACTTTGGAAGAAAGGCTTGGGGACCAACCACAAAAATATAAGCCATTGAAAACCCTATTGATCACAGTTGTACTCTGACACACATGGAAACACCATGAGTCAGAGTCAACTCAACGGCAACTGGAAGAAGATTAATGCCCCTGGGTGTTGGAGGTTCACCTAGAGGCCTATCTCAGGATGTGTCCTGCTGGCTTTTAGAGGACGTAAGAAGACTTTTATTATCCTTTTGAATCAGAGTGATTAGATCCATCATCAGGAAAACAAATGGATATAGATATAATCCTTATGGTATATGAATACGTTTCTTGGAGAACAGGTACATTGAAAAATTCAGGGATGTTTTATTTCCCTACACTCCTATTTAAAGTATTTGTTGTCTTTGGATGTCATGACTGGTTAAGTGCTTGACTACTAACTGAAAGGTTGAGGTTCAAACGCATACAGAGGCATCTCAGGAAAAAGGCCTGGTAATCTGCTTTCAAAAGCTCATAGCCTTGAAAACACTATAGAGTACAGCTCTGCTCTGCACACATGGGTCACTATGAATCAGAATTGACTATAGGGCTACTAGTTTATTTATTTATTTGGTTCAAATGAATATTATGTGTGCATGTTTTGCCTACACAACTGAATTGGAAGCTGCTTCAGAGCACGGCCCTATCTCCATACCCTGTTGATCCTTTTCGAGCAGCTATTATGGACCAAGCACTAGAATGGTTCAGGAGATACACAGGTGAAGAATGTGTAGTCCTCACCTCTAGGAGCTGTTTAGCACTTTTTTCGATTTTGTACACAGTATGCATCACGTACGTAATAGATGCTTGATAGACGTTTACAGAATAAATGAGTGAATAAATGGATCCCAGGGTGAAGCCTAAAGAAGTTCCAGGACATAATAACTGTAGTTGACAGCACTGATTAAAGTTGCTATAAGAAGATGCTTGTCTGTCTGCATTTAGTGTAGTATGTACTATAGAAAATAGCTTACTATATCACAGGTCCTTAGGCAATTGTTTAGAATATCATTTTGTCCCATCACTGTCTTTCATTATATCAAACAATGTAATAAAAACTAAATAGGACATGATTGAATTAAGACCAAATATTGACACAACACCTATAAATTTAACTAATTAAACCCAGTTATTAAAATATAGACATTATTAGATTTGAAAAAGTAAAACTAAGAAGATGATTAAATTAACTGGGAAATATAGATAAACAAAAGAGGGATTGATAATATTAACAAAAGAAAGGGCATTTGAAGAAAAGCATTATTTTAGATAAAATGAGATTTTAGATTTATATAGTAGCAAGTGTACAACAATTACAGGAAGATGTAAGAGTCAGTGCCAAGTAACATAGCACTGAAATTTTAAAAGGCAAACTTCTATGAAATAAGAAGAAAAATGGTCAAAACTCAATCATCAAATACTGAGTAGAAAGATAATTAATACAGTTGATTAGGTATGTAGATATTGCACTCTAAATCAAGAATGTATATTTTACTTCCCAAGTGTGGCATATTAAACATACAATTCAGAGTGTGAGGTCAGATCCAAAGGGGCCCAGGGCTCACTCGCAGGCTCTAGAACTGAGAACAACAGGTTCCTTGCTAGCTTTCTGGACTACCATGGGCCGGTGAGTGCTGTGTGTCTCCAGTGTCCCCTCTTCTGGAGCAGGAAGGACTTTTGTGTTGCTCTATGCCTGCCTCATCATTGTGGAAAGGGTGCAGAGGAGGAGAAGAGAACTTGTCTTTTTGGTTCCTGTTTTTCAGATCCACAGGGACAGTACGCAAGGAACCACACAGAATGAGCCTTATCCATACCTGGAGGGAGCTAGGTGATGAGACCTTGGACCTTGAGCTTCAGCCTCGTATAATAATAGATGGAATTGTCAGGAGTCTGGAAAGCGGTGAGTGCATTTTGCATGTGGCAAATTATGGTGGCCTGTTATGATTGGATTGTGTCCTCTAAAAAAACTATGTTGAAATCCTAATTCCCTGTACCTGTGAATGTGACCTTCTTTGGAAATAGGGTGTTTGAGTATGTTGTCAGTTAAATTAACATGAGGTCATACTGGAGTGGGGTGGGTTCTAATCTTATGCAAGTGGTGTCCTTATAAAAAGGAGACAAGAACATGTTACAGTGCCAGGAATGCCTGTAGTTATAAGGAGCTAGGAGAGAGGCATGGAACAGTTTTGCCCTCAAAGCCTCAGGAGAAATCAATACAGTTGACACTCTGAATTCTTACACTCAGACTCCAGAACTGTGAGACAATAAATTTCTGTTGTTTAAAACCATCTATTGTGTGGTATTTTGTTACAACAGCACCAGGGGGCCAATATATAGGCAGAGGGCAGAATGTGGTAGGTTATAACCCATTGCTGTTGAGTCGATTCTGACTCATAGTGACCCTATAGGACAGAGTAGAACTATCCCACAGGGTTTCCAAAGAGCACTAGGGGATTTGAACTGCTGACCTTTTGGATCATATAAAAATGTCCACAGCAGTATATCTGTTCTGAAGTGATCTTCCAGAACATTGCCACCCCCTGTTAAGAAGTGGAATTAATTTCCACTACTATTTTTTTTTACTATTGAAATGGGGTGGGAGTTTGTGGCTGCCTTGATAAAAGGAACATGGTAGGAGTGACCCTGTGTGGCTTCTAAGGCCCCTTTATCAAAGGCATTGTGGCTTAGTCGTGGCTTTCTCTCTCAGGTCAGTTGTCCTTGGAACCCATTCATAACGTTGTGAGAGAGCCCACGCCAGTTAGAGAGGCCATGTGTTGGTTTTATAGGCAGTAGCTTGAGGTAAGTATAAGCCTTCAGTGTGTCCAGCCACCAGTCTTACATGTACACTGTGTCCAGCCTTAAACACAACCCCACTAGCCCTGAGTGGAGCTGAGGGAAGCCATCCTCACCTGGAAGCAAAATAAATGTTGTGATCATTTTAAAACACTAGACATGGAGTAATTTATAACTAAACTACACTAATTGTTTAATAATAGGTTCTTCTTGTTGTGCTTTGTGTTGTTTTTCAAAAATGACCATATGCTAGTGCTCAGAAAAATAATAATAAATCATAACACAATCAAACAATAAATTAGTAATGAAAAAATAAACCCCAAAACCTAAATATTCCTTAGCTAAAAAGTGAAATATTCTTGACATTGCCATTTACATACTGTCTTTGGAAGACTGTCATTGGAGGCTACGGTATTCTGTCAGAAAAAAGAAAATCCAGCTACAGGACTGAAATATCACCCCTTCAGGTTGTTACCACCAACTGTCCCAATCTCACTTTTGTCTGGATTGATGTGTCAGTCCTGAATTTGCTAGCCTGGGAAGCATACATATTTATCAACGTTGTGATGGTTTGGAGTCCCAGGCTTTCAATGCTATTAAGCCTAAAACATAATCCGGAAAAAAATGCATCCTTATATACGCATATATACTGTATTTTTACACAAATGATGTATGTGCTGGTTGGCAAAAAATGTAGAACACACACTTTATTTTCATAAAAATATGATATGGAGTTATTGCTAATTTTTATTTTAAAAGTCAATAGAATCATTGTTTTGGATTTCTGTATTCTGATATTCCACTATGTTTACGTGGATATGGTGATCACATAAGAATTATGAATATAATTTCACCAATAATTAAAGTAAATTTGTTTATACAACTACAGTTGAAGTAGAGAGTAAGATAAAATCTCCTAAGTCTTTTCTAATTTGATGTTAGCTACTTTACACTATTAAAACCCTATACAGCATTAGTAATCATGTTAAAAATAATTTGTTTTCTTTAATTTTTGTGTTTGTACTTTGTGATCCTCTAAAATTTTTCTGTCTATAACTAAAATAAATTGATTGCTAATTGCTTTCAACCATCATATTCTTATGTGGTTGAACTTTAACTGGTTGTTTTTATAGAAATATCTCACTTTATTCTTCTGGCCTTAAAATGAAGCTTCATAAAGAAAGCCCCATTCGGGCTAGGCTTTTTTTTTTTTTTTTTTAATATTTTATTGGTGAAAGTTTACAGAAAATTAGGTTCTCATTTTACAATTTCTATACATATTGTTCAGTGTCATTGGTTACATTCTTCACAGCATATCAGCATTCTAATTATTTCTATTTTGGTGGTTCTGTTTGCATTAATCTAGCTTCCCTGTCCTCCCTTGCCTTCTCATGTTTGTTCTAGGGTAAATGTTAAACATTTGGTTTCACCTAGATGATTATTTTGAGGCACACAGTACTCACAGGTGATGTAATTTATTTTATGGGCCAATCTGTCATTTAGCTGAAAAGTGACCTCTGGAAGTGATTTGAGTTCCAAGTTTAAAGATTATCTCAGGGTGATAGTCTTGGAGGTTCATGTAGCCTCTATCTTTCCAGTAAGATGGGCCCCTTTTTTTTTTGTTTAGGAATTTGAGCTTTGTTCTGAATTTTTCTCCCGTTCTATTTGGGACCATCTATTGAGTCCCTGGTTGGAAAGGTCAGTAGTGGTAGCCAGGCACCATCTAGTTCTTCTGGTCTCAAGATAGGCAATGTCATTATTCACTTAGACTATTAGTTCTGTAAACCAGTTTCTCCTTTGAGCTTTTTGTTTCCTTCTTTCTCTTTAGCTCTGGACATGTAGACCAATAGTTGTATCTTAGATGTAAGCTCACAGACTTCTAAGACCCCAGACACAACTCACCAAACTAGCATGTAAAACATTGTCTTTATGGACTATATTATGCTAATTGACTGAGTTGCTCCGTTACTCTGGTCCTAAGTCCTCAAACCCAGCAGACCTATCCCACGAGGTGTTTGTTCTGTCTAGGAAGTATTCATAAATTTGCCCCCTAAGTGTTTTATTTTATACTTGAAAATATATGCAGCACACATAAACATGTATATATATATATATGTATACACATATATGCCTACAGTTATTCATATATGCCTTCCTGTACATGTTTATGCATACTTATATATCAACCCTGGTGGCATAGTGGTTAAGTGCTACCACTGCTAACCAAAGGGTCGGCAATTCGAATCCACCAGGCACTCCTTGGAAACTCTATGGGGAAGTTCTTCTCTGTCCTATAGGGTCGCTATGGGTCAGAATTGACTCGACGGCACTGGGTTTTGGGATATATCTATATAACCAAACACGTATTTTTTTTTTTTTTAGTTTTTATTACTGTTGTTGCAAAATTATATATCCCCCAATGATTTTTTCATAAATTTCCACATAAATTGTTTATTGACATTATTTACATTTATCACAATTTGTCAATATTCTCTTTAATTGCGTCTGTACTTTCTATTTGTGCTCACTTATCTTTACTGTGGTTGTACTGCACTCACTACTTCCACACTTGAAGCCACAATTCCTATGGCCAAAAGTAACAAATCTCTAATCTAAATTCTAAGTTGTACCTATCCCCCCTTCTCCCTGGTAACCACCAATGAGTACTGGTCTTTCTATATTTATCTCTTCTTGTCTTCTTAGAAAAGAGGGATCATATAACATTCGTCCTTATATGCTTAATTTATTTCACTTAGCATTATGCCCTACAGGTCCGTCCATGTAGTAATATGTTTCTCAGACTCATTATTGTCCTTTATGGTTGCACAGTATTCCCTTGTGTGCATGTACCATAATTTGCCTATCCATGCATCCGTTGATGGGCACTTTCATTCTTCCCACTGTTTTGCTATTGTGAATAAAGCTGCAATGAACACAGGAGTACATATATCCATATGTGTCAGCACTTTTAGGTATCTAGGACATATTCCTAGGAGTGGGATTGCTGTATCATAAGGCAGCTCTATTTTTAGTTTTTCGAGGAAGTGTTAAACTGTTTTCCATTGCAGTTGTACCATTTTACAGTCCCACCAGCAATGAATAAGGGTTTCCATCTCCCCACATCCTTGCCAACATTTGTTGTTTTCTGTTTTTTTAATCAGTGTCAGGCCAGGGTTTGATGTTGAAATCTCTTGTAACGATGATACAAAGGTCTTCCATTTAGCAGTTCTTTCACGAACCACTTTCTGATTAATGCCATGCAGCCTGCATAATCAACACTGACGCTCATTCTGTATTTATCTTTCCCAGCTTCTAGTGCAGACTTGAAGGAGCTTTCTCACAAGGGAGGCTGAGTTTGTTTAAGTTTGTCAGAGTGTAATACTGCTGAGTGACATACACCCATCAGAAATTACTGCTGATTAAATATCAAGGTGTTAAGTGACTCAGTAACACAATTTTGCTTTGATTTGGGTGTTTCTTCGTCTGTTTTCCTCTGTTGATTTCAATTCTGTTTTCCCAAAATAAAAACCCAGGTGGTTTCCTGTGAAAATAAGACTTGGATTGAAACATAGAGCTATTACACTGCTGGTTTGTTAGAGAGCTACAGGCAGATTCCTCCACTTCTCTGCTCATTTTAATCACCTAAGAAAATAATGGAGTAAACCAGATGGTATTTCCAACTCCAAAATTCTATTGCTCCTAAGTGCTAAGATTCGCGGAGTCTGTGAGCTAAGTTTGCATTTGAGAAAAAGGTTCTGTTTCCACTTTTGACCCTTCCACTGGCTTTCGGTATTTCACTAAACCTCTCTGCCTTCCCTCAGGATTTCAGCTGTGATAATGAATTCTGCTCCACTTATATTGTGTTAGGAATGGTTCTAATGATTTCCTAGGATAACACACATGGAAAAATATTTTGTTCAGAGACATTAAGATGTTATTAACAGTACTTTAGGAGAATTATAACAGAGAAGGTTCAATTGCCAGTATGAAAAAGGAAAATCTCAGAGACTGAAGTAGCATATTTTGTGCACAAACATAAGTCTCAAATTTAGTCAGACATAATGTATAGATTGAGGATTAGAATGTATCATCAAAAGGTAGAATTTTTTTTCTTTTTAAAGGGTAAAGAAAATATGGCAAATCTCTTGTTTTGGCCTAGATCCTCTCGTATAATCATATATTTATCTAAGCAACAGTATGTAGATATAGCTATTCATATGAAGAAAAATTATCTCCTCTCTTCTACTAATTACATTTATTATGTTTATTGCAAATTATCATATGGTCACAACTAATAAACACCAGACATAGTAGAAATTATTAGATAAGGCAATTAGTGAATGGAACAGGCTCACAATCACATTAAGGAGTATTAATGAAATGATGTTTAACAAGATTTTTTTAAAGGAAGTTGAGAATATAACTTTACCCTCACATGAGGAATAAGATTCAAGTTTGTTTTTAAGTATTAGGTTGAACCATATGAAATTGCTGATATTCAAACACTGCTGACTTACAAAAATGGCTACTTTATGAGTTTTAAACATACCAAAACAATAATGTGTCAGTAACTCTTGGCTTAAAAAAGACCCACACACGTATAAACACAGGGAAAGATACAAATTACTCAGCTATAGAGTGTTAAATGCTTCAAAACAGTATTACTTTTATTTTGATGATGTGCACTAATCCAAAATAGAGATCCATCATGCATACAGTGAGGAACAAATGTGAAATCCATTATGTTCCTAAATAAAAAACACCAGGCAGAAGAGTTTCTGTGAACCAAGATTATGTACCCCACGTGTCTGTCAGTTTATAGTAACATGGTGGTTTGCATGTTGCTGTGATGCTGGAAGCTATACCACCATTATATCAAATACCAGCAGGTTAACTCATGGTGGACAGGTTTCAGTGGAACTTCCTGACTAAGACAGACTAGAATGAAGAACCTGGCAGTCTACTTCTGAAAAAAAAAAATGGCCAGTGAAAATATTATGAATAGCAACAGAACATTGTCTGGTATAGTGCTGGAAAATGAGTTCCACAGGTTGAAAATCACTCAAAAATACAATGGGGGAAGAGCTGCCTCCTCAATGTAGAGTAGAGCTTAATGACATAAATAGAGTAAAACTTCTGGGACCTTCATTTGCTGAGATTGCATGACTCAAAATGAGAAGAAACAGCTGCAAACATCCATTAGTAATCAGAACATGAAATGTACAAAAAGTATTAATCTAGGAAATTTGGAAGTCCTCAAAAATGAAACAGACCACATAAGGATCGATAACTTAGGCATTACCCATAAAAGCCATTGCCGTCGAGCCTATTCTGACTCATAGTGACCCTATAGGACAGAGTAGAACTGCCCCATAGAGTTTTCAAGGAGGTGGATTCAAACTGCCAACCTTTGGGTTAGCAGCAGTAGCACTTAACCACTACTCCACCAGGGTTAGGCATTAGGCATTAGTGAGCTGAAAAGGACTTGTATTGGCTGCTTTGAACCAGATAATCTTATCGTCCACTATGCTGGGAATGAAAAATTAAAGAGGGATGGCAACACATTCATTGTCCAAAAGGACATTTCGTGATTCATCCTCAGGTACAATGCTGTCTGTGATGATATAATGTCCATACACCTATAGGGAAAACTAGTTAATATAAATATTATTCAAATCTACACATCAAACATTAATGCCAAAGATGAGGAAATTGAAGATTTTTACCAACTTCTGCAGTCTGAAATTGATCAAATATGCAATCAAGAGGCATTGATAATTACTGGTGATTAGAATGTGAAAGCTGGAAACAAAGAAGGATCAGTAGTTGGAAAATATGGCCTTGGTGACAGAAATGATGTCGGAGATCATGTGATAGAATTTTTCAAGACCAGTGACATCTTCTGTGCAAATACCTTTTTTCAACAACTTCAACAGTGACTGTAAACATTGACCACACCAGATGGAATGCACAGGAATCAAATCGACTACATCTGTGGAAAGAGACAATGGAGAAGTTCAATATCATCTGTCAGAACAAGGCCCAGGGGCGACTGTGGAACAGACCGTAAACATGCATGGTATTTCTCAAGCTGAAAGAACTGAAGAAAAAAAATTCAACCTTGTAGTTGCAACACTTAAGGATTCTACAGGGGAAATATTGAATGACACAGGACATTTCATAAGAAGATGGAAGGAACACAGAGAATCACTGTACCAAAAAGAATTGGTTGACTTTCAACCATTTCAGGAGGTAGTATATGATCAAGAACCAATGGTACTGAATGAAAGAAGAAGTCCAAGCTGCCCTGAAAGGAATGGTGACAAAAAAGTGTCCAGGTATTGACAGAATAGCAATTGAGATATTTCAACAAATGGATGCAGTTCTGGAGGTGCTCACTTGTCTAGGCCAAGAAATTTGGAAGATGGCTTCTTGGCCAATCAACTGGAAGACAGTCATATTTGTGACCATTCCAAACAAAAGTGATTCAAAAGAATGTGGACATTAACAAACAATATCATTAATATCACACACAAGTAAAATTTTGCTGAAGATCACTAAAAAGTAGTTGCAGTAGTACATCAACAGAAAACTGCCAGAAGTTCAAGCTAGATTCAGAACAAGGGATATCATTGTTGATGTCAGATGGATCTTGGCTGAAACCAGAGCATACCAGAAATATGTTTACCTGTGTTCTATTGACTATGCAAAGACATTGGATTATGTATAGCATTGTGAAGAAAGGGAATTCCAGGACACTTAATTGTGCTCATGAGGAACCTGTTCATAGATCAACAGGCAGTTGTTTGAATAGAAGGGAATATTGTGTGGTTTAAGTCATGAAAGATGTGCATCAGGGTTGTATGTTTTCACCATACTTATTCAATCTGTATGCTGAGCAAATGATCTGAGAAGCTGGACTACATGAAGAAGAACAGGGCATCAGGATTGGTGGAAGATGTATTAACAACCCGTGATATGCAGATGACACAACCTTGCTTGCTGAAAGTGAAGAGGACATGATACACTGAAAGACTACAACTTTCAGTAGGGATTGCACCTCAACATAAAACAAAAATCCTCACAAATGGACCAATAAGCAACATCGTGATAAACAGAGAAAAAATTGAAGTTGTCAAGGATTTCATTTTACTTGGATCCACTATCAACGCCCATGCTGAGTCAAGAAATCAAAAGATATATTGCATTGGGTAAATGTGCTGCAAAAGACCCCTTTAAAGCGTTGAAAAGCAAGCATGTTACTTTGAGAACTAAGGTTCACCTGGCCCAACCCATGGCATTTTCAATTGTCTCATATGCATGAAAAAGCAGACAATGAATAAGAAGTACCTAAAAAGAACTGATGCCTTTGAATTATGGTGCTAGCAAAGAATATTAACTGCCAGAGGAACGAACAATTCTGTCTTGGAAAAAGTACAGCCAGAGAGACTTTGTCTCAAGTACTTTGGAGATATTATCAGGAAAGGCTAGTCCCTGGAGAAAGACATCATGCTTGCTAAGGTGGAGGGTCGGTGGAAAAGAGAAAGACCCTCAACGAGATGGGCTGACACAGTAGCTGCAACAACAGGCTCAAGCATAACAAATATTGTGAGGATGGCACAGGACCAGACAGTGTTTCATTCTGTTGCACATAGGGTTGCTATGATTCAGAGTCTTCTCTAGCACTCCTAATGACAAAAACCAAAAAACCAAACCCGTTGCTGTCGAGTCGATGCCGACTCATAGTGACCCTATACAACAGAGTAGAACTGCCCCATAGAGTTTCCAAGGAGCGCCTGGAAGATTTGAGCTGCCGACCTTTAGGTTAGCAGCCATAGCACTTAACCACTACACCACCAGGGTTTCCCTTCTAATGACAACAAGAGAATCCAAAAATGTATTACTAGTCTTCAACTCACAGCAACCTTATGTTTAACAGAAGGAGATGTTGTCTGATCCTGCACTATCTTCATAATTTTTTATAGATTTGAGCCCACTGTTGTGGCTATTGTGTCAATCCATCTCATTGAGGGTTTTCTTCTCTTTTCTGACCCTCTACTTTACCAAACATGATGTTCTTTTCTAGGGATTTGTCTTTCCTGGTTACATACCCAAAGTAGGTAAATCAGTCTCACCGTCCTTACTGCTAAGAGCATTCTATTTGTATTTCTTCTAAAATTGATTTGTTCACTCTACTGGCAGTCTATGGTATGTTCAATATTCTTTGCTAGCATTCTCATTAACACTTCTTAATTTTTTTTGAATAATCCCTCATGAAAAAATACAATTTATTGATGCTAATAACACTTCTAAATATATTTGAAAAGAAATGCAGAGATTGGGTCTTAGAATGTAGACGTTTATAATTGAATTAATTCTTATAAAAATCCAGGGTAAGTTATTTCAGGCAATGAGAAGCTCAGTGCACAGGCCTGAAGTGGAACAGACTGGGAGTGTTCAAGGAGCTTTACACGATCATTGGTCCTGAGTACAGCACATAGGTAGCCCCACAGCCTACCCTGCCACTACGATGAAGTCATAAAGATCATTGACCCCCATGGTTTTCTGAACATGCCTGATGGCCTCCTTGTGGAGAAAAGCTATATGATAATTTTACTTATATTTCTACTACAATCACAAAATTAAACGAGCATAGCAAGTGTGTTTTGTTCAGCTTTTCCAGATTTTATCACACATGTTGTTGTTAGGTGCTGTAGAGTTGATTCTGACTTGTCTTGGTCATCTAGAGCTGCTATAACAAAGAGCATGGCTTTAACAAAGAGTAATTTATTTTCTCACAGTCTAGTGGGCTACAAGTCCAAATTCAAGGCATCAGCTCTAGGGGAAGGCTTTCTCTCTCTTTTGGCTCTGGAGCAAGGTCCTTGTCATCATCTTTCCTTGGTCGAGGAGCTTCTCAGGAGCAGAGACCCTGGGATCAAAGGACACGCTCTGCTTCCGGTGCTGCTTTTTTGGTAGTATGAGGTTCCCATGTCTCTCTGCTCACTTTTCTCTTTTATATCTCCAAAGAGATTGGCTTAAGACACTGTCTAATCTCATAGAGCTCATCAGTTTAACTGCCACTAATCCATGTCATTACTTCATAGTGATAGAATTTACAACACATAGGGAAACCACATCAGATGACAAAATCATACAGTATTGGGAATCATGACCTAGCCAAGTCGACAGATATTTTGGGGGGACACAATTCAATCCATGACATTTCACCCTTTAGCCCCCCCAGTTCATGTCCTTGCCACATGTAATACATATTCACCCCATCATATCATAGCAAAAGTCTTAAATCAACTCCAAGTCCAAAATCCAAAAATTCTCCCTTATCTGTGAAATCTAGAATACAAGTTGCCTGCTTCCAAAGGTACAATGGCAGAACAGGCACAAGCTAGATATTTCCAATACAAGTGGGAGAAACTGGAGGAAAAGAAGGGATAACAGGCACCAGGCAAGTCAGCAGAACACATTACATTAGCCCTCAAGTCTTTGAAAATGATTTCCTGTTCTCTGAGACAATCTACACGATAACACTGCCCTCCAGACTATAGGTATTGGCCACACTCTTGGGATTCTGAGTGGAGGCCACTTGGCCCTGGGCTTCATTTCTGCAGACCCACTGGGACAGCAACTCTGTTCCCTCGGCTTCAGATGCACCATTCTCCTGGAGCACCTGAGTAGCAACTCCACCCTTAGAAACATCAGAGGCCATGGCTCAGCTCTTTGAAAGTCCAGAGGTTGGGTCATAGCTTTTGAGACGGAGCAGCTTAGCTTCCTGTATTCCTTGTCTCTTCAGCTTCTGCTTCCTGGTTCCTTTATCTCTTGGCCCCTAAGGCCTCATGCCCACATCTGCCCTGCTGGAGCAAGCGTTCCAAAGCTCTGTAACTCCACTGATAAGTGCCTAGAGGCACCCCACTCCACCAGTAAACTCTGGCTGGAAGGCACTCAGCTCTATCTCTTTCTGAGGGTCAGCAAGCCTACCTCCACTGATAAGTGTCCAGAGGCACCCCACTCCACCAGGAAGCCTCCTGTGCACAGGCACTCAGCTCTCTCACTCTGGTTCTGCCGCTGCTGCTTCTCTGCCACTGCGGTCATCTGCTGCTGCAGGTCCTCTAATCATTCACAGTTTCAACACTGCTTCCACATTTTAGGTATCTATTAGAGTGGCAGCCCACTCTTTCAGCATCAAATTCTGTGTTTGTCATCTAGTTCTGCTATAACAGAAATACCACAAGTGGATGGCTTTAACAAAGAGAAATTTATTCTTTCACAGTCTAGTAGACTACAAGTTCAAATTCAGGGCATCAGCTCCAGGGAAAGGCTTTCTCTATCTGTCAGTTTTGGAGGAAGGTCCTTGTTATCATTTTCCCTTGGTCAAGATGCTTCTCAGGAGCAGGGAGTCTGGGTCCAAAGGATGGAGTCTGCTTCTGGTACTGTTACTTGGTGGGATGAGGTCCTCATGTCTCTCTGCTCACGTTTCTCTTTTATATCCCAAAAAAGATTGGCTTAAGACACTATCTAATCTTATAAAAAAAAAAAAAATAGATCTCATCAATATAACTGCCACTAATTCAACTCATTACATCATAGTGACAGAAATTACAACACATAGGGAAATCACATCAGATGACAAAATGGTAGATAATCACACAGTACTGGGAATTATGACCCAGCCAAGTTGACGGATACATTAAAAAAAAAGGGGGACACAATTCAATCCATGACATAGCAACACATAAGGAGATATATGTATATATATATTTACTATTTTTCCGTTATTTATTGCTGGCAGGAGTGGGCAATCTTGCCCAGTTTGTGGCATGAGGGAGGGCTTATAACTCAAAAGTGAGCATTCACTCAGTAAACATTTATTAAGCACTTATTATGTGCTTATGTGACTCATCTGGCCCTTTACATAGAGAAAACGTAGAGACTGGTTGTGCAGATGATGGAATCCAAACATATGCATCTGGGTTAGCTTTTGGGAGGGGTTCAGGGGAGGTTGCAGGCACTAGGATGTGTGCAGTGGCTGAAGGACCCAGCAAGAAGCTGCCTTTCACTGATGTGGACACTTCGGCCTCATCACCACTTCTGTGCAGAAATATGGCCTGCTTGTATTTGGATCCATGCACTCTCACACTCATGAAGTTGGTTCAATTTCTATGGCTTACAGAGGTCTGGCAATTCCCTCTTTCGAGTAAACAATCTAGACAGTGTCTAAATTAAAACAAAGTATTCAGGGTAGGCCAACATTTTTTAAAGCAATGCACAGAAATATATTTCTTATTTGCTAGCCCTAACCTACAAGACTACAAAGACCTTGAGGACAAAGGCTTTATGTTTTTTCATCTTCGTACTTATGATGTACAGCTCAGAGTCAAATAAGCACATAATAAGTGGTAATGATGAAATGGGAAAAAAATTTTGCATCAATAAAAAGCAACATAAATATCAGTTTCCAATAATTAATTGCCACCAGTTTTACATATATATATATATATATATGCTAAAGACCTCTTCAAAGTGTTAAAAAGCAAAGATGTCACCTTGAGGGCTAAGGTTTGCCTGACCCAACCCATGTTTTTTTCAATTGCCTCATATGCATGTGAAAGCTAGACAATGACTAAGAAAGACTGAAGAAGGCTTGATGCCTTTGAATTCTGGTGCTGGTGAAGAAAATTGAATATATACCATGGACTGCCAGAAGAACGAACAAATCTGTCTTGGAAGAAGTGCAGCCAGAATGCTTCTTGGAGGCAAGAATAGCAAGACTTTGTCTTACGTATTTTGGTCATGTTATCAGGAGGGACCAGTCCCTGGAGAAGGACATCATGCTAGGTAAAGCAGATTGTCAGTGAATAAGAGGAATACCCTCAGGAAGATGGATTGACACAGTGGCTGCCATAATGGGCTCAAACATAGCAATGATTGTGAAGACGGTGCAGGACCGGGAAGTGTTTTGTTCTTTCATATACAGGGTCGTTATGAGTCAGAACCAACTTAATGGCACCTAGCAATAATAACAACAACAACAACAGACAAAAAATTAAGATAATTCAGTTTAAGTTTACATAAACACTATGAAGGGTGATTTTTGTTTTCTTACTAAGGTATTTTAAACTTATTTTGACAGTTTTTTTTTTTTTTTTTTTCTTTTAGAGATCTGTTCTTATGTGGCTTCAGTTTGGGGGGAGAATGTGAGCAATGAATTAAGACAATCGAAAGTATGGTATCATTTGGAAGTTGTACGTGGATCAGGAGGTAGTTAATTGAACTGAACAAGAAAATACTACTACTGGGTTCATAATTTGAAAATGTACATGGCAGGATTGTATCATTTCACTGTACTTATGCAGTCTGTATGCTGAACAAATAGTCCAAGTTATATACGAAAAATAGCAGTGTCAGGATTGGAGGAAGGCTCATTACCAACCTATAATATGCAGATAATAAAACACTGCTTCCTGAAAATGAAAGTGACCCGAAGCACTTACTGATGAAAGTCAAAGGCTACAGCTTTCAGTATTAATTACACCTGAATGTGAAGAAAATGAAAATCCTTACACAGCTGGATCCATAAAAAAATCTTGATAAATGGAGAAAAAAATGAAGTTGTCAATCATCTTATTTTACTTGGATCAACATTCAATGTCTTTGGAAGCAACAGTCAAGGAATCAAATGACATATTTCATTGGACAAATCTGCTGCAAAAGAGCTCTTTAGGTTTTAAAAACCAAAGATGTAACTTTGATGACTAAACTGTGCCTGCCCCAGCCATGATCTTTTTAATTGCCAAAGTTGAGTCGTGAGAAAAGAAGACAAAAGAAGAATTGATGCAATTGAACTGTGGTGTTGGTGAAGAATATTATACTGTAGACTGCCAAAAGAACAAACAAACTTGTCTTGGAAGGAATACAACCAGAATGTTCCTCAGAAGTAAGGATGGTAAGACTTCAGCTCATTTACTTTGGACACATTAACAGGAAGACCAATTGCCTGAAAAGGACATATATTTGGTGAGGTAGAGGGATGATGAAAATGAGGGAAACCTTCAGTGAGATGGATTAACACAATAGCCACATCATTGATCTTGAAGACGATGCAGGACGGGGAACTTTCCATTCTGTGATACAAAAAATCACCATGAGTTGGAGCTGACTTGGCAGCAACTAACAACAGATGATGGCATAACGGAGTCATTGGACATTGAAGTCATGGATGTGTTTGAAATATTTAGAGCTCAAGCGCCTGTTTTTGAATGTATTTTTGCTTTGCCTACATTAGCAAAACAATTTCTTCTGTCTGTCTATCTGTCTATCATCTATATCTATCATCTATCTGTCTATCTCTCTATATCTATCTTTCTATCATCTATCTTTCTATCTATCTAAAGATGTCCTGTTTTCACGGTTGTCTTAAGTTATTTATTTTATTTTCCAGTAAGTGTTAGCCTGTGATTTTAAAATGATGTGTAGGTGTTACTCTGGAAGCTTTTTAACTGCTTTATGCAGAACTAAAATGAGCAGAAGGAAACAAAAATGCCTTGTATAGCTGTCTGTTTATTCTTTGGAGTAAAAATGAATAATATATTTATTATAGCTCTGCAGGTATTGACAAAACAGCTATTGTATAAATAGTGATTCTGCCATTTTTATACCCATCCAGACTCTTCAAATGGCTTGGATGAAGCGCGGTGGGAGAGCACAATACTTGAAATAGTGAATTTAATCTGAGAAAATGGAAGTAGGCAGTCATACAAACACTGTTTTTGGAAAATGGTTAGCTATTTGACTATTTTCTAGCATAGCTAAGAATGAATAAGAAGAAAACTTTATTTGTATTTAACTTTTTATTATTTTCCATGGACAATTGTATTGCCTTGTGCCTATCATTCTTCAGCCTCTGAATAGCAGTTACCTTTACTAGGCAATGATGTCTATTGCCACTTCCAAGCTGGCACAACTAATGCTTACCCCTCACTCTGCTAATATTAGTTGTACTGTAATGCACTGCATTCCAAGTTACGTAAGAAACAGAGCTAAATTATTAAGTTGTTTTACTGTCATGTTCATTGTGTAATTTCTTCCTTTTCTACAATCTACAAAATTTATTCTCAGTTGAATGTCTTGTTTCTCATGTCAATTTCATCTAATTCCATTTTCTGCATCTATTACTGTTCGGTATTTAGAGGAGTACCAAACAGTAGACATGTTAATGTATATCTGTTGAATAAATTAATATGGTTTTCTGAGTAAATTATATGTCAGGTTTTCCCCATATTACTCATAGAAATGAATATAGAAAATATCCATTAAACTTGAAATCTAGTTGTACAGATGGAGAAGAAAAAGACCCATGTAAGGAATGATCAAAGAAAAAATGCAAGAGGCTGCTCCTTCAATTCTTACGTGTCCTTGTTTGAACTCCAATCCATTAACAGTTTATTTTTACAGCAGTGATAAGTATTTCTATAATGGATGGGACGAAAAAGAACAATCTCTCCAAGGAAGCTTGAAACTAAAGACATTATCTAATGTTGCATTGTATGCTGTTGTTGTTATTAGGGCTATTGAGTTGGCTTCAACTCATGGCAACCCTAAGTACAACAGAAAAAATCATTACCCAGTCCTGAGCCATCTTCATGATTGTTGGTATGCTCGAATCCATTGTTTTGGCTACTGTGTCAACCCATCTCATTGAAAGTTTCCCTTCTCTTTGTATACAGTTAGCCAAACTGTTATTTAGCCATGAAAACAAACAAAAAATAGCAGAAGAAACAAAAACTCAAAATAACTTCAACGTCTTTGCTTTTATCCATGGCTGTCCTGCATTTGAAGACTTGGATTAGATAAATTAAGTCTCAGTTTAGAAGCAAAATATTCTTTTTGTGAATAAGTCAATTAATTTTTGCCTTAAATTGAACTCTACTTGATAATCAAACTCTTAAAAAAAATTGAGCATCTGTTATGCACAAGAAAGTGTTCTACATTCTAGAGATATCACATAGACAAAAGCAAAGGCCCTGACTTATACAATGAATCATTTCACATCTATTTGTAATGAATGGAGCAATGAGGTCTACCAACCCAAAAGCTGGTGAAACACAGAGAAATCTGTTCTCTTTTAACTGGTTGCCATGGAGTCTATTCCGAAGCATAGCGACCCTATAGGACAGTATAGAACTGCCCCATAGAGTTTCCAAGGAGCACCTGGTGGATTTGAAATGCCGACCTTTTGGTTAGTAGCCGTAGCTCTTAACCACTAGGCCATGAAGGTTTCCATTGTCATCTAAAGGAAGCCACATATAGATACCAGTGTGATTAAACTATTTAAGGCTTTCATGTATAAATAATGTTCTTACTGTGTCAGTCCATCTTATTGGCAGTCTGCCTCTTTTGCTGATGCTTTACCAAGGATGATGTTCTTCTCCAGGAACTTGTCCCTTCTGATAACATATCCAAAATACGTGAAATGAAGTCTCACCATCCTCTCTTCTAAGGAACATTCTGGCTGTACATCTTCCAAGATGGATTTTTCTTTAATCTGGCAATCCATGATATTCAATATTCTTCACCCACACTATAATTCAAAAGCATAAATTCTTCAGTCTTCCTTCTTCATTGTCCATCTTTTGTACGCATATGAGGCAAATGAAAATATCATGGCTTGGGTCACGTACACCTTAGGCCTCAAAGTGACTTCCTTCCTTTTCAACACTTTAAAGAGGTCTTTTGCAGGAGATTTACCCAGTAAAATACATCATCTGATTTCTTGATCGCTGCTTCCATTGGCATTGATTGTAGGTCCAAGTAAAGTGAAATCCTTGACAATTTCAATATTTTCTCCATTTATCAGGATGTTGCTTATTGGTCCAGTTGTGAGAATTTTTATTTTCTTAATGTTGAGATGCAATTCATACTGATGCCTCTAGTCTTTGATCTTCATCAGTAAGTGCTTTAAGTCCTCCTCACTTTCAGCAAGCAAGGTTGTGTCATCTGCGTATCACGGGTTGTTATGAACCTTCCACCCATCCTGATGCCACATTCTTCTTCATATAGCCCAGCTTCTAGGATTATTTGCTCAGCATACAGATTGAATAAGTATGGTGAAAGCATACAACCTTGATGCACACCTTTCCTGAATTTAAACCACCAAGGGTGCCCTTGTTCTGTTCAAAAGGCTGTCTCCTGCTCTAGGTACAGGTTCCTCATGAGTACAATTAAGTGCTCTGGAATTCTCATTCTCCACAATGTTATCCATAATTTGTTATGATAAACAGAGTGGAATGCCTTTGCATAGTCAATAAAACAGATGTAAACATCTTTCTGGCATTCTGTGGTTTCAGCCAAGATCCATACATCCAACATCAGCAACGATATCCCTAGTTCCACATCCTCTTCTGAATCTGACTTGAACTTCTAGCAGTTCCCTGCTGATTTCCTGCTGCAACTGCTTTTGAATGATCTTCAGCAAAATTTTACTTGCATATGATATTGTTTGATAATTTCTACATTTGGTTGGATCACCTTTGTTTGGAATGGGCAGAAATATGGATTTCTTCCAGTCAGTTAGCCAGAAAGCTGTCTTCCAAATTTCTTGGCATAGACAAGTGAGCATGTCCAGATCTGCATCCATTTGTTGAAACATCTCAATTGGTATTCTGTCAATTCCTGGAGGTTTGTTTTTCACCACTCCCTTCAGTTCAGTTGAAAGTTCTTCTTTCAGTACCATTAGTTCTTGATCATATGTTACGTCCTGAAATGAATGAATGTCGACCAGTTATTTTTGGTACAGTATTGTATGTATTCCTTCCATCTTCTTTTGATGCTTCCTGTGTCGTTTAATATTTTCCCTGTAGAATCCTTCAAAATTACAACTCAAGGCTCGAATTTTTTCCTAAGTAATTTGAGACTAAGAAATGGTGAGCCTGTTCTTCTCTTTTTGTTTTCTAATTCCAGTTCTTTGCACATTTCATTTTAATACTTTTTGTCTTCTTGAACCGCCCTTTGAAATCTTTTGTTCATCTTTTTTACTTCATTATTTCTTTCATTCACTTTAGCTGCTCTAGGTTTAAGGGCAAGTTTCAGAGTCTCGTCTGACTTCCATTTTGTTCTTTTCTTTCTTTTTAATGGCCTTCTGCTTTCTTCTTTTATGATATCCTTGATGTCATTGCACAATTCGTCTGGTCTTTGGTCATTAATGTTCAATGCATAAAATCTATTCTTAAGATGTTTTCTAAAACCATGTGGGACATACTCAAAGTTACTTTTTGTTTTTCATGGACTTGTTCTAATTTTCCTCAGCTTTAACTTGAACTTGAATAAGGGCAATTGATGCTCTCTTCTACAGTCAGCCCCTGGCTTTGTTCTGACTCGTGCTATTGAGCTTCTCCATCGTCTCTTTTCACAAATGTGGTCAATTTGAGTCCTGTGTTTTCCATCTGGTGATGTCCAAGTGTATAGTTGCTGTTTATGTTGTTGAAAAAGATATTTGCAAAGAATAAGTCATTGGTCTTGCAAAATTCCATCATGTGATCTCTAGCATTATTTCTATCACCAGGGCCATATTTTCCAACTACAGATCCTTCTTTATTTCTAATTTTTGCATTCCAGTCACCAGTAATTATCCATTTCCTCTTGATTGCATGTTTGATAAACTTCAGACCACAGGGGGGGAAAAAAAAAACAGAAGTTGATAAAAAATCTTCAATTTTGCCCATTTTCAGCATCAGTGGTTGGAAATGGGTATAAACAGACATAATCTCTGCCCTGAGAAATTTAAAATCTCAGGAGAGGGACCACAAGACTATAAATATGGCTCCTTGTATATGAAGTCAGTGTTAAAGTTTTTATGCAAAGCCAAGACTGAAAATGACTGACTCTGGCTCATATAACTGCATTTCTCCCTGAAGATCACCTGAAAGAAAGCATTCCTAGAAGAAGAAATACAGGAGACCTGGGAAGGCAGCACTCAGTTATGTGGGGGAATCTCTGAATACATCCACGGGGTAGTGTGGATACTCCAATTAGGAAGTGGCTACATGGTAGAGGTAATGCTTCATCTTCACCCAACCCTCTTTATTTTTCTCTTGGACACTCAAGGAGATAATCCTTCCTAGCCTTCTGCAGTTTGCTGAGACCATACCCTGAGATTCAAACAAGGGATGTGGGCAAAGCAGATGTTCTACTTTTCCATACCTGGCCTACAAAGTTCCTGTGCCATCCTCCAACCTCACTTCCCATATTCCAGCAAACAAGGAGACCACATCCTGGCTGCAGGAGATAGAAGAAGACTTGGACCCTGAGGGATTTTAGTTTTTTAACAACTCAGATTTTGGGATTGTTACTTAACTGTGTAATATTGCTTACCTTACTAATACAGAAAATGGTTTCCAGAAGCGATGTGCTCCCATAAGAAGAAAGTATAAGAAGAGCTCTTATCACACACACACAAAAAAATTATCACAAGAGCCCTTTAAATTAGGGACGTTGGTTGGAATTCACAAGAATTGTGACAGAAGAGAAAGCCAGACAGTTTCCAAGGTTGAGAAGGAGTTGAAGCACCATTGTCGATTCTAAGATGTAGGTGTCATGTGCAAGGAACCAAGAGAGGCCTAGAAGCAAAGACTGGGCCCAAGCATAAAAATGGGGACCTCAGAGGTACAGCCACTGGGATTCTGCCAACAACTTGAATGCACCTGGAAGCATTTTTTTTTCTCCAGAACCTTCAAAATGGAACATAGCCTGTTGGCTCCTGATTTTGGTCTGTGAGACTCTAAGCAGATGATCAGCTGAGCCATGCTATACCAGAATTCTGACTCAAAGAACTGTGAGAGAATAAATGCATACTATTTTTAGCTCCTAAGTTTGTAACAACTTGTTATGGCAGCAATAGAAAACTAATGTACAGAGCAAGAAAAATGGAACTAGAAGAAATAGAACAATAGGGGAGGAAAACAACACAGAATGGAGTTCTGGAAATTGAAGTATGAGAGAGTGTCAAGGAAGGGAGGAAATTAATAGTATCTGAACACTCCTTATATTCTAGGTACAGTCCCAACATTCAGTCATTTTACATTCTATATAGACCACCTTGCCACAAGTAGGAACTGATTCGATGGCGACTGATTGTTTTTGCTTGTTTTTTATGTTTAATAGCTAATATTTTCTAGGTACTGTGCTATCACAGGGATGTTATAGTGATAAAACAGATAGTGCTCTTCATGTAAATTATAGTCCAGTGGAAGAGTTAGGCATTACACATTCTCACCATTAAGTGTATATTTACAAATTAGAACAAGGGCAAGGGGAAGGAATGGTTCATTAAGACAGTACAAGCATAGAAACTTTAGAGGTCAGAAAAGCTATCCATGAAAATGTGACATACAATATGTTCTAAAAGGTATTTTTTAGTTTATTATTACATTGAATCTACAAAGACGATCTTGTAGAAAAGCTGTTTTTTCTTTACTCTTTTATAAAGAAATTCATTTAAAAGAGGTTGAGTAATTTGCCCAGGTAGCATAGTAACTGGTATTTCTGGATTCTGAACCTATGTTTTCCCCTCTCTCCCAGGTTAGACTTCACATGCTGCAGAAATCAAGTAAGGTGAAGAATAAAAAGTATCCATTCGTGTGAGCACTGAGGGCCATGGTTTCTTGTTACAAGCAGAGATATAGAAGAAGAGCAAATCTCAGGTAGAAAGTGGAGGATGGAACAATAGTGGGGAAGAAACTCTTAGGAGAGGTAGACATGAAAGATGCTGATTTTCTGTTATTTTTTGTAGTAATATTATATTGCTGCATAAAAAAGTCCAACATGGCATAGCTGAGTTCATGGCTCACAGCCTCAGAGGCTGAAATCGAGGTAGCAGCCAGCTGCATTCTCATCCAGAGGCCTGACCAAGGAAGGATTTGCTTCCAGGTTCCTACGGCTGTTGGCAGAATTTAGTTCCTTGTGTCTGGAGGACTGTGGGTCCCATGTCTTGACAGGCTGTCAGCAGGGCTGCCCTCCTGTTCCTTCTCAGGCATCCTTGCACTACACAGAGGCAGCAGAGCCCTGCCAGGCTTATGGCAGAACCGCCCTACACTACATTGTTCTCACTTTTTCTGCCACCAACCAAGAGAAAACACTCTGCTTTCACAGTGCGCCTGTGGTTACATTAGACCCATCTGGATCATCTCCTTTTTTCCAGAAAACATAACATTATATTCCCAATTTCCAACCACCCTGAAAGAGGAGGGGGTGGGTTATTGTATTCATTCGTAGAATTCTACTTATCACATGTTGGCTATAGTTATTAACTTAGTGATGGGATAGAATGTGTAATATTTTTACCATAAAAAGAAAGAGCCTTTGGAGAGAGGTTGAAAACATAGGAGGACAGTTGGATATAGTTTCCAAAACATAGGTGAAGTTTCTGAACTAATCTATAAACACTGGCTTTCAGCAATAATTGTTAAATACACAATTCTTTTGAAAAAGGATACAAATTATGTAAGCTTTCTACACATGATTATGTTCATTCATATCACACTTTAATTGTGATAATACAGGTTTGGTTGATGTCCGTTTGCCCTAAGATTTACCTTTGCTTTCTCAACTCATGCTTTGATTTGATTTAAGGTCTAAAAAATAACTGTCTCTGAAAATTGATATTTATTGTTTGTTTCAGTAGGATTTGATTCCTTGGCTGGTGGGTCTTGGTCAAATAAGAAAAGTTGAAAAATGTTTGGAAACACTGTTGGTCTCATGAAGACCATGGTCTCACATGTCTGACAGTGTCATTCCCACAACAAGCACTCAAATACTAGGTGCTTCTCTAGTATAATCTCAGCAAAACTATGTTTGCTCCCTTCCCTTGAAGCATTCTTTCCTATTGTTAGGCAATATTGTTCCCATAAGTAAGATAACAGTAACTTGCTCATCACAAAAAAGGGGGGAAGGACAAGACTGGCTTCATTATGAAAGGATAAACTGAAGTACTACAGTGATGGTATCAATTAGTCAGCTACAAGTTGAGTATAAAATTATGAAAAATAAATGACCTAGTCAGATACATAAAAGTTTGAAGTACATTATAAAACACACATATTTAGAAAATTTCAAGAAATACTTGCAAAACAACAGTTAAATAGCATTCCATATATGGCAGACACCATTACAAAGACTTGAGGAATAGTCATTCATGTAATCTCCATATAGCCCATACTGGTAGTGCTTTTATTGCTCCCATTTTATGGACTTAAAAGCATAGTCCCACAACTGTGAAGCAGCAGATCCAAGATCTGCTCCCAGCTGTCATCACCGTTAGGTAACTAGAGTAAATAATTATATTTTAACTTATGGAAAAATTGTTTCAGTCATTCTGCAAATTATATATTAGAGAAAAGGTTGGAATATTCTTTGAAGCATTAAAATAATAAATTTTTATTAATATAGCAGTTTTTAAAAATGTTTTACAGTATATTTTTTTCTTTTTGCTGTGTTGTTTTTGTTCCTAGCTTTATACGTATTTGCAAGCCTATGTTGTTTTTTAACCAATATTTTATTTTATTAGGGGTGATAACCTCATGTCTGAAGTGGTATCTAACTACTATAAAATGACTTCGAATATAATAGATTTCACCATATTTGTATTAGGCTACTCACTGATGAACATTTACAATCTGAAAACATAGAAGAAATGGACCTGCTCAAATGACTACGTTGGTTCTGAGAACAAAGTAATTCTACTTCAGAAGAAAGCAAATGTTCCAACTGTGCTATTCTGGACCTCAGCTTCTTCCTGGTGGCATTGTAATCAGGTAGCAGTGAGTGCTTCCAACTCCCTGACATGAAAGCAGTGCACTTCCCTGCATTCCAGGGACTGGAATATAGCCTATTCTAATGACAGTGGATATGAACTGCTGGCAAGGATTTCATTTTCATTTCAGAGACAGATGGTTACATTAGTGGACCAGTTATGCATCCCCGTGGCATGCATTGTTAACAGTAGATGACTTCACATGAGCTAATTTCATCAGGAGAATTATACAGTTAAATAACTATGCAGACATTGTTAAACATTGTACATATAGTCCTATATGATTTTTAACATTTTAATCCTGAGATGAACTTGATTCACCCCTCAGTGTAATTTATTTTACTATTAACTTAAATATGAAGAGGGCCAAGGCCTAGCTACTTGACCGCATCTAACAACAAGAAGTAGGCGTTTTCTCCTAAGGACTCTTCTTTCTAACCCAATGGGGTCATGAGACGGCTAGCAGAAAGTTTGTAGAGGAACGTTCTAGGAACAAATTTTGAACTCTGTAAACCTCAGTTTTCTTTTCCGTGAACTGAAAATAATAACAACCACCATCAGGTTTGATGGAAAGATTACCAATAATTGCATGTAACAAATAACTCACATGTCTATAACATGGTAGCAGGTTAGAAAGGATGTGGGGATTACAAGAATTTTTCAGAATTCATGCAAGAGTACCTTTGAGTGGATCTGCAGCTCAATGGTTAAGAACATACGTTTGGGAGTCAGAGAAACCTAGAATTATATCATGCATCTGAAACTGATTGCCCAGTTTCTCCCGCCGTAAATGTTGCAAATAAGAGTTTGAGAAATTACCAGATCTTGTCAGGTTTTCCTACAAGGATAGCTTGGGTAAGTCTCCCTTCTCCATCAGCCAACTCCAGCCTTCGCCTCTCTCACTTGAACTGTTGCTGTTAGTTGCCATGGAGTCAATTTCCACTCATGGCGACCCCATGTACACATAGTAGAACTACTCCATGGGGTTAGCGGCCAGGGCTAGAAGGCAGGAGGGGACAGGAAAGTTAGTAATAGGGAACCCAAAGTTGAAAAGGGAGAGTGTTGACATGTCAGTACTAACTGTTCAGTGCAAAACTAGTTTGTTCTGTAAACCTTCAACTAAAGTACAATTAAAAAAAAAAACTTAAACCAAAACTATCCCCTGAAGTCTTCTTAAAACCAAACAATTGTGTAGCTTAATTAGTAAAAAAAAGTCTGCCTTGACCAATATGTCCTTTTAAGAACTATCTATATAGGGTCAAAGTGATAACAGCACCGGAAAGACTAGATAGGAACCTTAGGGAGAAGTGAATTTATGTAAATGGGGGAGAACAAATCAGAAAAGAAGGGTGAAAATGGTTGCACAAGTTGAAGAATGTAATCAACATCACCGAATTGTACATATAGAAACTGTTGAATTGATACATTTTTTGCTGTGTATATTCTTAACAACAACAAAATAAATAAAATTTAAAAGCAAAAAAAAAAAACCCAAGGGAGGGATTAAAAATCATAACCTTATTCAAAATAGTAAAATACAGGATTTCCCATTCTTTATTTCTAGTTCCGTCCTCTTGCTGGTTTTTCAAATAACGCATCCTGCTGTACCATATCCCTCTAGCTTTTTTTCCCCTTAAATGTGAGGAAATATGGACCAAGTAACAGTTTAACACTTTCCTTTTGTTGGAATCCTCCTAAACCGTTGCTTACTAATAATCCTGAGTTAAGTAAGACAAATTTAAACTAAGTTATAAAGGGACATCTCATAATGCATGGTTTTCATTCTTAATAAACTGATATACATTTTTGATGGTGATGGTTTACTCTTATTTGGTCTGTGCGGCATCACATAAAAAAATACCCATTCTTTATTCACAGTTGTGGCCTACCGTAACTTTCCACAATTTCAATACGTCGGTCACATGTTACTTTTCTAAAGATAGTTCATTCTATCAGTAGTATGATCCTTGACCATTCTCATTTAGGAAATGAGGAAATCGAAATATTAAATTGTTAAATAAGGTCCTCGTTATTAACAGTGAATAAGACCCAAGTCTGTACTCAACATATTATGTTATTCAAGGAAAACAGTTGACAGAGAAGATAGATTGAATTTATTGTTATTTATAAGAATATATGAGGTTATGCATTACTTTTATCAGGCAGCCGTGGTGGTGCAGGGGTTAAAGTGCTCATATGCTAACTGAAAGTTTGGCAGTTTGAACCTGCCAGTCACTCCACTGGAGAAAGATGTGGCAGTCTGCTTCCATAAAGATTTACAGCCTTGAAAACCCTATGACACAGCTCTACTCTGTACTATAGGGTCTTTTTGAGTAGGAACCGACTCGACATCAATGGGTTTTGGTTTTTATGGTTTCTTCCTTTTATCGATGTAATTAATGATAACATCTTTTTAGAAGTAATAGTTCACAGTTGTTGATACAAGTGATTAAAAAATTATTTAGACCTAACCTGTAGAAAAAGAAGAAACCAATGGATAAAATGCCCCAAATTATTAATTTGCTTATTGGGTTCTGAACACTAAAAGAAATCTTTTTTTACAAAGAATATGAACTTATTATTATGCCTAGCCTCAATGTTTCTGTGAATGTGTTTAATTATTATTTTATGTTCATTCAGATAGAAAAATATGTAAGTATATATGCATCTATATTCCTGTTTAATTATTATGTGTATTTAAATAAATTTATTATACATAAATTTTGTTTTTACATAAAGATATCATGTGTCAGGCATTTTTTCTAGGTAATTTAGACATCACCTGCCATCTGCCACCTGTTTGCCCCTATTTTCATTTAAACCAGCCAATTATTGTCCCTGAAAGCTACATAGCTATATCTACTACATATACCTATACCTATACCTGTACCTGTACCTGTACTTGTACACATATATTTCCTCTTTAAGTTTCAAGTCTCTCCGTTTGGATAAATTATTACTTGAAAGGAATTTTGATATGCTACTTGTACCAGTGTAAATTATTACAACCACCCTGGAAAGCAATTTGGAAATATCTATCCATGACCTACCAATTAACTCTATACTATATGCCAGTTCTCTAAGGACAATTCAAAACGACATATATAATAATGCTTAGAGTATGTAAAAATACAAACCTTCATCAAACAGAATATATAAAGGAATTATAGCATGCCTACATACTTCTTTAATGGATTTCTACATATGAGCTTAAACGATTAGATTTACACCACTTAGAGAAAAAATCACAGAAGCATAATATTGAACAAAAAATGATAAGCAAAGTTCACAAGAGGGTATTTTATTCAAATAATGTTTAAAATGATCAAAACAATATTTCTTTTCTGTCTTATGGTGGGTTCTTTAGAGGAACAAAACCAGTGAAGCATATATAAAAATATATGTATGTACATATGTATATAAAAACAAAAAACCTGTTGCCATTGAGTCAATTTCAACTCATAGCAATGTTACAGGACAGAGTAGAATTGCCCCATAGAGTTTGCAAGGAGAGCCTGGTGGATTCAAACCTTGAAACTTTTGGTTTATAGCCATAGCACTTAACCACTTTGCCACCAGGGTTTCCAAATATATACACACAGAGATTTATTCAAGGATATGACTCAATTTCCAATTTTTTATGGGTCAGGTGTCAGGCTGGAGACTTCTCCTGACTCACATGTTTGCAGAGGCTGATGAACCCAAAATCGGCAGGTTAGATGGTAGGCTGCTGGCTCATGGGGCTGCAGGAGCTGGAGAATCCCAAAATCTGCAGGTCAGTCAGCAGGCTGTTGGCTCAGGTCCCAAGAGTCAGAGGTCAGAAGGCAACGAATCAGATACAGGATTTAGAAAGTCTGAGCTTTGCCAGAACATCTACATGTATTGAATGAAGGCCATGCACCCAAGGAAAATTCCCTTTCTACCTATTTGTTGCTCAATCAGGTCAAAAAATGGAGGACGATTACATAATATCTGCTAAACCACTGAGAATCATGGCCTTGCCAAGTTGACATATAACCTTAACCATCAGAGTCCACCCCTTGTCTACTTGGCACCTGTACACATCTCCTTAAACCATGCATAATCTCTAAATTAAGACAATTGTAATGTCATACTTGTGCCTAACATGATATGTGATACAACTAATGTGTGTGTGAGTGTTCCAAAATTGAGGCACCTGACTCATAACAGAGTGGTCAGCCCAGGTCCGAGCCCAGACTCCATCTCAGCTTTTATTTCCCCTATAACCACTGAAACCCTTAGACAGACTTAAGTACATAAAAAGGAAATGTTTTTTCTCCGTGTGTAAACTACAGATATGAAAAGAAGGTTCTTAAGGGAGAGTCTTAACACAAGGCCCTTATCAGAAATCCCCTCAGCAGCTTTCAGGAAATATTTTAAGATTATTACCTTGTGACCACCCTGTAAAACCCCCTTATTCATGTATTTAAACTAACCAATCCAAATAGCTCACATTCATGTTTCTAATCAATCACCGTAAAGCCCCCTGCTTCAAGATGTCCCAACTCCGGCTTACCGAGTCTTATAACTTCCAATTAGAATGTTGCATTTTACCTCATAAAAATGTCTTTGTAATGCCACCATTTTGTAATGTTTGATTTCACTTTGTGAGATCAGATGTGTACCCAGTTCCAAGTGTCTTGAACCTTCAATAAATTTCTTTGCTTTTATTTTTAATAGGATATGCGCTCTTACTTGTTGTTCTACACATACGTAGAAATGAAAATGCGCTAGCCTCATTTATATCTTATATTTTATAATAAGTAATGGAAAAAAATACGAAGGGGAGAAACCAAAGATATTTTCTACACACACACACAGGTAACAAAACAAAGAAGAAGTTCTGAAAACAATTACAGTTTTTTCTTCAGTGGGTCTCATGATCATAGCTGGTATTTAGAACTACTTTCTTCCACCATCCATTCCCTATTTCCTTTGTCTTCAGCAAGCACCTCAGCTGTGCCTGGTGGGGTGACATAAACCTTCGTTCATGAAGAGACTGAGCCATTAGTAACCAAAAAAACCCGCGAAACCCATTGCTGTCAAATCGATTCCAACTCATAGCGACACTATAGGACAGAGCAGAACTGTCCCATAGACTTTCCAAGGAATGCCTGTTGGATTTGAACAGCTGACCTTTTGGTTAGCAGCTGTAGCACTTAACCACTATACCACCAGGGTTTCCGAGCCATTTGTAGTCATGTTGAAATTGCTTTGCAGTAGTTTTTCATTGACTCTAATCACATGGCATGGTAGTACTAAGGGACATCCTAAGGTGTCTCCTGCATTCTGGACATGCTCTTCTTTACCTCTATTATGTAATATTGATCTGATTTCCCCTTGATAATCAGGATCTGGTAACCCTGGTGGCATAGTAGTTAAGTACTAAGGCTGCTAACCAAAAGGTGGACAGTTCAAATCCACCAGGCACTCCTTGGAAACTCTATGAGGCGGTTCTACTCTGTCCTATAGGGTCACTATGAGTCAGAATCAACTATATGGCAATGGGTTTTAATCAGGATCTATCACACCAGCCAATACAGTAACTCCTTTCTTTACTTGTTGATCCAGAGGAATGAGGAACCCAAAGTGGTCAGGTGGCATTCTTAACTTCCAGTACAATGGAATCAGTGCTGTGTATCCTAGTGAGAACATTCTTCCCTTTGGAACTAATACTTCTAGACCCATACAGCACAGGGTAACAAGGAAAAAAAAAAAAAAAAAAACAAGGAAAGCAAGCAAAAATTTTGAAGTGGGTCACTAGGGGTAATAGTGAGTGGTGCCACTCCCATTTGCACCCTTGATTCCTGGACCTGGTTACAGGAGAAACATCACCATATATTTGATGCTGGTTTAGAACATATACGTCCACCTGGGGAACATTGCCCCAAGGCTTAGCCACCTAGCTTACACCATAAATATGGTGTTAGAAGCTCATTTCATTGTTCTATGAAGACTCGCTTCAGGATGATGGGGAACATGGTGAGACCAATGAACTCCATGAGCCCATTGCCACACTTCATTTGCTGTGAAGTAAGTTCCTGGATCTGAGGCAATGCTGCGTGGGATACCATGATGGTCGATAAGGCATTCTGTAAGTCCATGGATGGTTGTTTTGGCAGTAGCATTGTGTGCACAGAAGGCAATTCTCTATCCAGAGTAAGTGTCTATCCCATTAAGAACAAAACGCTGCCCTTCCCATGATAAAAGTGGTCCAATTTAATCAACTACCACTAGGTTGCTGGTGGATCACCCCTAGGAATGGTGCCATATTGGGGACTTGGCACTGGTCTCTGCTGCTGGCAGATTGGGCACTCAGCAGTGGCTGTAGCCAAGTCAGCCTTGGTGAATGAAGTCCATGTTGCTGAGCCCATAGATAACCTTCATCCCTGCTACCAACCCTACTTTGTTCATGAGGCCATTGGACAATGACAGCAGTGGCTGGGTAAAGATGCTCTCTGGTATCCACAGAACACATCAATGTAGCCATCTGATTGCTAACCTCCCCCTCTACTGAGGTCAGCCTTTGGTAAGTATTCACATGAGATACAAATATCTCCCTTTCTTTGGCCCATTCAGAGAGGCCTATCCACGTGCCTCTTCTCAATACATCTTTGTCACCAATTTGCCAACCATATGCCTTCCAAATCCTTGATCATTCAACAAGACCATTGGCCACAGCCCATTAATCAGTATATAATTGTACATCTGATCATCTCTTCTCCCAAGCAAAATGAACAACAACCAGGTGCGCTGCTCAGAATTCCTCACCCTGAGAGGATTTCTCTTCACTACTGTCCTTCAAGTAGGTCCCAGAAAGGCAGGCAGTACAGCAGCTTTCCACTTCCGAGTGGTGCCTGCATATCGCACAGAACTATCTGTAAATCAGGCACAAGTTTTCTCTTCTTCAGTCAACTGAATGTAAGGAACTCCCCATAAGCCCATAGGTGCAGACTGGGAAAGAAAAAGTAATGTGAGAGGAGTGGAAGCCATGGGCATTTGGGTCACTTTCTCACATAACTTACTTGTGCCTTTAGGTCCTGCTCAAGAACAATCTCATATTTACCATTTCCATTTAATGACAGAGGACTGCTGTGCACACCCAACTTCATGACTCTGTGGGGCAGACAACACCCAGTTTATGAAAGGTAGCTCAGGCCACATAGTGACTTAGTGGCCCATAAGTAAGCATTCAGTCTCTACTAGGGCCCAGTAACAAGCCAAAAGCCATAGCTATATGCAGAGAATGGTACAGCTGTGCTCCAAAATCCTAAGGGCCTTCACTGTGATTCCCCAAAAGAGGCCTGCCAAAGACTCCAAACTGTATCTGTATCTGCCACTGACACTTCATGCACCATTATATCAGTGGGATCATATGTCCCAAGTGGCAGAGTGGCTTGCACGGCAGCCTGAACCTGTTGCAGAGTCTTCTCTTGATCTGGACCCCATTCAAAACTAGCAGCTTTTCAAGTCACTTGATAAACAGGCCAAAGTAGCACACCAAAATGAGGGATATGTTGCCTCCAAAATCCAAAGAGGCTCACTTAGCATTGTGCCTCCTTTTTAGGGGCCAAATGTAACAACCTATCCTTCACTTTGGAATGACTATCTTGACATGCCCAACACCATTGGACCTCTAGAAATTTCACTGAGGTGGAAGGAGCCTAAATTTGTGTTGGTTTAATATCCTACCCTATAGCATGCAAGGATCTTACAAATAAGTCTAGAGTCATTGATACTTCGCCCTTACTAGGTCCAATCAACATAATGTCATCAATGTAATGGATCAGTGTGACGTCTTATAGAAGGAAAAGAAAATCAACCTTAACTATCATACTTGCTGTTGCATACAAGCAAATATAGTCTAGTGGCACAAAAAATTGACCAGATCACTGTGAAATTTACTCTGAAGGCCTTTTTACTTTGGAACAACATTAGAGACTGTCATAAATATATTTGATGAAGAAAGCCCTAAAAGGAACCAACAAGAGATGTTTTTTTAAAAATCTACAGGCAATGCCGGCAATTTTCATTTTAATTTCACCACATACAATATGATTTACTGTGAAGCTGACAAATATCTGTATCATTTATACTCTTTGTAGGCAATACAAGAACAGGCTAAATTAAAAAAAAAAAAACTAAGTACTGTGGTTATTTCACTTTCTGCATTCAAAGCAAAATACATATTTTTAAACTGACTTTTCTATAGTCTAACTTTTGGAGCTGTTGCATAGATCCTCTGGACTAAGAAAAGATACCCGTCCCCACCAAGTCTATAGGAACTTTGTTCTCCCAGCCCCATGGATTTCATATGATTAAGAATTCATGCCCAAATTGTGGTTATGAAGGAATTTTCATAACTGCAAATATATTCTTAAGAGTCATAAATGTATAAAGTATGCATTTGGAGTGGTAAATGCCAGATTCAGAATGTAGGAAGGGAAATAGGAGTTTAGAGTACAAGCATGGTAGTGGATACATAGATATTTGATGCTAACCTATGTAAAACCTGGTTTTACATTCCTGAAAGGTTGTATAATAACAAGTAAAAAGGCTACAAATCTGTAAATTACAACTGAAACAGAAGGAAACTGAGTTAATTAAAAAGAAGATTTTTCTAGTAAATAACATAAGGAACCCTGGTAGATCAATGGTAAATTGCTTAGCTAGTAACCTGCAAGCTGCTCTGTGAGAGAAAAGACCTTGCAATCTGCTCCTGTAAAGTTTTCAGCCTAAGAAATCCTGTGGTCCTACAGGATCACTATGAGTGGGAATCGATTCTATAGAACACAATAACAACAACATAAATAATATACTCTAATAATTTTTTTTTTTTTTAAGAAATGCAATAAGATAGCATATCCATGAAAAAAAAAAATCCAGAGATCATGTACCTATTAAATGTCATCTCTAGGGGAAAAAGAAAAAGTATGCACTAAAAAAAAAAAATGTCAAATAAATGCAAAGAAGAGCAATGCAGAAAGCTGGAGGAATGGGTTGAGAGAGCATAAGTATCCTACAAAAGGACAAAGTAGCCAAGTATGAAAGAATATACTGATAATATGGAAGCATAATGAGCAAGTTAAACACTTTAAGAAGCAACAGAAGAATATTTCCCAGAGGTTGAGGAAAAACTAGCCTGTTTGGGCCACAAGGATTTTGCAGAATCAAATGCCTGTGTGTACTGCTATGTCTCATTCCTCCTTTTTCAGGGCTCAGCTCTAATGTCATCTCCTCAGGAAAATTATTACATAAACACAAGCAAAAACCAAAAAGAAGTTAATGATTAAACCCTATAAGATTTTATACAAAAAAAAGGACTATGAATTTTCTCTTCAGTGATAACAATATCATTCCATAAATAGATGACCACAAACATAAATATTTCCAAATGTGTTAAACAATCTAAATAAAATTAAGTAAATGACACAAAATATAACAGGACCACATAAATCAGAATTAGAAAATCTCAGGGAAGAAGTTATAAAACTCAAATAAGATTATAAACTAAATTTTAAAATTCAGTACAGAGCAAATAAATAGAGCAAACAATATCTTAAGTGAAAGGTATAGATATTTTAAAAATCAGAAAGAAGAAAAGGAGATGTGAGAGACAGTGGCAGGTAAAAGAGATAGTCAAAGAAGAAATCACCTGTGTGCTAGAGCAGTAAAATGGCTGTAATGAAATAGAATGAATGCTGATTTTAAAAAAAATTAAATGATAAAAGTTTTGAAACTTTATGTTGAAAAGGCATACCATATAACTGGAAACACTGACCCAAACCAACTCTGAGTCCTAATCTAGTAAAATTACTGTTCTTAATAGAAAACACTGTATCCTACATAGGGGAAAGATAATCAGCCTAAGAACAATTTCTAAACTCTAACAATTGTTGCTAAAGATGCTTGTCATGAATGCACAGTAGCATAAGACAAAACAGATCATTGGGACCTCACAAAAATTAAATACCTATCTTCACCAAAAGATTCTATCAAAAGAGTAAACATGTATCCCACAGATGCGAAAGCATCTATGGGAACAATATATGCAATAAGGGTAAAATATCTATATAAAACGTCTACAAATTAACAACTGAAAGACAAATAACCCAATCATAAAATAATCAAAGGACTTGAACAGACATTTCATACAGAGGACATTCACATGGCCACCAAACACATGAAAAGATGCTTAATGTCATTTGCCATTCAAAACCAAAGCCAAACCTATTGCTAGTGAGTCAGTTCCAACTTATAGGGACCCCATAGGGTTTCCAACACTGTAAATATTTATGGAAACAGACTGCCACATCTTCCTTCTGCAGAGCACCGTGTAGGTTCGAACAGGCAACTTTTTGTTTAGCATCTGAGGACTTTCACCAGTGCACCACCAGGACTCCTTCATTAACCATCAGGCGGGTACAAATCAAAACCACACTGAGATACCATTTCGTTCCCACTAGGAGAACTAAGATAAAAAACAAAAGGAAAACATCAAATGTTGGCAAGTGTGTGGGGAAATTGGAACCCTCATGCATTGCTGGTAGGAATTAAGTGTAGTACATCCATTATGGAAAACAGCATGGCAGTTTCCAAAAAAACTAAAAATAGAACTATCATATGACTCAGCAATTCCACTCCTAACAATATACCCAAAGGATTTGAAAGCAGCAATATGAATAGAAATATGTACACCAATAGTCATTGTAGCACTATCTGCAATAGCCAAGAGGTGGAAAGAACCTAAAAGCTCATCGATGGATGAATGGCTAAACAAAATGTGGTATATACATACAATGAATACTACTCAGTCAGTAAGAGAAATGAAGTCCTGATACATGCCATAACATAGATAGAGTTTGAAGACATTATGTTAAGTGAAATAAGTCAATAACAGAAGACAAATATTGTTTGACCTCACATAAAAAGATAAGAACAGATAAATATACAGAGACCAAAGTTTGTTAGCGGTTACTGGGAGTGGGAGCGAGGGGGAAAGGGGAAGTTTTTGCTTATGGAGCACTGAGTTTTTGTTCATGGTGATGGAAAAATCATATCGATTAAGGATAAGGTTTGCAAAGCCAATTAATGTAATTGTTAATAAGCTGTGCACCTGTAAAAAGTTGAATTAGCAAATGTGTGAAATATATTCCTAACAACAAGAAAATGTACAGCTGCAGAAGCTACTTCTGTACAACCAAACACCTGATGGACCTTGGTTTCTTGATTTGGAGTTTTATGGCCATGATTTCTTGGGACATCCTAGGTAACGGGACTAATATCATTTTTAGTACAGCTGTTCTACCTTCTGGTTTGTTGTGTAGTGCCTAGGGTCTTAAAAGCTTACAAAGAGACATCCAAGATACAACAATTGTTCTCTATTGCCTGGAGCAGCAGAGGAAGAGGAAAAATCAGAAAAAGGAGGATAAAATGTAATGCATGCCTAATTGCTCCCGTGAACAACTGCCTCTTTTTCCAAGAGACAAATATGGGTTGGTGCAGGGCTACCATTGCTGAACATTTTGATCAGAGATTCTATAGAAGAATTCTGATCAAAAGGGGGTGGGACGGATGTGGGACAGAATTCCAAATTCTCTTAGAATACTGACTTTATGGAGCCATTGAGGCTGGATAAACCTCTGAAACTGTTGCCCTGAGATAATCTTTTTTTGTTCTTTTAAAAAAAATTTTGTTATGTTCTCGGTGAAGGTTTACACAGCAGTTTCGGTTCCCATAGGTTCCCTTTCAACAATTTTTATGCAAATTGTTCAGCAACATTGCTTACATTCTTCACAATGCAAGAACATTCTCATAATTTCTGTTACGATTGTTCCTTTTCCATTAATCTGGTTTCCCTGCCCCCTTACAGTCTCATCTTTTTTTTTTAAAGGACTGTATTTTTATGCAAATAATGTGTGCCTTCTATGTTTCCCATCTGCACCCTCTCCTAGTGAAGTATTTTGATAACATTGCTGTAAAAAAAAAACACAAAAAATTAGCATAGCATGCTTACCAAGATACCTCGTGGGAGGAGGGCACGGTTGGCAGACAAATGTAGAAAGTGCACATTATTTTTGTAAAACTACAGTAATTACTGACCAGTCAATATCATATAGGTGATTTTTTTAAAGGAGCACAGTAATTACAGGTGATTTTCTTTAATTTGTGAGCCCATCTGTTATTTAGCTAAAAAGTGACCTTAGGGGCTAGTTTCAGTTCAAGGTTTAAAGAGTACCTCAGGGCAATAGTCTCTCGGAATCCTTCAGTCTCAACCAATCCAGTAAGTCTGGATTTTTTAAGAATTTGAAATTTTGTTCTTCATATTTCTTGCATTCTATCAGGATCCATCTATTGTGGCCCTGGTCAGAATGATCAGCAGTGGCAGCCAGGCACCATCTAGTTCTGGTTTCACAGTAAATGAGGCCGTGGTTCCTGTAGACTATTTGTTCTGTAAAACAGTTTCTTCTTTGAGTCTTTGTTTTCCTTCTTTGTTTTTTGCTCCAGATGAGAAGAGACTAATAGTAGCATCTTAGATGGCTGCTTACAAAATTTTAAGACCCCAGACACTACTTACCAAGCAGAAATGTAGAACATAAATGGTATGAACTGTTTTATGCCAGTTGACCTTGTTGTCGAGACAACCATCCCTAATGAACAGTAACTGTGAAGTCTGTTTTATCCAATATCATTATGACCACCTCTGCTTTCTTTTGGTTCCTGGTTGAATGGAATATTCTTTTCCATCCTTTTACTTTCAGTCTGTTTGTATCCTTGTGCTTAAGATGTATCTCTTGTAGGCACATAAGGATGGATTCAGTTTTTTTTTTAACCCATTCTGTCACTTTCTGTATTTAGAAGGGTAGTTTAGACCATTTACACCATTTACACCTAAGGTAATTACTGAAAATGAAGTCCCTACTTCTTTCATTCTGCTGATTGTTTTTTGTGTGTCTTGTATGTTCTTTGTCCCATTATTCCCATATTTCTGTTATGTTTTGCATTTAGTTGGTTTTTTGTCTTGAGCCTTTTTGATTTCTTCCTTCTTTCTGTGTATTTTTCCTAAATACTTTCTTAGTGGTTCCCACAAATATTACATTGAACTACTTACAATGAGCAATTTATTTCAGTTTCTACTGGCATTTATCACACAAACAAGTAACAAACAACATTAACATACTAAAACTCTTCCTGTTTCGCTCCTCTCTCTCCCCTTTCTGTTGTTGAGTCTCCAGTTACATCATTATACATTCTATATTCTATAGGTTTAATTTGTACTTATTTCTGGTGCACTTAGTGTTGTATTGCTTGTGGAAATTTGAGTTTACTCCTTATAAATACCATCTACTTGGTCCTTATATTTGTCTATGCCATTACCTTTTTTGGAGATTTCTTTCTCTCTCTTTTTTACCCATGTGCAGATTTGAATTATTTGTCTAGTGTTCTTTTCTTACCATCTGAAGGACTTCTTTAAGTAATTCTCTCAGAGCAGGTCTGATAGTCTGTTTAATTGAGAACATCTTGATTTCACCCTCATTTTTGAATGATAACTTTGTTTGGTAAGGAATTCTTGGTTAAAAATTGTTTCCCTTAAGTATTTTATATATGTTGCTCCATTGTCTTCTGGTCTTCACGGTTTCTGAGGAGAAATATGCACTAATTCTTACGAAGGACCCTTGATATGTTATATTGTGCTTTCACTTGCTGCTTTCAGAATTCTCTCCTCGTTTTTGGTTTTCAATAATTTAATTACAGTGTGTCATGGCTAAACCCTTTATATTCCTTGTGCTTGGAGTTTATCTACCTTCCTGACTTTGCAGGCTCAATTCTTTATTTAGGTCTGGGAAATTCTCTGTAATTATTTTTTGGAAAATTATTTATATGCCTTTTTTGGTATCCTATGGTTCTGGAATTCCAAAAATCCTAATGTCAGATTTCTTAATGGAATCCATTTCCATTTTGCTTCCTTTGCTGTTCTTGGCTCTTTCCTCTTGTTTCTCTTGTAACTTGATAATGGTGGTGTGATATGTTTAACATTATTAAAGGAAACAGAAGGTGAGTGAAGGATTTTAAATATGGCAAATTACCTTCTAATATTATGGGTACAGATAGTTATCTACATACAAAGTCAGAGGACTCTCCTTGAACAATTTATTTGAGAAAGTGCTTCAGACAACCAAACTGATCAGAGATACATGGACATAAAAACTAATGGTACACACCGAATACATAAAGACCTAATAGTGTTTATAAGGGAGAGATCTTTGTAACGACTACATACTCTAACAGAAACTCTGGTGGCTAAGAGTGGTTAAGAGCTACGTCTGCTAAACAAAAGGTCGGCAGTTGGAACCTACCAGGCACTCCTCAGAAACCCTATGGGGGCAGTTCTCCTCTGTCCTATAGGTTCGCTATGAGTTGGAATCAACTCGGCAACAATGGGTTTGGTTTTTTGGTTTTACATACTCTAAGAGTGAAGATCCATGAAAATATCAAAAAAGTTGTGAATAAAATTGGAGAGCACACAAAAAGTAGAATAACCTAATTCCCATATGGTTATTACCTAGCAGTAGAAAAATATTACTTCAGATGTAAGAGGAGAGGAAAGAAGAGGTTACAAGCTGATTTCATTATTGCTCATAGGAAGAAAAACCAAAAACCAAAGGGGTGATTAAGGATAATGTATAAAATTATTGAAATAAACATAAACATTAGAGCCAAAACACAAATTCCTAAATATAAAAAATGCAAGCAAAACAAGGGGACAAAAATAAATAAAGTAAATCACAATATAAAAGACCATTTTGTTTTTAAATGGATGTTTTTATAAGTCATAAGATTAAATAAAAACCATTCCTCTATGGAGCTGGAGGTAGTAGGAAGAAGTAAAGAGTAGTAGAAATGAAATATTTTATATTAGACCTTGTTTTGTACATAGCACTGTTTTTAGACCTTGTTTTGTACATAGTATTGTGTAATCATGGAGATATTTATCACATAATTATAAAACAAAAAGTATAACAATTTAAGTCATTAGAATAAAAATTAAAAGAGCCTAAATATTATAAAAAAGATAATTGTAGCATAATCTTACAGAAAATTCATGCTATTTTCAAAATAATGACTATATTTCCTCTCAAAAAATGTACTGTTTTGATAAGGTTGATGCAAATGTGGATGTTGCAATTCTAAGACTGTTGTGCGTGTATGTGTGGGGTAAAGCTAATTAGTAATTGCGTGATATTTCAATTCTGAAATGACGAGTATTTACAGAAACGTGATTCTTACTATAGGAGAGGAAGTAAATAAAATAGAAGAGGTTACATTAAAATCTTTAAACACACCAACAGTCATGAAGATGGCACAGGAGCAAGGAACATTTGTTCTGTTATACATAAGTTCGCCGTGAGTCTGAGGCAACTCGATAGTGACTAAGAACAACAACAACAAAGAGGCCATACTCGAGGCCAAATCACATTTTCTCTTTGCAGTACAGTTGACATCATCTGTAGTAGAGAAATCTTCAGTGTACAGCTGGTGGGTTTTAACGTATGAACACACCTATGGAGCAAACACCCAGATGAAAATACAGCGTTCTGTACTCCAGGGACTCATGCCATTTCCCAGCAATACCTGCCCAAGGGTAACTGCAATCAAGCTCCTATTAGCAGAGATTAACTTTACCTGCTTTTAAATTTGCACAAATGTTATCACACAGTGTGTACATTTTGTCTGATTTCTTTAACTCCATACATTATGTCTGAGAGATTTATTCATGTTATGGTATATATGGAGCCCTGGCGGTACAGTGGTTAAGAGCTCGGCTGCTAACCAAAAGGTCTGTAGTTTGAATCTACCAACTACTGCTTGGAAACCCTGTGGGGCAGTTCTCCTCTGTCCTACAGTGTCTCTATGAGTTGGAATCCACTCGAAGGCATTGGGTTTGATTTTTTTTTTTTTTAGTTTTATGGTATGTTAATTCAATCATTTGTAGTAGTATATAATATTCCATTGCATGAACACAGCACAATTCATTTAGCCATTCTTCTATTGATGGACATTTGACTTGTTTCCAGCTCTTGACTATTGTGAATAAAACTATCATAAAAAAATTATTATAAATTTTGATAGACATAAGCTCACATTTCTATTTGGAATATCAAATCATTTTCTGAAAACTGTTAAATGCATGGAAAGAATCGGCATTTGTCTTGCCTTTCCTATGAAAGCTGTAACACCAGGTAACCAAATAGTAGATGAAGGGGGGTTTCTTTTTTTATAAGTATTCTAGTTGATAAAATTGTAAGAATGATAAAATTAGAATTAAAAAAATGTAAAAGCACCTAAAAAAATCCTTTAAAAAATGTATTAAAATATGAGGCTGACAGTTCAATGGACTTGCCTGTGTTATTTTTCACATAAGCATATCATTGTGGCACGCACATGTAGAACATGTATTTCAGGACCCTGAAACTGATCCTCACAGCTCCATAGGTGTCAGCTGTCACAGGTAACATAATTCACATATCAACAGGAAGGCTGTAGCTTCTTTTTTAAATCTACTTAAAACAATTCACCCAGCAGCACTGGCAACAAAGCTTTTGGTCCCCATTAGATCCTATCGAAATAAAGGGTGGGGAACATTATGCTGGGAGTCACACAATGCCATTTGTATTACTGGTAATTAAGAGATTAGCTCTACACTGTGAAGAAATGGAGTGCAATGAATCCGGTATTTTCTTCCTGTCTCCAGGGAAAGATTAATAAGGAAATTTAACTGATGGAGTTCCGGGGAGACAAAGGAGATCTGCCATCAAACAGTGCATCTATATGCATTCTCAGGCTAAAGAGAGACTGGTGTGCTCTTGGCAGTTAAACATTGCAAATAATGGATGCCACAATGATGTAATTACAGAATTACCCTAACACGTTCTTTTACACACATTTATAGTTTGCCTAGTTGAGCGAGAACAGTTGCAAGCACAGAAGAAAAGAAGTGAGAAGGGACAGTTCCTGCCCTCCAGCCCAGTGTAGAGGATGAACAGGCTTTTAGTAATTACAACTCAGAGTGTGTTGCTTGGGCCTAAGTAGGTGAAGGAAGTTATGGGGACACAGAACAGAAAGGGAAGTAAAAAGCTGTTCCAGCTCTTTTCTTGAGGAGACATGCAGAAGACTAAATTGTTAATACATAAAACACCTCTCCTTACCCTACTCTCACTGCTTTAAGTCAAAACATCAACATTTTTTCTTTTCTCCTCCTTGTACTAACACTGTTTTGTAAATAGTTGCCCTGCACTTCAGCCTTATTCCTTACTGTCCTCTAGGCTGCTTTGTGGAGGAGATGTAAAGCGGTCTCCCACTAACAGGCTTCTGCCCCCTTCTCATTGCTCAAAGGCTAATGTGCAAATTTCTCCTCAAGTTACTTAGACTTTTTCTTCATGCCAGGACACCCTGAGAGTAAAAAGGGGTACTATTAGCCACAAGGACAGAAACAGGCATAATTCAGCACTGTTCTGGCAAACTAATGTCACATGGCCACTTTATGAATCTACCATACCCAGTGCCCGGTACCATCGATACCATACGTTTCTTCAATTCTCCCCCAACCCAACAACTTTTCCTTCTCCTTTCTGCTATCTTGTGCTCTAGTCAATTGATTTCTAAATGTAAATCAGGCACTCCCAGAAACCCAGTGCTATACCTTTATAATCTTGAGCAACGAAAGTCTTTATCTCATTTTCATTTAGCAATTGCATTTATCTCCCAAAATGCAGCTTAAGTACTATCTCCATGAAATATTTTCTAACTTTTCCTAGCAGAACGTTCAATTCATTTTTTACTGGAATCTTAGCTAATTGTAAATTTTAGCACAGTGCTTGGGACATGGTAGTTATTCAAGATGTATTAACTGATTGGTTGTGTTTTCCTTATTATAATAATCTATTCACATGCCCCCTTCAACTGACTATATACTTCTCAAGGTTACAATTACATCTTAATTTATGTGTTATCTTTAATATCCTAGAGAATGTCTTGTGCCCATATTAAGTCCTCAATATATATTGGATGAGTGAAAATATTCTTTGCCATATGGCTTAAGTCATCATAAAGTTCGCTATCTGCAGAGAGTTAAAATATTTTAAAACCCTTTTGTAAATTTCATCCATTGGAAAAATTTACTATACAAGATAATGACCAAGCAATAATATGAAAAAGAACATTTTATTACCTTGCACTGCTCTTAATTATGTTTTGTGATTTTTTTAAATAGTAAATAAAGTCACTAATCCCTCTTTCTGGCAGATGTGTTTTAATTTTAAGTAAAATTAAGCACACTAGTCACACAGTAAGCCATATAGGAACTGAGACTATGCATCATTCTTCCAATGCTCAGACTTATGTTTTCTGTTTTTAATGTAAGTCTTCTGGCATCACCACAGATTCTACCCTGTTTCCCAAATTACATAAGCTAGGAGGTTGTGTACAAGTTTTACTTAGAAGCCAGTGCCACATTACCGTGAAAAATTCCCAAAGGGAATATATCTTAAAGAAAGTACAACAAAAACTCTAGAGGATTTTATAGATCTTCTGGCTAAACTCCATCATCTACCTAACAGGTAAAGGAAATGAGGCTCAGAGAGTATTCAAAATGTGTTTAAGGGCATGCAATTTGTTAGGTGGTAATTATAGAACTAGAGCATAGACTTTACTATTCTTTTAGGCCATCATATGAGTAAACACATTGACTTAAATTGTGTTTTCACACAAAATGTTAAATAACTCCTGTTCTTTCATAATTTTTTAACCTTTTGAATTAATTACTTGCAGTTGAGACTAAGAGAGAAGATATTTAATGAAGATATATAATTTTTTGACAATAATAAGTTCAAATAATAAGAACAACCATAATACCTGGACTCTGAACAAAACATTAAGATTTTAAAATTGAGTTCCTTGAAAACCAACTGAATTGAGACATGAATCAAAGAATAGGAGAAACATTTGAGTAATATTGTTCCGTTTGGATGATGTCATCTTACCTTTCAGGTTTCAGTTTTCAGAATTTCCATGTAGTATATATCAAAAAAAAAAAAAATTTTTTTTTTTTTTTTTTTTAATATATCCAGTCAGAACTCGCAAGGTAGAAATATGCTTCTCATCAGTACGCTTTCAGCTCACACCTGCAAATTGTGGAGCTGAATTATACTGCAGTGGTTCATAATAGGAATAGGAGAGAGCAGTACTCTGGTTATTTGCACACTTAGTGCCATTGTTCCTTTTTTTGTTGTTCTTTTCAGTGGTTTTGAATGAAAGCTAGCAATGAAGGTATACTCATTTTCACCATGAGTGTCCAAGAGAAAAGCAAAAAAAATTGGAATTATTGTATTATTACAATTTCAACCATTCCACACTTTAATCCAACACTACAGGTTTTCTGCTTTGTTTCCTGAAGCAACTTGCATTTTTATTTTTTATCCACCATACAATAACTTTCACCTGCAGTACTAGTTCATTGTACCTTACATGTTGTTTCTATCCTTAAATAATTTGCTTACTATATTGCATAATACAGTCAATGTAGTTACACTGAGTTTGTTTTACCGTTTACTTTCTAATTTGTGCGGAATGCCAAAATGCAGAGTTTAAATATTATTCAGGTATTTATGAAGTAAATAATGTTAAAAATATAACAATTTGCTTCAATAAGTCATTTCTTACTACTAGTATAGGGTTGCTATGAGCCGGAATCAATTCAACAACAACAGGTTTTCTTTTCTTTTTTTTTTAAATTTCCCGAAAAGCATTGGTATATTTTTATCCTGTAGGTCACATAGGAGCAATGAAACTGAGTTGTATTGTACATTGTCTGCTTCAAACTTCTAACAGACTAAAGTTTAACTGCTGTCCTTTCAGTGATCACTGCCCCCATCTCTTGCTCTTACAATTTAGAAATCACAAATAATGTGCATGAAAAAAATCATCATAAATTTAACATTAGTTTTCTTTATTTTTTTAAGAAGTAAACCATTCACAGCCTTCAAAGTCTTTTTTTATATGAATTATTTATTAAAGACTGCACAATCATGAGTTAAAAAAAAGGATGTCACTAAATCAAGCACTATAGTCAAGAAACATACAATGAGGCATATGTAAAATGAAACACACAGTCTTGCTCTCAAACTAATGCTCATTCAGTAGACAGAAACGTTCACAAACATCTACGAGTAAAATAAATGTGCCAAAGAGAGGTATAGGACAAATAAGAGTTGGAAGTGATCATGTAATCATATGTAATTGGAATGCTACAAAGGTCTTTATGAAAGAAGTGACATTTGAAATGACCCTATAATTCTCGGTTAGATTTTGGGTGAGAGGAGGAGTGGCATAGATCATTCCAGTTTGTGGAACAGTGTAAGAAAAAGCATGATTTTAGAAATTATAAGGCATTTTCAGGAAATAACTAGATTTTCCAACTCATTCATAAGATTCAAACCTTTATGCATATGTTCAATGTGTTTTCTTCCAGTGGATGAACTGCTTTGTCACTTGGTATGAAGCAAGTCCAATACAGCCTGCAACATCTTACATTGAACATCAATCACCTCCTTCTTCTGGCTCCAATCTCTTTGATACTCATCAGGGTCCATTTTTGCCTCCTCCCTTTATGTCATCTTCTAAAACCAAATGTGATCCACTTCCATTGATTTCATTGCCCCAACATTCCCTACATAGAGTCCACCTTTTGTATAAGAATTTTCATTGCTTTAATTTAAGCCATTGTGTGATAAATATAATTGATTTACATTAGAGCTGTCATATTATTGAACTAATTATGAAGCAAGATAAATGTTGGTTATTCGGACTAGCCATGATTTCTACTCCTGGCCAAAGGCAGGATTTAGACTCTGTAAAAAACAATAATAAATAAATAAACTTGGTAAAGCATTTGAAACCACCTTCTAAAACACTGGACATTAGGCAACCAAGGACAGTGCTCACTGAGTGGTGGAAATAAAACAAGACGAGACTTCTGATGGTCCCTGCATATTGCCTTGAGAGTTTCCAGGTCATAGCACAGGGAGAGAAGCCCAGAGGGAGCTTGTCAGTGTCCCTGAGAGGAGGAGAAAAAGCTGAGAATTTGTGGTAGCATACCAAAGAGGAAAAAGATGCACAGGGAGAGAACTCCAGAAATCTCCAGAAGGTGCCCCTTGAAGATTCAACAGAGCACCAATCAGCATATTCATATAAGGAAATTATTCAAGGCAGGGTTAGAATTAGGATTAGGGTTATTTCTCCATCCCACACAAGGCTACGAACAGGCCCCCCCCCACTCCAGCCAGAGTAAAACCTCATAATCCAAGGGACACTGGGGAGATTATTTGGAAGGTCTTGCCTCAGTCTGTTGTCATTGACTCGATTCTGACTCATAGTGACCCAACAGGACAGAGTAGAATTGCCCCATAGGGTTTCTAAGGCGGTAATCTTTATAGAAGCAGACCGCCACAGCTTTCTCCTGGAGAGTAGCTGGTGGGTTCCAACTACAACCTTTTGGTTAGGGGCTGAATGCTTAACCACTGTGCCACCAGAGTTTTTCTTGCCTCAGTACCAAAAAAACAAACTTGCTGCTATCGAATTGGTTCAACTCATACTGACCATATAGGACAGGGTACTTTTACGTAAAAGTTGCTCCAAAATCATTTTTAATAAACTATGAATTGGAATGTTTAGAAGCATATTTTGAAGTGAAAAAAAGTCAATTAGATTAACCCTAAAGTGTCTGTAGGAAATTATGGAAAGGTTGTCTTAAAATTGTATTAATGCCAGTGCTGTTTCTAATTAATTTGTTGACAGGAACTCTATGTAGTTTCTTTAATTCATAGTTACCCAGCTAAATGTGGTGAAATAGTTTTTACCAATGAAATACTCAAATATTACAATAAAACATTATACATGATGGGGATCTTCTAATTTGCAACTTCAGCCCTTTCACATTTAATTTGATATGCCAGAATATTTGGATATATGTCTAACATTTCACTTTGAACTTTCAGTTTAGCCCGGAGGTTTTGTTCCTTTCCTGCTTTCTCTTTTTAGTATTAAAGCTTTATTTTTTTCCTTTTTATTAATTGAGTTTACTCTTTAATCATTTGTAAATAAACATTATAATTCAGTTTTTTATTTCTACTAACATTTTAACAGGAATATTTGACAATCAATATTTCTATCCATTTCCAATAATAAAACGCCTACTTTAATTCTGACTATTCATTTTGTACACTGCATTGAATTGTTGGGTGGCTTTTTAGTTCCGTCTCATTTTAATAGGATATAAATTATAATCATTAATGTTTTAGTCAAATAATTTATATTTACCCAAAAGTTTATCTATATCACAGGACAAGAATTTACACCTCAGTCCTTCCTTCTATGTTCAATTTTCCTTATTGACAACCTTCAGAAAGCCCTAAAATGGGATAATGTGGCAGGATAACATTCTCGGTTACATTGTAAGAAAATCTTTTTTTTTCATTGTGTACTTGTTCTGGAATAGTAGTTTAGATAGGTATAACAGTATAGGTGAACAGTTATTTTCTCTCAAACTTTCAAGGTTCCTATTCCATTGGACTATGACTCTCATTGTTGCTATTGAGAAGACTGTTATTTTTCTAATTACTATTTCTTGTTTAGTAATTTGTCTTTTCTCTGTCTGCTTTTTAGACTGTATTTTATTTATGATATTTTGCAGTTTCCTCCAATATGTCATAGTGTGGATTTGTTTATATTTATGCTGCTTAGGAGTTTCATAATGTTTTTCATCAATTCTGGAGCATTATTTGCCATTGTCTCTCTCTATTTATATATATATATATATATATATATAAAGCTCAGATATAACTTTGAGTGTTTCTTTAACGCTTAATTCACTTCACCTTAGAGGATATGGAGTGACTTATAAATTTGGGAAGACAACCTGGCCATGATTTGATCAGTATTGGATTTGTTCTTTTTGGAAGTCTTTCACTGTTTCTCAGTGCCAAAGTCGTACCTCACAATCTTACCCAGTAAAACACTGCTTATTAATTGATAATTTTTGGCCAATTCTAGCATTTAATTTACAAGTTTATCTTGTTCTCACACTAAACTACATTATCCAAGTTAGTCCCCATCAACAATAAAAGTGATATTTTGCTTCCATAATATCCCACGTAAAATTGCTCAGGACCAAAGTGGAAAGAGGGCATTTATTGGAGATTCCTCAAGAACCTCAATAATCCCCTCAAATACATGTCATTTGTTTTTACTCTATACGTTTTTCTTTTGGAGTTCTTATATGATTTATGTTGAGCCATCTTTTTCCATACTTACATCTCCTAACTCCTCTGTGATATTTTCTACTTCTTTAAATCACAGCATAATTCCTTACATGCTCTCTTCCAATTTTCTAATTAGCTATAGTTTTTTTTTATAGCTTATCTCCTTATAGTTTATCTGTTGCTTAATGTATATATTGAGGTTTAAATTTCAGTTATTATATTTTTCATTTCCATAATTTCTATTTACTTCTTTTGTAAATATACCTGGTAGTTTGTTTGACAGTAACTTGTAATATTTTTAACCCCTCTTATTTATTTATTTTAAATACATTTATTTTCAGTTCTACACCTGAAAAAGTTATTATCTAAAAACTTTATGGTTATTGCTTTTTATATCTTCTGGTTTTCACTATCATTGGAAACTTTCTTGTATGTTTTAAAATTGGGATTGTAAGCTCATATTTAAGTGGCCTTTTCTATAAGAAAGTAGTGAGTCCTGAGTTGAAGATATATACTCCCAGAAGCATTATTAGTACCACTTACTAAAAATGTTAACTCATTTTACTGCATGTTCCCAGATCATGTACGATTTTTAAATTTGAATTCCAAATCCATCTGACGACAGATGTGTGGTTACTGAAATTTTGTATATTTAATTTGCCATATTTTTGGAAATAGGAAAGAATTGGTTAAGCAAGATTATTGAAGTATGAGTGAAATGAGCTATCTTTGGGCTAGGGCAGTGATTTGCATTATTTCAAAATGATAACTAAACATCCTTTTTACAACAAGGAACATGCAGAAATTAGCCAGAAGAGCTGGGTGGAAAAACGGAAAACTATTTGTTATATTTTTACAGTATCACTTAACCTCAGACTATATATAAAAAAAAATTTTTTTATATATATATATACATATATAGTTATATAATATGATATTTATATTATAATCTAGCTGTGTTACAGTGGACAAATTACTCAACCACTTTGAGCTTCAGTGTTCTTAGTATGAAAGATTAACTAAATAATGAATCAAAATTAATAACAAGAATATAATTTGAATTTATCAAATTAACCTTTCACACTGTAAAGATAAGGACAATGAAGCTCAGAGTGATTGAGTAACTTGTCAATAGCTAGATTATCATATAGTTCAAAAACATAGAAAATATTCTCTTCATATATATTTATAAAATATATCTCAAAATCAAACATTCATTGCATTCATTTATTGTTATTATGGAGTATCTATTTTTCTAGTCCTTCATATTAGTGGGGATAATCAAGACACCACAGTGACCCCAGGAGATCATATAAGGCATAAATGTCAATTGCTTAAACTATAGAAATCAAGTGCATAGATTAATACTTGGTTACACTGGCAACTTATTTAATTAATCACATCACATTACTCTTGGTTGAGTCAAGACATATACTAAATATATTTCCATATATTTTTGTACAGAATATTTTTGAGAATAGCTACAAGGTACACATTTTTCTTATTTTTATCCTTTCTTAAAAGTATCTTCTTTTTTGGATCTATTTGCCATGGGACCAGAAGAACTGGATGGTGCCCAGCTACCATTACTGAATGTTTTGATCAAGGATTCTATAGAAAAATCATGATCAAAGGGGAAAAATGCAGCACAGAATTTCAAATTCTCATGAAAACCAGATTTTCTAGGGCGACTGAGGCTGCATGAAACCCCAAAACTTGACCTGAGATAATCTTTAAATATTAAGCCAGAAATATCCCTCTGAAATCTTATTTAAACCAAAAAATAGTATAGCTTAACTAGTAAAGAATGTCTGCCTTCGGCATTTTGCTCTTTTAAGATCTATCTATATAGGATCAAATTGACAACAGTAACTCAAAAGATTAGATAGGAAACTTACGGGGCAGTGAGTTTATGTTAATTGGGGAAGAACAATTCAGAAAAGGAGAATGAAAATGGTTGCACAACTTGAAGAATGAAATCAATGTCACTGAATTGTACATGTAGCAATTGCTGAATTGATTAATGTTCTGCCATGTATATCTTCAACAAGAACAAAAAGTAAAATAAAAAAAGAAGAAATACGCATAAGAAGAAAACTGACCCAGTTGTAGGCAATAACAGTTTAAGATCATGATATATATTTCTAGAATATCCTGGCACATGGTCCAAAATTATTTGTATTTCTAGTCACATAAAAAAAAAATTACTTAAGAATAAAACATTTTCATATAGAGAGTTATTTGTAAGTCTAGGCACACATCTTACTCTCTATAACCACTTCAGGAACTCCTGCTAGTGAAAGGTTAATTTTTGCTTTCAGTCAAAAGCCACATATAAGCACACACACTTATCAAAATGTGATTATAAAAGCACTTTGACTCTGCATTTAAAATGTGAAATTGGAGGTTAATCAGCACACAAACCACTGACTACAACAGAGAAAATTTTACAGAGTGTCTCACCTCCTGGTTCTTGAAGTCCCTAATAATGAATGCTGACCAAACCAAAACCCATTGCTGTAGAGTAGATTCCAACTCATAGTGACCCTATAGGACAGAGTAGAACTGCCCCATAGAGTTTCCAAGGAGCAGCTGGTGGATTTGAACTGCCGACCTTCTGGTTAGCAGCTGCAGCTCTTAAACACTATGCCACTAGGGTTTCCCGAATGCTGACAGAAGTGCCCAAATAGTCGGGCTGGCTGGGGCTGCAGAGCCCTTGATCAGACTACATCAATGGGGTGGTAAAGAGTAGACAGAGATAGAACACACAGCATGGATAAAAAATTAAAATATCAGAAACAGACTTTCAAAATTAAAACTTAAAAACAGTGGTTTTGAGTTAATATTAAGGTTCATAATATTATTAGAAAAAAATCATGCCCTAATGAATTAGCAGTGAATTAGAAGTCAGGACATGATTTTGACTTTAACCTTAAGTAGCTGTGTAAACCTTTCTGGACCTTAACTTCCTCATTTGTCTCATGTTAGGGTGTGGCAACTGAGAGTTGAAATAAATAGTCTATAAGATCCCAAAAGGTCCCTGGGTGGTACAGTTTGCATTTTGCTGCTAATCTAAAGGTTTGCAGTTAAACCCCACTCAGAGGACTTGCAGAAGAAAAAGCCTGGTGATCTACCTCCATAAAAATTACAACCAAGAAGAGTCTATGGAACATACCAGTTGCCGTGAGTTGGAAACAACTCAGTAGCAACTGGTTTGTTTTTGTTTGTTTGTTTGAGTTACAACATTCTTTAACTCGATTATACATATGTACGTACACACATATTCTTTATATTTGGAGGAAAATTATTTTATATTCCTATGTTGATCTTGTTGTTTTTGTAAGACGCTATCAGGTCAGTTTCAAATCGTAGCCACCCTATATACAACAGAACGAAACACTGCCTGGTCCTGCACCATCCTCACGATTGTTGTTATGCTTGAGCCCATTGTCGCAACCACTATGTCAATCCATCTCGATGAGGATCTTTCTTTTTTTCACTGACCCCCTACTTTACCAAGCATTATACCCTTCTCCAGGGACTGATCCCTCCAGATAACGTCCAAAGGATATGAAATGTACTTTCTCCATCTTCGCTTCTGAGGAGCATTTTAGCTGAACTTCTTCCAAGGCAGATTTGTTCCTTCTTTTGGCAGTCTGTGGGATATTCAATATTCTTAGCTAATGCCATAATTCAAAGAAGTCAATTCTTCTTTGACCTTCTTTATTCACTGCCCAGTTTTCACATACATATGAGGTGACTGAAAACACCATGGCTTGGGTCAGGTGCACCTTAGTCTTCAAGGTTTATCTTTGCTTTTTTAACGCTTAAAGAGGTCTTTTGCAGCAGATCTGCCCAATGCAATGTGTCATTTGATTACTTGACTGCGTTCCCATGTGCACTGATTGTGGATCCAAGTAAAATGAAATCCTTGACAACTTTAACCAATATAGTAAATCTTATACATCTACAGGCATCTTAACAACTTCAAAGACTCACTTTCAGAGTTTTAAAAAGAACCCTGAAACTATACTCTTAGAACTGTTTCCAGAATGCATTTCTATGACTCTTTAATGTGAAAACTTCAGCCTTTGAAATTGAAATTTCATAACATTCAAAGGAAACCATAGACTACTAAAAACAACAACTGGAGAACAAGCTGGGAAATAGTTTTGAGATTAGCAAAAGCAGAAGAAATTCAAAGTAATTTTAGCATCCCTAGAATAATTATACCCTTTTCCAAGATGACTGATTTGAAGGATAGCATTCATTTGGAAACACAACTATTAGCGTATATTATAAATAATATCCACTTATTATCCACTAAATAAAATGATCAATTGTTTTGTGTGTTTTCACACATGTGGACATTGTTTTCACACTAATACTAATAAGTCAGAAGTAAAAAAAAAATTATGGTTCCATGTAATTGTCTCAGTTCAATATTTTTTGGTTACTGGTCAATAGTATTTGTGGATACTTAATTTATACGTATAGAGTGGTAAAGTAAAAGACATTCTTACTATGCTACTAATTGTTACAACATACTGGAAGAGAAGTGGTTATAGCTATGTTTGGTACATGTTTATCTGAAATCTCATTTTTTTTCACTTTCACATACCAGTGGTTGGACACTTAAGACAGCAACTAAGGTATGCTGTACTTGTTAGCTTTTTAAAATCTTATTATCCAAGAATAATATAATGAATCTGCTCTAAATGAATGAAGGTAGCTTGCATGTCAAAATTTTCCATTCATCCACTTGAAATTTGAGCCCAGTGCAAAAAAAAATCTGCTGTTAAATACATTTGTTTGCCCAGAAATAGCTTTACATCTGTCACCAAAAAAAAAAAAAAAACAAAGAATCAAAACAACCTGATTTGCTTTTTTTAAATAACCATTAAATTTTCTACAGAGCATGTTTTCATTTTCCTCAAAGGAGAAAGAGGAACGCTCTATTCAATATTTAGAAGTTAACTCTTTCATTACCATCGGGTTAATGATATACCAGCCAATTTTTATGCCTTTGGACCTCAGAAAAAAAAAAAAAAAGGCATTATTCAGGTTCTAATGCATTTAGCATCAAGGTGGATCCCTTTTGAAATGTGTGAAGCTCAGCGGACCAGAGTTGGAGCCTCTTTGTTGTGTAGGTGAGCATCCTATTCGGTGATGCTTCCTGGATTTCTGTGAAATAAGGCTTGTAAGCAGAATTATGGCCTTCCTGTGGGATAGTTAGAAAGCCCTGATGGGTTTGTTTTGACTTTTCTGTGTCATATTTGGAAAATCAGAGTTTCCCCATATATCCAAATGGGAAGGCACCCACAATACATTGTTTATATAGCTCTCATTGGTGGTGATGTCACAGTGCCATTTGCCTCATTAGTGGTTTGTATTACCAGATCATATTTCTCAAAATCCATACTGCCAACCAAAAATTTAAATGCATTCAATTAGTAAGCATGTGTTCTGATATTTAAAACACCTGACATCCAAAAAAAAAAAAAGAAAACGTAATAATGAAACAAACAAAAAAAAGTAAGACAAAAGTAAATATACTGCTTTCTCCAATCAGAAAATGCTACTATTTTTCTTTTGGAAAATGATACAAATTTCAAACAGAATTTAAACCTAGTTTCTTTTGCAAATATATAACAGTAAAAAGCATGTGGCTTTCTTTATCTCCTGAACTTTAGGCTTTATTAAACTTAGTAAAGAACCATTAACGCCATAAAACAGCTTTAGAAAAAGCTGTTTTTTTATTGTTTATAAGTATTGGCTGTTTCCAGATGACTATAAATGCCAAAGATTCATAAAGCTACATTTGTCTTCTCTCATGAAAACCCTTCAAAGTCATCTTTGGTGTGTATATCAAAACTATTTCTGCCTAGTTACCATAGACAAAAGAACTGGTTTAGGAATAAAAGCATCTTTCACAAAGCAAACCACTAGCTGTGTCATTCTTTAGCTCTTACAATCATTTGGCTGGAAAATGAGGGTAGAAAGTGAACAAATACAACATCAACAAAAATCTAAACAGATTTTATAATTTTAATAATCATCTATTAGAATACATCAGTATCTATGGGCAGTTATGAAATGATAGTAAGTTGCTTTTAATTTTATTTGATTAAGTATGATAAAGGGTTAACCTAACCACAGCAGGCCATAACCACAAAAGGCTAACTTGTTTGGCAGAATCTGAAAAGCTTAGAACAATGTTTTGGAAAAAACATCAAAGAAGTGGGAGAGAGTGCTCTAACCAGTTCAAGGGACAGTGTATGTGCATAGCAAAACTAAAGAACAGTTTACCCCAGTAAGCTAAATAAAGATCTACCCAATGTCATACATATCCCACATAACAGATAAAAAACAAGTGTCAGACAGAGTCAGGACACTTGAACCAAAAGGCCACCATTGTTAGAAAAGAAAAACAAGAAAAGGTCACCTAATCACGATCTTAGTTCTTTGTCTTTATTTAACCAATCATAACCTGTAAGTAATTTACTCATAATGAATCAGCACCTGTCAAAATTGTATAAAAAGTACTTATAGATAGTACTTCTTTGGATTTTGGTCTTTTTAAGCCTGAGTACTTTCAGCCGATTTCCCATCTTTGTTTTCTGATAAATCACAATAAAAATCTCTGTTGCAGAAAGCTTTGGTGAAAGTTGTTCCTCTACAATAAGTATTTAATATATATGTAAATGGATAAGTATAGCATATGATATGTTAATGAAAAATGAAGTTAAATTACTGTGAAACCCGAGAGATCCTGAGCTCCGAAGAGGTTTCCCTGTTCTTCTGGGTCTTGCAAGGTTACGGCCTTTGACAGGGAGCAGTCTTACACTTTTCTATCACTCATTTTAGTGGAAAATATTTGAGATTTCTTTCTCTGACAAGTTTCAGCCTTACACAATTTTCTGCTTTCACAGGTTTTACTGTAACAGCATTGGACTCTATCCAGTTTAAGATATAGAAATGAGAATATTACAAAACTTAGAACAGAAGGAAGATGAAGGTGGTAGTGATGTAGATTTTAATCTCCTCAAATTCCCGCCAAAACAAAGTGACTGCTAGATGTCATATTAGAAAATGGGTAACAACAATGACAACACAAACAGAGAGAAGGAAGCCCCACACACCTCAAAATGCATTTGGTGGGGGAAACACACACACACACACACACACACACACACACTGTCTGGCACAGCATCAGTATCTGTATGAGAGGAAGCAGAGGGAAACAAAGAAATGTATGACAGAGATAAAGAACTGAAAAAAGAAACATAAACTCTCCAGAAAGAACAGTGGGCTGATTTGAAAATAGCAGCTGAAAGTTGGAGGGCTTTCTTTCCACTTTAATTAACAGGTGAGTGGAAGCAACTCTGCTTTCTGAAGGAGCAAGTACAGTCTGAGTCCCTCAACACGTCAAACTAACTAATCAAAGCTCCTTTTAAGATACAGCCCTGAGCTGGGGAGAAAACTTGGGAGTATATTTCTGATGGAAATGAAAATAAAAATAAGGGCAAAGACAAGGGAAGGCACAGCTTTTCGAACAATTTATAAAAACAACAGGAGAAGAAGCTCTAAATTCATGAAGCTAGAAGAGCAACCCTCATATGGACTCTTTCCTAAAAGTTCAGGGGGAAAAATGTCATGTAAAATCGAAGATGGTGGAGTAATCAGATGCTTCCTGTGTCCCTCTTACAACAAAGACTTGAAAAAACAAGTGAATCAATTGTATATGACAAGGTAGGACCCCTGAACACCAAAGGCAAAGTGGAGGAACCAGCCTGAGCAGCAGGGGGATGGAGAAATGGTTCAGAAGCAGCAAGGAGTTGCCAGACCCAACAAGGTGGGAACCAGCACCCCACGGGCTGATTCTGCTGACGTGAGTGCCATGAGCCAAACAGCAGTGTTCAGGATACATTTTGTACAAGCGGTGCAGAGTCTGTCTAACCCTCGAGAAAAAGCAAGAAGCAGCCCTCAACTGGCAAATAGATAAGTACCTGCACCTAACCTACCCTGCAGATCTAAAAATACCCCTTCGGGAAAAACCTTTCACCCACTTACCTGCTCCCTTCCCACTCTGCACTGGGTCCCAGCCAGCTCAATCCCCTGGGCCAGAAGAAGGACCCTGCAATTTCTCTGAGCCATTCTCCTGGGCTTGGAGAGGGAACAAATTAACAAACAGGGGGAAAAAATAATCTGCTGGCACCCATAAGACAGAAACTCAGGGCAGAAACAGCTCCTTTGTGTAGGCACAGGCATAATGGGTCCACAGACTTTAACTGCCTTTCACCCATGCATAGACCTGTGTGGGCCCATTTCAACAGCAAAAGGCCCTCATTAGCACAGTACAACAGGGTATATATCTGAAGTCTAAGTTCAACTGTTTCAGAATGTGGTAGAAAGGTGGGTTCTTGACATTTGACCCCACTCTGCCTATTAAGCGGGGTTCTAACCTACCCAAGAGAGAGGCCTAAGGACTGGTGGCTCCATGAAGGATACCTAGCCACCCTCCACAGGGGTCCAGAAATAAGTGGTGCCTCCCAGTCCTTGCAGCCAACAGCATTGGGTGCCCATAGTCTGGCTACAAAACCCACCCACCTATGCACTCTAGGGAACAGGGACATGCTTTCCTCACACTCAGGGTGGTTGTCAGCCCCCTGCCTTGCTCAGTGCATGACTCCCTACTGCACCCAGATGCCTGTGCCTACACCAATCACCCCTGCTCATCTAGGACTGTAGGTGAGAGCCTGTACCACACACTTGGTGACTGAGTACCTGGACACCTGAGCTGAATCCATACAAGTGAATGGACTCTTGGGTTCACATATCTAATAACATCTCTAACCACCTGAAAACAGTATGTTAGAGCTTCAAAGGGGCCAATAATCAAATTAGCGCACTCAAGCATCCTATTTGGGCATATCAAAACAGAACAAAACAAGCAAGGACACAGTAAGGAAACATAAAATAAATAGTTTTTTTTTTAATTCATGGCTCAAAGACAACAGTCAGTAACAAATCACATAAAAAGAAAGACCATGGTGGCTTCAGCAAGCTCCTAAATTAAAGAATAAAGAAATCTTCTGGATGAAGAGAACTTCCTGGAAGTACCGGAGGTAGAATACAAAAGATTAATATACACTACTCTTCAGGAAATCAGGAAGGAGATCAGGCAAAACACAGGACATGCCAAGCAGCACACAGACAAAGCATTACAGGAACTTAATCAGATTAGACAAGAGCACAATGACATATTTAATAGGCTGCAAGAATCCATAGAGAGACAACAAACAGAAATTCAGATTAACAATAAAATCTCAGAATCAGGAAATTCAATTGAAAGTCATAAGAGTAGAATTGAGGCAATGGAAGTCAGAATTAGTGATACTGAAGCACTTGACATCAACATATTTGAGGGAAAAAAAACTGATAAAAGAACTTAAAGAAATGAAGAAACCTTAAGAACTATATGGAACTCTATCAAGAGGAATAACCTACTAGTGATTCGACTACCAGAACAGGAGGTGATAACAGAAAATACAGAGAATTGTTGAAGATTTGTTGACAAAAAAAAAAAACTTCCCTGATATCATGAAAGATGAGAAGATACCTATCCAAGATGCTCATCGAATCCCATGCAAGGTCAATCCCAAAAGAAAGTCACTCAGACATATCATAATCAAACATGACAAAACCAAAGATAAAGAGAATTTTTAGAGCGGATAAGGATAAACAAAGTAACCTACAAAGGAGAGTCAATAAGACTGAGCTTGGACTACTCAGCAGAAACCACGTAGGCAAGAAGGCAATGTGATGACATATATAAAGCCTTGAAGGAAAAAAATTGCCAGCCAAGAATTACGTATCCAGCAAAACTGTCTATCAAATATTACAGCAAAATTAAGACATTTCCAGACAAAGAGAAGTTTAGGGAATTTGCAAAAACCAAACCAAAACTGCAAGAAATACTAAAGCGAGCCCTCTGGTTAGAAGGTCAATAACATCAGGTAACAATCCAAAACTAGAACATGGGACAGTGCAGACAACTATCAACACAGATAGGGAAATCCCCAAAATAATCAAAGCTAACACATTCAAAACAGGGTAACTGAGATGTCATTATGTAAAAGATGACAACTAAAACAAAAAAGAGGGACTGAGAAATGTAGTCATAGACTTTTTATACAGGGAGGAAGTTAAGATGATATAAAAAATAAAAGATTGGTTTCAACTTAGAAAAATAGGGAAAATATTAAGGTAACAACAAAGGAAACTAACAATCTTACACATCAAAATAAAAAAACAAGAAAGACATAAAGACTCAGCAAATACGAAATCAACAACAATGCAAATAAGGAAAAGAAATATAAATAACTCAGCACAGAAAATTAGGTGCAACAGAGAAACTGTCAAAGACACACACACACACAAAAAGACATCGAAATGACAGCACTAATCTCATACCTACCAATAATCATGCTGAATGATAAATGGACTAAATGCACCAATAAAGAGACAGAGTGGCAGAACAGATTAAAAAAAAAAACAACACGATCTGTCTATATGCTGCCTATGAGAGACACACCTTAGACTTAAAGACACAAACAAATTAAAACTCAAAGGATGGAAAAAAAATCAGTCAAATAAAAATCAAAAGAGGCCAGGAGTAGCAATATTAATTTCTTACAAAATAGACTTTAAAGTAAAATCTACCCCAAAGGATAAGGAAGGACACTATACAATGAGAACACAATCATAATAAATATTTACACACCCAATGACAGGGCTCCAAAATACATTAAAAAAAAAAAAAAAAAAACTCTAACAGGATAGAAAAGAGAGCTAGACAGCTCCACAATAATAATAGAAGACTTCAACACACCACTTTCAGTGAAGGACAGAACATCCAGAAAGAAGCTCAATAAAGACATGGAAAATCTAAATGCCACAATCAAACAACTTGACCTCATAGACATACACAGACACTCCAACCAACAGCAGCCAAGTATACTTTCTTTTCCAACACATATGGAACATTCTCCAGAAGAAACCACATATTAGGCCACAAAGCAAGCCTTAACAGAATCCAAAACATCGAAATATTACAAAGCATCTTTTCTGACAATAAAGCCACAAAAGTAGAAATCAATAGCAGAAAAAGCAAAGCAAAAAAAAACAAACAAACAGAAAATGGAGACCAAAAAATACCTTGCTAAAAAACTATTGGGTTATAGACAGAATTAAGGACAGAATAAAGAAATTCATAGAATCAAATGAGAATGAAAACACATCCTACCAGAACCTTTGGGACAAAGCAAAGCAGTACTCAGAGGTCAACTTATACCAAAAAACGCACACATCCAAAAAGAAGAAAGGGCCAAAATCATAGAATTAACCCTACAACTGAAACAAACAGAAAGAGAAGAGCAAAAGAAACCTTCAGGCATCAGAAGAAAGGAAATAATAAAAATTAGAGCAGAATTAAATGAAATGAAATAGAGAGTAGAAAAACAATTGAAAGAGTTAAGAAGATCAAAAGCTGGTTCTTTGAAAACATCAATAAAATTGATAAACCATTGGCCAAATGAACAAAATAAAAACAGGAGAGGAAGCAAAAAACCCAAACAAGAAATGAGATGGGCGATATCACAACAGACCCAACTGAAATTAAAAGAATCATAAGAGAAAACTATGAAAAAATGTACTCTAAAAATTTGTAAACCTAAAGGAAATGGACAAATTCCTAGAAACACACTACCTACCTAAACTAACACAAACAGCAGTAGAACAACCAAATAAACCTATATATACCAAAGAAGAGATTGAAAAGGTAATTAAAATAACTCCTAAGCAGAAAAAATAAACAAAAAACCTGATAGTTTCACTGGAGAATTCTAACAAACTTTCAGGGAAGAGTTAACACCACTACTACTAAAGCCATTTCAGAGCATGGAAAAAGATGGAATATTCCCAAACTCATTCTATGAACCAAGCATATCCCTGATACAAAAAACAGTTAAAGACACCACAAAAAAAGAAATTTACAGACCTATATCCCTCAAGAACTTAGACACAAAAAATCCTCGATAAAATTCTAGCCAATAGAATTCAACAACATATCTAAAAAATAATTCACCATGACCAAGTGGGATTCGTACCAGGTATGCAGGGATGGTTCAACATTAGAAAAACCACCACATAAATAAAACAAAAGACAAGAATCACATGATCTTATCAATTGACAGAGAAAAGGCATTTGACAAAGTCCGACACCCATTCATGATTAAAACTCAGCAAAATAGGAATAGAGGGAAAATTCCTCAGTATAGTAAAGGGCATTTATACAAAGCCAACTGCCAACATTATCCTAAATGTAGACAGTCTGAAAGCATTCCCCTTGAGAAAGGGAACCAGACAAGGATGCCCTTTATCACCACTCTCATTCAACATTGCACTGGAGATCCTAGCCAGAGCAGTTAGGCTAAAAAAAAAGAAATAAAGGGCATCCAAATTGGTAGGGAAGAAGTAAAAGTATCTATTTGCAGATGATATGATTTTACACATAGAAATCCCTGAAGAATCCACAAGAAAACTACTAGAACAGAAGATTTCAGCAAAGTATCAGGGTACAAGATAAACATACAGAAAACAGTTGAATTTCTCCACACCAATAAAGAGAACTTCAAAGTGGAAATCATCAAATCAATACCATTTGCAATATCCCCCAAGAAGATAAAAATAATTAGAAGTAAATATAACTAGAGACTTAAAGACCTATACAAAGAAAACTACAAAACACTACTGCAAAAAAAAAAAAAAAAAAAAAAAACAGACCTATGTAAGTGGAAAAAACATACCTTGTTCATGGATAGGAAGACTCAACATTGTGAAAATGTCTAGTCCACCCAAAACAATCTACAGATAGAATGCAATCCCAATCCAAATTCCAATGGCCTTTTAAAATGAAATGGACAAATCACCAATTACATATGGAAAGGGAAGTGGCCCCAAATAAGTAAAAAAAAAATAAAGCATTGCTGAAAAAGAAGAACAAAGTTGTAGGTCTCACACTATATGATTTTAGAACCTAAGATACCGCCATAGTAGTCAAAACAGCCTGGTACAGGTACAACAGATTCACAGACTAATAGAACAGAATTGAGAATCCAGACATAAATTCATCCACCTATGAGCAGCTGATATTTGAGAAAAGGCCAAAGACCATTAAATGGGGAGAAGACAGTCTCTTTAAGAAATGGTGTCAGATATCCATCTGCAAAACAAACAAACAAGACCCATACCTCACTCTATGTACAAATATTGACTCAAAACGGATCAAAGACCTAAATAAAAAATCTAAAACAATAAAAATCATGGAAGAAAAAATAAGGACAAACCTAGAAGCTCTTATACATGGCATAAACAGTATACAAAACATTACTAACAATGTGCAAACACCAGAAGAGAAGCTAGATAACTGGAAGTTCCTAAAATGAAACACTTATGCTCATTGGAAGACTTCACCAAAACAGTAAAAAGACAGCCTACAGACTGGGAAAAAGTTTTGGGTTATGGCAAATCTGATCAGCATCTAATCGCTAAAATCTACAAGATAGTGCAAAATTTCAACAACAAAAACACAACCCAATTAAAAAATGGGCAAAGGATGTGAACAGGCAATTCACCAAAGAAGACATTCAGGCCACTAACAGATGCATGAGGAAATGCTCACAATCATTAGTCATTAGAGAATGCAAATCAAAGCTACAATGAGATACCATCTCACCCCAACAAGGCTGGCATTAATCAAAAAAACACAAAATAATAAATGTTGGAGAGGTTGTGGAGAGACTGGAACACTTATACACTACTGGTGGGAATGTAAAATGGTACAACCACTTTGGGAATCGATTTGGCACTTCCTTAAAAAGCTGGAAATAGATCCAGCAATCCCACTCCTTGGAATATATCCTAGAGAAATAAGAGCCTTCATACGAATAGATATATACACACCCATGTTTATTGTAGCACTGTTTACAACAGCAACAAGATAGAAACAACATATGGTATATTCACACAATGGAATACTATGCAACAATAAAGAAAAACGATGAATCCGTGCAACATCTGATAACATGGAGGAATCTGGAAGGCATTATGCTGAGTGAAATCAGTCAGTTGCAAAATGACAAATATTGTATGAGACCACTATCTTAAGAACTCAAGAAAAGGTTTAAATACAGAAGAAAACATTCTTTGATAAGAGGGTGAGAAGGGAGGGAGAGAGGTATTCACTAACTAGATGTTGTTAGGTGCTGTCAAGTTGGTATATATGTTATATATATATAATTATACATCAATAAACTTTCTTGAAATTAAAAAAAATAAGAAAAATTTGAAATTGCAGGTTTAAATGGCACTCCTGGAGCCTGTACCATAAATGATGGACAGTAAAACATATTCCAGTAAAAATATTAGACTAAAGTAAGAAAGTCCTTCAGTGCTCAAGCCAAAATTGATCATGTAAACTGTGTGTGTTAGGGGATGAGCAGTGACTGACTGCCTTCAGATTTTTCTATTGCCACACTTTATACCAGAAGAAAATAAAGTAGCACAATTAAGATAAACGTGAAAAGAAAATGTGAGATAATAAGATAAGGTATTTGTACTGAGTAAAATTGCCTTTAAAGTAGAAAGTTTATGACCAGTTGCTCTCACCAGGTAAGAGTTCAGGGAAGTGTTCCCTGAGCACTTCTTAAGAAACCTACTAAGGAATGAGCTTCAGATAACCAAAATGGGAAGAGGCACAGTGATGTGAGGGATGGTGGTGAACACAAACTACATTTGCTGCTGGAGTCAATTTAAATGACAGTTGTAAGAGACACAGTGTTAAATGTGTACATTCTCTGGCAGCATAGATACACAGCAAGTATTCAAAAAAAATAGATGGATAATGGGGAAACAGTTGAAAAATAGAATTATCCTGGTAACAGTCTTGAAACCCCCAATCAACACCCCTTCTCCTCCTTTCTTTGTCTTGCTAACCAGGAGCTTGTTTTGAGCAACATTTTTCAGGAAGTCACAGCAGATGGTGGCTTGGTCCACTAAACTGAGCCAAGCTACACCTTGGAGCATGCGCAGAATGAGGAGAGTGCATCCTTCATCCTACCCCTACCCGATTGTCACCGGAAAGAAAGATATTTCCCAGTCCATGGTTTCACCTGATTCCATCTAAGAAGAGAGGGGTCCCACCATATGGACATTCGACGGAAGATGGTTTAACACCTGGACTTCCAAATGTGAACATGGGAGGGCTAAGGGTGGAGAGTTCCAGGTACAAAACTCTACCCCAGGACGCCATTGGAAATAAAAAGTTCCCCAGCCCCCTAAGATGAGATGCACATGGTCTTACAGTCACTAGGCCCTGGGTGCTCCTTGTCTGTGCAGACAATAAACTTGCCACTGTTTGTTTCCCTTGCAGTTAGTGTCCATCTTATTTCAATTGGCTAATAGAACAGGACAAGAACCCAAGCAGTGTTCAGTCACAGTTTTACAAATATTATTAATGGAAAGTAATCATATGGGGTGTGGGGAAGGATAGAAAAGGAAAGAAGTTACCGGATATTTTTAATGTTACTAATCATAGAGAATAATAAACAATAACTAAAACACAAAGTTACTGAACATATTTTATCAATATATTAGTATGAGTAAGCATTAGAACAAAAATAAAAAGCTTCCTAACAAAAAATTGAAATTATAAGAGAAAAAGAAAACACCAGGGAATGTGGGACTATTTATATGAAAGACGTCAATACACATAAATACAACACCACATTGGAAAAAATTTGAGGACAAATATATTGAACATATACCAATGATTGTGAAGATGTTGCAGGGCTGGGCAATATTTCATTCCATTATACGTAAGGTTACTATGAATTGGAGCCATCTTCATGGTAACTAGGACAACAAAAGCATATCGAACACATCAGCAAGATAAATGCTCCCAAGTCAATTATTAAAAGAAAAATCTTTCCATGTTGGCAACAAAGCAAAATCCTATTCTATCCTGTATTTAGGAGACATACTAAAACAAAGAAATTCAGAAAAGTTAAAAATAAAAGCATAGACAAAGATATGTCAAGCAAAGAAAAATAAAGAGAAAGCAGAGGTTATAATCTTGATATCTGACAAGGTCTATTTCAGAGCAAAAAATCACTTAAAAAAAAGGTTGAGGATATTTTATCTTCTACAGGCAATAATTCTCGATAAGAGACATAAATGCAAATACAGGTAGAGATAGAAATACGTATGAGAAAGAGATGAGATAAAGTCAATGTGCTGAAGCTTGAACTTATGGATAACCTGGTTCAGGGGTATACAGAAATTCTTCATATCTTTTTCATACCTCTTAAATTATTTCTTTTTAAATTATTTCTATTTCTATTCATCTATTCACGATGAAATGAGGGAACATAGTGCCTAGGGGTCTTGTAATGTCCTGACCCAGAAAACCAGTGAAATATATTACAATAATTAATGTTATCTTTTAAAATATACTACTTATCTACATGGTATCTTCTTCACACTGTTTTATTCCCACACTAGCTATAATGTACAACATTATAATAATTCTGAGATAGGGAAGAAACAGGGACTGAGCCCCTAGACAAGAAGCCCTGCAGCACCTGCAACTTCGACTTACTTACAATACTATGTGTTTGGCTAATGCAAAACCCCCATCCTGGAATGTGCGGTAAGGGAAGAGCAAACAATGCACTCCCTTATAAGATGTTTTTCAGAAGGACTTACCTGATCTGGTCTCTGGAACATGCGCAGACATCCGCAAGGTGACTGACGGATGACCTCTAACTAATGCAAGTACCCCCAGCACGAATCGAACCAGCAGCACAGGGGGACGCTGCAGGCAAGATACCCCATAATAAGTTCTGCCACCCAGTCCCAGGAGCCTTCACTATGGGTTCCTTCCTAGATTGCAGATGCCTGCGCAACCTAATTTAGAATGCACTGCCATGCTGAGAAGTATCCACTCCTTGAGAGAAACCTACTTAATACTTATTATTATTCTCGCCAAACCCATATAAGCCCCAGAAGAACTTTGTTCAGGGAAACAGAGGCTAGTGTTGCTTGGTTCCTCTCTGGTTCCCTGCTTGCTAGCCTTCACTTTCTTTCTGCTGCTAATAAACCTTTGTTCGTCTGGAACCTCTGAGCCTCTCCTGGTCATTCTTGGTCAGTAGAAGGCTAGAGCCTAAGCAGGGCTTGGTCCTGAGCTGGGAAGCCTTAGCCTGCAACAGAATTCCATTCTAAAGAAGCTGTTATCTCATGGTGGGAGCAGGGCCAACCTGGGTTGTTAAAGCAAAGTGAAAATTCATCTCTTTTGTCTTTAATGCAGGGTGGCACGCAAAACCCTACCACATTTAACAGTTAGAGAAAAGCAGTTTGGAAACATAATAAAGATTAATTTTTAAAAAGTGACACATTAGGTTAAATATATCAAATGAGGTTTTTTTAATTTTTTAAATTGTAACTCTTGAAAATAAAAAATACTTCCATTTTCTATATCCAACTCAGAGGGGACTATTCTGTCACCTGTCACCAGATAAAAACAAGTTTGCACAAGGTAAAACATGAAAATATCAGAATCTTTCTTTATATTTAAGAGTGAAAACAAACAAAATGTGGTAATGAAAGTTATTTTTTTCTTGAAACAGCAAAGTTGGATGATGCCATGTATTAAATGATTTCTGGAGAAGTTATGTTTTTTTCCTTTGGAGTCATAATTCATGTAAATGTAGGATATAATCTAACAAACCATCCTGCATGTTTCAATGGTCCAATCAATTCCAAAGGCTAAATAATAGGTATACACACAGGATGTTCCAAGCAGTGAATTTAAATGAGCCCAAATCTGGGACATCAGTGATACCGCCTACAGCAGAACCCCTGGGGATGCAACTCCTGCTGTTTCTGTGACTTGCATAGTCAGAAACCCCTGGGGTTTTATCTTAGCTCTCTGGATGCTTCTGCTCCGTCTCCCTGATCTTTCTTAGTTCGCGGACACCTGTATATGCCATCGAATGCTGGTTTTCCTCTGGTGCTCCTTGTACCCCATGCCCCTCTAATTCTTTTTCACTCCTTTGGCTTTAATTGTCATCTGTAGGTTGTGAATTGCAAAACCAATATATATATTCAAGTTCTGTCTCCAAATATTAAAATACTCATTTGACAAGGAGCACTTTGAACTCATGAAAACTTTTCCATCTCCAAGTGACCCCTGTCTCAATAAAGAAGACTCCTGTCTTCTGATTTCCCCTCCATGAATACTTTCTTGCAATTACCTTTGCTTCTGTCTTTCCACAATCATCTTTTGAGGGCAAGATGCATTCATCTGTCACCTGCACACCTGGATCTCCTCTCCAGTCGGTCTACCAGCCTCTCCTATTTCCTTTTCTGCACTAATCTTCACACTTCAAACAGATTGATTTTTTTTAAATGAATATGTCAGTCATTTCACAGTGGAAAAGTCTTCAACCATTTCCCAGCACCCTTAGCAGGGCCCTTCTCAACTTGGCACTTACTTTCTTTTCTTTATCTTCAAATCATGTCATACACTCCATTCCTTTTCTATATTTCACCCAAACTGATCTGTCATGTCTTGAAATGCTCCATGCTCTAAAACCTTTATAAGTTCTGTCAGCCTAGAATGCTCTTCTCTGCTTTGCTTATCTGTTTAACCATCCACCCTAGTTCTTTCCTTGACCCTCCCCTCTTCTTCCATCTATATTACTCCCTGGCTGATCCCACCAAGCCCCACTCTTTCAAATTCCGTCTACACACTGATTGTTGCTGTTGCTAGGTGCCTTTGACTGGGTTCCAACTCATAGCAACCCTAGGTACAGAAGAGCACTTCCTGCTCCTGCATCACCCTCACAATCATTGTTATGCTTGAGTCCCTTGTTACATACACTGATAGCTCTAGGACCAACCACTCTCAAAAGCTCCACACACATACTCCTACTGCTTATTTTGTTACACACGAATATGTAATATTGTTGTTTCTGTTGAGCAAAAAAAAAAAAAAAAGTTGATCTCTTGAGTTCCCCCAATCTTGCTTCCTAGATCAAGCTATTCCCATAAGTGCCTGTAACATTTGCTGAGACCAAAATCCTAGGGTTCATCCCTGATGTTTCCCTTTCTGTCACACTCCACATCTACTTATCAACAAATCCTATCTGCTCTGTCTTCAAAACGTATCCTAACCCTGCCTCCTACAAAGTCCTATTACTGACACCCTGGTCCAACACAACAGCCACTCTCACTTCGATTATTCCATTTTTCTCCTATTTGGTTTCAAAGATTCCATTCTTACCTTCTGACAGTCTGTTCTTAACTCAGCAGCTAGAGTCATTTTTAAAAACAGAGGACCTATCACATTACTCCTTGTTCAAAACCCTCACTGACTCTCCATTGCGCCAGTAATAAAATCCTAAAACCTTACCCCAGTCTATAAGGCCTCCAGAATCTGCCCCCACATCCTCCCCAATACCATTCCTGACCACTCTGCCCTTCATTCATTACATTGCTGTCCTCAGATACACTAGGCAGGCTTCCATCTCATGACAAGTGCACATATTTTCTCTCTCTGGAAAAACTTTTCCCGGAATATGGATGTATCTTACTCCCTTACTTGATTCATATCTCTCTCAAAAAGCACTCCCCAGAGAGGTCTCCCTGACCACTCTTTTAAAAATAAGACCACTTCATCACTCACCCCATTTTACTTTTCTCCACAGCCCTGTCATTACCTGGCATTATATTATGCATTTATATGAATATCTGTCTCTTTTTAGTGTGTTAGCCACTCAAGGAGAGATTCTTTCCCCCTTTTGCTCTCCACTGAGACCTGAGGGTGTAGAGCATTGTCTTGCAAATGCTCAGTGAATCAAATGGAATAAATGCAGGCATGAATGGATGGATAGAGAGATGAGGGCTGGTTTATCAGCACGTAACTGGCCAGAGCTTTCCTCCAGGAGGATGATAAGGAGTAGGCAAACATGCAGACAGATATAGGTAATACAGATTTATATGTGCTTGGTGGTCTGATAATGGGTATATTTAGGTATATGGGATGTTAGAACTTGAAAGAACTCTACAAATCTTCGCAAATTGCAAGCATAAAATTTTGAGACATCTTCCGAAGATTACACAGTTACCAGTAACTTTCTAGGAGTCCTAATAATCTAAATATAGACAGTATCCTGCAATGTTTCTATGCTCCACAGAAAATGTAACACCAAAGTACGGTATAATTAACTCTCCAATCCTTTGGATTAAAAAGAAAAAGAATCCTCTTTTAAGGGCCTTTTGGCATTCCAAAATCTAAGTTAAGGCACTTTCATGTTGTCATTGTTAGGTGCCTTCTCAACTATTTTCAACTCATAACAACCCCATATGACAGAGCGGAACTTTGCCATAGGGTTTTCTTGGCCGTAATCTTTATGGAAACAGGTCACCAAATCTTTCTCCTGGGGAGCTCCTGGGTGGGTTTGAACTGCCAACCTTTTAGGTCATAGCTGAGTGCTGAACTGTTTGTGCCACAAGAGCTCCTTGCACTTTCTGTAGAGTTGTCATAATATATCTTAACAAGGAGAAATAATGCATTTACTTGTTGTTGTGTAGGATTTTATCTTAGAAAGTTAAGAAAGATACTCGGTTTGACATGCATAAACTCGTTTAGTTTATGGCAAGGTAGTCATGGCAAGGCACACAAGTAAAACCTCACAAAATTCACTTAGAATCTGAGACTCTGAATTAACAATTATAATTGCAATGTTAGTTCAATGGTTAGAGCTTAATTTAGAAAATAATATTGGAATCATGATTTCCTGTCCTTGAGTATAGAGAATGTGACCCAGCTGGAGCTGGACTCACAAGGACACATCAACTGGGCCCTGAGGTATAAAGAAAACAGCTAGGGTAATCTTGGAAAATATCATTTAGGGGACCTTTCATAGAAGCCAATCAAAGAGAACACAAAAGAGTTTCCACTCATCTTTTTCTATTAGCATTTAGTAAACAGGAAATTTATTGGACCAATGAAGACCCTCCTGACTGTCGTTACTGAAACCTATACCAATGATTGTTAAGAAAGACAATTCAAAATGTAGGATCACAGTTTCTAGCCAATCTGTGAAAAGGTGAACCTTTCAATAGTTTTGCCCATTTGTAATGTTAATACATACTGATGGTTCCGTAATGTTCTTTGGACTCTGGCAGACACAGCTGTGGCAGCATGCTGTCAGTTTTCCCATTCTTCCTTATTCTGTAATTGTTGAATTCGGGCAGACATGGCTTTAGCACCATGTTTGTCCATTTTCCCACTTTTTCCTGTTCTGTAATATTTTCTTAGACTCGGGCAGACATGGCTCTGGCAGCATGCTTGTCCATTTTTCCTTTTGTTTGTTCTGTAATATTTCCTAGGGTTTGGGCAGACATGGCTCTGGCAGCATTCTTGTCTGCTTCCCACTTTTGCGTTTTTTGAATATATGCCAAATAAAACTTTCTTTTTGCTTTACTAAACTTTGTGATATTTTTACTCTACAACAAGTCCAAATCTTTAGACTTCATGTTTTTATCTTTAACTAGAGGTCTTGGGAGGAAGGCTTAACTAGGGTTTGAACTTGGCAGAGGCCCCTCGTAGCTAGGGTACAAGGTCGGCGGCGGTGGAAAGAATCTCGGTTTCATCTCTGCCTTCTCTCAGTGAGTCAGCAGAAACTTAGGTTTTATATGTGAATTTGTGGCCTTGGCTTTACATGACCAGAGATGGTGTGAAGGCAAAGAGTGGTATGTTATGTCTTTTCTCTAGGGTTGGAGAGCTGAAGGATGCATCTTCTCATCAAGGTTAGAGATGAGGCAGGTTGTTTGGATTTATGTTATGTTTTCTTGTTCCACAGCATGCTGGGTCAAGGGGAACTTAAAGATTGTTTACTTTCTTTACATACTTCACATGCTTCTATGTCTAAGTTTAGAAAATTTCTAAGTAACTTTCTTATGACTTACAGGTTTCTACTGACAGAGTTAATGTTAGAGAGCCTCAAGAAGGTATACATATTTCTAAGTTCATATTATGAATGCTTATACATATGTATTTTGAAAGCATAATAGTGACTTATACCTTAAAGTATTTTAGATCATCATAGAAACATACGGAACACTTATAAATTCCATTAAATTGTTTCGTTTATTCAATAAATTCCAGACACATAAAATAAGCAGGACTTAGAGGAACCTGGGTTCAGGATAGCTAGAGGCACAGGATGTTGAGGGGAGGTGTCAAAAACAGTCCTTGTCCTACTGGGAGTGGGGGGCTGCAGACAGGCTCACTGGGAGTCTGAAGGTGCCCACCTGCACCAAGGGCCTACTGGGCGAACTCAACTGGAAGAACTGAAGAATCCTAAAAATTTAAGGGTGACTTAATTGCACCTCCTCTCCACACACACTCTCCAGGAATTAGCTCTACATGATCCTGTCCTGATGGTCCTCTAAATTCTATGGGTACTTTTTGAGAAACCAGAATCTCACTAGATGCCCAGGCCTTATTCCCTCGCTATAATAGAGAAGAGACACAGATATCCCAAAGGAAAGTAGAGGACCCTCTACCAACTCTGCCAGATTGTCCTAGTACCACCCCTGACCGTAACCTAAATACTCCATTGCAGCCACCCATGAACACATTTATTTGACTTCTTATTTCACTCAGTAGTCACTCGACAACCATTTATTTAGCAACTATTATGTGTCAGTCTCTGAGGCACTAGGAAAACAGCAGTGAACAAAACAGACAAAATCTCCTGCCCAGTGAATCTTACCTTTCAGTTTCTATATAAAGACATCTGTGATTTTGTTTTAAAGCTGAAGAATTAAATATTCAAGAATTTTAATTGTGTCAGTGATACAACGATATGTGGTAACTATTCAATGGTGCACCGCAATATGTCACTATAATTAAGGTGTAGGCAAGAGAAAGCACACATTATATCCAGGGGTAGTATAGCCTACTTAAAATTCAATGTAAATATAATTCAGCCACTGAGCCCACATCTGCACTTTCCAAGGCTGTTAGGCTCCACTGCACTACAGAAGAGACAGGAGCATTGAAGCATTCATGAACTGAAGCTTTTGTCCTGGGTCTATGGATGCTATCCAAAGATGACTTATTAGACAATGCTGTGAGGTTCAGTAAGCGTGATGTGTTATTTTGGGAGGACACAGTTTTACCAGGGTCCCCACAGAGGACAACACTGGGTTTTACTTCAATTTGCTTGCTATCTCATGTAAGAAAAAAAAGTATGCTATTTATATAGAAATAATTTTTCTAGAGCTTATTGCATTCTAATTATCATAAGTGTAAAGGTTGAGCTTTACCATTTTGCTTCTCTTAAAAAACTCTTGCAAAGCAAAATGTAATGTAGCAGCAGAATCAAATTTGCCCTGGTCATGTTGGTCACACTTCAGGTCCCATGTAATGTTCTCCTAGTGAGTAGATTGAACCCTAGGACACTGCCCTGCTCCATCACAAGAAAAGGTAAAAACGCTGTGTTCAATATAAAAAGAAGAGACCATAAATTGATGTTAGTGGCCTACAACCTGTAAGTCTTCTGTGGTGATTAAAAGAGAAATAACTCACTTTGGAGTAAGACTGAAGTGTTAAGTGCATTAACTTCTGAAATATCAAAAATAACCTTAAGTTTCAATGTCATGTAGTTGTATATATAGAAATAATTCTACCTATCCTACTCTTGCACTAGTTTTTTTTTTTTTTTATCCTACTCTTTATTCTCCAGATGACCTTAAGTAACACATTTTATAGCTCTATACACAAAAACCATCACTTTAAATCTTCAGTGTGTTTGAGTTTGTGAGTCTCTAGAGAATGGAGTTTTCCTGAAATGAGCAGCTTAATTCACTGAGCACCTAAAGCATGTAAAAGCAGTGTATCAGGTTTCTCAGTAAGTAAAAAATGACCAGCAAGAGCTATGTCTGTCTCCAAGGCAATATGAAGAAGCAGGGTTTACCACTATAATAAATATGCTTTCAGTTTTGGAGGAAAAAAAAAATTACTTTTCTCTAAGTTAATTAAACCAGTAAATCAAGTGCACATCATTTAGAAATATGGAAAATATTTTGTTAATTGAGTACATAAAAGATGTTATTTTTGTAAACCACTTCAAAATTTGGGGAAAAAAATCCTTGCATTTAGAAAATGCTGTAAATCTAGC